>NC_087294.1:4857500-5457500 GCF_015220805.1 Pogoniulus pusillus | reverse complement strand
TGTTTATAAATAGGTAAAGGGTGAGTGCCAGGGGGATGGAGCCAGGCTCTGCTGGGTGATGCCCAGTGACAGGACAGAAGGCAATGGGTGGAAGTTGAGGCATAGGAAGTTCCACAGAAACATGAGGAGGATTTTTTTTCCCTGTGAGGGTGACAGAACTGGAACAGGCTGCCCAGGGAGGGTTGTGGAGTTTCCTTCTCTGGAGATATTCAAGACCTGCCTGGATGCACTGCTGTGTGATCTGGTGTAGGTGATCCTGCTCTGGCAGGGGGCCTGGACTGGATGATCTTTTGAGGTCCCTTCCAGCCCCTGACATTCTATCATTCTGTCATTTTCTTCCTTTGGCAGTGGATCTTCTTGGGTTAATTTTCTTCTGCACTCAAATACTTACAATAAGCACTGTAAAATTATGGGTCACTTTTCTCCCAGTTAAGGTCTTATTACTGGCTTTGCAGCTTCTACAGAGAAATGTAATCCAGCGAGCCACAGAACCATGAAAACATATAATGTTCTATTTCTTTTAAATGGATTTTCCTTCTGGACAAGTCATCTTCCTGGCTATTTCTGTGAAAGCTTCTGTCAGCCCAATTTAATTGGATTGCAGCTGAAAACAACAATATTACGTTTATATTAGCTTTAAAAGTCTCTGCATTTTTCCCCCTCTGTAGCTCATCTGTTTTTAATGCCACTGAATTTTAGTTCAGTGGAACCTGTCCATTTTAACTAATGAAATGTGCTACATTAACGATCTACTGAATTAAGCAGGGAGTAAGTCAAAAGTGTAATATTGATGTTTAGTCTTTGTAAGAACCCTTTTCACGAGCACCACGCAACATTGCTGGCTTTAGTTCACAGAGTCATAGTTGCCTTCTGTGGGGGTTTTGCAGCTGAATGAACCTGAGCTAAATAGGACCTAGATCAGCATGAAAAGCCCCAGGACTAGCATGGTTAAAGTATGCTGCTGCCCCTGCCCATCAGGAAGCAAACACAGGAGCATTTGGAAAGCAGACTGATACCCACAGATGGACACCTGGTTTAAACAACTGCCATGTAGAGACCAGCTGCCATATGTATGGGAGCAGCTCTCCTGGCTTTCTACCTCATTAAACACAGCCTTCTCCAGGGGGATGTTAGCAGGTTACTAGATCAGAATTCCCTGACAGCATGCTGGTAAGGGTGCAAAGCCTGACCCTCTGTAACTCACCCCATGCACAGCAATGTTTGAGGAGGAGAAAGCTGGTGAGCCCAGTGCACAGAGGTCCAAGGAGTGAGTGTCTCCTCTTTTGTCCTCCTGCAGAGATAGAGAGCTCACAGCTGTCCCTGGCTGAGCCCAGGACTCTCTGAGGGCCAGCAGGTGTTTGGAGATATCAAGCTGGAGGTTTTGGTCTGCCTACCTGAGGGAAACAGACTTGAGGCCTCAGGGGAGCTGGCACAAGACCTGGCAGAGGAGAGGCAGCCTGAGTCAGTGCTCTGCTGCTGCCTGTGTGTCTGCAGCCAGCCAGCCCCCGACAAGGCCAGCAGGGAGGGGATGATGCTCCCCTGTGTAATGGGCTAACACAAGGGTTAATCTGCCTGTCCCCCCACACAGAAGTGAGGGAAGAGTCACACACAAAAACTGGAGGATGAGATAAAGAGAGAAGGTAAAGAGTTTACTGGATAAAGGGGATAACATAACTGCACAATTACCTTAGCTAATGAACTCCTCTGAGGACAGGCTACGAGAGTTGGGGCTTTTCAGCCTGGAGGAGAGAAACCTTCGAGGAGACCTTGTAGTGGCCTTCCAGTATCTGAAGGGAGCCTACAGGAGGGGTGGGGAGGGACTATTGACAAGGTCTTGTAATGACAAGATGAGGAGGAATGGGTTTAAACTGGTAGAGGGGAGATTTAAACTAGGTGTTAGGAAGAAGTTCTTTCCAGTGAGGGTGGTGAGACATTGGCACAGGTTGCCCAGGGAGGTTGTGTATGCTCCTTCCCTGGAGGTGTTCAAGGCCAGGTTGGATGAGGCCTTGAGCAACCTGTTCTAGTGGGAGGTGTCTCTGCCCATGGTGGGGGGCTGGAACTAGATGATTTTTGAGGTTACTTCCAACCTAAACCATTCTATGATTATAATTAATCAAAGAGTACAATACATGATTACCTTAGTGTGTCCTGTTTGCAAAACAACCACAGTGAAAGACAGGGGACAAAAGCCAGTGAAAGAACCCCAGTGTGCTACCCCACTGCCACCTGTCTCACCATCACGCCTGCAGAAAGGAGCCAACACCCAAGAAACCCCCAAAACCCAGAAGCAGCAGCCACAACAGGACTTCCCAGGCTACAGTCTGAGCTTCAAGCCTTGTACCACTTTGCTCCAGCCAGCACTTTCCTTTCTGAAGCAGGCATAAGGCAGGCTAATATGAACAGCAGCAGGCTGAAACTGAAGCTGTGATACCCTGTTAAACCTCTGGAGAATTCGGGTGTCAGAGGAGGATGCTCCACAAGCTCTGCTCCTGAGGAAACTTTCAGTTGGTGTTTGCATTTTGTTGTCAGGTGAGAACTGTAAGCAAAAGCCACACATCTGCAGAAAAAAAACAGACTACATAGAAACAGAAGATTTATTTTATGCCCTTGATTAGGATACTGGTTGTGGGTTTTTCTACTGATGTAGCAAAGATGCAGGCCAAGCACCATAACTGTAATTGTGGTAGGTGCAGAAAGAGTTTTTTTGCATGACAGAAAATTGCCCAAGGCCAGGCCAGCTTCCTTGGAGCAGCTGGAAGAAACAGGCTGAAGACAGCAAGAAGAGTATGCCAAGGAGAAGTACAGCTGAACAGGATGCCCTCACACCTTTTGTAGTACCCTCCCTCCCCCCATCACTCCAGATGAAATATGGAAATCCTACCTTTGGGATAATGAGACTTCCTTAGGAGCAGTGAGAAGTGCTTACATGCTATAATAATAGAGGCTGTATAAATGCTGGAGATGGAAAGTGGATATTGGCTCAGTATTTGCAAAATGGGAATAATAAGCCCAGTCTTGCAGAACACCATTTGGGGAGCATGGTGCAGGAAAGAACTCAGCCCCAGGAAAGGAGAGCCTGTCTGCCACTGCCCTTCTACTCTGTTGCTCTGCAGACACTGATGAATTAAGTGGATCGTGTTGTGCTGTGCAGAGTAAGTGGAACAGACACAGGGAGGTGTCTGACACATATCTTGAGGTGTATTTAATAGTGTAGTGCTTCTGGATTGCACTTGCATGCTAGGGGTTTGGGCCTCAGATCAGTGTTTGCAGCAGTACCACGTGTCTCTGGAACAGCAGCGCTTACTTTAAAGCTGGCTATGAAAATAGTTTCCATTACAACCCCTTGTTTTCACATGCTCCTTAGGCTTTATTTTGAAAATCCTCTTCTGAGTCAAAAATTTCCATTCAGTATCCTTGCCAAATGTGAAGTTTGCCCTCCCCTTTTTTCTGAAGCTTGGAGGGAGAATCTTTCAGATGTTTTTAACTTGTGAGAGAGTGGGGGAAAAAGATGCAGTTTCCCAGGAGAGTGAAAAAAAGAAAGTCCCATTTACATAGTAGTAGAAATGAAACTGAAGGCCAAAACTGGTGTCTTGGTCTACAGATGTATGTAGAAAAACAGCTTCACTGAGAATTACTTTGATTTTCCAATGGCTGAGATTGTTCTGATTTGGGGCAGTTAATCAGGCACAGGTCCAGCTTTAAAACTTTTCTGTCATTTAGGGTATTGTTTAAGGTAGTGTCTTTACAGCTGCCCATTTAAAGAGTAAAGAGTCACTCCCCTGTGGTCTGCTGCTCTGCAGAGCTAAATATAGCCCAGCAATACATTTAAATTCATTCTAAAATCTGACTGAATGAGGAGGAATGAGACAAACAGCTGTGACAACTTCAAAACTCTTTGTCAGTTCTCACGCGAGTCAGCAAGAGCAATGGGATGCTACTTGTGGTGGTTTGGGTGTTCCCAACCCCCCCACACTTTGGGAATCACCCAGACTAGACTCATACAGCTCTGGAAATGTTTGAATGCAGCTTATATTTACAGCTTAGCACAATATCCAAGCAGATATTTACAGCATATACAGTTATAGACAGAAACAGACAAGGGAAAAGGTAATACAGAAACACAACAGCCCTCCCAGAAACCTGAGTCCCCAGGAGGGGCTCCCAACTGCCCTTCCACCTTCTCCCATCCCTCTCTACCTTACCCCAGTCCCAGAGAAGAGTGGAGGGTCAGCCAGCAGAGTTAGGAAGCAGGTGGATTAATCAAAGACATGGCAGAGAGGCTAGAGGGAGAAATGCAGCTCAGGCAGTGCCCCAGGAAGAAGAAGTAGTGCCTTACCTATGTTTGGATTCTTGTTCTTATACCTCTCAGCAAGCCTATGAGTGAAGTAGACATCACCCTTGTTTGTCTTTCACAGCCTGTGATCTAATCCTTCTCACCAAAACATTCTAGCTAGCTTTAAACCAGCACGCTACTGAAGCATAGATAGGCTTGGGCACTTTGAAAGGGCCAAAGTGAATAACAGGAGATGGACACATGAATGGTCAAGAAACTGAGAACTTCACTTAGTGTATTTGCCAAATGTTTTGTTGAGATTCTTTTTTCTTCTCTCCTTCACGCAGATTTGGAGGCAGCAGTGTAAAGTTTTGCTCTGCTATGTGTAGTTATACTGAATTAGTTAATAAACAGAAGAGAAAAGAATGATGTAGGCATCTAACTGTCATGCTGATGACTTACCCTGCATCCTTATGCTGATTTCTCTTGCTGCTTTTTCCTTGTGAGAGCTGTAGCTGATAACACTAATAGTAATTAGGGAGGAATAACAAAAGGCAGCAGTACAGGGTGGGAGTTGCCCTGCTGGAAAGCAGTCCAATGGAGAAAAATCTTGGAGCCCTGGTGGACAGCAAGTTCTCTATGGTATAGCAATGTGCCCTTGTGGCCAAGACAGCCAATGGCATCCTGAGATGCATCACGAAAAGTGTGTCCAGCAGGTCTAGGGAGGTTCTTCTCCCCCTCTACTCTGTCCTAGGGAGACTGCACCTGGAATACTGTGTCAAATTTTGAACTCCCCAGAGACTGGCTGGAGAGAGTCCATTGGAGAGCCACAAGGATGACTGGGGGTGTTGAGCATCTCCCCTACAAAGAGAGAGTGAGAAACCTGGGGTTGATTAGTCCGGAGAAGAGAAGACTGAGAGGAGACCTCATCAACGTCTATAAATATCTGAGGAGTGGGTGCCAAGTGGGTGGGCAAATCTCTTTTAGGTGGTGCACAGCAATAGGACAAGGAGCAGCAGCTACAAACCGGAACACAGAAGATTTCACCTCAACATGAGGAGAAACTTCTTTACAGCAAGGGTGACAGAGTCCTGGAACAGGCTGCCTAGAGAGGTTGTGGAGTCTCTTTCTCTGCAGACTTTCAAAACCCACCTGGATGCATTCCTGTGTGAACTACCCTAGGGGATCCTGCCTTGGCAGAGGAGCCGGATTCAATGATCTCTGGAGGTCCCTTCCAACCTCTAATGTTCTGTGACTGTGATTCTGTGAATTCCCCATCACTTTGTTCTAGAAGACATACAAGATGTGAACGACTGTTTGGCTAACAGTACTGTTGTGACCTTCAGATTCTCATTTTCTGGCTTTTATGCAACTTTTAGCTACACAGCCTGCACATTTCCTTAAACCTTTTGCTATGGTTCAAAATCTGCTCTAAGTGTACATTCATTCGGCAAAGGCATCCAGAATGATGTGTTTGTTTTGCTTCAGTGCCAAAAAGCACTGATTCATTAAAGAGCTTGGAGCCATAGAGAGAAAGTCTCAGCCAGCAACCACCACACGTGCCCTGAAGAGCAGAAAGTTGTGTTTTCCTAGGGAAAATGGTTAGTACAGCTGGACTAGCATTATGGCTGACTTCTCTGAAGTGTGGAGGTACTGCTGACAGACTGGAGGGCACAGAAGGTCCTCTGTATAACATGCCAGGAAGCATCTGAAGGCTGCCATTAAGCCCAGATGGAAGAGAGAGGAAATCCCTAGAGTTGGTCCAGCTGGTAGGAGCCTTTCCATGAAATGATGAGTTAGGCAGCGTCAGTACTTTGACCACAGCTATGGTGAACACAGTGAAAGGTGCAATAGCCCTTGTGAGAAGAGGTGGAGAAGGTGAGGCAGTGTTCCACAGTAAGAGCAGACGCCCAGCTGCTTTTAGCTGTACTACTGCATTTTCTCTGCTGGGTACCCGCCAGCTTCTATCACTAAAGGCGCCAGTCCGCTCTGCTTATTGTCTCAACCGATACAAACTTGCAGCAGCTAAAGCCTTTGAAAACCTGGCAGAAACCTGACTCTTGAGGAACACTACGCTCTGGCAGGTCATTTTTACGCCGCTGCTTTCTTCTTCCCCAGGGGCTTGAACTAGGACAGGCAGAATTCTATTTATAATTTTTAATGTAGTCCTTTTTGTCTTTCATCGTAAATCTGGAACCCCGGACAAGATTGATACCTGGTGACAAACGGGCTCTTGATTGGAAAATTTGTGATGGCTGTTTTCTGCCTGGCAAAGGCAAGCTAGGAGCAGGTGTTGATCTGTTGCAGAGGGACCTGGACAGGCTGGATGGGTGGGCAGAGGCCAATGGGATGAGATTTAACAAGGCCAAGTGCAGGGATCTGCACTTTGGCCACAACAACCCCAAGCAGCACTACAGGCTGGGGACTGAGTGGCTGGAGAGCAGCCAGGAGGAAAGGGACCTGGGGGTACTGATAGATAGTAGGCTGAAGATGAGGCAGCAGTGTGCCCAGGTGGCCAAGAGAGCCAATGGCATCCTGGCCTGCATCAGGAACAGTGTAGCATATTCATTTCCAATAAATTCAACCTTTAAAAGCCCACCACTGTGTTTGGAGGGTGAGAAGGGTCTGATTAATCAAGATCTGAATCTCTCCTTCCCTCATCTTTTATAATCATGCACAAGAGATTTCTGCTACTTATCTCATAAGTCTTTAGGCAGCTGATAACTTTTAAAACTGTTGATGTGAAGGTATTAATATCCCAAATGATAAGTGAAATACTCTGAGTCATGAGTACAAGAAGGTGCCTCTGTAGGCCAAGCTTGCTGAAGCAAAAGAAGGGAACTGACTCCAGGTCTTTGCAGGTGAAGTAAACAAACATTAGCAACAAATGTGGATGGGATGGGGGGAAAGTCAACAAACTCAGATGTATACAAAGTTTTAGAATGTGTCTTCAAGGAGCATTAGAGAAGGAAAGCTGTTTTGAAAGCCATTATGGAACAGAACTGGTATAGAGATGAAGCATGTAGAAACGGAAATGTTAGCAGAAAGAGCAGTGTGGGAGAAGGGCAGTTTCTGAAGCAGAGGAGCACATGCAAGAGACAAGTTGATCTGCTCTCCATGACTCCCAAAACGCTTGTGTTGGAACCATTTTCTGTCTGTTTTCTACCACATGCATTATGTAAATGACTTTAAAAGCTCAGGGCATACACTACCACAAGATACTGGACATACCCAAAATGTTCAAGTCTGTAGAAGTCTTTCTCAGAACAACTTGCCAAGCAGTTATTTCCTACAGGCAAGAGTAACCCAGATCAGGTGACAAACCCACATGAGTAGATCTATAAGCACTCATTATTAACCACTTCCAATCATATTGATGCAGCTGTTGTGAAAGTTTCTTGAAGGTACAGATAGCACTTCAAAGTCAGAGAGCACAAAGAGAGGCTTACAGCTAAGAGCACCTAGCACACAGGTGGGGTAATAAATTATTGAACTGCTGTTGCTGTGAATTGTTTACCTGCCTCGCTCTGGCCGAAATTGGCTTACAAACTGTTATGGTGAATTGAGTAGCAAACAAGTTTGCAAGTGAATAACCTACTTGCAGATATTCTGTGAACAGAAAGAAATCCTGTCTGTGCCACATCATCAGGAATGAGTTTGCCCAGCTGTTCTCTTTTCCCAACTGCAATGGTGAAGAGCTGGTGAAGATGAAAAAGAACAGACACTGAAACAGGATTCAGTGTCACTTGAATACTAAACAACTCTGAGCCTCTCAAATCTTTCATAAAATCAACCAGGTTGGAAGAGACCTCCAAGATCAGCCAGTCCAACCTATCCCCTAGCCCTAGCCAGTTAACCAGACCATGGCACTAAGTGCCTCATTCAGGCTTTTCTTGAACACCTCCAGGGATGGTGACTCCACCACCTCCCTGGGCAGCCCATTCCAATGCCAATCACTCTCTCTGGGAAGAACTTCCTCCTGACATCCAGCCTAGACTTCCCCCAGCACAACTTGAGACTGTGTCCCCTTATTCTATTGCTGGTTGCACTAGGTAAGGGCCTTGCTACCTATCTCCCCATGTGGTTTTAATCTGAACAATCAAATCTCACCCAAGAAATATCTGCTCTGTGTTTTAATCAGAATATCCCTCATTGACATATTAACTCCCCTGGTTCAAGCCCTCGAACCTCTAGCTCTCAAATTGAGAGGCTGAACTACAGCAGCTCCTTTCAGTTATTCTACATAGATGCTTTTCATGATACTATGTATACATAGAAGGTAGAGTAGGTTTTTTGAAGGAGGAAGACTCATGATCACTCACAAAGACAACAGCCTCTCTTTTAAGATTTCAAATTCCTTTTCTTTTTTTGCCATATATATTTTGGAAATAAGAGGTGACACTGGGAAAAGAATGCAGCATTGCTGAACCATTACAATTTTTGAAAGGACACATAAAAATATTTTCAAATATTTCCAAATGGGAGAATAATCTAAGGTTTTTACCAACTCCCTGGTTATTGAAAGGAAATGGCCTAAATTCCCCAAACAATGCCCACAGAATTAAGGAATTTGGCCTGTGATTTTATTTTGGTAGTGCCTGTGAAAGAACTGCATTTAGTTTCCCAGAAAACAGAATTAGCTTTTTGCTCAACCAGAGTTGATGCTCTAGTCACAGAATCACAGAACATTAGAGGTTGGAAGGGACCTCCAAAGATCACTGAGTCCAACCCCCCCTGCCAAAGCAGCATCCCCTAGGGTAATCCACACAGGAATGCATCCAGGCAGGTTTTGAAAGCCTGCAGAGAAGGAAACTTCACAATCTTTCAGGGCAGCCTGTTCCAGTGCTCTGTTACCTTCACTGTAAAGAAGTTTCTCCTCGTGTTGAGGTGAAACCTATGTTCCAACTTGCATCTGTTGCTCCTTGTTTTATTGCTGCTAACCACAGAAAAGAGATTGGCCCCAGCCACTTGACACCCACCTCTCAGATATTTATAGACATAGTCCTAAGCAAACAAAGTGATGTTGGTGGTGCCCTCCCCACACTCTTCTCCTTTGTAACTGTAAGTTCTCTGTGGGCAGGTACAAATTCAGTGCCATAGTTCTGAGTACTAGCATGACCCATCATTAAAAAGGAATTGCTTGGCTTCTTGCTCATGCTTGCTCATGTTACAACTTTTGGTTTATTCACTGGATCGTACAGCTCTCCACTCTGCAGGACACAGTGCTGCTCATCTTCCAGCAGTTCTGCACTCTAGCAGGCCTCATGATTGGGTGTGGAGCAGCAGAAGGAACACAGAAGAAATTACCTATCCGGGTCATTTCTGTTCTGGACTCAGTACCATCCTCTTAGTTTGAGCATGTCTGTCCAGTAGGATGAGGGAGGTTATTCTTCCCCTGTACTCAGCACTGGTCAGGCCACACCTTGAGTACTGTGTCCAGTTCTGGGCCCCTCAGTTCAAGAGAGATGTTGAGATACTGGAATGTGTCCAGAGAAGGGCAACAAAGCTGGTGAGGGGCCTGGAACACAAACCCTCTGAGGAGAGGCTGAGGGAGCTGGGGGTGTTTAGCCTGGAGAAGAGGAGGCTCAGGGGGGACCTCATTGCTGTCTACAACTACCTGAAGGGACATTGTAGCCAGGTGGGGGTTGGTCTCTTCTGCCAGGCAACCAGCAATAGAACAAGGGGACACAGTCTCAAGTTGTGCTGGGGTAGGTCTAGGCTGGATGTTAGGAGGAAGTTGTTGGCAGAGAGAGTGATTGGCATTGGAATGGGCTGCCCAGGGAGGTGGTGGAGGCACTGTCCCTGGAGGTGTTCAAGAAAAGACTGTCTGAGGCACTTAGTGCCATGGTCTAGTTGATTGGATAGGGCTGGGTGCTAGGTTGGACTGGAAGATCTTGGAGGTCTCTTCCAACCTGGTTGATTCTATGATTCTATGATTCTGCCAGTCCTGCATTAATAAATCCTGGGATTAAGTGTGATAAGCCCTCTTTATAGCTTCCATTATGTCTAGTGACATAAATTTATCTCAGTGACTGAAGGAAGAATAGTACAAATTTTCCTTTCTAAAACGCTTCCTACTTTACACACAGAAAGAAACGTAACTGTTCTGCATACCAGTGTTGTTTTACATAGTCAAGTAGTATTCTCTGTTCAGAATCAATCAAGTATTTGGTTTTGCCTACTTCACAAAAGTTGAGTGAAGAACCTATGATGATGTCATTGAATGCTCTCAGTATCTTGTCTATCATGAATGAAAAATTCCCTTACAGAAACATTCGTTCAGGTTGGAAAAAGACCCTCAGGATCACCAAGTCCAACCAACAACCCTATTCTACCAGGTGCACCCTAAACCATACCCATATGACTTCTGAACACTTCCAGGGTTGTGACTCAACTACCTCCCTGGGCAACCCATTCCCATGCCTGACCACTCTTGCTGTGAATTTTTGTTTCCTGAGATCCTATTCTAAACCTACCCAGTTGCAGCTTAAGGCCATAAACTCTGAATAAGATCTTTACATTTTCTAATGCATTCTAATTTGTTTTTGGTTTATTACAATTTACTCTTTTGGATAAACTTTAAGCAGGAGCTTTTTAAATTATTATTCTATATAACATGATGCCTATAATCTGTTAGTGCTATACATTAACATTTATCTTCCCTACTAGAACTGCCATGCCCTACTTTCTAAAGCAGTAACCATATCTTGTTAGTTCTGCAACATACCACTGAGCATTGCTGAGGTATGAAGTCAAGACTCTTAAATGAGGTGAAAAGGTAGAAAAGAAATTCACCACCAGCAGTTAACTTAGGAAAGAAAAAAAATGGAACAAACAGAACAATCAAAGCAAAATAAATTAGCACCTAATTTAACAACGTTGGAGGATGTGGTATCTATACCCATTCTATGAGCTTACAAATTGACCTTGAAGAGTTTCTTTCTTCATGGGAGTTGTTGCAGACAGATGATCTATACCTTTGCATTGTAAAATGGGCTTTTATCTAGCAGAGGCACACAAATCCCTTTGATAAAATTGATGAGACTCACAGGAAGCAGAGAAGAACACTTTTATGTTTCTCTTTTTCAGTGATTCCAAAGAGGTACCTCAAGTTTCTCCAAATACACTCTTTAAAAATGATTTTTTCAGCTTAAGAAAACCAAATGTAGGGAATTGATGAAAAAAAATCTCCTGAGAATTAAGTGGTAGGAGTCAGTTGTTTAACAAGCCACCCTAACTTTCCCCTAGTTCCCTAGCTCCCACTGTGTAATCCAGCTTGGTGCCTCTGTACTTGATCCATTTGTCTTCAGTTCCACTCTTTGTATGGGGCCTGGATTTGGAGGTGTCAGACAAAGAGCCCTGCCTTCAACATTTGAAGAAGCAGGAGTATTGCAATGCTACTTTGTCCTCAGAAAGGCTTTTTAAGGTTAAAATGCAACCCATCAAGTCTTTCCAGAGTGCACTGGTACCAGCCTTCCTCAAGCCATTTGTTGGAGAGCACTTTCTGCACTTCCCATCTCATCTTGTGGATCAGTTGAAAGCTGTTTCCCATCATTCAGCATTTTATTAAGGAGCAGACAGCAACACTGGCCATGGAGCAGCACTTTTTGTCTGATAAAAAGCACAACGATGTAATGTGATTTCTCCCTACCTCTCTCCTGTTAGCACATCTCTTTGTGAATGTTGGTTCCCTATTGTACCAGCACTAGGTCTCTAGGAGCTCATGCTGAATTTCTCCATGGTCCTACATGGGCCAGATTAAAGACATCTTCCTTAGCTCTGTTGTCTGTGTTACTCTGTCTTGCAAGTCTGATTTTCTTCTTCTTTTGACCCTACTAAAAGTTACTTGTTTGAAAGACCTAAGTTTATTAAATAACCCAGACAACTCTGTGACATTATTGTCCTCATCACTGGTAATATTTACTCCATTTGAAACTGCTGCCAGTGGTGATTTATTTAGTCTCTTAAAGCTGTTTGAAATAATACTTCTCTAGATTGCTGATGAAAACACTGAAAGATCCTCCCTGCAGCTGCCCAGCAGAAATACCCTCATTAAATGCTAGTGCTGCTAGGGCAATTGATCTGCTTTTCATTTAGTTCCTCCTCTGTTTGTGCTTTATTAATTTTGTGTTTTCCTCACTTTTTTTCTCTCCTACTAAATCAAGGTTGCAGTGGAAGGCTGTTACACTCCAGCCTGTACCTCTGGCAATTTAACATGTAATCATATAAAACAAGGAAATTAAAGACCTGATTACCAAGACCTGTTTTCTATAAAAACCATGATGTTTGGCATTAGTTGTGTTTTTCTCTATTCACCATGTTTTAGCTGACAACCAGATCCCTCTTTTAACTGATGCCAGGTTATCCAGACTGCTGCTATCTGGGGTACTCCATTTGCTTGGAAGCAAATCCACACAAACACAATTCTCCATTTCTGAAACATCACCAAAGTGATGATATAAAGATCAACAGGTCAGAAATCTCATTATCCAACCCCTCTAGGACTTCCAGGCCACTCAGAAACATTATGTCTTGCCAATAGATGTTCTTCAGGTGAGCAGTGAATGTCCTCTGTGATGCACATTTGTCTCCCTGCCTGCTTCTAGATACTGCATAATAATAGCTATTATCATACAGTCATAGACTCACAGAACAGTTTGGGTTGGAAGAGACCTTTAAAAGCAGTCCTCTTCAACCCCACTACAGTGAGCAGAGGCATCTCTAACTAGATCAGGTTGCTCAAAGCCCCATCTAACCTGATCATGAATGTTTCTAGGGATGGAACAGCCACCAGCCTGTTTCAGTGTTGCACCATCCTCACTGTAAAATATTTCTTCCTTATATCTAGACCAAATCTACCTTCCTTTAGTTTAAACCCCTTATTAGGCTTTTGATCTTTTTGTTATCACAGTGTCACCAAGGTTGGAAGAGACCTCATAGATCATCAAGTCCAACCCTTTAGCACAGAGCTCAGGGCTAGACCATGGCACCAAGTTTTGCATTACTGCTGACAATTATCCATTTGCTCTAACACTAAGCTTGTGTCACTGCTTAGAGTACGGTTATGCATTAAGAAAAACAAAAGAAACCACCATTCTTTTTGCCCTTGTGCTCCATACACTGTCTTTCCCATCTTCCCTGTCTCCCCTTTAATTTATCACAGTATCACAGTATCACCAAGGTTGGAAGAGACCTCACAGATCATCAAGTCCAACCCTTTACCACAGTGCCCAAGGCTAGACCATGGCACCAAGTGCCACGTCCAACCTTGCCTTGAACTGCCCCAGGGACGACGACTCCACCACCTCCCCGGGCAGCCCATTCCAGTGCCCAATGACTCAGTGAAGAACTTTCTCCTCACCTCCAGCCTAAATCTCCCCTGGCACAGCCTGAGGCTGTGTCCTCTCGTTCTGGCGCTGGCCACCTGAGAGAAGAGAGCAACCTCCCCCTGGCCACAACCACCCTTCACGTAGTTGTAGACAGCAATAAGGTCACCCCTGAGCCTCCTCTTCTCCAGGCTAACCAATCCCAGCTCCCTCAGCCTCTCCTCGTAGGGCTGTGCTCAAGGCCTCTCCCCAGCCTCGTTGCCCTTCTCTGGACACACTCAAGCATCTCAATGTCCTTCCTAAACTGGGGGGCCCAGAACTGAACGCAGTACTCGAGGTGTGGTCTGACCAGTGCAGAGTACAGGGGCAGAATGACCTCCCTGCTCCTGCTGGCCACACCATTCCTGATGCAGGCCAGGATGCCACTGGCTCTCTTGGCCACCTGGGCACACTGCTGGCTCATGTTCAGGCAGGTATCAATCAGCACCCCCAGATCCCTCTCTGTCTGGCTGCTCTCCAGCCACTCCGACCCCAGCCTGTATCTCTGCATGGGGTTGTTGTGGCCAAAGTGCAGCACCCTGCACTTGGAGCTATTGAACCCCATCCCATTGGCCTCTGCCAATCTTCAACTGATTACAGCTCCATCTTGCACTTGTGTGGTGGTTTGGGTGTTACCCACCCCCACTTTGGGAATCACCCAGACTAGACTCAGCTGGCTCTGGAAATTGATTGAAGCTTATATTTACAGCTTAGCTCAACATACAAGCAGGTATTTACAGTAGATACAGTTATAGACAGAAATAGACAAGGGGAAAGGCAACACAGAAACACAACAGCCCTCCCGAAAACCTGAGTCCCCAGGAGGGGCTCCCAACTGCCCTTCCACTTTCTCTCACCCCTTAACCTCACCCCAGACATTGCCTTGTGCCCCAGGGAAGAATGGAGGGTCGGCCAGGGAGTTAGGAAGCAGGTGGATTAATCAGAGAGACTGAAGGTGAGGTTAGAGAGAAAAAGGCAGTCCAGAGCCCAGGGGGCTCGAATGCCCGAATGCCTTATCTATGTTTGGATTCTTGTTCTTGTACCTCTCAGCAAGCCTATGAGTGAAGCAGACATGACCATTGTTTCTTTCACAGCCTGTGGTCTTGTAGTTCTCACCAAAACACTGTAGCTAGCTTCAAACTAGCACAACTTGTTACAGCAGACTACTGTCAGGATGCTGTTGCTGTAGGCTGTCTTTTTTCGTTGAAAAGTAGCTGCTGTCCTAGGTAATACACTGAGTTGAGCACTTTCCCTGACCGCTCTCACAGCCAAGCAGGGGCTGGTCCCGACCTCCCGAGCTGCCCTGCTCTGGCATTCCTGCTCCGCTGCCGGCGGTAGTAAAGCCTTGAAAACTGCGGCCGGCAGAGAGACAGACGCCTCGGAGCCGGGCAATGGGACCGCTCCGTGCAGCTCTCACATGGTTTCCCTTCGCCTTCAGAGAAGAAGGGGAAATAGTTTCATGTCTGGACGAACGTTTTGGACCTTGGGGTTAGGGAAAGGACGTTAGCAGCCCCAGCACGCTTGCCCCCGAAGCACCGCCTGCCGCAGCCTCCGTGCCGTTAAGGGTGCTTTTCCTTTCTTTGTCAAAGTTGGTTAAAGCTTTCACAACGCCTCCTGCAGCGCTCCGGCGCAGCGCGGACCCGGGCAGAGGGCGGTGCGGCGGAGCGTCGCCTCCCCCAGCCCGCACGACGGCCGGACGGGGGCGAGGCGGCGGCCGGGGCGGGGGTTGCGGCGCTGCGGGGACGGGCCCCAGCCGAGCGGCGGACCGGCAGCATGACAGGCAGCCGGCGGCCCGCAGCCGCCCCCCGCCAGCCGGCGGGGAGCGCGGCCCCAGCGCAAAGTGAGATGGCCCCCCGGAAACAGCCGCGGCGGAGGCTGCGCGCCCCGCGGGCGGCGTGACCGCCTCCCGGCCAAGCCATGGGCCAGACCTCGGTCTCCACGCTACCCGAGCCGGCCAGCGGTGAGTACCGGGCTACGCCAGCAGCGGGACGGCGCGGCGGGGGTGGCTCCCAGTGGCGGTGAGCAGGGGCGTGCGGCCGGGCCGGCGTTGGGGGAGCAGCCCGGGCTCCCCGGGGCCAGGTTGCGGTGCCCGCGCACCCTCAGACGCTGCCGCCGCTGCCCGCCTGCCCCTTCGGCGCGTAGCGGGGATGGCGGCGGCGGCCGGGGCAGACGCGGTCGGCTTCTCCTGTTGCCCTGTCCGGCTCGGCAGCCGCGAGGGGCGAGCGACTCCGCCGTGCCCCTCACCTCCCCGCGAACTTTGGGCTCCTGTTTCCCCCTCTTTAACAAATAAATAAATAAACGCGAAGGGGGGAAAAAGAAGGGGGGAGGAAAGGAGCGGAGCGCTGGCAGCTGGCCCAGCAGCGCTGCTAGTAACCCGCCCATCTGGTTGCTTTTGGCTGCAGGACGTTTTGTGTGTAAGCGTACTACTGAAAATAAATACAGTGCGTGTGAGCGGAACCTCCACCGCCCCCCGGAAAGCGGTTTGGAGCTTGGTGAAACAAGTGCGGACTGTTGGGGAATGTGGTTCGGAGGCACATTAGCATAACTCAAACTCTGTTTTAGTTACTGAAAAACAGAGCGGGGCCATCCCCGCCATAGTAGGATGTAGATGCTCAGTTTTAACTCCGGAGAGGTCGAAAATTTCCTGCAAAAATGTCCCGGCACACATATTTGTCCTCTGTGCCTGTTTGCTTTGCGTCCGTTAACACTCATGCACAAACACAAGGCAAATCTTATTCTAGACTTTAATTCACAGTATTACTAGGATTGGAAGAGACCTCACAGATCATCAAGTCCAACCCTTTACCACAGAGCTCAAGGCCAGACCATGGCACCAAGTGCCACGTCCAATCCTGCCTTGAACGGCTCCAGGGACGGCGACTCCACCACCTCCCCGGGCAGCCCATTCCAGTGTCCAATGACTCTCTCAGTGAAGAACTTTCTCCTCACCTCCAGCCTAAATTTCCCCTGGCACAGCCTGAGGCTGTGTCCTCTCGTTCTGGTGCTGGCCACCTGAGAGAAGAGAGCAACCTCCTCCTGGCCACAACCTCCCCTCAGGTAGTTGTAGACAGCAATAAGGTCTCCCCTGAGCCTCCTCTTCTCCAGGCTAACCAATCCCAGCTCCCTCAGCCTCTCCTCGTAGGGCTGTGCTCAAGGCCTCTCCCCAGCCTCGTCGCCCTTCTCTGGACACGCTTAAGCATCTCAATGTCCCTCCTGAACTTTATTCTTCATTTGCCTATTTGCTCTTAACGTTTTGGGAATGTTGTGTCAAATAGGAGACAGCACAACACATTTTACTTCCCCCTTTTGGTTTTATTTTCTTGGTAGGCGTTTCAAATAACAGTAACAACACATTTCATGTTCAGAAAGGCTCCGTTATATTGCAGTGCTACAATGTCCCAGGGGTACCATCCCAGTCAAAATCTTGGGTGGTTTTTTTTGTCTCTTGCCAAACACTGCGTGGAAGAAAAACCTGACCAGTTCCAGTAGGTTTCACCATCCTGCTGAAGGGTTCACACAGTAGCCTGCGGGTTAGAATTGCATCAAGGTAGGCATCAGGAAACACATGTAAGGAAACGGATGGACCTGTTAAAAGTCATTGTTAAACTTCCCGTTCAAAAGTGTGTCCAAACTCTTTATGGGCAGGAGTCTGTTGTGAGGGTGTTTTGCCTGGGGAGAGAGCCTGCATCTTGACTAATGAGGGTGCTGGTGCCTGTGTTCCCTGAGCAGAATGCAAGCAGTAATTGGGATGGAGTTCTAGTTTTACCTAAACAAAAAAAGAAGCCACCCTCTGATCTTTACTGACTGAAACCAAGATTTTCAATCAGGAGCAACAAGAGACACTCATCTAAGGGTGAAAATGATGGTGGTGCTACCTCAGTATTGCCCAGTAAATTCTAGTTATCGCTATTTCAAGAGCACTTCTCTTGTGATGAGATACTGGCAGTGCCTCTTGAGGGTTTCACAGAAGAGCTATCCCACTGCACTTTCAGACCCTGTTTAAATTGTTGGGAGAGTATATCCCCAACAAGAAGCCGTGGAAGCAAATAGGTTTCTGGGTGGCATGGATTCTCGGGGTGCAGTCATTTGTTTTCTTTAGTCTGCTAGGTTCTGAATGCTTCATAAGGTGAGGCGAGGCTTTGTCCAGCTCTGATCGGGGCAGGAGAATGACTTCAGTTGGTTCTGGTTCAGATGGGTTGCCCTTTAGGCAAGCAGCCCTGAAATCTTGGTTGATTGTGGCATGTTGGCCAGCTACAAGCCGTTTAAGTCTTTGACAGCTGCCAGAGATTAGAGTTGAAGGGGATTCCTGTCTTGTACACGCAGGGGCTACAAATCTGTTTTAGTGCTAAGGAATCAATAGTGCATTCAGATCCCCAGTGAGCCACACAAAAGCAGCTGTGAGAAGTTAGTTGCCTGTTTGTTCCTTTCTTTTTTTTTTTTCTGCAGCCATGCCAGCCTGCAAGGGCTCAGATCCTGCCCTCTGATTCCTGCCATACCCCTGCAGGATTCAAGGGGGTTGATGGCTAGGCACAGGGGGGGCACCACTTGTAAGGTACCCTGGGGCCTTCAGGTGGACCAGTGCAGTGAACATGGGTTAATGGAGAAAAACTGAATAAAAGGTTTTTCCTAAAGTCACAGAGTGTTGGAAGAGATAAAATTCATGCATGGTGTGATTCTCTGTGTGGACTCCAGCCAGTGTCCTGTGGGTTTCTGTGAGATTTACTCTAAATGGAAGTCTTTACTCTTGGAAAGTGAAATATATACTGAAGTGCTTAAACAGACCAAAGATCTACTGGGTTAAGGGCAAGACTAAGGTCTAACTGTAAAACTCAAAGTCGTCCTCTGCTGGGTAAATGTATACTCATACCAAGTGGATTACATAGTGCCTGTGAAGAGAGGAAGAATCAGATTTTCATGACCTGTTGGAACTTTAGCAGCAAATATCTCATGCTGGAGTTTGCCATCAGCTTGTGGGTGTTGGAAGTATTTTGCACAGGAGGATCAGGATTAAAGAGTCATCTCCCATAAGTATGGGAGGTAGATGGGCAGCAAAGCAGGGCTTATCTTTTTGTGGACGCCCTCTAGGCAATCTTTGCTCCTTCTCTTCCTTGATTCCAGCTTTTTAGTCATTTGAATACATTTTCTAAAACTTGTTTGTTACTTGTCATAGTGAGCTAATGTGAACAAACAGTAATGGCAAGAGGGGCTTGGGGAGACAGTATGGATATGTGGGAAAGGTGGAGTGCATCCTTCTTTACTCATCTTCCTTCCTCTTCTTTGATCTCCCCATGCCTGGCAGGCCTAGATTAGTGTGTCCTCTCCCTGCCCTTTGGCAGGAGTTCAGCACTTTTAGGGGTTATCAGCTATCATGTGCAAAGGCTGTCACTTCTGTTTTCTGATCTACTAAGGGCAGAAGAGCTGTGTGCTTTTTTCATGTTTTTTTTTTTCTTTTCTTTTCTGGATTTGTCCTTGTGTAGTTCAGTACCAGCCACAGTGCTGGGAAAAAGTCATTTCCTCAAGTGGAAGAATAATCAGCATATTGGGAAGATTAAAGCAGACCTAGGTAGACAGTGATAGATTTTTTTTGTTGTTGTTTTTTTGTGTAGCCATGCCAAGAATGAATTGGAGTAAAACCAGAGCCTAACAGTGTTCTTAGGAAGAAGTCTGGCAGTTTAGCAAGGGGTCTGAAGCAGAAGAGAGGGTATGCTGAGGGGAAGGACAAGCTGCAAATGGAATCTGTTGCCTCTCTGGTCAGTGCTCAGTGGGGCCAACCGAAGCTTGAGGTCAGATCTCTGTGCTGACCTAAAGCACCAAGTATGTAATCCATGGACCTGTTTACTCTGGGGTGGGTGGGAGGGAGTGCTTCTTGAGTGCTTTGCAGATACAGAGCACAAATTTCCTGCGTTGCATTTCACCTTATTACAGACCCAAATTTTTTTCAAGGACACAAAAATGTACTTTGACAGCACAGGAAAACTATTTCCCACCCAGCTCCCCCCATGAGATGAAAGCAGTCCCTGGTAGGAGCCTGTTGTTTGTTGACCTTGGCACTGGACGAAATGATTCTCATAGGTCAGAAGTGAGCATGTTTCTCAGACTGCTCTTTTTCATCTCTCACGGCTTTGTGGGATTTCCTGTTCATTGACAAGGGAAAAGCAGCTTCACCTGTGTCTGTGCAGAGGAATTGTAATTGCTTTCTCTGGGCAACCTTATATTGATCCTGAAACAAAATGGAAAACTGCCATTTGTTCCTGCAGCTCTTAAGTGTTGGCAAACAAACTAATTGGTTATCAGTGCAGCAATTAGAGGGCTTGTCCAGGAAGACACAGTATTCCAGTAGTGCTCTTTGGTGGTAGCTGCTTGTGAGCCTTACTGAGAGTGCTGTTCTGCAGCAAACACTTCTGTTCCTGTGGAGCTGGACATGGAGATACTCGGTCACAGACTTAAATTCTCAGCTTGACTCAGTCCACTACAAATCTGAATGTGCAGACAAATCCCTACAGTAATAGTTCTTAATGAGGACAAAAATTAAACTGTTGTGCTGGGGGGAAGTAAAGGCTGGATGGTAGGAGGAAGTTGTTGTCACAGAGAGTGATTGGCATTGGAATGGGCTGCCCAGGGAGGTGGTGGAGGCACCGTCCCTGGAGGTGTTCAAGAAAAGCCTGGATGAGGCACTTAGTGCCATGGTCTGGTTGACTGGATAGGGCTGGGTGCTAGGTTGGACTGGATGATCTTGGAGGTCTCTTCCAACCTGCTTGATTCTATGATTCTATGTTTCTCCTCCAGCTTCTCTTATTTGCAAAAGTGAAAGAACTTTGACATGATTGCACTTTAGGGGAGGGCACCCAAAAGCATTTACAGGTGTGGTGAGCTACTCAGAACACACCTGTTAGCTGATCATTTCAGTTACTGGTGCTCTTGAAAGAGTGGAAAGCAGAACTACTGAGCTGAAATGTCAAGTTCTGTTTGATGTGAAGTCCTAAATAACTTGTCCATAGCCACAAAGGACCTTCTGAGCAGAGATCCTTATGTGGCTTATTTTTTCCCCCCCAAGGCTTGAGTTAGCTGGGAGCTCAGTAGCTGAATTCCTGTGATACTGCTCTGGGAATCCTGTTGCTTTTTCCCTCTTCTTTATGCTTTTGTAATTTGTGGAAGTGGCATAAGTACAATGTAAATGCAACTCTTTATTTTCAGTTGCTGCTAAATTCACCTTGAGAGCTTTTCAGGTTTTGTAGATCTTGAGCATGGAAAACTCTTTCTTCATCCTGCCAGCGTTGTCAGATGGGGCTACAGCTGTGACAGTATTGACAAGGCTTTTTGCCCCAGACTTTGGGTGATTATTTTAGGTGCCTAGAAAAAGGCAGGAAAGGCCCTCAGAGTGGTAGCCATGGATGTGCCTGCTACTAATGGGCACTGCAGCCACTCTTAAGAAGCTGGTCCTTGGGTGTCTTGGGCTGGAATATCAAAAATAAGAGCAACTGCTGAAAGTGTAGTATCAGCATTTAGAGCCATGATTCTGGTTTGTGCTGGTGGTGAGGGTCTGATCATGAGTGTGTGGAACAGTTCATTATTTATAGGGAGAAAATGGCACACATTTATGACACATTTATAGAATACATGGTGTATTTCTGTGTTCATGGGTTCTGCTCTATACACACTGCAATCTGCCAGAGCAAAACTCCCCTGCTTCCAAAGCAGCTGCTGCTGGTTGGCCCAGACTGAGCTCCTCAGCTGCAGTAATAACTCACTGCAGGGCAGGTTGCAACTCGAGCCTTTGCTAAGGGGCATGGCCAAGAGCAGAGATCTTGTAAGGACTTGGAGGACCAGGCACATCACAGGAACTGTGTGAGCCACAGGAACATGTGTGTGTGAAAATAAAGGCCTCATGCTCAAAAGGTTCCAGGCTGGTGTCTCACTTCTCACTCTGAGGCTGCTTGAAGGATGAGCAGGAATTCTCCTCATTTAGCTGCCAGGGTACATGAGGGTTCATGTCAGGCATGCAGACTGAGATGCTTTCATGTGCTCATGTTCAGTAGCCACTAATCACCTGCTCACAGTGGTAATCATCAGCCTCCTTATCTGCTATGAGCAGAATGAGAGCTAGCTCCTGGCAGGTCAGTGTGGCAGGGTGGCAGAGTGCTGTGAACTGGCAGGGTTTGTGTAAGGTTGTCTTCTCAGATGACCACCCACTACTTCCCCCAGATGAAACGCTCACAGGGGATCTTGTTTCCTCCCGAGCCCCCTGTGCTAAGCCCCACTGACAACTGATCTCACTCCTTGCTGGATCTCAGCCACCCCTTGGATCAGTTGTTCTTCCTTCCTAGATCCTCTTCCTTAGCTTTCCTGCTGCTCCTGGGTAATGCAGCCTTGTTCTTGGGTGGTATTTTATGTTACGAATTTCAAAACACTTTCCATCCCTTTTTTACAATATTCCTTGATCTGAATGGGAGGACTGAGCACAGGGAGGCAAGGCAGCAACTTAAAACAGCCAAGAGGAAACCAAAGAGCTCCCAAGTCTTCACTGGTCTTTAAGCCATATTGCAGTCCTGCCTATTAATAGCAGGAAAGACTTGGACATTTATATCTTGGTTTTGCCTACTTAAAGTTGTGTTTTGTTCATTTTGAACACTGATGCTTTCTGAGAGTTGAAAAAGGAAGAAATATTAACAAGGCTGAAATGCTTCTGGGCCAGTGTTGGATTTGTTTTTCACTTTGTTGTCTTAAAACATAGTGATGGTGATGAAAAAACATAGAATGTACTTAATGCTGTGAGTAAATCGCTTCATCCAACAGCCTGCTTCCAGAACTTACTTCTGCCTGTTGTATTTAAATTGTGACAGTGGATAAAAAATTACTTCTGATCCACAGAATGTCTCTAGTAGAGGCAGTGGTGGCTCTGGTCTGCTTTGCACATGGCAGATCCCAGGCAGTGATGCCAGTTGCTGGTGCCTGTTTTGAGACAGCAGCCAGGGCGCAGGTATGTCAGGGAAGGACGCAGTTCAGTTTTGTCTGTGCCTCTGAGTTGGCAGCTTTGCCAGTGATGCTGAGAAGCCTTCAGTCAGGTCTGGTTTCAAGGCAACATAAGATACTGATGTTAAAAATATATGCATAATTGAGGAAGGAAAGGGAAGAAAGCATGGGTACAAATGATCATCAGGGAAGTGAGGCAGATGGGAAGGCTGCTTATTTTATCTTGTGCCCCCCAGAACAAAGGCAAAGAGCCAAATCAAGGAATTTATATCCCCTCTTAGGTGAACTCTACAACCCCTAGACTATCAAATATATTTGGGGGCAAATGTAATACTACAGTGGGACTCCAGATTGTGCTATTTCCCACCACGCTCTAAACCAGAAATGGTTCAGTAGGAACTAGGTAGGAAGGTCACTGTGAGCCTCAAGGTGATGTGTGGTGTGAAGATGGGCAATTTTCTCACTGTCTCTGACTGGAGTCACATGGATAACAGTGCAGGATGTCCCCTTTTGGATTTGCTTCTTTTCCCCCCATTTATGATATATGAATCAATATAACCTTACATATTTGCAGTCTATGAAATGGTTTGGACTACCAATCTGTACAGACAATACAATTACCTTTGTCCATCATGTTCATTACTAGGAAATTTGATTTAAGGCTTGAGATTCTTTCAGGCTTTATTCAAGGTTGCTGCTGTACCCAGCTTGATTTTTGGGCACGTGGAAATAAAGTCTCTGCCAAAAGTGAAGGTCCTGTTTACCTTTGTGTTCTCTCACTGCTTTGAAGAGCTGTGGTTAGTGTAAGCAGAGAGAAAAAGCTGGGGAGAAATGAGGGTCTAGATTACTCTGTTACTGTATGGAAGTCTAGGGTGTGCTGTCAGGTTTCATGCAAGTAAAATGAAAAAACAAAAGGGAAGATCATGACTGTTTTGAATAGGTAAAGAACTGACTCAGTGTATGTTCAATAATACTATGAACTGTGAAAACACTGTGCTATTTGGCAGGTCAGAGTGTAGTACAGACTCCTGTCTCAGCAGTGGCTTTGTGATAGTGGAGTTTTACATGAAAAGATGTAAACAGTGAAGGATGTGTTGCTTTTTTCTTTCTCTGATTCCTACTTTAGTTTGATATGAATTACAGTGATGCTTTGCTGAGCAGAGTTAGGCTGTGATAGAGCTGTCCTAACATTTGAAACTGTAAGGAAAGCAGTTCTGTTCCCAAAGATCAACCTGCATCCCTCACCCCTAACGTTATGCCTCTTTTAGTAAGTGGTGCAGAATGTCTTCACTCTAACCAGCTGCCCAAACCATCAGTAAATTCTAGTCATGTAGATGGACCATCCTAGTTTCACTGTTACTTGATCCTTTTTGTGTTCTCTGGACATCTGAATGTTTTTATCTGTTGGCTGGGAAATCATAGAATCGTAAAATCCACCAGGTTGGAAGAGACCTCCAAGATCATCCAGTCCAACCTAGCACCCAGCCCTGGTCCAATCAACCAGACCATGGCACCAAGTGCCTCATCCAGGTTTTTCTTGAACACCTCCAGGGATGGTGACTCCACCACCTCTCTGGGCAGCCCATTCCAATGCCAATCACTCTCTCTGTGAAGAACTTCCTCCTAACATCCAGCCTAGACCTCCCCCAGCACAACTTGAGACTGTGAGTCCTTAGATGCTTGTTGGACCTCACACCTGGGCTGTTACTGCTCTGTGTAAACAAATCACAGACTTTATAGAGTAGATAATTCGTGAAAGATACAGACAGTCTCTCGTGGTCTTTGATTTAAGATACATTGGCAATTTACACAATTAGTGTAACTGTGTAGACCATAAAACTTCACTGCTGTGATGTAATTTACTTCTCCAGCTTATGCTGCTCTTGACAATCCTTAGGGGTGCACAGGGACTCTCTTCCAGGCTTAAGAATTTTTCTTTAATTGCTTTTGAAGCTTCAGCTCAGAAAATTAACTCTGAGGATTTGCCATGCCTGATTGTTTTTCTGGGATTTTTCAACCCAGAATTTTGTTGATGCACATTAAAATTGTTGACATTTCACTTTTCCTTTTCTGATGAAGAAGAGAGGGTTCTTCTTCCCTCCTTTCTGCCTGAGTAGCTGCAGAGCAAGGGCAGGCAAAAGCAATTTGAATCCTAACTTCTGTTTGATATCCAGCTAAACTAAGTGAAAGAGCATTCATCATGAGTGAAATTTGGTCTCGGTGCTCAGCAAACTTCATGGGAGGGCAGCTTTTAGCTGGAGAGAACTGCATGTTGGAGAAACAAACCACAGGAGCTGCGCTCTGTGCTTCAGGTCAGCCCACTGCAGTCAAGTGTATCAACCACCTCCCTTCTGGAACCAAGAGCTGGGAAGACAGTGCTGTCTGCCACTGTCTGTGTCTGCATCCTCAGCAAACTGCAGCCTCTGCTGGTGTATCCCAGAAACCAATATAAACCAACGTGTGCTGCTGCATGGATGCCAAAAAGAATAGCACTTCATGGAAGAGTAGCCCTAGTTATGTCCATCTGAGCTCCAAGTCAGTTTTTGAGTATACCATAGGGAGCAAGATGCCTGAGATACTTGCTTCTAGCCTGTGTTTACTCATGAAGCTGTAGCTTGTAGGTCTTCCACCTCTACTGCCTGAGGCATGCACAGAGAATTTTAATGCTTGGGCATCAAAGCAGTGGAGTTCACCAAAGGAGCAGCACCCCAAGTTGCAGAAGTGGTGTGACTGTGAATAGTGACCAGTGGTCTGTTTTGTGTCTTCTCTTCTGGTTGCTCTCTGTGCTTGCAACTCCCACAGATCAGCTTACCTGGAGCATTTATGAGGATTCATGAGGGCAGCTGAGGAACTTGAGCATTTCCCCTACGAAGAGAGACTGAGCAAGCTGTTTAGTCTGGAGAAGGGAAGACTGAGAGGAGATCTCAGCAACGTCTAAACATATCTGAGGGGTGGGTGTCAAGTGGATGGGGCCAATCTCTTTTTCCTGATCCACAGCAATAAGACAAGTTAGAAGGTTTCACTTCAACATGAGGAGAAACTTCTTTACAGTGAGGGTGATGGAGCACTGGAACAGGCTGCCCAGAGAGGTTGTGGAGTCTCCTTCTCTGCAGACTTTCAAAACCTGCCTGGATGCATTCCTGTGTGAACTACCTTAGGGGATCCTGCTTGGCAGGGAGCTTGGACTCGATCTGTGGAGGTCCCTTCCAACCTCTAATGTTCTGTGGTTCTGTGATTTATGTCATAACAAGCAATAGAAAGTCACTCCAGTGGGTTTTTCTCTCTTTTCTTTCACCAAGACCCTGGGTGAGTCGACAAAGAGATGACTCTTTCATTCTGTACTTATCAAACACAGATTCAGAGGGGTACAGTCAAGTAACTTTGACTCATGTAACCACTTAAAGTTCTTGTAAGCTGGTAGGAAATTATTTTAGATGCTATCTGTCTTTACAAGGAAACTAGGCCTGTTTAAATTACACACACAGAATGTGTTACAGTTTTATTTCATTGGTAATAATTCTAAACTGGCTGTGCGTTTCCTTTCCTGTAAATTCATTCAATGTGTCTGAAGGTTAATGGTTTGTTTCTTGAGTTTTCAGAGATTTATCACATTTCTGAGAGGAAGGAACTGTTGGGTTTGGCGTGGATGCTAAGAGTTTTCTTGTTATGAAGGTGGTGTTATGGAATCATAGAATCACAGAATTGTCGGAGCTGGAAGGGCCCTCAAGGATCATCCAGCTCCAACCTCCCTGCCATGGCAGGGACACCTCACAGTAGATCAGGTTGCTCAGAGCCAAATACAGCCTGGCCTTAAAAATTTCCAGGGGTGAGGCTTCTACCACCTCCCTGGGCAACATGTTCCAGTGTCTCACCACCCTCATGGTGAAGGACTTCTTTCTAATATCCAGTCTGAATCTACTCACTTCCAGTTTTGCTCCATTCCCCCTAGTCCTGCCGCTCCCTGACATCCTAAAAAGTCCCTCACAGCTTTCCTGTAGACCCCCTTCAGATACTGGAAGGCCACAATAAGGTCTCCTTGGAGCCTTCTCTTTTCCAGACTGAACAGCCCCAGCAGCTCTCTCAATCTGTCTCCATAGGAGAGGAGCTTCAGCCCTCTGATCGTCTTCATGGCCCTTCTCTGGACACCCTCCAGCACTTCCACATCTTTCCTGTAATAGAGGCTCAAGAACTGGGCACAGTGCTCCAGGTGGGGTCTCACCAGAGTGGAGCAGAGTGGGAGAATCACCTCCCTTGACCGGCTGGCCAAGCTTCTCTTGATGCAACCCAGGATCTGGTTGGCTCTCTGGGCTGCAAGTGCACACTGGTGACTCCTGTTGAGCTTATCCACCAGAACCTCCAAGTCCCTTTCCTCAGGGCTGCTCTCAAGCCAGTCACTGCCCAGCCTATATCAGTGCTTGGGATTACCCCAACCCAGGTGCAGGACCTTGCACTTGGTCTTGTTGAACCTCATGAGGTTGGCTTGGGCCCACATCTCCAGCCTGTCAAGATCCCTCTGGATGGATCTCTTCCCTCCAGTCTGTCAGCCACACCACAGAGCTTGGTGTCACTGGCAGACTTGCTGAGGGTGCACTCAGTGCCACTGGCCATGTCACTGGTGAAGGTGTTAGTGCACTGCTAATCTGGCCTCTTTTATGTTGATGCTGAGAAAGGTGTAGTGTTTTTTTCTGTCCTACATAGTGTACCATGGTCCTCCTCTCTGATTAATTATTCAAGTGATAGGATAAAAACAGTATTGGTTTTAGTAATTGGTACTAAAAATCCATCTGTGCTTCAAAACAGTTGCAGTAATTGCAGAGTAGCTCATGCTTAAATCCTTGAAGTTAAAAGTTTTGAAAGGCTGTTCTGACTCTTGTAAGAAGACACCAAATTTGATATCCTGGGAAGAAGATGCTGCTGTTGTTTCCTACTTGAATATTGCTGCTTTTAATATATGGGACTAGTGTGTGGAAGAGATACTTAAGAGATACTTAAGTGTCTCTGTGTGTGTGATGGTTTGGGAGTTACCTGACATGGCTCTTATGAAATTACCCAGACTAGGCTCAGCTGAGCTGGAAGTTAAGGAATGAAGCTTTATATTTACAGCTTAGCACAATATACAAGCAGGTGTTCACAATATATACAGCTATTAGCAGAAACACAGAAGTTACAGGTAATACAGAAACACAACACCCCTCCCAGAAAATCAGAGTGCCCAGAAGAGGCTCCCAACCACCTTTCCACCTCCTTTCTACCCCTCTACCTTATCCTAGAGTTTGCCTTATGTGCAAGGCGAGCTGCAAGGATCGACAAGGGGGGTTAAAAGCAGAATTAGTTGGGTTACACAGTAAATGGGGCAGGGAGAAAGCACAGGCACTGAGATACTCACACACACTGTCTTATCTATATTTATGCTCTTGGTTTTATACATCTCAGCAAGCCTATGAGTGAATTAGACATCACCATTGTTTCCTTTTCCCGGCCTTTAATCTAATTCATCTCACTAAAACTTTGCAATTTGCCTCAAACTAGCACTGGTGAGACATGAAAGGGACCATGTCTCTAAAAGAGAGCAAACAATAAAATGGACAATTTAGAGTATGGATAGTGCCAGCTTGTCAAGAGATGGACAGGGACCAAGCAGAAGTGAAAAATGCTCTGTACTTCAGTTGGAGGAGAGAGAGTAGCAGAATGTGAGCCAGGAAGAGAGAGAGCAAGAAGTTAACTACTCTGACCATGACACTTGGCTTTTAAAGCCTGCTGTTGGCCAATACCATCATGTAACTGTGTCATATTAGTGAACATGATTCTGGAGAAAGGAATAAAGTTTTTGTTGGGAAAAAAAATTGGGGAATTCACAGAGACCTGAAACTAAAAAGGCAACTCTCTTGGACACTTAACAGCAACACCTCTCACCTGACTCTCCTCTGGCACTGGTCCTCCTCCTGATTTAATTTTCCTGTCACTATTGGATGCAAGATAGAATCATAGTTCTGCACTTTGGCCACAACAACCCCAAGCAGCGCTATAGGCTGGGGACTGAGTGGCTGGAGAGCAGCCAGGAGGAAAGGGACCTGGGGGTACTGATAGACAGTAAGCTGAAGATGAGCCAGCAGTGTGCCCAGGTGGCCAAGAGAGCCAATGGCATCCTGGCCTGCATCAGGAACAGTGTGGCCAGTAGGACAAGGGAGGTTATTCAGCCCCTGTACTCAGCACTGGTCAGGCCACACCTTGAGTGCTGTGTCCAGTTCTGGGCCCCTCAATTCAAGAGAGATGTTGAGGTGCTGGAAGGTGTCCAGAGAAGGGCTACAGAGCTGGTGAGGGGCCTGGAACACAAACCCTATGAGGAGAGGCTGAGGGAGCTGGGGGTGTTTAGCCTGGAGAAGAGGAGGCTCAGGGGTGACCTCATTGCTGTCTACAACTACCTGAAGGGACATTGTAGCCAGGTGGGGGTTGGTCTCTTCTGCCAGGCAACCAGCAACAGAACAAGGGGACACAGTCTCAAGTTTTGCCTGGGGAAATACAGGCTGGATGTTAGGAGGAAGTTGTTGTCAGAGAGAGTGATTGGCATTGGAATGGGCTGCCCAGGGAGGTGGTGGAGCCACCATCCCTGGGAGTGTTCAAGCAAAGCCTGGATGAGGCACTTAGTGCCATGGTCTGGTTGACTGGCTAGGGCTGGGTGCTGGGTTGGAGTGGATGATCTTGGAGGTCTCTTCCAACCTGGTTGATTCTATGATTCTATGACCCTGTTGGTGTGGGCCATATACATATTCACAGAGATGATACTGAAGAGTTTTGGTTTAAGTGCACATTCCTATAGAATTTGTTCCTCAATGACTGCTCTTCATAAAAGCCTGAAATATCCTAGGATTTGCCAAAATAACATTAGTTACATCATGCATCCCTCTGTTGTTCAACTTTAGCATATTATTCCTGATCTTACAGAGGGGTTTGAGAAAACAGGCTATTTAATAGCTGGCTTTGATTTTATTCCTTCTAGAACAAGGAAATATTTGGTGAAGGTTAATGATGCATTACTAGCAACGTTTTTTAGCCCAACTCAGGCTGTGCTGTTGTGCTTACCTGTGTTCCTTGTGCTAAACATCTGTATTGGTAGACAGAAAATCTCTTGCCAAATATGTGTGCATCTGCAATTTCACTCCTGTGGCTTCTCTGCATTGTCATCACAATTCCACATTTTTCCCTGGAATACTTTATCTTATGTGAGCACTGTGTGTGTGAAAGTTTCCATATGACCAGCAGAGATGCCCTTCTGTGCCTCCTGCATGTAAAGGAGAAGACAGGTCCATGATACTGGGCTGCTGCCACTTTAGCAGCTGCCTGGGGTGCTGCACTGGTTCCTCTGTGGATCTCTCCAGAGGTGAAAACCACTGCTCCCTTCCAGAGATCAGCATTTAGCTAGCGTGAAAATCAAATACAGGGTCTAAAACTGTCCAATATACATGCTGAGTACTTCAGTGTTCTCAAGAATGGGAGGAAGGTTTTGGGGAAATCAGAATCCTTTTTCCAAGAGAAGAAAAGTGACTGAACCCTTTATCACTTCTTTTCATTTTGAGAATGTCACACCACTCACCTGAGCTCCAGAAAGTTGCTGTCATTTGGTTGTAAGCTGTTTGGAGACACTTTTTTTGCTGAGTAATTATTAACCTCTCTCTCTTTCCAAACCTCCTCTTACAAAAAGGATGCTTTGCTGGAGATGGAGTTATGAGATGGCTTTATTCAGCATGGGGAAGAGAACTTCCAAGGAGGTTATTTTCTGAAGGAGGTAGATTGCTGGAGGCTGCAGGAAGACCTTCCACTCCTTTGGTCAAGGCTGGAGCTGAACGGGCTTCAAACAAGGCAGTAGGAGTGTTGCTGGGGAATGTGGTTTGGAAGATGATGTGCCTTGTAGAAGTGCTCAGGGACTAGGTTCAACCTTTCATTGCCAGCCCAGAGCTGCAGTCTGCCAGCATGGTGGCAAGAGAGTCCATCCTCCATGGGCTGGGCTGGGCCACCTGCCACTGGGCAAACCTTTGGAAAAAAGACCTCTCTGGGAAGACCACCAGTGGAATCTCAGCATTTGCTTGTTTCTTTGTAGGAGACTATCCACACATTGGTTGTTAAATGCACAGATAAATAGTCCTTTTACCCCCTTGTTGGCTGCATTAACTGCTGGGTGAGTTGCAGAAGGCCCAGGGTGAGAGTACAAGAAACAGTCAGGACAGGCAAGAGCTGCCATCAGGAATTTGTGAAGTATTCCTATGGGCTTTCCAAAGGGATGGCTTGCTTTCCCAGGGACTGCTGGAAACAGGCAGGCATTCTGTCACAAAATGTTCCCTCTCTAGGAAAACATTTGGTAGTAGTTTAAAAAATAAAGACATTACAGAGCTTAAATAAAGCCAAAGATGAATTCAATGAACTCTGATGCTGTACATGTTTTGCTTGGGAGAATTTGGAATTTCCAGTGCTGCTTGGAGTTGCTAGGCATAGGTGCAGGGCTTGCAAGTCCTATGCAGGTGGCTTTGTTGGTTTGGGTTTTCATGCTGAATTGTTATTGTTTTGGGTTTGTTTTTTGGTTTGGTTCTTGTTTTTTTCTTTTGTGGGGGCTGTGTTTTACCTCCTTTTTTGTTTGTTTGTTTGTTTTTATTCTGTTTTGTTCTTTAAAAGTTCTTGCTATGACACTTTTATGTTCAGTTCATCTGTATCAGCATGGCCATAGAATCATAGAATCAAGCAGGTTGGAAGAGATCTCCAAGATCATCCAGCCCAACCTAGCACCCAGCCCTCGCCAGTCAACCAGACCATGGCACTAAGTGCCTCATCCAGGCTTTGCTTGAACACCTCCAGGGACAGTGCCTCCACCACCTCCCTGGGCAGCCCATTCCAATGCCAGTCACTCTCACAAAGGTGCCACCATGGCAACTCACAAAGGTACCGCAAGATTTGGGTAATCCTGAAATGAATGAAACCCAAAGAATTGTGAGAGCAGCTGCAATTTTATTGCTTTTCAAGAAGTAAATAGTTTTGCCTTTTAGAATTTGTTTTGTAATTACACAAGGGACATGGAGCCTTGTATATAAGGAGTAAGTAAAAAGAAACCCAACAAGTGAATGAAAACTGGGTTTAAAGAGAGTCTTTAAGAAAACGTGGAATACAGTGAGGTGTGTCATTCCATTCAGCAGGAGTGACCTCTGTCAGTATGGCGTCTGGCTAAAGTAAGCTAAATGATTCTTGACCTATATATTGGGTTTTGTAGAAAGCAACTAAATCTTCTTTAATGGTAACTGGAAGACTTAAGGGCTACAATGGCTGCTAACTTCCAGAGCCCCTGGTTCAGCAGGGAGGTCATTCTGCCCCTGTACTCTGCTCTGGTTAGACCTCACCTTGAGTCCTGTGTTCAGTTCTGGGCCCCCCAGTTCAGGAGGGACATTGAGATGCTTGAGCGTGTCCAGAGAAGGGCGACGAGGCTGGGGAGAGGCCTTGAGCACAGCCCTACGAGGAGAGGCTGAGGGAGCTGGGATTGGTTAGCCTGGAGAAGAGGAGGCTCAGGGGAGACCTTATTGCTGTCTGCAACTACCTCAGGGGAGGTTGTGGCCAGGAGGAGGTTGCTCTCTTCTCTCAGGTGGCCAGCACCAGAACAAGAGGACACATGTTGAGAAACACGTTCGGTGGAGCGCTATGGGAAGATGACTCTTTGTTCACCAATATGGTTAGATGGTCAAATCCCCTTTATTTCCGTGATACAGTGACTTATATGCATTCTAGCAAGAGGCGTGCTCAGCTTAAGATTGGTTACAGTCAGAGGGTCCAGAGTTACATGTAAGGTGTGCATAGGTTAACTTATCACAACATTCTAAGGGTCAGCCTCCCAGACCACCCACTCCAGCCCCCTTGGTTATCTAGTCTCTGCCCACTGCAGCTGTGTGTGGGGTGCTCAGTTGTTTACATCTCGATTTCCTAGCCTCGCTGGGAACCAAGGACGTTCTCAGCGCCAGTTACCCATGTTTGTGACTTTATGTCCTCGACTGGTGAGAAATTCTTCCACAGACACAGCCTCAGGCTGCACCAAGGGAGATTTAGGCTGGAGGTGAGGAGAAAGTTCTTCCCTGAGAGAGTCATTGGACACTGGAATGGGCTGCCCGGGGAGGTGGTGGAGTCGCCGTCCCTGGAGCTGTTCAAGGCAGGATTGGACGTGGCACTTGGTGCCATGGTCTAGCCTTGAGCTCTGTGGTAAAGGGTTGGACTTGATGATCTGTGAGGTCTCTTCCAACCTTGGTGATACTGTGAAAAGAGAAGGAAAATTGTTTACAGGTGGCAGGCAAGCACAGTGTGTGTGCTGGTGTAGCTGGGGGGGCCCAGAGCCACTGCCACCAAATCCCTGGTGCCGTTTGAAACTCTCATCAGTGATTTGTGATGAAGCTAAGTACTGAATGAATATTTGTAGGCTCTGAGATTCATTGGTGAGGAAAAGATGGAATTAACAACAGGAGAAGAGGAAATGGAGGTGTTTAAGAGGAGGCTGGATGAGGCACTTAGTGCCATGGGTTAGTTAATTAGAAGGGTTAGGTGATAGGTTGGACTTGATGATCTTAGAGGTCTTTTCCAACCTGGTTAATTCTGTGATTTTGTGATTCTGTGAATCTAGTATTTCTTCTCTGGGTAGTTGCCTTCCAGCTTGAAGGATGCCCTTCAGCTCCATCTGAAGAGTTCAGTTTAAACTGGCAGATGGAAGCTCAAGTCAGCAGTTTGTTTTAGCCTACAAACAACAGAAATAGATTTTATAATTGGTCAATGCCAGTGCCTGAATGAGAGAGGTGGTAGGAAAAGGACATACTGCAAACAAGTTCATGTAGACATTTGGATAGCTACAAAGACTTAAAAAAGCAATGCCTGAGCAGGTAGCAATGAAAACTTAGCAATCTGTTGTTCAAACTGCTCTGTTTTATTCTTTGAGCTGGAGCAAGAACTGTCTTTATAGCTTTTGCTTGTACAGCTCTTGTCACAAAGAGATCCTGATCTGCAACCAGCTCTCTCACACACCTCAATAATACAGTCATTCATTATTAACAGAGCAGAGCAGTGGGAGCCTCCAATGCAGCATGAGACAAGCAAGTGGGGAAATGAAGGTATCAATTATGTATCTGCCCTCTTGTTGATGCTCCTATGGAATAATTGTTTTTCCCTAAGGGAATAATCTTCTGGAAGAGCTGAGCACATTCTCAGTGCCTCCTCTGACAGTATCACAGTATCACCAAGGTTGGAAGAGACCTCATAGATCATCAAGTCCAACCCTTTACCACAGAGCTCAAGGCCAGACCATGGCACCAAGTGCCACGTCCAGTCCTGCCTTGAACAGCTCCAGGGACGGCGACTCCACCACCTCCCCGGGCAGCCCATTCCAGTATCCAATGACTCCCTCAGGGAAGAACTTTCTCCTCACCTCCAGCCTAAATTTCCCCTGGCACAGCTTGAGGCTGTGTCCTCTTGTTCTGGTGCTGGCCACCTGAGAGAAGAGAGCAACCTCCTCCTGGCCACAACCTCCCCTCAGGTAGTTGTAGACAGCAATAAGGTCTCCCCTGAGCCTCCTCTTCTCCAGGCTAACCAATCCCAGCTCCCTCAGCCTCTCCTCGTAGGGCTGTGCTCAAGGCCTCTCCCCAGCCTCGTCGCCCTTCTCTGGACATGCTCAAGCATCTCAATGTCCCTCCTAAACTGGGGGGCCCAGAACTGAACACAGCACTCAAGGTGTGGTCTAAGCAGTGCAGAGTACAGGGGCAGAATGACCTCCCTGCTCCTGCTGGCCACACCATTCCTGATGCAGGCCAGGATGCCACTGGCTCTCTTGGCCACCTGGGCACACTGGATGTCTCCCCATCCAAAGCACCACCAAGCCTTTTTCCCTCCCAGGAGGGCTTGACACTTTGATTAGTTCTGGGCCAGTGCTTAGTCCTAAAAAGAAAGAGCTGCTGGCTCTCACAGGGAGGCAAGATCCTACTTTCCAAACCTGTCTCCGTGAGTGTCTGCACCCCTGGGATGTGCTACAGACAGAACACTGTCCCAGTGTGTTGTCCTGGTGCAATGAGCTGGAGTGGAGCAACTTTGTTATTTGCAGTTTGTTCCAGCTAAAGCTGTTTTAGTTATCCATGCCTTGCTTCCATAAACACTGTTTCCATGAAAAACTGAAGGTAAAAATGTGGATGAATACAGGCTTCAAATCTGTGTAAAGATAGTACTAGTGAGTTTGGCTGCAGATTTCTGATGCCCCCAGCTTGGCTGATGGAATGGCTGTTTCTTCATTGTGTAGGAAAGGGGACATGCTGCCTTTCAAAGGTGTGACTGAGTCCCATCACAAATTGGACACGGAACTGTCTTTTTATGTAACATGCTCCTGACCTCTGAGTTTAAATTAGCAAAGGAAGAGCAGCTGGGCTGACAAATATGTCAGCTTGTGCTTGGTTTTCCCCACTCTGGACCCGATCAAGATGCAGGGAATAAAACAGCTGTTTGCTGTGAGGCTGGAGGTGGAAAGAGAAATGAAACATGATATAGAATAGAAGTCAGCTGCAGCCTTGCTGGCATTGCACCCTGGATTAAACGACTCTTGGGCCACCAGTATGGTTAGATGGTTCTTCTCCCTTTATTTCCGTGCTACAGTGACTTATTGGAAGAGGTGTGCACAACTATTTAGTTTCAGATTGGTACATGTGGAAAGTACAGATTGGTCCAGGATTATGTACGTGATACAGATAGGTTAACATTATATCAACAACCTGTAGTGTCCATCCCCTGCAGCTGGCAGAACCTGCCCCCTGCAGCTGCATGTGGGGGGTGCCACCCCCATGCCTCTGAGATGGATTCAAGGACACTCGCAGCGAGGTTGCTCATTCTTACCAGTTCATGTCCTGTGTTAGCAAGAAATCCTTCCACACAGCTTGGTAGCTCTCATTTCCTTACAGCAAAAATGATGATCAAGAGAGTGTATTCAGAGTTGTGATACTACAGGTACAGCATGATGGGAGCAGTACTAGTAGATAGTAGGCTGAACAGGAGCCAGCAGTGTGCCCAGGTGGCCAAGAGAGCCAATGGCATCCTGGCCTGCATCAGGAACAGTGTGGCCAGTAGGACAAGGGAGGTTATTCTGCCCCTGTGCTCAGCACTGGTCAGGCCACACCTTGAGTGCTGTGTTCAGTTCTGGGCCCCTCAATTCAGGAGAGATGTTGAGGTGCTGGAAGGTGTCCAGAGAATGGTGACAAAGCTGGAGAGGGACCTGGAACACAAACCCTGTGAGGAGAGGCTGAGGGAGCTGGGGGTGTTTAGCCTGGAGAAGAGGAGGCTCAGGGGTGACCTCATTGCTGTGTACAACTACCTGAAGGGAGGCTGTAGCCAGGTGGGGGTTGGTCTCTGGCTGTAGCCAGGCAAGCAACAACAGAACAAGGGGACACAGTCTCAAGTTGTGCTGGGGGAAGTCTAGGCTGGATGTTAGGAGGAAGTTGTTGGCAGAGAGTGATTGGCATTGGAATGGGCTGCCCAGGGAGGTGATGGAGTCACCATCCCTGGAGGTGTTGAAGCAAAGCCTGGATGAGGCACTTAGTGCCATGGTCTGGTTGACTGGCTAGGGCTGGGTGCTAGGTTGGACTGGATGATCTTGGAGGTCTCTTCCAACCTGATTTGATTCTATGATTCTATGATTTTACAGGCTGTGGTTTTAGAGCTGACAAATTGGTGCTTTGACTGAGAGCAACTGTGATTAATTATTAATAGTTACTTCTGAGCGTGTTGGAGTTTTATCATTGCTGTTTTTCCAAGCTGGTATCTAGCAACAAAGGCAAACATTCTAAAGGCAGCTCAAAACTGAACTTAAAAAATAAACAGTTCTCTCTACAAAGACTGCAGAGCTAACAGCTTGTACAAACATTTGCAACGACAGCAACACTCAGAGTTTTGCTGGTTGGATTTAAGTGTTCTCGACCTCCTTAGCAGGGTCCTGAGGCCAGCAGGGTCACCAAAAGAAACTATTTGCTTGGTGTTTGACTTACATGTGTTTGGACAAATGCAATATGCTGTTTCCTGTACTAGACAAAAAAAAAGGTGTTGAAGTGGTGCCAATATGAAAGAGAATGTTGGTTTTAAAAGGCAGCACAGTGAGCTCCAGAATGTCCCGCGTGGGGGATTTCATTACATGACTGATCTAATTGCTCCTGAGGTTTTCTGTATGTAACTATTCTGTTATTTGTAGATCAAGAGCACCTTGTTGCAGTACTTATGCATGAGAAAGCATTGGGCTGGGTGCCCACTAACCAAAACCTACTCAGATGCATAAACATGTCAATTGTCAAAGATCTGGTTGGAGATAATAAAGGGAAATGCACATACGTAGTGTTCACACAGAGCTGGGTTTGGCGTGAGTGTGGGGTAACCTGGAATGAATTGGGGTGGGACAGAAAGGGGATGTGTGCCTCCTTCCCCAGCTCTCTTCATGTGCATGAGAAAAATAGTTAATGATTCCAGCACTTTGCTTCAGTATTGGGTGTGGTGGAGGGGTCAGGCTGCGCTCTCATACCTGTGGCAATGAGCTCAAGTGCTGACTTCATGCCAGAAGTCTTCCATCTCTTCCCAACTTCTCACTCATCCCCTGCTATTCTGTTCCTGCCTCAGCTCCATGGCACAGCATGCAGCTCAGCCTGGTCAGCAGAGCTGTTTCCTTGGCCCTCCTGTGTCAATAGTAGGAACTAACTTGGTTTTAAGAGCTTAGGCAAAAGGTCATTCTTTTCCTGACTCGGTGCAGTGATAAAGTATCACAGTATCACCAAGGTTGGAAGAGACCTCACAGATCATCAAGTCCAACCCTTTACCACAGAGCTCAAGGCTAGACCATGGCACCAAGTGCCACGTCCAGTCCTGCCTTGAACAGCTCCAGGGACGGCGACTCCACCACCTCCCCGGGCAGCCCATTCCAGTGTCCAATGACTCTCTCAGTGAAGAACTTTCTCCTCACCTCCAGCCTAAATCTCCCCTGGCACAGCCTGAGGCTGTGTCCTCTTGTTGTGGTGCTGGCCACCTGAGAGAAGAGAGCAACCTCCTCCTGGCCACAACCACCCCTCAGGTAGTTGTAGACAGTAATAAGGTCACCCCTGAGCCTCCTCTTCTCCAGGCTAACCAATCCCAGCTCCCCCAGTCTCTCCTTGTACCTCACAACTGGTCATCAGTGTGACTGCTGGTTTAGCTGACGTTTCCACTGTGGTGATGTGAAAACAGGCTGAGGTGACTGGAAGCCTGCTTGTGTGGACAGAGTCTCTGTAAAGCCATACCTGTGTGCTTTCTGCTGACAGCTTATGGGATGCAGCTGACAAGCTGCGGGGAAATGCCTCTGTTTCCAGGTACACCAAGGAAGGGAGGAAAGGCATCTGAGAGGGATCAGTAGCTGGGTTTGCAAGGTGAGCTGTTGAGTTGGCCTATCTTCTAGGCCATGGGGAGAAGGAGAGACATGGACTTGTGTGGTGCATAATGGTCAGTCTGTTTATTGAAGCCAAGCCTGATACCTGTAGAGTGGAGTTCGGTACAGGGGCCTGTACTTTTGACAGGCTTACAAAGCAGAGATGACTGTCCACACACACAGGGCCAGACCTGACCAACTACCTCCCTTAATCCCCCTTTTGGGCAGCTTAGCCACAACGTTGCTTGTTCCCTGGGCTGAGCAGCCTCTCTTCTTGCGCAGCTCAGCTACAGATAGCAGCCTTTCTGCCCGCCTCCCAAGGCCACTTTTCTGCAGCTGTGCCTCCTTGTCAGAATGTCCTAAGTCTGTTAAGTTACTCTGCCTGTTCTTTTCACATCAGTTCTGCACAAACCCCAACAGTGAGCAAAGTCAGACTGTCCCTTAGGGTGGTGTATGCTTCCAGAGGAGCCAACCAGGTGAGATCTGAAGCAGCATCAAGCTTACAATTGCTTACAGTATCACAGTATCATCAGGGTTGGAAGAGACCTCACAGATCATCAAGTCCAACCCTTTACCACAGAGCTCAAGGCCAGACCATGGCACCAAGTGCCACGTCCAACCTTGCCTTGAACTGCCCCAGGGACGGCGACTCCACCACCTCCCCGGGCAGCCCATTCCAGTGTCCAATGACTCTCTCAGGGAAGAACTTTCAGGGTGAGCATAGGCTCCCCTTCTTCCCTTGGGTAAGTTCCTCTGTAGCAGCATCTGTGCTTTCTGCAAAGCTTAGGTAGGAGCTTATGAGAGTAGAATGTGTCCTTCTGAGCTGAATTTTCCATCCCTTGCAGTGTTTGACTTTTCTGCAGCAAGATAACATTTTGCTTGTCCCGAGGCAGCGGTTTCAGAATTCTGCCTCCTTAAGCTCTTTCTGGACTCAGTCACTGCCAGTCCATCTGTGTCACTCTGACAACCTGAAAAGCATTTGTGCATGTCTCCTTGTAGGCAACTGGATGCATTCAGGCAGTTGTATCCATTGCTGCTGTGGTTATTGGTTATCTCAGGAGGATCACAGTATCACACAGTATCAGAGTATCACCAAGGTTGGAAGAGACCTCACAGATCATCAAGTCCAACCCTTTACCACAGAGCTCAAGGCCAGACCATGGCACCAAGTGCCACGTCCAATCCTGCCTTGAACAGCTCCAGGGACGGCGACTCCACCACCTCCCCGGGCAGCCCATTCCAGTGTCCAATGACTCTCTCAGGGAAGAACTTTCTCCTCACCTCCAGCCTAAATCTCCCCTGGCACAGCCTGAGGCTGTGTCCTCTTGTTCTGGTGCTGGCCACCTGAGAGAAGAGAGCAACCTCCTCCTGGCTACAACCACCCCTCAGGTAGTTGCAGACAGCAATAAGGTCTCCCCTGAGCCTCCTCTTCTCCAGGCTAACCAATCCCAGCTCCCTCAGCCTCTCCTCGTAGGGCTGTGCTCAAGGCCTCTCCCCAGCCTCGTCGCCCTTCTCTGGACACACTCAAGCATCTCAATGTCCCTCCTAAACTGGGGGGCCCAGAACTGAACACAGTACTCAAGGTGTGGTCTAACCAGTGCAGAGTACAGGGGCAGAATGACCTCCCTGCTCCTGCTGACCACACCATAGCCAGATCCCCTCTGGCTGTCTCAAGGCAGCAGCCAGCGTCTCTCTGAAGTAGCCACTACCCAGCCTGTTTAGCTCATTGCCAGCAGGAGGTTCAATTAGCACTTGGCAATGTTGGCAGTTCCATATGGAAACTACCATTCAGCTGGCTACATTTGAACTGCAGCTTTTTCCTTTCATTTAATTAAAACACAATCAAGTCAATGAACTCATGAGAGAGTTTCCCTAAAGTTAAACTCCAGATACATGGCAAGCAAAAGCATTCAGATGCCAACTCATTGTGCTGCTCAGAGGTATAGTATCGTTTCCCCACCTGTGGGTTTATCCACTGGGAGTCAGTTGCATTTTTCCCTTACAAGTTAAAAAGGGAAAAATAAAGTAGACTCATCTGTCCATCTGGATCTGGCCAGGAAAATTTGATGTAAAGATAAAGAATTTGAGATATTTGTTGAAAATAGCATTGATAATATCAGAATGACTTTGTCCCCTTGTACTCAACTCTGCTGAGGCCACACCTCAGGTACTGTGTTCAGTTTTGGGTACCTCGTTGCAAGAAGGATGTCAAGGTGCTGGAGCAAGTGCAGAGGAGGGCAACAAAGCTGGTGAAAGGCCTGGAGAAGAGATCTTATGATGAGTGACTGAAGGAGCTGGGGCTGTTTGAAAAAGAGGAGGCTGAGGGGAGACACGAGAGGACACAGCCTCAAGCTACGCCAGGGGAAATTTAGGCTCGGGGTGAGGAGAAAGTTCTTCACTGAGAGAGTCATTGGACACTGGAATGGGCTGCCCGGGGAGGTGGTGGAGTCGCCGTCCCTGGAGCTGTTCAAGGCAGGATTGGACGTGGCACTTGGTGCCATGGTCTGGCCTTGAGCTCTGTGATAAAGGGTTGGACTTGATGATCTATGAGGTCTCTTCCAACCCTGATGATACTGTGAGACCTCATCACTGTCTACAGCTACCTGAAAGGACATTGTGAAGAGGCTGCTGCTGGTCTCTTCTCACAGGTAATTAGTGATAGACCAAGAGGGAATGGCCTCAAGCTGTGACTGGGTAGGTTTAGACTGGTCATTAGGAAAAATTGTTTCACAGCAAGAGTGGTCAGGCATTGGAATAGGCTGCCCAGGGAGGTGGTTGAGTCACCAGCCCTGGGGGTGTTTAAAAGTCGTTTGGATGAGGTACTTAGGGCTATGGTTTAGTGTGCACCTTGTAGAGTCCAACCAAGTTGGACTTGGTGATCCTGTGGGTCTTTTCCAACCTGAATGTTTCTGTGGTACTGCAATTCTGATTTTTTAATGACCACATCATACATTTTACAATGCAGTGTCTTGGATTTTCCCAGCAAGCTCCAGGAATAAGCAGCTTACCATACTCTGTAGCAAGTCGATGATTTATTCTTGTCACTAAATGGGAGTAGTGTGCAGCTGTGTAAACATATTCATTTTGCTGGCATAAAAAAACATGACTTGCAACTGTACCCTTTGTATAAAAAAAGTCCTAACACCATCAGAACAGGTTTTGTGGTCTCTGTAAAGCAACACAGGTTTTGTGGCATGTCTGCAGGGCAGCTGGGTGCAGTGAGAGGAAGAGGCAGATAACTGTACTAGCTAACTGGTAGTTAATCAGCACAGAAGTCATTCACACCCAAATCCACCCATATGATGGCTTTGAACAGAGGCTATTTCTCATTTGGTTTATGGTGTGGCAGTACTCTGAGTCATCTGTGTTCCAGAAGAAGAAAATACCCTGACTCAATTTAAGGGTGATGTGGTGGTATCATGGTAGTACTGTGAGATATCCAATGCTAGTGAAAGTATTGGGTGCTGGTACAATCTTAGTGAAAGTATTGGGTGCTGGTACAATCTTAGTACCTCAGTATCAGTGGAGCACTTAGTTCTGTGCCTTTCCCCCTCTTGTGTTCCCTAGCAGGAGGAGGGAAGAGCCTGGAGGCAGACTTTGCCTTCGTATGGCCATGCTGTATGACCAGCATCCAGAGCAGTTAGAGTGTTCTCTGAGAAGTGGAAGATGGCAGATTTTAACACTGTTTACTCAGGAATGTAGAGTATGGAATCATAGAATGGTTTAGGTTGGCAGAGACCAATGGGATGAGATTTAACAAGGCCAAGAGCAGGGTTCTGCACTTGGACCACAACAATCCCAAGCAGCACTACAGGCTGGGGACAGAGTGGCTGAGAGCAGCCAGGAAGAAAGGGACCTGGGGGTGCTGGTAGATAGTATCACAGTATCACAGTATCATCAGGGTTGGAAGAGACCTCACAGATCATCAAGTCCAACCCTTTACCACAGAGCTCAAGGCTAGACCATGGCACCAAGTGCCACGTCCAATCCTGCCTTGAACAGCTCCAGGGACGGCGACTCCACCACCTCCCCGGGCAGCCCATTCCAGTGTCCAATGACTCTCTCAGTGAAGAACTTTCTCCTCACCTCCAGCCTAAATTTCCCCTGGCACAGCTTGAGGCTGTGTCCTCTTGTTCTGGTGCTGGCCACCTGAGAGAAGAGAGCAGCCTCCTCCTGGCCACAACCTCCCCTCAGGTAGTTGTAGACAGCAATAAGGTCACCCCTGAGCCTCCTCTTCTCCAGGCTAACCAATCCCAGCTCCCTCAGCCTCTCCTCGTAGGGCTGTGCTCAAGGCCTCTCCCCAGCCTCATTGCCCTTCTCTGGACACACTCAAGCATCTCAATGTCCCTCCTAAACTGGGGGGCCCAGAACTGAACACAGCACTCAAGGTGTGGTCTAACCAGTGCAGAGTACAGGGGCAGAATGACCTCCCTGCTCCTGCTGGCCACACCATTCCTGATGCAGGCCAGGATGCCACTGGCTCTCTTGGCCACCTGGGCACACTGCTGGCTCATGTTCAGGTGGGTATCAATCAGCACCCCCAGATCCCTCTCTGTCTGGCTGCTCTCCAGCCACTCCGACCCCAGCCTGTATCTCTGCATGGGGTTGCTGTGGCCAAAGTGCAGCACCCTGCACTTGGAGCTATTGAACACCGTCCTCTTGGACTCTGCCCATCTGTGCAGGCGGTCAAGGTCCCACTGCAGAGCCCTTCTGCCCTCCAACCCAGCCACATCTGCCTCCAGCTTAGTGTCATCTGCAAACTTGCTGATGACTGACTCCATGCCCTCATCCAGATCATCTATGAAGTGTTTCAAAGATGAGGAGTAATAGCTTCTGAAAAGATCTTTCCATAAATGCTCTGGAACAGCACTGCTGAAATGGTTTCTTTCTTTGTTTTTCCTTTTATTCCCCATACAGTTTATGAGTTGGTAAAATGTGCTACCTTATGATTGCTTTTGAAAATGGATTAAGTCCTTCTTCCTAGAAATGTTACTTTATCTTAGACTATTGCTAAAATTAATCTATGATCCACAAACATGCTTTCCAGGTAACATCTTTGGGTCCCTTTTTTCAAATCCAGGAACTGGTACAACCATCAGTGGTTTAATAAATTCCCAGTTATGAGCCCTTTCTGACCTCATTTGTTAAATATCTCCTCATCTTTCATCACCAGAAGGAGAAGATATTGAATCCTGTTTTCAAAAGTTGCAGTCTTCCCAAACTGAATTATTCAGCACTAAATGGGTCCTTTTTTTTTTTCATATCATAGCTCATTTGAAGCAAACAGATTTCTGTAGCTGGCATGAATATCATTGTTTTTGACAGAGGGCAGAGCAGAGACTGTTGCAAATCGCTCTTTCTCTGTAGGGAGCTATTGGAGCCATAATTCTCCATTCCTGCCAGTAGGCACAGGAGGAAATAATCTAGATAAGGCTTTTGTGAAGAGTGGTTGCCTGCAAAAAAAGTGGACTCCATGACCCAGGAGGACTTGAAAAGATCTGTGTTCTAGTGTTTATAAAGACCACAGTGTGTATCACGGAACTGCAAGCTCTGCACATCAATAACTGAGTCTTTCTGAGCTGTCAGAGGCAAGAACATGGGTTTTGTCCCATCGCCTCCAAGGGGCGGGTAGCTTTTTGCTCTAATGAGCTGGTGGACTGCCTCTGCCACTGAAATAATGTCTGGCTCCTGTCCCAGGACAAAGCTCTTCAACCAGCAGATCTTAGTCTCTCTGTTGAGCACTTCACTTCTGATTATATGTATTTACTAGCGCAGATTTCACAGAGCATCTCTGTCTTTCTAGCACAATGGAAATCTTGATAGGGAGGGACTTTGGAAGGTCACTCAGTCCATCCCCTCACTCAGAGCAGGACCATGACTGACAATAGGTTAGGTCAGCCCTGGCTTGTCTGCCTGAGTCCCCAGTACCTCTCAAGACCCGATGTGATGCTGCAGCACCCACCTTCTAGCAGTGTTTTGCATACGTGGCTCCTAGTTCTTCCTGGCTGCAGGCTTGCCCCTTCTTACCTCAACTGGAATTGCTAAGGTAAATTCAGGGCTTTTACCTTTCTAACTATATGTCAAGTAAATGTACTTCTCCCTTTGATCCACAGATCCCTCTTCTGTGTTCCACGTTCCATAGGCAGTGTTTAGAAGCCTAGCCAAAACAGTAATCCCTAAACGCAGGCAAGGCACACCTGCAGGGGTCTTTCTGCTGTTCCATGCCTTTCTGCAGAGCTGCTTGCTGCCTTTGGTGATCCTCTTGCCTTTATCTTTCACTCAGCTTCTCTGGGTCTGTATGGCATTTTTGATTCATTGTAAGGGAGCATCCCTAAAGGCCACCCTGTCCTTTATGATGCATGTGTAAGGAAGCTGGGGTTTTGCACTCGTGCAGGAGGTAGGCATAGCCAAGTCCTTACCAAAAAGCTTTGTCCACTTAAAGTCTATTTGCATGCCTTTCTTCCATCTTATCTCTGTGCTACAGAACAGAAGATACCCAAGGAAAACACTTAAAGAAATACCTCAAACTCCAAGGCATCTGAATAACAGTAATTTATGCTGGAGAAGCTTTCTGTCTCTTTGATATTAGAGAATCAATTGCATTTTTATGGCACAACTCACTCGTTTATTGTTTTAAATGCTATCTTTTCCATGCAAATGTATCTCTGGTTTTAACTTCACAGACAAAAATGAAGCTACACAATGGATCTTTTTTCCCCCCAGTACTTAATTTCCTTGGAAGTAAAGATTCTCAGGCTGGGTTTGCATTACATCAGCTTTCTCACAGAAAAGATTTCATTTCTTTATTTTTTAGCATCCTGGAGCAATCCAAAGTCTAGGACAAATATAGGACTCATTAAATGCCATTTGTCTGAGAAACACAATAATGAGATTGCACCATGATGTTATATGTCTGAATATGTAGCTTTTGAGCAGCTAGGACACAGGACCAGGATTCAGGCAACCATTTTGCAAATACAAAATTAGGCACTTAACAATTCTGTGCCTCATATTTTCCATCTGTAAAATGGGGACAGTGATATTTCCTTCTTTGAATAGCACTTTCTGATTTAATGATCTCTGATTATCATTATTACTGTTCAGAGTGGCATCAACTCTGTTCTGACTTGGCTATAATTAGAATGTTTAGATGAATGAAAGCAATTCCAGAGCCTGTATGCCACAAACATTTAAGCTGTGATTAATTTTCTGTACATAAGTCATTGTAGTTCCTTCAGTGAAGCTGCTTACGTGAATAAAAATAAACACATTTTAAGTGCTTGCAGCACTGTGAGTGGAAGGGTCTAAGAAGGCCTCATCCTCTTTAACATCTTCATAGATGATCTGGATGAGGGCACCGAGTCAGTCGTCAGCAAGTGTGCAGATGACACCAAGCTGGGGGCAGATGTGACTGAGTTGGAGGGCAGAAGGGCTCTGCAGTGGGACCTTGACTGCCTGGACAGATGGGCAGAGTCCAAGGGGATGGCTTCAATAGCTGCAAGTGCAGGGTGCTGCACTTTGGCCACAACAATCCCATGCAGAGATACAGGCTGGGGTCAGAGTGGCTGAGAGCAGCCAGACAGAGAGGGATCTGGGGGTGCTGATTGATACCTGCCTGAACATGAGCCAGCAGTGTGCCCAGGTGGCCAAGAGAGCCAGTGGCATCCTGGCCTGCATCAGGAATGGTGTGGCCAGCAGGAGCAGGGAGGTCATTCTGCCCCTGTACTCTGCACTGCTTAGACCACACCTTGAGTGCTGTGTTCAGTTCTGGGCCCCCCAGTTTAGGAGGGACATTGAGATGCTTGAGCGTGTCCAGAGAAGGGCAACGAGGCTGGGGAGAGGCCTTGAGCACAGCCCTACGAGGAGAGGCTGAGGGAGCTGGGATTGGTTAGCCTGGAGAAGAGGAGGCTCAGGGGTGACCTCATTGCTGTCTACAACTACCTGAGGGGAGGTTGTGGCCAGGAGGAGGTTGCTCTCTTCTCTCAGGTGGCCAGCACCAGAACAAGAGGACACAGCCTCAGGCTGTGCCAGAGGAGATTTAGGCTGGAGGTGAGGAGAAAGTTCTTCCCTGAGAGAGTCATTGGACACTGGAATGGGCTGCCCGGGGAGGTGGTGGAGTCGCCGTCCCTGGAGCTGTTCAAGGCAGGATTGGACGTGGCACTTGGTGCCATGGTCTGGCCTTGAGCTCTGTGGTAAAGGGTTGGACTTGATGATCTGTGAGGTCTCTTCCAACCTCGGTGATACTGTGAAGAAACCTCAAATCTTAAAGAGAATTAAATAGTTGTAAGTTTCTCAGGGAAGATTCCAGGAAACATATTTTAACTGTATGCTAGGACATGGTGTAGCAGGGGCCTTAATGTTGGTCACAGAACTCGGTGTTACAGCCATTGATGATAAATATTTGCTTTCATACCCCTCAACATGATGTGCAGAGGAGTGGTCTTCTTCTGATCTTTCTAGCTGCAGTCCAAAAGATTATTGTTAAATAGATTTTGTTAGTAAGAAGCCTAACTCATGACAGGCTGTGCTGTGAATGGCTGGTTACCAGCGATACCAAGCAGACCTAATTCCATTCCACTGCCAGAACAGTTTTCTTTAGAGCTTGTTTAAGAAAGGATTAGTTTCCCTCAAATAGTTTATGCAAGGGATTTTGTTTTCTGTGTGATGACAGCTAGTTGTTCAGCTTTACCACAGATAGGGAAGAGTCACCCAAATGTATGTTGAAAGAAATTCTCTAGCAGCTCTGGAAAAGTGCAGAACTGTGCAGGGGTGCTGGATGGGTGTCATGAGAAGTGAGTTCTGGCTGGCTGCTATTGAGGTGCTAAGCAGCAGGGTTGGCTAGGGTGGGAACTGGCTTGCGATCATGGGCTGCAATCACATGCCCCTTGGCCGCCTTCTGGAGCAGAAAACACGTGGACCCACACACAACCTGTTGCAGTCTGATAGTGGAGGAGTTCAGCTGTTTGGTGCTGTTTTGTTCTCCAGCCTTCAGTTACCTTTCCTTTTCTTGTTTACGCAGTGGATGGTTTGGATAAGGCTTCAATCGCTAACTCGGATGGACCAGCCCCAGGATCCCAGACACCCCCCTTCAAGAGGAAGGGAAAACTTTCCACCATTGGTAAAATCTTCAAACCTTGGAAGTGGCGGAAGAAGAAGACCAGTGACAAATTCAGGGAAACATCAGCAGGTATGTGTGTGGCCCTTGGGTGGCTGATGGTAGAGAACGGTGTGATGGCTTCCCAGAGTAAGAGTTGAAAAGCTCTTAGAGCTTGGTAGGTGGCAGGGATTGTTTAGACACTATTTGACATGCAGAAAAACAGTTTGGTCCTTGGCATGGGAAAACTTAACCTTGGTCATTTTCTGTCCTGAGGCTGTCACCAAAAATACACAGGTTTTGTTTATGATACATTATGTATGATACACTTTTTGATGTTGACAGTACTCTTTTTCCCCTCAGTGAAGAATTACTGGACTCTACATTACAGATAGACTGGAAATGTTTCTGTGTCCTCCCAGTAGTCCATGACTTGGATAATGAAACAAACCTTGCTGACATGGGGCCAGAAGTTCTGTCTGTTCAGAGGGGAGAAGCAGGCACAGCTGTGCCCAGCAAAAGAATGAGAATCAGCTTTGTGACTACTGCCTTCACACCAGTCTGCTCTGCCCCTTCGCTCCCCCACTGGCAGGTCCTGAAGGACAGTCTGAAATGAAATGCTGTGATTGAATTCCATTCCTTCTGAAAGAGAGGAGAACTGAGGGCTGCAATTCAGTTAGCTAAACACAGTTGCAAGGTGCCACCTGAGATGCTCTGAGGTGTCTTGGCTTCTCTTCCAGAAGGTTCTTCGTCATATTTGCCATTGCTGTGCAGACATCTCCAAAACCTAGGAACATCTCAAGCATCTGTAGGCACCCGTGTTTAGGAAACTGAATGCTCCCCTGCATGTGTGTGTGTGTCTCTGTGTGTCACATCTCTGGCCAAGCTTTCTTCAGAAAAAAACCCAAACTTTTGGGTTTGGATTCAGACATTTGATGCTGTGCTTTTATACACATGAGTCTAATCAGAGTCCAGTGAGCACCTATGAGCAATTCAGATTCGTTACCTCAGTGCAAGTTTTCTGTCCCCTGTCTTCCATGGCTCTAGGCCCAATACTAATCTCCTAAAGTTGTTCCTAAAGTAGACTCTCCTGAACTCTTAGGAGTACACTGCTTGGCGTTTTAAACCCATAGCAACCCCTGACAATTGCAACAAGGAACTCTGGTTTTGCAGTGTAATTTCTCCCAGGCAACTAGCGACAAGACAGGAGGGCACAGCCTGAAGCTGCACCAGGGGAGGTTTAGGTTGGATGTTAGGAAGCACTTCCCTTATGGAAAGGATGATTAGACGCTGGAATGGACTGCCCAGGTTGGTGGTGGAGTCGCCATTCCTGGAGGTGTTTAAGGAAAGACTGGATGTGGCACTTAATGACATGGTCTAGTCAATGTGGTGGTGTTAGGTTGTAGGCTGGATTTGATAATCTCAGAGGTCTATTCCAGCCTCCATCATTCTGTGATTCTAAAACATGCTTTCTTTTCACAAAGGGCAAAAGCAGCCATCGTCTGCAGCGACTGCATCACTCCAAATACCAAGTGAAGTTTTAGACACTTCAATTCCTTTTCTCAGTCTCTCTTTCTTTCTTTTGTTAATATTTCCCTTTTTTCCTTTTTGATTTACTTTTTTCCTAACAAACAAAACTCCCACAGTTTCTTCCACTACTGCAATCAAAACCAAGTTGCCTCAGTGCGCTGTCTCCTTCGCTTCCAGTTTCCTGTGCTCAGTTATTCTTCCCCTGTACTCAGCACTGGTCAGGCCACACCTTGACTACTGTGTCCAGTTCTGGGCCCCTCAATTCAAGAGAGATGTTGAGGTGCTGGAATGTGTCCATAGAAGGGTGACAAAGCTGGTGAGGGGCCTGGAACACAAACCCTATGAGGAGAGGCTGAGGGAGCTGGGGGTGTTTAGCCTGGAGAAGAGGAGGCTCAGAGGTGACCTCATTGCTGTCTACAACTACCTGAAGGGAGGCTGTAGCCAGGTGGGGTTGATCTCTTCTCCCAGGCAACCAGCAACAGAACAAGGGGACACAGTCTCAAGTTTTGCTGGGGTAGGTCTAGGCTGGATGTTAGGAGGAAGTTGTTGTCAGAGAGAGTGATTGGCATTGGAATGGGCTGCCCAGGGAGGTGGTGGAGTCACCATCCCTGGAGGTGTTCAAGCAAAGCCTGGATGAGGCACTTGGTGCCATGGTCTGGTTGACTGGCTAGGGCTGGGTGCTAGGTTGGACTGGCTGATCTTGGAGGTCTCTTCCAACCTGTTTGATTCTATGATTCTTTAGCTTCCCCAGTACTTTTTATCATCTCTCTACAGCAAAGTTTTTTCTAGTTAATGGCCCCTGAATGTTCTGCAGCTACTCCTGCACAGGTGTGTGACTTTATATGCAGTGAATTCTTAAGAATAATCACCATTCACAAGCTATGTGTACCCAGATTCTCCAAACTGTCATAGCATACTAGCATGTATCAAATTGTTATGCCCCTAAATGAGAGTGCCTGTGTCAGCTGGAAGTTATTTTTCACAAATGAGTATCTGGTTAATTAATACATTATTTATAAGTACAGTATTTCTTATATTGTACTGTCTGTCTGTCCTTAAAGAGCCTCAATCCAGTCATGTGGTACCAAGAAATCCAGCAAAATATAACAAGAGGTAGTTTTTACTTCTTCTGCAAGGGTTGCCACTCGCATTTGTGTCTTAGCATTGTGATTGCTATCAATAAAGCACACTGAAGCAGAGTGAAAACCAGACCTGCTCTTTTGGATTGCATCTTAACATTTAGGCAAACTGATTAGGAGGAAGTTCTTCCCAGAGAGAGTGATTTGCCATTGGAATGGGCTGCCCAGGGAGGTAGTGGAGTCATCATCCTTGGAGGTGTTCAAGCAAAGCCTGTATGAGGCACTTAGTGCCATGGTCTAGTTGACTGGCTAGGGCTGGGTGCTAGGTTGGACTGGATGATCTTGGAGGTCTCTTCCAACCTGGTTGATTCTATGATATTTTTGTTTTTCATTTCAAGTGTGGTCTTGCAGCACTGTAATATAAACCTCTTTGCCTTCTTTCAAGTTTAAAGCTTTGTTTTGTGATCAGTCTTCTCTTGAAAACGAGAGGACAGCAGTGTGCAAACAGAAGTTCATAGAAGTTCTCCTAAGAAATATGAGTGCTCTATTTTTAATAAGGTTCTCATAATCCATCCTGCTTATTTATTTAAGAGTAATTATACAAATGTAGTGACAAAGGGAATTCATGCCATGTTTTCAAAACTATTGTATGATTTAGCACCTTCAGCTTGGGAGCCTATATCCATGTGCCCCAGTTTATATGCATTTTGTCAGCCAGCACAATATATTTGGTGCCTTTTCTTTTTCCTTCTAGTGAAACTCCAGGAGTTAGGTAACATCTGAAAATCTTGACTTTCACCTCCAACGTAGTGAGACTGCTTCTCTAAGCTGGGGAGAGGAAAAGAAAGTAAATCTGAACAATGTGGGTTGTAAGAGTTCTAAAAATAAATGAATCGGTTCCCAAATTATTTTCCACCTAAATTTCATATGAGAGTTTTACCCCTTGTGACTCTCTAAGATGTAACCTACAAATCCAAGTCTTTCATTGTATGAAAGTGGCACAAGAACAGTTCTGACAGCTTTTATGTTCAGAAAAAAGAATTTGAGTAATGACTACTCCCCACAGAGGGAAGATTTGAAGTACCTCTTCAAGATAAACTGTTTATAGCTTTGCTTTGGTGTTGCTGGTATTTACCCTTATATCTAGAATCATAGAATGGTTTAGGTTGGAAGTGACCTCAAGGATCATCCAGTTCCAACCCCCTGCCATAGGCAGGGACACCTCCCACTAGAACAGGTCACTCAAGGCCTCATTCAAACTGGCCTTGAACACCTTCACGGAGGGAGCAGCCACAACCTCCCTGGGCAACATGTATCTACATACAAGATGTTTGTCTGCTTTCTGCCCTATGTCAGCAGCCTGTTGTAGGCTAGACATGCCTTTTGTTCATGCTGATTGCCCAGTAGCAGTACTTTAGTGCTCATGGGACTGGGCAACAGTAACTAATTGATGTTGACTTACAGTGCCTCCTCTAATTCTCCCTCTGTCTGGGCTAGAAATGCAGGTCATAGAATCAACCAGGTTGGAAGAGACCTCCAAGATCATCCAGTCCAACCTAGCACCCAGCCCTAGCCAGTCAGCTAGACCATGGCACTAAGTGCCTCATCCAGGCTTTGCTTGAACACCTCCAGGGATGGTGCCTCCACCACCTCCCTGGGCAGCCCATTCCAATGACAAGTCACCCTGTGAAGAACTTCCTCCTAACATCCCCACATGTGTTTCTCTATAGAAAATAAGGATCAATTGTACTGTTCTTGAGTACTGAGGGGAAAGGTTGTGTCTCCAGAAATCGTGCAGGGTGCTGGCCCCAACTGCACTGTGCAAAAGCTGTAGCTTTTCAGTGCACATCAGGTAAACTTGCAGTGGAAGTGTCTCTTTACTTGCTTGAGGACTGTTTCACCATCAGGAGATAGTGCATAGGGAGCTACAGGAAGATACCAGTTTTTTTTTCATGTATATATATGTACATATAAGATTTTTTTTCTTTATATATACAAGTCTGTCCGTGGAGTTGGATGGCACACAGCCAAGGGTACTGAGAGAACTGGCAGAAGGGCTCACCAAGGCATTTCCCATCGTTTACCAGCAGTCCTGTCTGACCAAGGAAGTCTCAGGTGACTGGAGATGAGCAGATGTGTTACCCATCTACAGGACGGGCCAGAAAGAGGACACAGGGAACTATGGACCTGTCAGTGTGTCTTTGGTCTCAGGTTATGGACCAGATCATCTTGAGTTCCATTATGCAGCATGTGCAGGGCAGTTAGGTGATAAAAGTGCAGTCAGCATGGATTCATGATAATGCTTGACAAGCATTATCTCCTTCTGCAACAGGGTGACCTGCTTAGTGGATAAGGGAAAGGCTGACCCATGGGGAGCATCAGTAGCTACAGACCCCTAGTTGGACCTTTCTTTGTTATTCACAACCTTCTGTGCTCTGTTGTTCAGCCAGTTTTCAGTCCACCTCACTGTCCACTCATCTAACCCATACTTACTGAAGGTACACTCAATCCCCTTAGGAAGTTGGCAGATGACACTGAGTTGGTAGGGGGTGTTGATCTGCTTGAGGATAGGAAGGCTCTACAGAGGCACCCAGACAGGCTGGATCAATAGGTTGTGGTCAGTTGTTTGAGGTTTAACAAGGCCAAATGCCAAGTCCTGCATGTGTGTCACAAACAACCCCATACAATGCTACAGGCTTGGGGGAGAGTGGCTGGAAAGTGTCTTGGCAGAAAAGGACCTGGGACTGCTGACTGATAGCTGTGTGAACATGAGCCAGCAGTGTGCACAGGTGCATCCTGGCCTGTATCAGGAATAGCATGGCCAGCAGCAGTAGGGAAGTGATTGTGCCCCTGTTCTTGGCACTGGTGGGGCCACCCCTTGGATACCAGGTGCACTTTTGGGTGTCTCACTACAAGAAGGGCATTGAGGTCCTGGAGTGTGTCCAGAGAAGGGCAACAAAGCTGGTGAAGGGTCTGAAGAACAAGTTTTGTGAGAAGGGAATTGGGATTATTTAGTCTGGAGGAGGCTGAGGGCACATCTTACTGCTTTCAGCAGTTATCTGAAAGGAGGTTGTAGTGAGGTCAGTGTTGCTCTCTTCTCCCTGGTATCAAGTGATAGAATGAGAGGGACTGGTCTTAAGTCATACCAAGGGACATTTAGATTGGATATGAGGAGAAATTTCTCTTCTGAAACAGAGTGATCAGGCTTGCAGTATGCTGCCCAGGGAGGTGGTGGGGTCAGAGGTGGTCAAGATACTGTCTCTGGAGGTGGCACTTGGCACTTTGGGACATGCTTTAATGGCCATGGTGGTGTTAGTTTGATCGTTGAACTCAGTGAACTTAGAGATCTTTTGCAGCCAAAACAATTCTGTGCTTTACATATATACACAGTATGGAATCATATTTGTATATGGGCTTTGTGTGCATCAAATTTGAAGTGAAAACTAGTTTGGATTACATTCATCCTGCTTCACATCCCAGTTTCCAGGGCTGGGCATGGGGAGATGAAACAGTATTTATCATTGTATTTCATGAGGAAACAGACCCAAGAGACTGAGGAGATGCATTTACTTGGCAAGCTGCCCCTTGTTGCATGCTAACTGACACAGGAGAAGAAACTTGAGAAAGAAACAGGAAAGCATCCATACAAACCAAAAACCTTACAGGAAATCCTCTTCCTCACCAGAGATATATTTACACTGCAGGACGGGGGCTGCATGCGTATGTGTGTGCCTGCATCTTGCATGCAGGAAGCCCATTTCCTGCTCTGAAACCATGGGAGGCAGTAGGATGATTGTCACATTGATTGCCTGTCCTCTTCAGAGGGCTACCATTTGACAAATCTGTATGCAGCTGAAGAAAGAGTTTCTTCTAAGACAGAATGCAAGGCTATTGGGAAGAGCTCTTTACTACTTTCTCTGGGTTTTCAATAGGCTTTTTGAAGTAGGTTCTTGCTGCAGCCTTGCCAGGTCATGTTCCATGCAGTGCTTTCACAAGGTCTCACGTGACACTCTTATGCTAGCAACCAAAAGATGTTCATAAACAGCAGATACCACAAACATCACCAAAAAGGATGGAGGGCTACACGTGGAAGTGTTTGTGCCAGTGTGGGAATGGTGGTTGGCATTTAGCGACATATTTTCCGTGCTCTATCTCAGGAAATCTGCTCTCTGGGCACTGGTTGAATACTTTCTGCCTAGAGGGCTTTCAAAATTAAGTAAAAACAAACAGAAAATGGCATCATCTCAAGGGTTTCTCCCCTCTGCAGTGTTTTGCTGTGGAGGAAAAGGCAGCAGTTTGTGTCTTGGCACAAGGCAGATGCCACTTCAAAGCTCCACCGCAAGAGTATACGCAGGCAGGGAGCAGTAAGAAAGTTTAGCTCTTAGTAGGTCAGAGAAAAATTAAAAATCAGATTTCTCCCAAGCTTCTCTTGGAAGAGCAATACCAAAGGCTGGAGAGTGTCCAGGATCTCACAGTACTCTTTGAGACAGAAAAAGGCTTTAAAGACTGCCTGAGGTTTGTAGCTGTTTGGTGTCACTAAGCAGTCCACTGAAGGAGCAGGGAGGGAGGAAGGGGCACAAACTGCTTTGTGAGCTGCTCTGTGTTCTTATGAACAGTGTTGTGATTATTTGTATTGGGCTAAAAATACAAATCTTTGTGGGATCCTTTGGACAAGTTAAGATGTACTCAATAAGAGCTGCATACCATAGGATCGATTTACATGCTTTATATCAGCCAGTCTTGAAGTCAGGGAAAAGCTTTTCTTTTGGCTGGAGTAGGGAAGGGTTTCAACATGGTATTTTTGAGTTTGCTGGAGCATGATGTCTGAGAGTGGGGCCTGCCTCACGTGAGCCTTCTGCAGCAGGAAGGACCAATAGCCAATGTCACTCACAGTCAGGATCAGCTTCTTTGTGTAATTGGTCTTATTGTATGGAGAAACTACTTCAGTTCTATTATTCCTTAATAGTATGACTGATATGTTGCCATCAGTGTTGAAATATTACATGTACTCATACTTTAGTATATACACCTACATGTCTATCTACCATATATATCACAGACATATGCTGAGATAAATATATTTACAGCTGTGTCTCTCTCTATGTAGGTACACAATATATCACACACAGAGTATCACCAAGGTTGGAAGAGACCTCACAGATCATCAAGTCCAACCCTTTACCACAGAGCTCAAGGCTAGACCATGGCACCAAGTGCCACGTCCAATCCTGCCTTGAACAGCTCCAGGGATGGCGACTCCACCACCTCCCCGGGCAGCCCATTCCAGTGTCCAATGACTCTCTCAGTGAAGAACTTTCTCCTCACCTCCAGCCTAAATCTCCCCTGGCGCAGCCTGAGGCTGTGTCCTCTTGTTCTGGTGCTGGCCACCTGAGAGAAGAGAGCAACCTCCCCCTGGCCACAACCACCCTTCAGGTATTATGATACATGCATATGATAGAAAAGTTTTAGAGTAATAACATCAACTGGTCACGTCATAGGATCACAGAATGCTGGGGATTGGAACTCCAGAGATCAAGTCCAAACACCCTGCAAAGCAGGACCACTTAGGGCAGGTCACACAGGAACTCATCCAGGCAGGTTATGAATTTCTTTAGGGAAGGTCTCCTTCTCTGGAGACTTTCCAGGCCTGTCTGGATGTGTTCCTCTGTGATCTCTGTTAGATAGGATTGTCCTGCTCTGGCAGGGGGATTTGATTCGATGATCTCCTTGGGTCCCTTCCAACCCCTAACATCCTGGGATCTTGTGACTCTCCGTAACCTTTCTAGGCAACCTATTCCAGTGCTCCATCACCTTCACAGTAAAGAAGTTTTTTTCTCATGTTGAGATGGAATTTCCTGTGATTGAGTTTATGTCCATTGCCCCTTGTCTGGGTATCACTGAAAAGAGACTGGCTTCATCCTGCTGACAGCCACCCTTCAGATATTTGCAGACACTGATATGGTCCCCTCTCAGCCTTCTCTTTTCCAGACTAAACAGCCCCAGGCCTCTCAGTCTTTGCTTGTAAGAGAGATGCTTGAATCCCTTAACCATCTTTGTAGCTCTCTATTGAACTCTCTCAAGCAGTTCCCTGTCCCTCTTGAACTGGGGATCCCAGAACTGTACACTTGACTTAATGTCCATATGATGGTGGTACAGCTGGCAGTATTTATGTGTTCCAGGGCAGTACTAGTTGTTAACTCTCAAGGGAGGAATAGGTAAAAGCTTAGAAGATGAGAGATTGAAGAAAAATATAGAAAGGATGTTCAGCAGGAATAGAGAGACAAAAGTGTGCTTATGGAGGAAGCAAATGGGTAGTGTACTGTGCCAAGTTCTACTGGAAGGAGAAGAAAGAGAAGAAAGGTAGGTCTGGAAGCCAAAGATAAGAATTTGAAACTCCTTGAAGTGAAGGAGGAAGATCCAAATGATGAAGTGATAAAGGAGGTGGTGAGAGAAGGGAGCACATCAAACAGGACAGTGGTGAAGGCACCAGGCTGCAGTCCTCTCTCCATGCTGAACTGAACTGTGTCTAAAATGACAGGTAGCAATACCCATCCCAGGTGGTTCAGGTAGATGATAACTGTTTCTACAGCTGTCTCTGCCATTAGCTCAGCAGCAGATGGCCACTACTCATAGCTTCACATCTGTTTGTTATGTATTTTGGGCCTTAAGAGGAAATTCAACTAGAATTCCTATGCTTTGAGTTGTTTGTTTTGCAACAGTTTTCATGTGGGAAATTACACCTGGGGAGGTGTCTCAAAGTAAACACTTAACAAATATCAGCATGTTTGCTAATATCACTTTATGTCTTCAGCTGCCTATGTATGCAGCAATAACACCTTCACATCTCACATGGGCATCAGGGAGAACAACACATTATCTTTGTGTTTGCTTGGTTGACATTAGGGAAAACCTAGAACTTTCTGCTCCAGTTAATATTTAGATTGTTCCTTAGATGAGGTCTGGGCCATAGAGTAAAAGGTAAGGTTAAAGATTTAGATGAAGAAACTGTTCACTGGATGCAGTGCAGTCTATACCCTAAACAAGGCAGGGATGGCAAAGGCAAAATACATAACAAGGAAATAAAAGCCATAATGTCTGCCCTCCTGTCAACATTTACTCTAACAGTTCTTGACTCTGTAACTCTTCATTTCAAGAGAGTTTACTGAAACATAACAGTAGTCAAATATGATCATAGAATCATGGAATCAACCAGGTTGGAAGAGACCTCCAAGATCAGCCAGTCCAACCTAGCACCCAGCCCTAGCCAGTCAACCAGACCATGGCACTAAGTGCCTCACCCAGGCTTTTCTTGAAGACCTCCAGGGACGGTGCCTCCACCACCTCCCTGGGCAGCCCATTCCAATGCCAGTCACTCTCTCTGCCAACAACTTCCTCCTAACATCCAACCTAGACTTCCCCTGGCACAACTTGAGACTGTGTCCCCTTGTTCCCCTTGATTAGTTCAGCTAAGTCAAGTCATATGAGCCCCTTGAAGCTCAGTGCAGCTGGAATATGATAATGAAAATACCTAAATGTGTAGATGTGAAGTAAGTAGTCCAAAGTCTGTAATGAGCAATAAGTTATGCTGATGAGTCCACTCTGCCTAAATAGCACCCAGTGTGAGTTCCTACATACACACTCTATTTACTCCTTTTGTACAGGAGACAGATTTTTGGTCACTTTGATTTAAATTAAAATTCTGCCTTTTTTCTTTGTAGAAATTCAAATGTTGATACTCATAGTGAATGAGTATCAATGAGATGCATTTCTAATGTTCTTTCCATGGGCCAAATAATACTTTAAATAAATTATCTTTTCAGGCTAACTGAATTTAATCACTTTAAATGTAAATACTGCTCATGGCTAGATGAAGGATTTGGCCTTAAGCTTCTTGTTTGTTTGTAAGATTTCTAATCTGTGAAGCAGAGATAGTTGTGTCTAAGAGATGTTTTGAAACCTATGTAATGTTAATGAAATCCTTTGAGATCTTCCAGCAAAAATGTGATCATAGAATCAACCAGGTTGGAAGAGACCTCCAAGATCATCCAGTCCAACCTAGCATCCACCCCTAGCCAGTCAACTAGACCATGGCACTAAGTGCCTCATCCAGGCTTTTCTTGAACACCTCCAGGGATGGTGACTCCACCACCTCCCTGGGCAGCCCATTCCAATGCCAATCACTCTCTCAGGCAAGAACTTCCTCCTAACATCCAGCCTAGACTTTCCCTGGCACAACTTGACACCATTAATACCAGTTGACATTTCCCACTATAGTAAGTTTAATATGATTGTTAGTTCAGTGTGGCTGAATAGAAAACATGCATGATCCTGAAAACCAGAGAGAGCTATTGGTCAGGAGTCTAATTGGATGTTCTTGAACTTCACTGAAAGAGCATCATTCTTTTGAAGACCCACAAATAAATCTGCAAGAGATCATCTCATTTCACTGTCCCCAAAACCAAATGTTGTAAAAAAGAAGCAGAAAGGAAAAAAGAATAGGAAGTAAATAATATTTATAAGGCTTAAATAAGAGAATATTCATGTTGCCAACAGTAAAACAGGTATAAAGTGTGTGCTTAAAGTGATCCTCCCTGGGGTGTGTGTGAAAGGAGGTTGCACTTTGATCATAAATATACTTGCTGTCTAGAAAGATTAAGACCTTCCATCTGTGTCTGCCTACATAGTGCTCTGGCTTCATGGCACTCTGTCTCTTCTAAAGCAGTCTTTGTGAGACTGAGTGTTCAGCTACATAAATAAGAAATGCTTTTTTGCAAGCTCCTGTGCTTTGTTTGCCATGCCAGTGTGTGGCACAGCTGCAAGGCATATACCTCGTGAAATAACAGGGGGAAACTGGAAGAGCTGATGAATAATTTGGGATTGGGACCTGATCTGAGTTTGGGCTACCACACTCTTCCATGGAGGCTGACTTGTATTGAGAGTCTGCAGCCACACTCATGTGCTTCGTTTACGTTGTCAGATGGGACTTGAACACCACAAAGGTCTGACCTTTACTGGACAGATCCTGTAAAGCACCTGTGCATCTAAACACAGGCCTAATGCCAACCTAGATGTTCTTGAGCCACTACCATTTGTGTTCACAAGCTGTTGATTTCACAGCCATGGGTAACTCAAGCTGGGACAGTCAACGTGGTGACTGCCCTTGTTTCTTCTGCTGGGAGTTGGTGCTATTTTGGCAGAGAAATCCATCCCAGGGGGAACAGTTGTGAAAACCCTGGCACTTCACAGTGAGAAATGTGCTATAAATGTGAAAAGCTCAGAATCTTCTTCATCTTTTGTTCAACCATCCCTTTCCCTGGTGGGGAAAGAGAGTAGAGAAGCCATGAGCAGGCATCTGAGGTCAACCAGTCTATTTGTGAGTCAGATACTGGAATAACATCACAGAGTCACAGAATCGTCAGGCTGGAAGGGACCTCAAAGATCATCCAGCTCCAACCTCCCTGCCATGGCAGGGACACCTCACACTAGATCAGGTTGCTCAGAGCCAAATCCAGCCTGGCCTTAAAAACTTCTAGAGATCAGGCTTCTATCACCTCCCTGGGCAATCTGTTCCAGTGTCTCAGCACTCTCACAGTGAAGAACTTCCTTCTAACATCCAGTCTGAATCTACCCACTTCCAGTTTTGCTCCATTCCCCCTAGTCCTGCTACTCCCTGGCATCCTAAAAAGTCCCTCACAGCTTTCCTGTAGACCCCCTTCAGATACTGAAGGCCACAATAAGGTCTCCTTGGAGCCTTCTGTTCTCCGGACTGAATAGCCCCAGCAGCTCTCTCAATCTGTTTCCATAGGAGAGGAGCTTCAGCCCTCTGATCATCCTTGTGGCCCTTCTCTGGACACCTTCCAGCACATCCATATCTTTCCTGTAATAGAGGCTCAAGAACTGGACACAGTACCCCAGGTGGGGTCTCATCAGAGAGGAGCAGAGTGGGAGAATCACCTGCTGGCCAAGCTTCTCTTGATGCAGCCCAGGATATGATTTGCTCTCTGGGCTGCAAGTGCACACTGGTGACTCCTGTTGAGCTTCTTGTCCTCCAGAACCCCCAGATCCTTTTCTTCAGGGCTGCTTTCAAGCCACTGTCCAGCCTGTATTGATGCTTGGGATTACCCTGACCCAGGTGGAGGACCTTGCACTTGGCCTCATTGAACTTCATGAGGTCGGCTTGGGCACATCTCTCCAACATCCTATGGAGAAAGCCATTTTGCTGTGAAGGAAGGGTAATTTTCTCAGAAGAGCCAAGCTGCCTCTCTCTGTGCCTTCATAGGAGCCATCACTTTGCCAAGTGGCTGCTCGCTCCAGCTAGGGTGATAGAAGTGTGACTGACAATACTCTCATAGCATTACATCTGCATATAGCACTTAGACTGACCCTAGAGAGTAATTGGATTGCCAGCATGTTTTGATTAGTTGATGAGATAACCCTCTCCCTCAGCATTAACAGGATGAAGTCCAGCATGTCTGAAGCAGCTCTTGGGTTTTGATGTCCAGAAATAAGCAGAATCAGGATGGCAGATTAACTTTTACTGACAATGGAGAAAGGGTTTTACAAGTGATGCTCACATCTTGTGGGCAAATCATTACAGTGACCTCCCAGATTACTGGCTAAAACTGTATTGCTTTTGGGGTGAGGATGCAGTGGGGGGGCTGTTCTGTTTTGCCTCAATAAATGCTTTTCCCTAGGAAACTATTTAGCATTTTTCCCATGGGAAATAAACTTAATAATGAAAATGCTTCCATGTCACAGTCTTTTTTTGTGTGTTGTATCCTCCTTTTTTTTTAACCCAAAACCAGGATGCTGCATTTTTTTCCATGAAAGCCAAGCAGACTGGATGAGGATGTAGTTCTCTTTTAGAGCAGAACTTTGTAGCTTATGTTTGAGGTTCTGGGGTTTTTTCCCTTTAAAACAGATTGTGTGTCACAAAGGCTACTCCATAAGTTGCTTGCTCTGAGTAGAATTTATCTCTTTGGACTGAAAACATCTCTGAACCAGGTGGAAGTTTCTCCTGCTGAGCTAGTCAGCCCAGACAGTGGGAAGGTGGTGCTTTTGCATGTTAAATGCCTGTACTAGGCTGAGTTCAATTTCACTCTAAAAGTACCTTTTCCCATTGATTGATTTTCCTCATGGGGCTTCATTCAGCTGAAGATACTGCATCATGTGAATCCTCACCTTCTGTGACTGAAATTGTAGGAGAATATTTCCAGAGAGCATCCATTTGTGCTGCTCCTGCACAATCAGAGGAAACAAGATCTCTTAGGGTTCTGTGATGGTTTGGGTGTTCCCTGTTCCCCCACACTTTAGAAATCACCCAGACTAGACTCAGCCAACTCTGGAAATAAGAATGAAGCTTATATTTACAGCTTAACACAATATGCAAGCAGATAGTTACAGTATATATACAGTTATAGACAGAAATAGAGAAGGTAAAAGGTAATACAGAAACACAACAGCCCTCCCAGAAACCTGAGTCCCCAGGAGGGGCTCCCAACCACCCCTGCACCTTCGCCCTACCCCTCTCTACCTTACCCCAGTCTCAAGGAAGAATGGAGGTTTGGCCAGGGGGTTAGAAAGCAAAGTGGATTAGTCCAAAGTGGAGGGTGAGGTTAGAGAGATGCAGCTCAGCCAGCAGCCCAAGCCAGAGTGGTTATCTAATGTTTTTATTTCTTGTTCCTATACATCTCAGCAAGCCTGTGAGCAAAGCAGACATCACCCTTGTTTTCTTTCCACAGCCTGTAATCTAGTTCATCTCACCAAACCATTCAGCCTGCTTCAAACTAGTACAGGTTCTTTAAAATAAAATTATTTTTCTGCATTTTTCACAGGCATCAGCAGTATAAGAATAATTCTGTTATTAACTGTGCTTTTTCTTTAGTGTTGGAAAGGAAGATTTCAACAAGACAAAGCAGAGAGGAGCTGATAAGAAGGGGAGTGCTGAAGGAAATGCCCGAGCAAGGTGATAACACATTAACTAGAATTTGGCTCTGAAGTTCCAAACATGGATGATAAAAGCATTATTGCAGTGTTTACATGTAGTATTAGTAGGTATGAGGAGACAATGCTGAAGAGTATGAGACTTAATTTGGGACAGTCAATAAAGAACTGAAGTTGGAGTAAAGACATTTGCGTTCTGTACCTGCTCTGTCGTAGGTACACAATCTGACTTCTGACTCCTCTGGTTGCCACTTACTCTGTGACAGATGTTTTTTCTTTTGAGTCCAAGTCTGCTATCTAAAGCAACTGGAGTATAACAATGAGAAATTGTAACTGAAACTTTAGCCTGGGGACACCAAACAAATCAAGAGCATCTATTTCAGGTGTTGAAGAAGTATCAGTGTTGGGATCGTGTGGATCCCACCACTGTCATGCAAGCCACGTTCACAAGTGGCACAAACATTAAACTGTGGGGAAGACATCACTGGAATCTTTAGTGGCTGGTGTTAATTAGAGGTTTGTATTCCAAAAAGCATGAGTAAACCATGAGCTACATTTGATTATGTTTCTAGGTATATTCTTCCTAATGTTGATTTTCTGTTAATCTGTAGATCAAACAAAAGTCCATCAAGTAGAATAGTTTTCTGTAGCTTAAAATCAAACCATTTGTCATTTTATGAAGGAGTCTCAAGAAGTTTGTGATTTCCAGAAGTCTTTTTCTCCTATAAAGTGCACTGAGCTGAAGAATCATGAAAATATCAGTGTGCATGGTTTGTATCATACACAGTGATATTAGAAGCAAAGGGCTTCTTTGTTGACATGTGACATGTCTTTGCAGCGTCTCACTGGTTCCCAGACTATGGCATTCCACATAGCTGGCTTCTGAACTTGTCTCTGCCACTGTCTTTGACTTAAGACATGCAAACTCCCCAGACCTCAGTTTGTCCATCTGTGGATTCATTATGTTTTTTTGTTACTTATGTCACTGGGGAGCTGCCTGACTTTGTCCACTGATTGTTGTGAACTGCGTTTAGACTGCTGGGATGTTAATGAAATGAGTTAACATTTCAGGTTGGTTCCAAACAGTCTGAATGTAGGTACTGTCATTCCTACTAGAAGCATGTATGCTTTGGTCATCAGTGTCCTTGACTCTATTCCAATCTTAAAACAGGATGGGGTTTTTGTTCCCTTACAGAGATTGAGCAAAGTGAGACAAGGAAGGAAAAATGAGCAATTTTCTCCCTCTTCCTCTCAGGTTAAGTAGGATGCCAATCCAGTCTGTGTTGCCTTCATCACACTCTGCTATGAAAACCATAATTTTTGAGAAGCCTTTTCAAAGAAATACAGGATTGTTTTGAAGGTGCTAAAAACTGGGATATAGGAAAGACAGTGGATGAGCAGTGTGAAGGTAGTTAGAAGGAATGACTATGGAGATGAAAGCTAGATGAGGCTGTTCCATGGAGTCTTGAAATGTGAGCAGTAAAGTAACTGTTTCATGTGGCATGGAGAAGAACAAAGTGGATACCTCCAAGAGTTACTTGAGGCAGGAGTGTTCTCAGAACCATGACATGAATAAGAGGTGGGAATGCCACGTGTAAAAGCAGAGAGGAAAAATGGATTTGTGAACAACAGGAAGTGAGAAAATGAAACTGAATGTTGTGGTAGGCTGGGAAGAAAGCCTTGTGCAGCTGTCAGCTATAGTGAATGAGACAAGGTCAAGAAGGTAGAATTTAGTTTTTACACTTTAGTTGAAGTTAGTATAGGGATGAGAATGAAACCATCAGCTTAATCCACAGAGCACGCCAAGGTTGTAAGAGAGGCTGCATAACTGTGTTCAGACCTGGGCTAGACATCCAGATCCAGTAGCACACAGCAAGAAAGAGGACTAGAAGAAGAGAGTGGAATTGCCACAACTAATGAAGAATCAGTAGGAGGAACCAGAAGACACATCAGGTAGATTTGCAGAGTTTTTGAATGGACAGCAAGACAGTCCTGCAGAGGAAAAGCCATCGTCTGTATGAACTGCAGGTGGGGTGTGAGCAAGAATAAGAATAATAACATTACCTATGGTCACCACCATCCAACCACCCCATGGCCATCCATTACCCATGGCCACCACCATCCAGCCACCTCATGGGCACCCAATACCCATGGCCACCACCATCCAACCACCCCATGGCCATCCAATACCCATGGCCACCACCATCCAGCTACCTCATACCCATGGTCATCACCATCCAACCACCCCATGGGCACCCAATACCCATGGCCACCACCATCCAGCCACCCCATGGCCACCCAATCCCCATGGCCATCCAATCCCCATGGCCACCACCATCCAACCACCTCATACCCATGGCCACCACCACCCAACCACCCCATGGCCACCCAATACCCATTAGTATTTTCTAAGGTTTGTTTATCTTTGAGAAGAAAATTAGCAGCACTTTTAAAGTGTGTGGAACCAAGAACAGAAATGACCAAATATGAGAAGAACCAAAGCTGTGAGCAAGCAAGAGTATGTACCATTTTTCAGCCATATAGCAACAAATGGCAAAGAGAAAGGCTTTTTTCAGGGTTACAGAAACCCTGATAGCTGAGGTCATCTGGGTGAGTAAAACATGAGATATGGGAAAGACTTTGGCAGAATTTAATAGTGGTGCAGAAAGAGTTCACCTTTATTTTTACTGATGGACTTGACTCATATATTCTGAGATCTTCTGTGTGAAGTCCTGGCTGATTTGCCTACAGGGATGCACCACAGCAGTCCTGCAACTCTGTCTCCTAATTGCCCAGATTGAGGGCATGTTGGAACGTGTTAACAGCTCATTGTGGTCCATATACACATTACTTTGCTATGTAAACCAAGATGCAGAGAGGAAAAGAATCAGATGCCAATGTTTACAGACATGAAGCTGGACTTGAAAACCAGAGTGCACTTCCAGGTCTGCTACTTCAGAGGTGTCCACCCAAGGAATGTAAAATTCTTTACAGAGTTACTTTTCAGAGCAGATCTGCAGCCTGATGTTTCACATTTCAGTAAGTCTTTCCCCTTTGCTTCCATGAAAACTTGAAAGCAGAGGGCTGCTGTGTGTTGTCAATAGGTGCTAAGGAAGCAGTTGAACTAGGCAATAGCTTTTTCATTTGCATTTCAGATGGTGATGTAACAGTAAATTTTGAAAGCTCAAATGGACACACCATAGCCATTGGTGAAGAAGCTATACAAGAGGAAAATGTGGCAAAAGCCAGTGGAGATAATGGGACTTCAGCAGAGAAAACATCAGCACTGGAAGGAAAGAAAGAAGATCATAAAGGTAAATGAACACATTCTTCATAAACTGTGTTTTACCTACTGAAAACATTAACACGTTCTTCCATTAGCATCAACCATGCTGTGAGTTCTGTTCTGCCACAAGTGTCCTAGCAGAACCTGCCAAGAAGATCAGGCTGGTGAAACATCAGTATTTCATCTCTGGTTGGCATGCCTTTTACTGTGGACATTGTAAGGCCATAAAAGGAGCATGGTCTGAGTGTGAAAATGCGTGGAGCGCTGCTCAGTTTCCAGATTCAGTGTGAGCCTTTCCTTGTAGCCATGGGCAAGCTTTGATTTCAGGTTTCCCTTTTGTGAAAATAACAAACAAACACTTAAGTGCCTATGCATCACCTTGCAGTGTCGCTGTAAAAGTGGCTCAGGGATTGAAGGTTGGTGTTAAGCCACTTAAAACCCACATGGTTTTGAATGTGACTGGTTCCTATGGGTTGTCATTAAATCTTAAACACTTGCAGTCCAGTTCTTCAGAAGTACTCAAGGGACTATAACACTACTGCAAACTGAACCTAAGTCACTGATGGAAAATGTGCTTTGTCACCACAGGGTTTTCTATAGTTGAATTGCAATCAGTACTGCTAAATATTTAGTTGTTGCAGAGCCCATATTATTTTTGTTGCCTTTGCTCAGATCTACCTTGATAACAAGAGTTTCACTGAGTAAAGGTGAGTGTGGAATCACAGGACTTTGAGCAGTTTTCTTTCTCTAGCCTTTTGAATAATGCTTTCATTGTTTTCCCTGTAAAAAAAGAAGTGTTCTTAAATCCTCTTCCACTTAACTGGATATTCCTAGAAGAAAAGCAAGGATACAGAAGATCAAGGATTTTATCCTTGTTAGACTGAGCATCCTTTTTGGTGTCTTCTGGTAACCTCTACCTAGGGATGAACGAGCCTCTAGAGGTTGAGAGGGTCAGTTTGGCTAACATAAGAATCTGAATTCTTCTCTGAGCTGTGTAAATCAACTTGACTATGTAAAAAGTGACTGAATGTCCAAGGAGAGCTGCCCTTCTTATGAGATTTCTGGCACTTCCTGTCTCCCAACAAGACAAATGTAAGATTAGCCTTTCTCCTGACAGTGAAATATGTCCATCTTTTGCTGCCAACTAGAACCAGATGTGTCTTCAATGAGGGGAAAAGAGTTGTAAAAGCTGTGGAAAACTCCTTTAAAATGGTTCAGGTTAACTTTGGGGTTAGATCCAACCACTACCTATTTTATACATCCCTAAACTGGATGCCTTCCCAGCCTGCTGGAACTGCCAGCTCTTGGGAGATTCCTAAGGTACAGGTTTTTTGTAGAAGCACCTATTTCTAACTATGTTGAAATCCCCTCCAGCTGACTTTGCAGAACTCCAGCAAAGCAGAAAAGGTTCAATATCTATTTCAAACACATTTTGTTACACTCTGCACTCCCTATATATTGTGTTGACCTTACAGGGAGAAACTGAAAGTGATTGCTGTAGACTCAGTACAGAAGAATATATAGCTAGGATGAATTAGGGAGGAGAACAAAAAATGAGCAAAGAGTATTCTAGGCTTCATAGAATGTCAGTATGACCATACAGAAGATACAAAGCACTTCAAATACTTCCCTCTTACATTGAAACATGAAGTTCTCCAATGTGTAAATACCTTGAACCCCCTGAGAAGGAGCAAGATAGATTCATTGCCAAGAATAGGTGTTAAGGGTCAGTTCAGCAGTGTTTTTAACACTACAAATCCAGTACAAATCACCAGATACACTTTGTAAATACACTTCAGTTACTGTCTACCTTTATAGTACATTAAGCAAGGAGGTGAGCCAGTCTGCTGAACTTGTGGAAGTGTAAGGCCCACTGTGTCTCCCAGATGCATCTCACCTTGGTGTTTTTTTAATGGCAGATGCAGTAGGTATGCATTACACCCACACCCACTGGCAGAGCAAGGAATTAACAACCAGAGAGTAGATGTTTGCTCACCTTTACAGAGATGAGGCAGGAATACCTGGCTTATTGGCATCTGCTCAGACCATAAAACATGCTGGTGTTTCAGATCACAGCCCTCCATCATGAGAACAGAGACATGTGGAGTGAATACTCAATGGACAGTCAGGATGCTAGCAGTTCATCTTTAGTGATGCTACTGTTAGGCTTTACAGAGCCCTGAACTTCTATTTGTAAATCTTGAAGGAAGTTCTATGCACTTTCCATGTTTATAGAACCTGAAGACAGGATTAATTCCTGCTGTTCAGTAGCACAATGTGCTGCTGTTTAAACTCTGGCTGGTATAGGCTGGATGTTAGAAGGAATTTCTTGCCTGAGAGAGTGATTGGCATTGGAATGGGCTGCCCAGGGAGGTGGTGGAGTCACCATCACTGGAGGTGTTCAAGAAAGGACTGGATGAGGCACTTAGTGCCATGGTCTAGTTAACTGGCTAGGGCTGGGTGCTAGGTTGGACTGGATGATCTTGGAGGTCTCTTCCAACCTGGTTGATTCTATGATCTCAGGCCCTGAAAGTTCTGAAATGATTTTAAAATGCTTTTATGAAATGGTGGCAGACTTTACTTGCTCACTCGTTCCAGTAGATCTTGAAAATGGCCTTCTATTATAAATGTGATGATGACTGCTGCTTAGAAAGAGTAAGTGATACAGGCACACTGTGATGATATGGTGAGAGTTGACAGCAATGTGTGGTAGAATGTGAAATGTTTTAGGAATTGAAAGAAGTTAAAGGTAAAAAGTTGTTCTCACCTGAGCCATAGAAGTACAGTACCAGCAGGGCAAACATCCTTCAGTGGAGGAAGCAGTTTGTAGTCCTGTTTCTGAAGGACTTTGTGAGATACATGCACATCATGTTTTTTCCCCACAGGATAACTCTAATAGAAGAGCTGGCAAAAGTTTCAGGTCTTCATATGTTTTTTCTGCTCTTCCTAAATCTGCTACTGAATTTAGTTGTTTCTTTTTCTCATGAGTAATCCAAACCAAAGAAGGTTGGAGGGACTGGCTCTGGTCCTCTAAGCATGTGTTGTTGCTCACCAGCACTAGTTTGTCTATGAGGAATGTTCTTCAAAGTTAGATTTTATAGGTTCATTTTCTAAGAGGTCTTTGCTTTGTTTTCCTAAAGTGGAACAAACCCACCTTAATTTTCCAGTGTGCCAGACAAGAGCCTTCTTTCTCACAGAAGATCAATCCTGCAAAGTACTCACTGAGAGTCAAGGCAGACTTTCTTCCCTCTTCTTGTCAAGGTGACTTCCTCCACTCCTCAGCTCTTTAGATCATCGATGTGAGTTGGGCTTTCATTTTGCTGCCTGACTCCCAAAGAGTCTCTCGCTCCAGCTGAGTTATTTGCTGGCTAAACCCAGTTCTTCTAAGAATAGTACATCTTCAATTCATCACCTGAACTATGTAAATGAGACTGAATCCAATAGTCTTAAAAGGAAAGCTACTGTAAATAAAGCTGCATTTGGGCAGAGCTTGTCCACTAAGTCAAGACAGGCTGGCTCATGCTAGTAGGCTGACATGAGAGACACAGGCTTTCACCCACAAAAGTTGAGTGGCAGAGGAAAACTGATTTTCAGAGCTGCTATTTTCCTTTTTTTTTTCCTTTTAAAGGAAAGATATAGCAATGTGGCTCCAGAAATAATATTTTAGATCATGATTTTAATGAACTGACCTTTGAATTATTTGAGCACACCTATATAGAAAGCCTAAGGAAATGTTGAAACCTACATGCCTTTCACTCTCCATTAGACCAAGAGATGGTAAAAGAATGCAATGACAGCAAAGATGGTTCAGGTATTTGCTTTTCATTTAGCAGCTTGCTTTTTCTTCTGAAGTTGGACAATTAAAAATGTAAAATTACTATCAGTGGTTGGATTTTTTCTTCCTGCTTTATCACCTAAACATGGTTGCTTTAGGTCAGATGTTACACCTGTCCCTTTCTCCTCTCTCCTGTTTTCTCTTGCACGTGGTGCTGTTGAAATCATAAAGTAAGATCTGGAAGTCTGCAGATGTACAGATCTGCTCATCTGTCTTCAGGAAAGATGGATTCAAAACTGCAGAGAGAGCTGCAAAGAGCATTGTGAGACAGCTGTTCTTGTTTAGCCTAGCAAAACAGAGCCTGAGTGCATTTCATGAATGCAACAAGTTGATACTCATCCAGGAGAGGGCATGGCTAAAGGACAATGCTGGCACAAGTAGAAAGGAGTAAACAGTGGCTTGAAATACATTCAGATTAGAAATTAAAGTAAGCCTTCTGACCATTAGAATGGGTCTTTCATTGAATAGAATTTTAGTAGAAATAGAAGGCACAAAAAAATGGAGCTGATTAAAATTTATAAAAGGATTTGTATGGTTTGACCACCTGCATCAGCACAGTCAATGAGTCTAAAAAAAACCAGACAAAGGACACTTTTGTCTTGCCCTGCATCCCATGTTTTTAAATGTTGGCTTCCTGAGTTTTGGTTAATCAAAACACAGCACTCTGCATAGGCTGCAATGGAAATGAATGATTCTCAAAACTCTGACTTGAGTTTCGTTTTGCACTCCTGCAAAAGACAACAAATCCTGTGTTATTTCCAACTTCCCCTTTACACAGAGCTATTTCACTGCTTCGTGCTCATCTTCCAGGAGAAGGCAGCTTTGCACTCGGTGTAGGTGATGCTGTCTGCTGCAGCGCTGCTGGTCTGCCGTGAGCTGACTTCATGTCACTGCTTTAGCTGTGCAAACAGAAATACCAGTACTAAATGACAAAACCCTGGCTAGAAAAGCTTTCACCAAAGTTCCTTAGAAATACACAGAAGTTAACAAAAGCAAAAAAAGGTTAATGTATTATACAGCCCAATCATGTGGTGGAGTCACCAGCCTGGAGGTGTTGAAGAAAAGCCTGGATGAGGCACTTAGTGCCATGGTCTGGTTGACTGGCTAGGGCTGGGTGCTAGGTTGGACTGGCTGATCTTGGAGGTCTCTTCCAACCTGGTTGATTCTATGATTCTGAAACCATGTCCAGGATTTTCATAGATCCATTTGATCCAGAGCTTGCAAAAAGTCTCACATTTAGCCTCCAAAAAGGTAATCTGATTTTCCAGTGCATATGGCACACTGACATCTTTCTGAAGGGTTTTGAGGCTTGAGGTCTCCCTACAAGAGCTGTTGTGTACTCAGTGCTCTGTAACCGTGGATGTTTTTAAGATGATTACATGAGAACTTTCCTGAGAGTCTGGCCCCAGTTTCTGGAAACTGATGTCTTGGAAATCTGGCCTTTGGAAAATGTATTCTAAACATAAACATATTATTGTTCCAAAAGCTTAGTGAGACACTGCTTTGCTTTCCTCTTTAAAGGGTATTTTATAAGTGGATTGCTTTTACAGCAGGTGGCTTGATCAAAAGCAGTGAATAAAACATTCCTCTCTGATGGTCTTTTGGAGACCTTCTGTTAAAAGCTCAGTCTGTGATGAACAGATGTCTACATTAAGAAAAACAATAACAGTAAAAATATGTGGCAACAGGTAGCGACATACCCGAGGGATTGGTTTAAATAGGTGGGCAGAAGCCAACGGGATGAGATTGAACAAGGCCAAGTGCAGGGTTTTGCACTTTGGCCACAACAACCCCAAGCAGCACTACAGGCTGGGGACAGAGTGGCTGAGAGCAGCCAGGGAGAAAGGGACCTGGGGGTACTGATAGATAGTAGGCTGAAGATGAGCCAGCAGTGTGCCCAGGTGGCCAAGAGAGCCAATGGCATCCTGGCCTGCATCAGGAACAGTGTGGCCAGTAGGACAAGGGAGGTTATTCTTCCCCTGTACTCAGCACTGGTCAGGCCACACCTTGAGTACTGTGTCCAGTTCTGGGCCCCTCAATTCGGGAGAGATGTTGAGGTGCTGGAAGGTGTCCAGAGAAGGGCAACAAAGCTGGTGAGGGGCCTGGAGCACAAACCCTATGAGAGGCTGAGGGAGCTGGGGGTGTTTAGCCTGGAGAAGAGGAGGCTCAGGGCTGACCTCATTGCTGTCTACAACTACCTGAAGGGAGGCTGTAGCCAGGTGGGGGTTGGCCTTTTGTGCCAGGCAAGCAGCAACAGAACAAGGGGACACAGTCTCAAGTTGTGCCAGGGGAAGTCTAGGCTGGATGTTAGGAGAAAGTTGTTGTCAGAGAGAGTGATTGGCATTGGAATGGGCTGCCCAGGGAGGTGGTGGAGTCACCGTCCCTGGAGGTGTTGGAGAAAAGCCTGGCTGAGGCACTTAGTGCCATGGTCTGGTTGACTGGCTAGGGCTGGGTGCTAGGTTGGACTGGCTGATCTTGGAGGTCTCTTCCAACCTGCTTGATTCTATTATTCTATGAATAAATAGATGGGTCTGAACTGATTTAGATATCTCCATGTTTTGGCAAAACATGCAAAAGAAGGAGCAGATATCATAGAATCAACCAAGTTGGAGGAGACCTTCAAGATCATCCAGTCCAACCTGAAGACCATGAGGCAGAATCATGACATTTACAGACATCAGACCATCCCTCTTCCTGATCAAGATCAAGCCACTGCTTCCATTATTAGTTATTCATGTTACTACAGTACTTATTTATATACAAACAATGTTTTTTCTCTACTAATACAACTGGAAACAAAACATGGGTGATGGTATATAAGTACACAACTTCTGAATTATTTCTTCTTAATAAATACAATTCTACCATGCTAGGACCCATCAGTTAAACTCAGAACAAAGAATTGCTTATACTTAAATTTCTTCCTGGTTATTATGTCCTTCAAGGGTCTTCACAATGCAAAATCTGATCTTTTCTTGCCCTGTCTGTTACTAATGGAATGAATATTTTTTTTAATGTCCTGCCTTTTCAGAATTAAATCAGGGTTTCAACTTTGAATGAAGGTAGGTAGAATTTCACACTATAAAAGAGGAGACCAAACTGTAACAAATATGTATGCTTCTTTCTTCTTTTCACATTCTTTTCTTGGAAAACAGAGGCAGTACAAGAATTTGTGTTCCAAAGAATCTGTTTGAAAGCTGTGAGAGGTTGCTAGACAATGGTTCTTGCAAAACCATAGCAAAAACTTTTTAGTCTACAATAGGCTGGAAATAAAGGAGGAAGACAGGGGTCAGTTACCTCTCTTCATGAGCTGAAGGAATTATCTGTGCATGTTGCTTTTAATAACTGCAGGTGATGTAGTTGGTTCATGTTCACATGCCTTAGGCTAGAGGTTGAAAAAAGCTTTGTTTGTGAGATGAAGAACATCATTGTCCAACACATTATTTGTTTTTCATCTGCTAATCTTGAAATGAAAAGATGCTGCTTGACTCCTGGGAATCTTTTACACAGGAAGGAGAGCTGGGAACAGCCATTTAAGATGTGTAAAAATGAGGTTCTAGTAAGAATATACTCCAAGAAACTAATTGATTACCTCTTGAGTGATAAAAGAGACTGTTAAAAGTCCTGCTTACCTTTCTTTGATTTGCAGAGCACACAAACCAGGTCTCCTTTAGATGAAATTAAGCCAGTAGAGCATTTAGGAACTTATGCTTCTACACTACTGGGCATACAATCTACAGAACTAGTCTGAAGCTTATCCAAAATCAATTCTCCTGAAATGCATATTGTGGACATTGGATCCTCAGTGCTGCCTTTTTCAATCTGCAGAGCAATTCCCATTGCATGGCACAACATAGATACAGCCAGTCCTGTAATGGTACCCAAGGATCTTGCAGGAGAGGAGACCATTCCTGTGGCAAATGATACCCTATGTGATTTAGCATCCTCTCCTTCTGAAGAGTAGAAATACCCTGGGAGAGATGCCCAAAATAAAGTTGCTTTGAGCAAGCACTTTGCATCTTAGGAGGGTTGCTTCAGAGGAAGATTTCATCTGCACAGCCATATTTGAACCTGTGGCTGAGAGAACAGCCCTATTCACGTTCAGATTCCTGTTAATCTTAGTTTCTAGCTTGTTGATTTCAGAGGGCTGGAATGAAGCCAAGGTAATTTGTTAGAAGAGTAAACAGCATATTCCTTGCTCAGTTTGCAACCATAAGTTGAGGATGCTGAATATTAAGGATGACCCTTGGGGGTCTAGAATAGGAAAGAATGAGAGCAAAAAATCTTCTGTGAGAAGTACTTGAAAAGGGACAAATGATATTTTTTTTCCTGAGGTAATACTTCAGTGAGAGGCAGAAGATGAAGTCACTCTTGATTCCCAGGAGCTCAAGCAGCAGAAAGTGGTCACTGTTGTCAGGCTTGCTGTTGAATATATGTGGCATATGTCTGTGTCAGTTGGCTTCTGTTCACTTTCTTATCCATAGAGAGCACTACTGACCACTGCCCAGAAATGCCAGCATCTCATGCTCCACCACTACCCAAGCCTAAGCCTAAGCCTAAAAAAGCTCCTCTACCACCAAAAAATGCTATTGCTGCTTCCACCACCACCAGCTGTAAGAGTAACGAAGCACCTCATACTAAAAAAAAGGGGAAGGCTCCTGCTAAGCAGCCTCCTCTCCCACCGCCCAAGCCAACAAGTCACAGTGCGAGCCGAGAAGCTGGTGAGTACTGCACAGGCAGTGCCAGTTACAGTGGGTGCATGTGCATGGGGGTGCTTGGCTTGCCTTGCCTTTAGGAGAACATCTGCATTTGTAGTGTGAGTGAAGAGCATGCCACAGGGCTTTTTAGCCAGCTTCTTGGTGAGCTCTGGTTCTGCTGTCTGCAAACACCACAGGCCATGCACAAATCACTTTGCTGTTTAATGAACACGTGCACAACACCAAGCATAGCTGTGGGAGTTTAAGGCTTACTGGAAAACTCCAGTGAGAGAAATTGGTGCTTGCCTGGAAGTTCTGTGCAGAATCTGAATGAGCAGGTGTGGTAGTTTGGGAGGGGGGCTAAGTTCCCTTAAGAAAACTACAAAGCCCTGTCCCAGGGGATGGACCTGGTGGTCCCAGCATCCTGTAACGTTGCTGGGATTCTATGATTCTGTGAATCTGAACTGATTTAGATATCTCCATGTTTTGGCAAAAGATGCAAAAGGAGGAGCAGATATCATAGAATCAACCAAGTTGGAAGAGACCTTCAAGGTCATCCAGTCCAACCTGAAGACCATGAGGCAGAATCGTGACATTTACAGACATCAAACCATCCCTCTTCCTGATCAAGATCAAGCCACTGCTTCCATTATTAGTTATTCGTGTTACTACAGTACTTATTTATATACAAATGATGTATATATGTGGCATTGATTCCACTGTGGTGGTTTGGGCCATAACCCACCCCCCCCCACTTTTGGAAATGCCCCAGCTAACTCAGATGTACTCTGGGAATATAAATGAAGCTATTTATTTACAGCTAGCACAATATACAAGCAGATATTTACAGTATATACAGTTATAGACAGAAATAGACAAAGGATAAACAATACAGAAGCACAACTCCCCTCCCAGAAACCTGAGTCCCCAGGAGGGGTTCTCAACCACCTCAGCACCTCCCCCTGCCCCTCTCAACCTTACCCCAATCTTGAGAAAGAATAGAGGTGCAGCCAAGAGGTTAAGAAGGAAGGTTAGTGGCAGTGAGGTTAAGCAGATGTGGCTCGGTCTGAAGGCAAAAGCAAAGTGAGAGACAAAGTGGAGAATGTTATCTAATGTTTTCTTCTTGTTCCCAGACTTCTCAGCGAGACTGATGAGGGAAGGAGACACAACCATGTTTTCCTTTTTCAGCCAATTATCTAGTTCTTTTCACCAAAACATTCCAGCCTGCTTCAAACTAGCACATCCGCTTCCCCTTGTCACAGCTTATAAGGCAGTGCCTGGCTGATACCACTCTCTTCTCCCTGCCTCTCCTCCCTCCACTTCTCTCTGCAGGAAGAGCAGCAGCCCACCTTATCTCATGGTTTGTGCTGGGGAGATGGCTTCTTGCTACGAAGGGGCTAGTTGAAATCTGAGTTTGGGCTGAAATGCAATGAGGCTGATTCAAAAGTTATTAAGTAATTTATTAGTAGACACAAAGATAATTCCCCCAAAACTTATTTACAGCTATCCAGACAAGTTCTTGGATGCAGTTAGCAGAACTATTTTACAGAATGTCTCTCTACAGTGGAATACTTGAGTGCTGTGTTCAGTTCTGGGCCCCCCAGTTTAGAAGGGACGTTGAGATGCTTGAGCGTGTCCAGAGAAGGGCAACGAGGCTGGGGAGAGGCCTGAACAAGAGACATGACAGAAAATTGTCAGCCAGCCCAGGAAAAAGCAACAATAGCAACAGCACTTTTGGACATTTCCTCAGCATCAGCTATAGTCTGGCTGTATTATGCTGGAGTTCCCAAGTGCAAGCGTGTGACTGGTTCTGCTGACCTCCAGCCTGTGTTGCAGCGGATCAAAACCAGGGCCCTTGCTACCATTCACTTGCTCAGTAAGGTTCCTGCTAAATAATACGCAGGTTGGAGCCACCATCTTCTTCCCACTGCAGTTATGAACTGCTGCCTGTGCCATTTCTTTGCTTCCCCTTGATTTGCTGGTGAGTGAAGTCAGTGATTTGTAGTTGCTGTGGATGATTAATCAGTAGGTTTGGTCCGGTGCCCGTTAGAGTCACCTTGCGGCACAAAGAGGCACCATAATCTGCCTGATTTCTGTGGACTTTGCCAGAGGCACTGAAAGCCTCGTGGGACTCTCCCTGTTTATAAACCCTATCACTCAGACTCAGAAGAGAGTGGTATCATGTGTCTTTTGAATTATTTTCCATCTTCTTTGAGACTGAGAACAGTCTCACTGTGAAAGCTGTTTTTATCTCGTGAACTTATTGTGTCCAGTATCTTTTTGTCAGTTCTCTCCTAATCTGCTGGGGTTTTGGGTTTATTTAAATGCTTCTAAGTAAAGTAGACCTTTCAGCAGATTTCTGTTACAGCTGTCTCTTTCCCTTGGTAAGCTTAGCCACAAGGCTGCTTGCTGTGTAGCTTCAGAATGCTTTCGTTTGTTCTCTGGAGGTTAGTGCCTCTTTACTATGGCAGAAGCTTTAGAGTTGGATGTATTGTGATGAAAAGATCTGAAACGTAAGGTGGTTGTCATTTTTATTGCTTTTTAAATGAAAGAAGTTTGAAGCTCCCAGTCTGGATGATGAGTGCATCAACACATCAATCAGAAATGTGGCTGGAATGCACATGGGCATGCAGGCTAGCTGAAATCTTTTGCAGACTTGGTCATTATACCTAAAATGCTTCCGTATGGTAAGTATCACAGGATTAAATGGCAGCTTGCACATCTAGCATCACAACCTTGTTTCACTGTGGTTTGGAAGGCTATCTGGGCTGCTTACTGATAAGAGGGCATCGAGTCAGTCATCAGCAAGTTCGCAGATGACACCAAGCTGGGGGCAGATGTGACTGGGTTGGAGGGCAGAAGGGCTCTGCAGCGGGACCTTGACCGCCTCGACAGATGGGCAGAGCCCAAGGGGATGGCTTCAATAGCTCCAAGTGCAGGGTGCTGCACTTTGGCCACAGCAACCCCATGCAGAGATATAGGCTGGGGTTGGAGTGGCTGGAGAGCAGCCAGACAGAGAGGGATCTGGGGGTGCTGATTGATACCCGCCTGAACATGAGCCAGCAGTGTGCCCAGGTGGCCAAGAGAGCCAGTGGCATCCTGGCCTGCATCAGCAATGGTGTGGCCAGCAGGAGCAGGGAGGTCATTCTGCCCCTGTACTCTGCCCTGGTTAGACCACACCTTGAGTGCTGTGTCCAGTTCTGGGCCCCCCAGTTTAGGAGGGACATTGAGATGCTTGAGCGTGTCCAGAGAAGGGCAACGAGGCTGGGGAGTGGCCTTGAGCACAGCCCTACGTGGAGAGGCTGAGGGAGCTGGGATTGGTTAGCCTGGAGAAGAGGAGGCTCAGGGGAGACCTTATTGCTGTCTGCAACTACCTGAGGGGAGGTTGTGGCCAGGAGGAGGTTGCTCTCTTCTCTCAGGTGGCCAGCACCAGAACAAGAGGACGCAGCCTCAAGCTGCGCCAGGGGAGATTTAGGCTGGAGGTGAGGAGAAAGTTCTTCACTGAGAGAGTCATTGGACACTGGAATGGGCTGCCCGGGGAGGTGGTGGAGTCGCCGTCCCTGGAGCTGTTCAAGGCAGGATTGGACGTGGCACTTGGTGCCATGGTCTAGCCTTGAGCTCTGTGGTAAAGGGTTGGACTTGATGATCTGTGAGGTCTCTTCCAACCTTGGTGATACTGTGTGAAGACAAAGACTTGTAGTACATACAGGATGCCTTGAATGCTTCCTGTCTTCTGGAGGTTGTTTGTGCAGAGTCAGGTCAGTGGTTTCTGCCTGTTTCGTGAACATACCCAGCTGGACTTGAAAGTGCATCTTGTTTTGCTGTCCCTCTGCTGCTTGCCATTAACTAAGAACAAACCACTTGCAGTAACACCTTGAAAGGTCCTTGACTGATAACTGTAATGGTCGTTGAAAAGCACAAGGAAAATCATGGAGTTCTCCTAGTGCTCAGGTCAAAAGTTCACATAATAGAAAAGGTCAAGTAGCTTCCTCTGTCTGGTAGCTTTTTTTTCTTTAAACAGGGCACTAAACACATTTGGGGTAAGCAGTGGACTTTTGAGATGATGTTGGGGCAAACCATAATGGGCCAGTGCAGAAGGCTAGAATCAAACTCTCACTTGTTTGTCAAGTTGGTGTCCTCCACTGTTCTTGGGTGTTTCAGTTTTTTCCACCTCAAATGTGACTTTTGTACTGCAACCTTTACTTGCCTCAAGCATTTAAATGAAGTATCTAAATGGAATTACCTAGTGCTACCTTTTCATTTTTTAAATAGCAGCACACATTAGCTGTGCAGAAAGAATGGCTCAAAAATCTTACAGTGGCAAGACTGTAAAATGTTTTCTCTTTTCTTGTTTCAGCTAGTTCCTCTCATGTGAAAAAAACACCAGTCTCCAAGTCTTCTTCATCCCCATGCCCTTCGTCCACATCATCTCAGCCCAAAGCCTCCAAGGAGACTTCCAGCAAATCAAGCACATCAGGGACTTCCAGGGGCAAGAAAAAGCCTGGGAAACAGTCAGCCCCACGAACAGCGCCAGATGGGGCTGCCTCTTCCCCCTCAGGTGCCACAACCAGCAGGTTGGAAGTGAAGGCAGAAAAATCTGAGCCTGAGCAACCTTCCGTAGTAGTTTCCGAAACGGAGGATGCAGAGCAAGCAGGGAAGCTCATTGTCCCCCCGCCTCCCACTGCTGCCCCTCCTCCACCTCCACTCCCACCTCCTTTTCCTACTGCACTTGTTCAGCAGACTATCTCCTCAGATGCCCAAGCTGTGTCAGACAGCTGTGTGGGAGGGCTGGCAGTCTCTGGATCAGATACTAAACCTCTTCTCTGGACTGAACATGGCACAAATGGGGACCTAAGCAGTGCAGCCCTAGACAGCAGTCGGGATGCTAGTGGAGAAGACACAGAAAGGTAAGAGGGTATGTCTGTCCTAGAATCATAGGATCATAGAATCACCCAGGCTGGAAGAGACCTCCAAGATCAGCCAGTCCAACCTAGCAGCCAGCCCTAGCCAGTCAACTAGACCATGGCACCAAGTGCCTCATCCAGGCTTTTCTTGAACACCTCCAGGGACGGTGCCTCCACCACCTCCCTGGGCAGCCCATTCCAATGCCAATCACTCTCTCTGCCAACAACTTCCTCCTAACATCCAGCCTAGACCTACCCTGGCACAACTTGAGACTGTGTCCCCTTGTTCTATTGCTGGTTGCCACCTGGCTACAATGTCCCTTCAGGTAGTTGTAGACAGCAGTGAGGTCACCCCTGAGCCTCCTGTTCTCCAGGTGAGTGGTAAGACCCACAGCCAAGGAAGCCACATTTCTCTGTGTAAGAAACACTGCAGGCACATAAGAATCTCCTCTCTTTCTTCTACTCACTTGTAATAGTTTGTGTTGCATCCCAGTACAATTTATTCCTTGCCAATGCTTTTGACTCATAACCTGCCTCCTGTGTTATGACACTTAATGTCACCACTGTAGTACCTAGCAACACTTCTACTTCTTTCTCGTAAAGGCAAACAAGAAATTATGCTGAATTCCAAGGGGAGGTTATCTTTCCTCTTCCATGGATATTAAATATCTCACTGCTGAAGCTCTCAATTCAGTAGCTGAACTGACTTGCACACTTGAAAGTGGCAGTTTCGGGCTTCCATTAGTAGGTGCTTGGTCTGTCAGTGCCTAATAGCTTGCCCAAATCTCAGATACTACAAAATCCAGTCAAGGGAAAGGTTATAATTACATTTTTTAATCAAAATAGGTGGCAACAGCAAAGAAGCTGCCCTATTAATCTGTCTTTTCCTTGCCGTGAGAACCAGCAGCATCTTTCATAACAACCCAAAAGGATTTAGTCTAGGTGCCAGCAGCCTAGAGACTTGCTGGCTGGTCCATCTGTGCCAGCATTACATTCCTGTGCTGCTTCTCCCCGTGCTCTACCCTTCCTTTGCATAAAGGTTTTCCCAAGGCAAAGGGCACTCTGCTGCTGCTATCCATGTTCACCAGCGATGAATGTTCTAGTCTCAGCAGCAGTAAAACTGCATTTACAATACACAAAGTTAGGCTTCAGGAAAGAGCAGGAAGCTTTGCACTCCTGTGTGCTCTCTGACCTGCTCCTCTCACCCCCAAATTTATGAACATAGCAGTATCTCTGTGGTAAAGGGATGGACTTGATGATCTGTGAGGTCTCTTCCAACCCTGATGATACTGTGATATTAAGATTGGAAAAGACCTCTGAGATCATCAAGTCCAACTGTCAGTCCAACACCACCATGCCCACTAAACCATATCCCAAAGTGCCATGTCTACATGTCTTTTGAACACCTTTAGGGACGGTGACTTCATCACTTCCCTGAGCAGCTTATTCCAAAGCTTATCCCGTGGTTAAAAGTCTTCAGGCAAGTTTTTAACACCAGCCTAAAGAAACCAAAAGCTGTTGATAAATGTGGAACAGAAATGTGCTGACACCTGGACTTTGTGCCCTAACTCTATCTTCATATTTGCTGAAGCAGCTCTGATACTTCAGTTTTTCTCTTCTTAGTAGCTTTTTTGTGCTTTTGTTTCTGTCCCACAAGAAACAAAAAAGCATTAGGCCATTACTCTAGAGACTTTGCAGCACGTCGTTCCAGATTGCTTCCATCATTTGTCCTGGCACACGTGCATGGACCTGTACACATCCATGTACTGTATGTATGTCTGACATCTTCCTCAGGAGAGGCTGAGGCAGCTGGGTCTCTTTAGCTTGGAGAAGAGGCCTGAGGGGTGACCTCATTAATATGACCATTATAAATACAAAAAGGGTGAGTGCCAAGAGGATGGAGCCAGGCCCTTCTTGGTGATGCCCAACAACAGGACATGGGGCAGTGGGGGGAAGTTGAGGCATAGGAAGTTCCATGGAAACACAAGGAAGAATTTTTTCACTGCGAGGGTGCCAGAACACTGGAACAGGCTGCCCAGGAGGGTTGTGCAGTCTCCCTCTCTGGAGATATTCAAGACCTGCCTGGATGCATTGCTGTGTGATCTGGTCTAGGTATCCTGCTCTGGCAGGGGGCCTGGACTGGATGATCTTTCAAGGTCCCTTCCAGCCCCTACCACTCTGTGATTCTATAAGTTAGTTTGAATAACAGAACTTCCATTTTCATACTTGCTCGTACAGTCTGTTTTCCACTTGTGCTCTGTACTGCTTGCATCAATGTCACACTGTGTCTGCTTATGAATTAACAGCCTGGCTGCCAAAGAAGATCAGGAAGTGGAGGCACCTGACCAGGTGCTCTCTGAACCAGTGGAGGAGGCTCCTGATGCTGCTGCCCCCCATGAGAGTGAAAGCAGCAGAGACAGCCACAGCAGTGACTCGGACTCAGATGGGCCAATACTGTACACAGATGATGACGATGACGACGACGATGATGATAATGCAAGTGCTGAAAGTAAGCATTCTTCTGAGAAGTTGCAGGCTACCTTTTCCACACTGCTTTGTGTGAATGTGCCTGATCCATGCTAACACGAGGCAGAGAGAGGTAGGGCTGTACGTGGTAGTTTTAGGTGATTTAGGATTTTACTGCTACTGACGAATGAGTGTTCCACTTCTCTCAGGCAGCTGTGAAACCTTCCACAGCCTGTGCAGTGGGGAAAGCAGTTAAAACCTTGCGTGGATGGAAGTGAAAGTGGGAGATACAGGTTCAGAAGAACATGAAGATGAAACAAGACCTCCATGTTAGGGCATCAGCAAGACACTGATTTGCAATCAGTTGAAATGCACTGGAGATCCTCAGTTTCTTAATGGCAGTAGGCAGCTGTGCTGAACAGCAGAGGAAGCCTATAAGTCAGCAGCTTAACTGTCTGAAAGTCATTTCTTGCTCTCTGATCAGGATGTTTTAAGTATTGGAGCACCTTAGCAGACACAGCAGATCACAGTAGATTATGTTTGAGTTTGCAGCTTTAAAATTTCATCTAGGGTCATCGCTATATCATCTCCCTAATTTGGCAGAAATCCTGCTGCTGCTGAAGGGGGTTGTCCTGCCCACCTTCTGCCTAATCCCTGCTCCCAGCTGTTCATTCTTAGGCCAGTGCTCGTGTTTGTTTTTGCAGCAGTGGCTGATTTTCAGTAGAAGTTGTTCCCTCACCTGAACGGTGCACCTTTGCTGAGGCAAAGGAGGGGGCAGCAACAGGTTATCAGGGGTAGAGGGCAACTCTACATCCACCACCTGCAGGATGGCTTTATGTCAGAATAAGCATTGAACAATGGCTTGAGAGGTGCTTTCTTGTGATCAGTGAAGAAGCATTGAACAATGGCTTGAGAGGTGCTTTCTTGTGATCAGTGAAGAAGGCCTGAACACAAGTGGTGTGTACTGAGAGGTGATGCAGATGAACACAGGGCTTTTTACCTTGGTCTTTGGTGCAACAAAAAGTAAAGTGCCATGTAGCTCAGGAGACTGACATCTTCTGCAGCTCTGTGTTTGTTCTGAATAGGATCCAAAGTGGTAGCAGCCAGAGAACCATGTATTCAGACAGCAGCACAATGTCTTATGCCAAGTGAGCTAGGAACTTGTGGCCAACCTAGGACACTTGTAGCCCTCTGTGGTGATTTGGCCCCAGATGCCTGCCAAAGCTGCTCTATCACTCCCAGTCAAGATAGAAGCAATTTAATAGGATGAAAAGCAAAACAAAGGCCATGTGTGGAAGCAAAAGCAAGCAAAGATGTTACTCTTTCCTTCCCATCAGCAGATGATGTTGAGTCACTCCCAGGAAGCAGAGCTCCAATATGCATAGTGGTTACTCCAGAGCACAGTCACTAACAAATGTCCCCACACTTCCTTCTCTTGCTTAGCTTTTATATCTGAACTGATGCCATGTGGCATGGAATACCCCTTTGGTCATTTTGGGTGAGCTGGCCCAGCTGTGTCCCCTCCCAAGGTCTTGCCCTGCCCACCCTCCAGCATACTCTTGGGATTGGGAAATGTTGGAAAAGTACAGCCCTGATGCTTGGCTCAGCAGTAGCCAAATACCTGGTGTGTTACCAACACTCAACCACAGCACTACATAGCACAGCACTGGAAATGTGCTTTGGGAAGAATTAACTCCAACTCAGCCCAACCTAACCTAATAGACCCTCTTGGTCAGAACATCAAGAGACAAGGGAAGGACTAAATGCCATGGAAAATACCATACTTTCCACAGCTGGCTGAAGCTAATGCTGACAAAAGCCCATAGCCCTTGTTCCTCTTGCAGTTGAAAAAGCACTGTGCAAGAACTAAGTGATATTGGATTGGGAAAGAAATGACAGCATGAGGGAAATGAAGAGCAGGAGACTAAACCGTTTAAGTTTGAAGAAAAAGAGCAACGTGTTGCCAAATATACTAAACAGATAAATAAACCAACTTGTAGTGCATCAGGCTGCAAAGGCTCTTAAGTGAAGATCTGTTATTTTATCCTACCACTTCACAGGTGACAAGTGATGTTTGTAAAACTCGGTTTGGTTGATAGCTGTGTCACCCAAGCCTCTCAGGTTTTCATTGTGAACCGATTTAAAACTATTCTTCTTGTCAGTGTTAATTAAAATTCCTGTCCTACATGCAGGAACAAGGCTGCTTTGGGGATTAAAGTTGTTACTCAGAGTTTGTGTCTGTAACCTAAGTGTGAATGAGCTAAATCTACCCTCCTCCTCCTCCTTTCATCAGGCTCTTTGGCAAGTAAAATTCGTCGCAGGGATACACTTGCTATCAAACTTGGCAACAGACCATCTAAGAAAGAATTAGAAGACAAAAACATCTTGCAGCGTACATCTGAAGAGGAGAGGCAGGAAATCAGACATCAGATTGGAACGAAGCTAGTGAGGTATCAGTCACACGGTAAATGTGGTTTCACTGAGTGGAGGTGGAGGAAGAGAATCAAGAACACTGAGTTCACGCTTTAAATGCAGCCCAGTATGCAGTGCAGGATCTTTGTGGTACAGATGCCTGGGAAACTGGTTTTTATTTCTCTACAAAGCTTTAAAATGTCAACAATGCTTTTTTTGTTCTACAAGAAACAAATCTGAGAGCTTCTGGGGTTTTGAGTGTTTGGTTTTTTTTAAGCAGAGAGTCCATAATAGTCAGTGCCACGGTTCAAGCTTTTTCACAAATGGGTTAGCAAAGACTTGCACCTGGATGTATCTCTTTCAGTTGGGTTAATAATTCCTGACACATACAGCATGCCTGGACATGTTCATCTCTTCTGGCCTTCCCCATTCTCCTCCTGTTCTCTTAACTCCTTCATTATTCATGTGCTGCTTCCAGGAAACAAAGTGGAGGGAATCTGCCTTTGTACATCAGCGTTTAGTGTTTTGCCCTGCCCACCTCTCAGCACATGTTGTTCAGCTTCTATGAGATGTTACATTCTCTTCCCAGACTTGAGAACATTGCACGAAAAAAAGCAGTTTTTAACTTGCATTTTTGCAACCTTAAAAAAAAAACAAACTTCTAAGTGCTCATTTTGGCTTTCATGTTCTCTGAGAATAGACTACAACATGTCTGAATTTGCCCAGACCTGCCCTTATTTCTCCTGTGCTCAAAAATGTTGTCCACACAGACCTGGAGGATGTGCTTATGCCTGAGATCACAGTCAAGTTTGATGCCAGTGCCTTAAAAATGCCTGGCATGGTGGTCAGCACCTGGCAGCATTGAGTTCTGATGGGGAACCTATTTCCACAGCTCAGTCAGGGTTGAGTCAGGTCCCAGCCTGGGACTTCTCACAGCGGAACCTGATTTCGCTGTTGTAAACCTGCCAGTCTTCCCTGCCCAAGCACGGTTTGAATCAAATGGGTTTTATGAGGCTGAATCATAGAATCAACCAGGTTGGAAGAGACCTCCAAGATCAGCCAGTCCAACCTAGCACCCAGCCCTAGCCAGTCAACCAGACCATGGCACTGAGTGCCTCATCCAGGCTTTTCTTGAACACCTCCAGGGACGGTGCCTCCACCACCTCCCTGGGCAGCCCATTCCAATGCCAATCACTCTCTCTGCCAACAACTTCCTCCTAACATCCAGCCTAGACTTCCCCTGGCACAACTTGAGACTGTGTCCCCTTGTTCTGTTGCTGGTTGCCTGGAAGAAGAGACCAACCCCCACCTGGCTACAGCCTCCTTTCGGGTAGTTGTAGACAGCAATGAGGTCCCACCTGAGCCTCCTCTTCTCCAGGCTGCACACCCCCAGCTCCCTCAGCCTCTCCTCATAGGGTTTATGTTCCAGGCCCCTCCCCAGCCTTGCTGCCCTTCTCTGGACACCTTCCAGCACCTCAACATCTCTCCTGAATTGAGGGGCCCAGAACTGGACACAGCACTCAAGGTGTGGCCTGACCAGTGCTGAGTACAGGGGAAGAATGACCTCCCTTGTCCTACTGGCCATCTCTAGTGAACTGTGTGAGGTCTGCTGCATAGAGAGAAATCTGTCTTTAACACATCTGCACAATAAATTTCCCTGCTGAATTTTTTCATATGAACAAGTGAATTTGTTTAGTAGACATCAAGAAATCATCAACCATGTTCTCCACTATACAAACCAGGAAATGAGTATGTCAGATTTTGATGGGGTTTTAATTACAGTTGTTATGCAGAGGCAGCTAAATAAATTTCCATTAAAACTTGTCATTGTATGGTGTGTACAAATCAGTAAGGAATGTACAGCATACATTGTGGGCTTGGGAAAAAAAGAAGAAGGAAAGGCTTTGCATTCAAAATCTCTGGGAATAATCTCACAGTTGCACAACTTCTCATTATAATGGTCCCTGGGAAGAAAAAAGCTTATGAATTCTTTTACAAAATGAAACCTTTAACCAAGAAATTTTATTTTGCTGGTACAATTTCTGCAATGTTATGCAAGCTTTGCTTATTTTATGTGTTTGAGTGGCAGTAGCACAGCTTTTAAAACAAATGGCCACTCAGGATTGCAGTTGCATGCAGAGATATTTTAACTACCTGGAAATCAGCTGTGTTGTTGTATACCTCTGCTGGCAAAGAACAGCGTGGCCATGTGAGAAACACCTTCTAAGCTGTCTTACAGATCTGTAGTGTAGTGTTTTAGGGCAACAAACTGGTGAGGGTTCTGGAGCACAGCCCTGAGGGAGCTGGGGTTGTGTAGCCTGGAGAAGATGAGGCTCAGGGGGGAACTTTAATTGCTGTCTACAACTACCCAAAATGAGGTTGTGGCCAGGTGGGGGTTGGTCTCTTCTCCCAGGCAACCAGTGACAGAATGAGGGGACCCAGTCTCAAGCTGCACCAAGGAAGATTTAAGATGGGTGTTAGGAAGAAGTTCCTCGCAGAAAGAGTGATTGACCATTGGAATGGGCTGCCCAGGGAGGTGGTGGAGTCCTCATCTCTGGGAGGTGCTTAAAAAGAGACTGGATGTGACACTTGGTGACATGATTTAGTTGATTAGATAATGTTGGATGATAGGTTGGACTTGATAATCACAAAAGTGTTTTCCAACCTGATTGATTCTGTGATTTAAATTAATCACTTCCTTTGTTCTCACAGGAGACTTAGCCAGAGGCCTACAACTGAAGAGCTAGAGCAAAGAAATATCCTGAAACGTAAGTATTTTTATCCAGGTATCCACTGCTATTCACTGAGCCTGTGTTGAACTCCTATGGAAGCCTATCATTGTTGCTCCACTGTTAGATCTGTAACTGGAGAGAAATGATGTTCTAAAAAATAATGTGTCAACACTAGATTTAGAGGCAGATTTGTAGTGGTAGTGGTGAAAAGTTTGTCTATTCAATATGCTGAAGTTGGGTTGTCACAAGCCTGCTTCTGGAAGCTAGTCACAAAGACCTGGAATGAGTTAGACACCCCTTAGAAAAGTAATTCTAGGCTGGTTAAAAACTTCTGTCACAAGCCTGCTTCTGGAAGCTAGTCACAAAGACATGGAAAGAGTCAGATACCCCTTAGAAAAGTAATTCTAGGCTGGTTAAAAACTTCTGTCACAAGCCTGCTTCTGGAAGCTAGTCACAGACCTGGAATGAGTTAGATACCCCTTAGAAAAGTAATTCTAGGCTGGTTAAAAACTTCTGTCACAAGCCTGCTTCTGGAAGCTAGTCACAAAGACATGGAAAGAGTCAGATACCCCTTAGAAAAGTAATTCTAGGCTGGTTAAAAACTTCTGTCACAAGCCTGCTTCTGGAAGCTAGTCACAGACCTGGAATGAGTTAGATACCCCTTAGAAAAGTAATTCTAGGCTGGTTAAAAACTTCTGTCACAAGCCTGCTTCTGGAAGCTAGTCACAGACCTGGAATGAGTTAGATACCCCTTAGAAAAGTAATTCTAGGCTGGTTAAAAACTTCTGACACAAGCCTGCTTCTGGAAGCTAGTCACAGACCTGGAATGAGTTAGATACCCCTTAGAAAAGTAATTCTAGGCTGGTTAAAAACTTCTGTCACAAGCCTGCTTCTGGAAGCTAGTCACAAAGACATGGAAAGAGTCAGATACCCCTTAGAAAAGTAATTCTAGGCTGGTTAAAAACTTCTGTCTAATTTTTATGAAGAGGAAGATAAAATATCAGTAGGAGGCAGAGACAGGATAAAAGGACAGAGGTCAGAAGGAAGTGTAGGGAGAGGAAAGATGAAGTGCTCAGAGGAAAGTGAATAGGAATATGCCGTTCAGCATGCTGGGCTTCACACCCACTTCTGACATAGATGTCTTCTGTACTGAAACCTACATGAGGCATTCTTACTGATTGTCTTCTTATTGATTAAATTCTTCCTTAGTATCCCTGATGAACATTTTTGAGGTCTATAATTCAAATAGTCAGGGGCAGAGGATTGAAGTACATTGGATGTTTGCCATCTGTACCTGTTCTTCCATTTACTTATGCTGGTTTTGCTCTCAGGCTGGCAAACATTTTGGAACAGACATTGTTTGTCTTCTTTATGAATCTCTCCATAGTATGAAGGTTACCTAAACACTGTAATTGTTGCCATGCCCCGTTCCAATGAGCCTTGTGTTCATTCTCCAAGGTTAGCTAGTACTTGATGCTTAAGTAGAAGAAAGAAATGAAAAAAGTCTGTGTGCATGTCTTTCACATGTACCAACAAATCAAAATCTCACCTGTACTCCAGGTACAAGAACTTGCCACACTTGATGAAAGAGCAGGTATAGCACCCTTATTCCCAACAGTCATTCAGAAAAGTCACAGTATCACAGTATCACAGTATCACCAAGGTTGGAAGAGACCTCACAGATCATCAAGTCCAACCCTTTACCACAGAGCTCAAGGCCAGACCATGGCACCAAGTGCCACGTCCAATCCTGCCTTGAACAGCTCCAGGGACGGCGACTCCACCACCTCCCCGGGCAGCCCATTCCAGTGTCCAATGACTCTCTCAGGGAAGAACTTTCTCCTCACCTCAAGCCTAAATTTCCCCTGGCACAGCTTGAGGCTGTGTCCTCTCGTTCTGGTGCTGGCCACCTGAGAGAAGAGAGCAACCTCCTCCTGGCCACAACCACCCCTCAGGTAGTTGTAGACAGCAATAAGGTCTGCCCTGAGCCTCCTCTTCTCCAGGCTAACCAATCCCAGCTCCCTCAGCCTCTCCTCGTAGGGCTGTGCTCAAGGCCTCTCCCCAGCCTCGTTGCCCTTCTCTGGACACGCTCAAGCATCTCAGTGTCCCTCCTAAACTGGGGGGCCCAGAACTAGACACAGCACTCAAGGTGTGGTCTAAGCAGTGCAGAGTACAGGGGCAGAATGACCTCCCTGCTCCTGCTGACCACACCATTCCTGATGCAGGCCAGGATGCCACTGGCTCTCTTGGCCACCTGGGCACACTGGTCCAAGTACCTTTGAGCAGGCCTGGTGTGCAGCATGCTAGTGGAAAGAAAGAAATGGTCTGTTTACCTGACAAAGTCCATAGATCACTCTGTCACTGGCTCAAACCAGCAAATCAAGAAGGTACAGCAAGTTTTAGCTTTCAGGCAACCATCCATGCTAATCAAATCTTACTGCTGCTGTCCAGGCTTTCAAAAGCTATATAGTGCCATATATTACTGAAAAGGGAAGCTACAGTTCCTGCTTTATGGTGTATGATGCACAAGAGAGAGATCAGGGGACTTCTGTTCAACAAACCATGTGTACAGACTTTCAAAGACTATTAATTTCTGAACCTATAGATTGCATAGATAAATAAATCTAAATGTTGACATATGAACTTCTTTTTTATGTCAAACCACTGATGGTGGACTGTGTGAGAAAGGTAATTCCAAAGCATCTTTGATGGGCAGGATGTAGCCACTGAGCTGGGAGCACCAGCTGAGAGCTTACTTGAAGCCCTCTCGAGCTCCTTCATCTCTAGATAGCTGATCTAGCAGTGAACCCAGGATGTATCCAATATCCCTTTTGCCATTGTTTATTCTGGTCACTGATTTTGCAATAAGTACCTCAGGACTGCAAAGAGATTTCTTCTCGTTTGCTTTAAACTTTTGGCAGAGTGCTAGGCTTTGCACTCAATGCCTCCTGCCATCCACTCCTGCTGCTGGCAGGGGACTGTTTTAAAGAGGCAAGGGAGGGCAAGAAAGAAAGGCTGGCAAGCAGCATTATAAATCACAAAAACTCACAGAGTCGTTTGTGAGCTTGTGGAGAATCCAGGGCTGCAGTTTGCTCATCATTGCCATGCAAACATTTCCAGTTGATAGTGATCTGTAAAAACAAAGCAAACCAAAGTAAGCTGGGGGTTGTGGTGACAGTCTGACTCAGAGCCCCTTCAGGGTGCAAGGGTTGGACTTGATGATCTGTGAGGTCTCTTCCAACCCTGATGATACTGTGATACTGTGATTCTCAGCTCTAAGGCAGTCATATTGTTTATCAAAACTTGTTACCTTCCCTTCCTGTGGATCATTCTAGAATGTTTACATCTCTTCTGTTGTTGTAGGCAGCCTTTGTGAGTTAAGTTGGGATTTCTTTCATAGAGTAAGTTTGGATCTGAATCATAGAATCAGCCAGGTTGGAAGAGACCTCCAAGATCATCCAGTTCAACCTATCACCCAGCCCTATCCAGTCAACCAGACCATGGCACTATATCAGACAGTTCTGTCAGCTTCCATGGTACCATGAAATAATTTTTGCTCTGAAGACAACTTTGAGGCCATGAGTTTCTGAAAACACTTGCATGGGCTTAGAATGCCATTTGTATCTAATAATGCTCTAAACGCCCAAGAGCTCATTTCCAAAGCCATCAAGACTGCCTTAATCAGTCAAGAGTGGACTAGTTCCCAGTCTGGTTCCCCACATGCAACTTCCTTCCTTCTGTTTCCTTCCTTCTGTTTCCAAGGGTTGAAGGGATTGTTGCATGTATGCAAACTGCAGCTAGGGGAAGGTATTGTTTTGAGTAATATTTATCAGACATTGAGGTTAAATTAAGTGCTAAGTCCAAATATTTACTTCAGGATTAAGTTTAGCCCAAATCTTTTCAGAAAAAGTCTGTATTTCTTCACTTTCCAGTTAGCAAGGAAATCTGTCTTGCAGGAATTCTTGTTTTGATCATATGTTCAGATAAACCAGTTACAGAAAATCCTGTGACTTGACTATGATCACAAGACATTGCAGGCAGATTTCTGTAAGAACAATTTGGATAAATCTACTCAGATTTCTGAGCCTTCTCACACTAAAACAAAGTTACCACAACTCAGGAGTCCACTTGAAGGAATAAAGCCCTAGGTGGGTTTTTTTTTAATAAAACCAGGTTTCTTGTGTACTGGCTTTGAGCCAGGAGTATTTATAGTATTGCATTATGGCAAAAGAAACATTTTCTTCTTCCAGGAACTTCAGATTAAGAGAACTGTTCTTTCCAGTATTTCCAAAGGCCACTGAACTTCTCATGCTTTGCACCTGCACGCCTGCCAGTACTGGCTTTGTGGAAAAGAGAGTTTAGGTCTTGGTGCCAGTTGAGGAATATTAATAGTTACCTTTGCTTGTAAAACCAGGAAAGAGAAACCACTTTGTGCATTCCAGGGCACTGCAAGAGGCAAGCCCTTTGCCTTCTCTTTTCTCTTTTCCCTAACAAGCCCACAGAGAAGTCTAAACATAGCTAATCCCATAGGGACACAATGGAAAGTTAGGCTTTGCGCTCCGAGAGTACTTTGTGGTCAAGAACGGAGCAGTCCTTAGGCAGAACAATGTCTCTCTTCTCATTCCCCCTTCTGCTCTGCAGCACATAGAATCATAGAACCATAGAATCAACCAGGTTGGAAGAGACCTCCAAGATCATCCAGTCCAACCTAGCACCCAGCCCTAACCAATCAACCAGACCATGGCACTAAGTGCCTCATCCAGGCTTTTCTTCAACACCTCCAGGGACGGTGCCTCCACCACCTCCCTGGGCAGCTCGTTCCAGTGGGAAATCACTCTCTCTGTGAAGAACTTCTTCCTGATATCCAGCCTATGCCTACCCTGGCACAACTTGAGACTGTGTCCCCTTGTTCTATTGCTGGTTGCCTCAGAACAAAAGGTGACCAGATTTAATATGTCAGAAGTCACAGGAACAATAACAGACATACCTGGGAAGCAGTGCTGCTTTGACCAGTCCGGTTTTTTAACTCAAAAGCCATGGGAAGTGATCCTAAACAAAACTGTTTCAGTTAGGAGTCAAATCCCAATTTGACCTCCTGAAGGAGCTGAAGGCAAGGAAGGAGGGAAACTGTAGTTTTGCTGGGATCTGACTGGGGACCCCTGCAAGCAAAGGGTGCTTGCTGGGCTGGTCCTTTGCCAATACAGCAGCAGCCGTGCATCTGAGGAGGGCACTTGCAGCTGGGAATGTTGTGTTTATATTTTCTGTCTCCACATCACACAGATTAGATCTGCTTTTAAGGTGGAAAGCAGTCAGATATGTGCTCCTATGCATTAATGTGTTCTTGTTTGGGCAAGTGAGTCAGTTCATAGCTGCAGCCAAAACCCCTCCCTCTGGCTGGAATTTTCCACAACACCTGAAGGGAACAGGAGCACCAGAACCTTTATGTTCAGCATCATACATCTTAACTCATTATGGCCACTTTCAAAACTTTGACCTCAAAAGACCGACAATACCCTGTAGGTTTTACTGTTGGCAGGAATTTGTACAAGGGCAGTGTTTCTGTAGCACTGAGCTTGAAGCAACACTCAACCTGCCCATATCCTCATCTCAGCAGCTAAGGTGCTGGAATGTGTCCAGAGAAGGGCAACAAAGCTGGTGAAAGGCCTGGAACACAAACCCTATGAGGAGAGGCTGAGGGAGCTGGGGGTGTTTGGCCTGGAGAAGAGGAGGCTCAGGGGTGACCTCATTGCTGTCTGCAACTACCTGAAGGGACATTGTAGCCAGGTGGGGTTGGTCTCTTCTGCCAGGCAACCAGCAACAGAACAAGGGGACACAGTTTCAAGCTGTGCTGGGGTAGGTCTAGGCTGGATGTTAGGAGGAAGTTCTCCACAGAGAGAGTGATTGGCATTGGAATGGGCTGCCCAGGGAGGTGGTGGAGTCACCATCCCTGGAGATGTTCAAGCAAAGCCTGGATGAGGCACTTAGTGCCATGGTCTGGTTGACTGGCTAGGGCTGGGTGCTAGGTTGGACTGGCTGATCTTGGAGGTCTCTTCCAACCTGCTTGATTCTATGATTCTATGATTCAGCAGTGTGAGCCCCTAGTTCTTACCAGGCATCTTACTGCTGCCTTTTAGGACACATGGTGGTTTAGATAGCAGAGAACTGTCAAGATATGAATAATGCAGAATGTATCTGGCAAACCAAATTAAGGAGAAAGCACTGCAGCAATGTGTATATCCAGCTGCATTTTTTCTACTCTGTGTGCTGCTGGAGAATTTCTGAGTCAGCACTTAAGCAGCTCAGTTCATGAATGGACAAATTCTTTTTATATCATATGATTCCCACGTTAATAATTTCTGTTTAATTATCTTGGTTACTATGTCTACTGATTGCAAAGATGGTATGTTTAAATAAATGCCTACAGATGATTTACCAGTCCTAAAACAGCTAGGGAGCTTTTGATTTTGTTGGGTGAAGGTGTTATAAGGATTCTTATTTAAAGCCAGTAGTCTAGAGATACAACCAGCTTCTTTAGCAATAGATATAGTAATTAAATTTAAATTAAAGTAATCTTTAAATCTCCATTTTTCAGTTTTAGTCACCTAGTACTTCCTCAGTGGAACAGGCCATTCAGTTCCTCAAAGAAAAGCTGTTATTTCTTTATTCAGAGAAAAGCTATTAATGAAGCATAAATTACATCCACATCTCACTATCTCAGTACAGTCATCACTGACACAAGATCCAACCTGATCTTGGCAGCAAGCCTGTGCAATTGCATCTTGCTGGCAGAAACCTGGGGTTGGTTTTGGACTCTCCCACAGATCAGATCTTGGAGTGCCATTGCCTTTTTCCTACTACAACTTTTCTCTTTTTTATCCTTTGTTCCTCTTTCCTTTACCTTTGTATTCATTCATGAACATGAGCCAGCAGTGTGCCCAGGTGGCCAAGAGAGCCAGTGGCATCCTGGCCTGCATCAGGAATGGTGTGGCCAGCAGGAGCAGGGAGGTCATTCTGCCCCTGTACTCTGCACTGGTTAGACCACACCTTGAGTGCTGTGTTCAGTTCTGGGCCCCCCAGTTTAGGAGGGACATTTTGATGCTTGAGCATGTCCAGAGAAGGGCAACGAGGCTGGGGAGAGGCCTTGAGCACAGCCCTACGAGGAGAGGCTGAGGGAGCTGGGATTGGTTAGCCTGGAGAAGAGGAGGCTCAGGGCAGACCTTATTGCTGTCTACAACTACCTGAGGGGAGGTTGTGGCCAGGAGGAGGTTGCTCTCTTCTCTCAGGTGGCCAGCACCAGAACAAGAGGACACAGCCTCAGGCTGTGCCAGGGGAAATTTAGGCTGGAGGTGAGGAGAAAGTTCTTCACTGAGAGAGTCATTGGACACTGGAATGGGCTGCCCGGGGAGGTGGTGGAGTCGCCGTCCCTGGAGCTGTTCAAGGCAGGACTGGACGTGGCACTTGGTGCCATGGTCTAGCCTTGAGCTCTGTGGTAAAGGGTTGGACTTGATGATCTGTGAGGTCTCTTCCAACCTTGATGATACTGTGATACTGTGATAGATAAGAGCTTTTGAGTTAATAAAAAATGATCAAGTACCACAAAGAGGTCCTGTCGTAGTGTTGCCTCCAGTGTATCAGCCATGATGCAGAAACTCCTCTGCAGCCAGACTGGCTATGCTAATGCAGCAAGCCATAGCAGAGAGGGCAAACAGGACTCTACCAGGGTTTAAAATTACCTTTTTATCTACACAGGGCTGCATCCACAATAAAAAAACAACTAATTCCTTTAAATTTATAGTTAGCCATGAACTGCAACTTGGACTCCGTAACACCCAGTAAAAACTAGGCTGTGAATTTTATGGCTATCTCTAGGTGGGATATTTCAGCCACAACAAAATTAACTTTGCTTATAACCATCAGAGGTAGACCAAAAGGGCAAATAATACTCTTTAAAATGTTTATCAATTGAAAAAAAATGCTGAGTCCATATGAACATGCCCTTGTCAATGTGCTTTTCACTAGCACTCAAGAAATCAAGTTTGGTTAGCTCAGATATTTGTTAAAGCACATTTCAGTCTCCTGCCCAAATTAAAAATGCATATGATTTTCTGCTGCACTGCTTGCTGATTTGATCTAGCTAGTGGCCCTGAATCAAGGGAGCTTGAGTGCTGCATCATATCAGAAAAAAACTTAACCAGTTTACACTAACAAATGGCAGTGAAAGTTGTCCAGTAGCGTTCATTGTCCTATAGCAGTAGAAGACGCTTGGCTGACTCAGTCAGAGCAAAGTTTCATGTTGACACTTGACAAATAATTATACTCTTAATTGACTCTAACATCAATAGGTGACATGATAGAACTCAGAATCATAGAATCATAGAATCAACCAGGTTGGAAGAGACCTCCAAGGTCATCCACTCCAACCTAGCACCCAGCCCCAGCCAGTCAACTAGACCATGACACTAAGTGCCTCATCCACTCTTTTCTTGAACACCTCCAGGGACGGTGCCTCCACCACCTCCCTGGGCAGCCCATTCCAATGCCAATCACTCTCTCTGTGAAGAACTTCCTCCTAACATCCAGCCTATACTTCCCCTGGCACAGCTTGAGACTGTGTCCCCTTGTTCAGTTGCTGGTTGTCTGGGAGAAGAGACCAACCCCACCTGGCTACAACCTCCCTTCAGGTAGTCGTAGACAGCGGTGAGCTCACCCCTGAGCCTCCTCCAGGCTGCACAACCCCAGCTCCCTCAGCCTCTCCTCATAGGGTTTGTGTTCCAGGCCTTTCACCAGCTTTGTTGCCCTTCTCTGGACACGTAAATGCAACAGTGAATTCTGTGTTAGGGCAAGTAATTGAAGCTCTTTCAGCTTCTAGTTTGTTGTTACATAGAAAGCAAATGTCAGGCACCTCCTCTTTGCTGTGTTCCTGACCCACAGTGGTGACTTGAGATGTCTACACAATCAGAAGAGATGAGGATAGGCAAAAGAAATAAAAGCACACAAAGTCCCCAAAGCAGATAACAGATCATGCAGAAACATGAGCCAGGGCCTGAAGCTTTCAACCCCAGCAAATAAAGTATGTGCAGTTAAAATGCTGAAATATTCACTCCTTTTTGTCTCTTCTGAAAACAGAGAAGAATGAAGAAGAGGAACAGGAAGCCAAAAGAGAAATAAAACGTAGACTCAGTAGAAAGGTGATGATGTGTTTTTTCTATTGTGTGCTTGTGTACCTAGGGTTATTTTTGACAAGGTTCTAAAATTCAGTGTATATACATTACTGCAAATGTCCATCAGCCATGCCCTCAGATAAGGAATCTGTTTAAAAGTTAACTGAAGCCACATCCATCTTGAGGGAAACTCCATCCTGTCCACTTTCCCATACCTGGAAAAGTGTATGGAGTCTGGCAAATGCTTATTATCTATCTATGTGAGCAGGGGGGAAAAATGACACTCCTCTTCCATTAGTGTCACCTCTGCTCTCATGTATGTTTGAGAGCAACCACACCTGTAGGTCCACTCTTCCCTAGAGCAGCAGAGAGGCATGGGCCCCAAGAAATCCCTTGGTTGCTCTAACCTTGTCAGTAGTCTTGCCACTGCAAATGGCATTGCTCTCATTGTCCCTGGAGATAAAGCAGTTCTGCTGCCTGGACTTCAGTAGCTCATTCTGGTGGCGGATGGGAGGAGTTTTCATACGTATCCCTAGCCCGCCCTTCTCTGATGAAATGGAGTTTCCTTGATACATTTCTCCTTAGTTAAAGCCAATATAGTTTGAGCTGACTGAAGACATTTGGCATCATAACGACCCCAAGATGTTCCAACCCATTTTTTTTTAGTTAGGCAGGCACCTCCAAGTCCTTCTTGTTTTCAGTGTAATAGCTGAACATAGCAGACTGTGTAATTGTTAACGCAGATGAACCTGTCGCCTAGTGGGTTGAACAATGTGACAGTTGCAAAGTCACAGTTAATATTCCAGGCATAACTGCCACGATTCTTTGTGACCTGCCTGACAAAAACTAATTTTAAAATTGAAGAAATTAGGTTGTGCTGCTTCCCCATTCCTGTGCAGTGCTCCCAGGATGCTACCTTTTTTTAGACGCCTGAAAGTGACCCGATTTCGAAATGCAATTAAAGTTCTCCTGACATGACATCATAGCCACAGCTTTATTTGGTTGTGTTTTGTTTCATCTTACTAAACCTACTGTCTTCTGCCTTCCACTTACAGCTCAGCTTGAGGCCTACGGTGGCTGAACTTCAGGCAAGAAGAATCCTCCGATTCAATGAGTATGTGGAGGTCACGGATTCTCCCGATTATGACCGGCGTGCCGACAAGCCTTGGGCCAGGTTAACTCCTGCAGACAAGGCAAGGGACAAGCGTAGAACAGTAGAAAATGCTGGTGTCTCTCACTTCTGGGGGCCCTTCCCCTGTGTCAAGGTCCAGAGGAGCAGAGATGAACAGTATCTCTGTCCACAGGAGCTAGACCAGTTCTTATGGATTCCGTGTTGTGAAATTAAGGTGCAAACGAGACCAGATATCACCATGAAACTGTTTATTAAAGGATAAGGCTGGGCAAAATGGAGGGAGAGAGGGGAGAAGGGGGGGAGAGAGAGATCAGAACAGAGGGAGAGGGGAGAAGGGGGAAAGAAAAAGATAAAGAGATCGATGGAGGAGAGAAGAAGGAGCAGGGAAGGGAAAAGAGCTGTGATCATATTACCCTCCGTCGCAGGTGAAGGGGAGAGAGACAGATGGGTGCGTGGCCCAGGGATGATCTGCTGTGGAGTTTGTCAGAGGTTCTTCAGGTGGTGTGCAGCTGTGGTGGTCTGGTGATGGTCTGCCCTCGGTGGTCCGGTGGAGGTGCCACGCTTGGTCTGGTGGGGATGCCACTGGTGGTCCGGTGGGAATGGCACTGGTGGTGCGGTGGGAATACCACTGGTGGTCTGATGGAAATGCCACACTTGGCAGGCATTTCTCCTGCCTTTTTATACAGTTTTCTTTCTCAGTGTCCAGCTGCAGCCCCCCCCGGGCATCTTCCTGTGCATTCTCATGCATTCGCAGGGGTCCAGCATCGCCGGGGGGAGGGCCTCCACTCTCTCTCCACTACACCTGTCCACACCCTGCATACACATCCCTTTGGGGGTAGCTGAGATAAGAGGTAGGCTTCCTGGGCAGTCCAGCCAGGGGCAGTCCAGCCAGGGTGAGGTCTAGGAGTTTCAAAGGTATTGTCTGTTGATTTGCATCCCTGAGCTTTGGGCTAAGCACAGAGTCTGAGTCCCAGGAGTAACAAGATTGAGGAGAGATGATGCAATCTTTGTTGATTAAGGAGGGACGATGCAATCTTTATCTTTGTTGATTAACAAGAGAGAGGATCAGACTCTCACACCCTGCTTTACATTATCTTATGCCAGCAAAACTGGCACAACAATGGGATGACGTCCAATAGCTCCAAGTGCTGGTGCTGCACTTTGGCCACAACAACCCCATGCAGAGATACAGGCTGGGGTCGGAGTGGCTGGAGAGCAGCCAGACAGAGAGGGATCTGGGGGTGCTGATTGATACCCGCCTGAACATGAGCCAGCAGTGTGCCCAGGTGGCCAAGAGAGCCAGTGGCATCCTGTCCTGCATCAGGAATGGTGTGGCCAGCAGGATCTGAAAAGCAGATCAGTATGAAATACTATTCCATTTCCCTCCTTCATAAAAGGAAAACTGTAGGATTTATGTATTGAAAAGTGCTGGTCCTTTTAGCACTGTGTCTGGTCCTATGAGATATGCTTGGCATGAAATGTGATATGTGCAAGAATCCACTCTCTTGTAGCTAAGGACTGTGAAGCACTGATTTTCTTTCAACTTGTATTTTAATACTGATGCCAGCTTATGTGACTATCAAAGGAATCTTATATGAAGTCAAGGTGGAGATATGAAAAATGTATGCAGAAGTGTTTGTAGATGATGGTTCTGCAAGGTGCTGAGCATTCCCTAATCCTCAGGTGGTCTGTAGGAGGTTAGAACATCCAGCACTTCCAATTTCACCTAGATCCAACCAGGGTAAACTGCTCTAGAAAAAACAGTGGAGTTTCCTACCTACTTAGGGCAGCGATTTTTAATCTCAATTAATTTTGTAATGAAGAGGTGCCCAAGGATAGTTCTGTCATCCTCATGTTTGTTGGCCTCAGCAAGAAAGTGTACTCCAGACTGCCTGGAAAATCCCTTGCCCTTTTTTTTCCCAGGGAAGTATTTTTTTCTGATTTCAGTGGGAGCAGCAAATTGTACTGTAACTATATTGTGGAGCTGTAATGTCCTCACTGCTGATTTGGCCCTCAGAAATACCTGTCTCTCTCCTAGCTATTGCAGCAGCCTCACATGCAGCAGCATGCTGTTGTGGCTAAACAGAACCATCAGTCATCTTCTGCTTCAAAAGAAGTTTCTCATCTGGGAGACTGCAGTCTGGTGATGCCATCATTTTGCCACACTGCTTGTCTGTTCTGCACTGAAAGGCCTGCACACCAGATGAGATTAATGAAATGATACTGCTTTTGTTTGAAAGGGTGAAAGGAAAGAGCAAGTAAGAATGAACTCTCATTTCACTTCACAGTGAATGCAGCCAATCATATGGCATAGAAACAAAGGCCTTTCTAGAATATTCTAGAAATTAGGTTTTCAGTTGATTAAGTCAAGTTCTTATTACTCTTCCAACACAAGCAACAAGGCATTTACAAAGTGCAACAAATTTCTGCTGTTCTTTAGTGTCTGCCCACTGAAAACACAACCCTGAAATGTCCAAATACTTCATGTAATTGTACAGAAAACTAATCAAACCCAGTGACTAATTGTACTCTAAAAAATGCCAGTGATCTTACAGTCCTGAAGTGCTGTCTCCAGTGGGGAGATACAAAGCCCCTGCTGTGTGTACAGAGCCTCTACAGGCAGCATGATTCACCAGCTCCTCTGGGGCTGTGCCTGGAGATGTGATCCCCTCCAGGCTCCACACTCAGCAAGCAACTGTTGATGTATCACAGTATCACAGTATCATCAGGGTTGGAAGAGACCACACAGATCATCAAGTCCAACCCTTTACCACAGAGCTCAAGGCCAGACCATGGCACCAAGTGCCACGTCCAATCCTGCCTTGAACAGCCCCAGGGACGGCGACTCCACCACCTCCCCGGGCAGCCCATTTTTGTCTGTAGGGTATTTTGGTAGGGGAATGGTTCACCCATTGCAGTAGATGTGTGGTGTTTCTTTGTTTGTTATTGGTGTTTGATGCTTTCAGTTTTGTGTAGTATGTTTGCTGTCTACAGCTACCTGAAGGGACATTGTAGCCAGGTGGGGGTTGGCCTCTTCTCCCAGGCAACCAGCAATAGAACAAGGAGACACAGTCTCAAGTTGTGCTGGGGGAAGTCTAGGCTGGATGTTAGGAGGAAGTTGTTGGCAGAGAGAGTGATTGGCATTGGAATGGGCTGCCCAGGGAGGTGGTGGAGGCACCATCCCTGGAGGTGTTCAAGAGAAAACTGGATGAGGCACTTAGTGCCATGGTCTAGTTGACTGGGTAGGGCTGGGTGCTAGGTTGGCCTGGATGATCTTGGAGGTCTCTTCCAACCTGGTTGATTCTGTGATTCTGTGATTCTATGTTACTGCTCCAAATAGCTGTTTCTGAAAGAAGTCATTCATGTGGATGATGAGAAATGTGTGAGAGTGACAGATTATGGACAAGGAGACTATAAAGGGACTATAAGGGGATCTGCAAGAGTTCCTTTCAGACTCTTTACTTAAGATTCATAATTCTTAATGGTTGCATTTGTCTTTCTTGTTTATTAGGCAGCAATACGGAAAGAACTGAATGAATTTAAAAGCACAGAAATGGAAGTACATGAGGAGAGTCGGCAGTTTACCAGGTGAGTGAATTTACCAGCTGCTGCATAAGCTGGAGTGTGATGGGTTTAGGAGATTCCACAGCCCCCCACATGAAAATTTACCAGATCAGCTCAGACAGCTTACAAGTAAGATAAAGCTATGAGTGGCTGGAAAGCAGCCAGGAGGAAAGGGACCTGGGGGTACTAATAGATAGTAAGCTGAAGATGAACCAGCAATGTGCCCAGGTGGCCAAGAGAGCCAATGGCATCCTGGCCTGTATCAGGAACAGTGTAGCCAGTAGGACAAGGGAGGTTATTCTGCCCCTGTACTCAGCACTGGTAAGGCCACACCTTGAGTACTGTGTCCAGTTCTGGGCCCCTCAATTCAAGAGAGATGTTGAGGTGCTGGAATGTGTCCAGAGAAGGGCAACAAAGCTGGTGAGGGGCCTGGAACACAAACCCTCTGAGGAGAGGTTAAGGGAGCTGGGGGTGTTTAGCCTGGAGAAGAGGAGGCTCAGGGGTGATCTTATTACTGTCTACAACTACCTGAAGGGAGGCTGTAGGCAGGTGGGGGGTGGCCTCTTCTCCCAGGCAACCAGCAACAGAACAATGGGACACAGTCTCAAGTTGTGCCAGGGTAGGTATAGGCTGGATGTTAGGAAGAAGTTCTTCACAGAGAGAGTGATTGGCATTGGAATGGGCTGCCCAGGGAGGTGGTGGAGGCACCGTCCCTGGAGGTGTTCAAGCAAAGCCTGGATGAGGCACTTAGTGCCATGGTCTGGTTGACTGGCTAGGGCTGGGTGCTAGGTTGGACTGGCTGATCTTGGAGGTCTCTTCCAACCTGGCTGATTCTATGATTCTATTTATTAACTTACAATATTTCAACTCTCGCCACCCCCACCCACTGAACTTTAACATCACAGGGTTTTTTACACAATTATGAAGACATTCTAGGATATATATCTATCTACAGGACTTATTAATAACTAGCAAACGTTTAAACATTCAAACTATTAACAGAGAGAGAGAGTTTCCCTGCAGCTCAATGCCACCTGAGGTCTTGTACTGTTTGCCCAGCAAAGCTGAGCTGAAAGCTGCTCTCTGCTTTATGGCAGAGGTAATAGAAATTACAGAGGCATCTACTCACAATTCTTATCAATTATTAATCACCCTCCGGGGCTGCGTCAGCTTATTGCAAGTGTCCAATTCTGCAGGGTCTCTGCCTGTAGACTTCTAGGCTGGAATCCTCCGGCATCAGGGGAACTGGCAGGCTCTGCTCCTTGCTGCTGCTGGCTCCTGCTGGCTGCTCTCTGCAGGGGTACGCAGGCAGGATCTCCAGGTGCAGAGGCAGGATTCCGTGCAGTCTGAGCAGGGGTCCAGGCTTGCTCGTCAGGCCAATTGAACGCAGACAAGTGGCTCTGCTCATGGCAACCCCTGGCAGTGCGCACACCAGGCACTCATACAAAGGCAGGCAGGCAGGCAAGAGCTGCAAGTAATGTGGGGCAGGCTGCATGTGAGCCTGTGCACCCCTATTTATCAACTGTGGGCCGAGAGTCAATGGTCTCATTGGCCACTCGAATGAACTCGAATGGCAGTCAGCCCAACCCTACCACACTGGGTAAAACCCACGGGCCTGGACTCCAGGTATGGGAATCACCTGGGGCCAGCACCAGGCAGGCCCAAGCTGGGCGTGTGGGGACTTACACAGTCAGGTGTCCCTTTGTTCTCGTTTACCGCTGGTGCAGGCTGAGACATGTCCAGGCAGAGCAGGCACAAATATGCCTGCTTTCGGTCCTGCAGGCCCTCCACAACAAGGGGCCAATGCCACCTTCTTCTCTCTCCCCAGATAGAAAGCCAGCATGTGTTGTGTGCTCACTCAAGGGTAGTGGAAGAGTTAGAGAGCAGCAAAATAAGAGCGAACAGAGCGCGGTGTCCGAAAGCCAAGAGAAGGGAATTATTTATACAGTGGCTTTGTATGCCAATCAGCAAACCAGTGAGTGATACAGGCTTTATGAATGTTTTACAACCAATACCCTGCTCGTTCAGATTCTGCACTGAACTTTCAGGAAAGTACCACTTAGAATTTTCCAATAAGCCTTAAACTACCACATGGGAGATGAGTATGGCAGTGACCCTCTCTGCCTTTCTGCAAGGGCTCTGCAGTTGTGTCATGACTCATGCCCCTATACTCTGCACTGGTTAGGCCACACCTTGAGTACTGTGTTCAGTTCTGGGCCCCCCAGTTTAGGAGGGACATTGAGATGCTTGAGCGTGTCCAGAGAAGGGCGACGAGGCTGGGGAGAGGCCTTGAGCACAGCCCTACGAGGAGAGGCTGAGGGAGCTGGGATTGGTTAGCCTGGAGAAGAGGAGGCTCAGGGGAGACCTTATTGCTGTCTACAGCTACCTGAGGGGAGGTTGTGGCCAGGAGGAGGTTGCTCTCTTCTCTCAGGTGGCCAGCACCAGAACAAGAGGACACAGCCTCAGGCTGTGCCAGGGGAAATTTAGGCTGGAGGTGAGGAGAAAGTTCTTCCCTGAGAGAGTCATTGGACACTGGAATGGGCTGCCTGGGGAGGTGGTGGAGTCGCCGTCCCTGGAGCTGTTCAAGGCAGGACTGGACGTGGCACTTGGTGCCATGGTCTGGCCTTGAGCTCTGTGGTAAAGGGTTGGACTTGATGATCTGTGAGGTCTCTTCCAACCTTGGTAATACTGTGATACTGTGATGCGTATCCTACAATGAGTCCCCTTTTATCTTGCCTTTATCCCACCACTGATTTCTGCTGGGGTTCCCAGTGTTGCTGGTGCTGTTCCTGGTGATGTAGCAGTGAAGGAGACTGCAGTGGAACAGTTGCTACATGAAAAAAGGTTATTTGGGAAATCTGAAAAAAAAATAACCCTTTAAATGGACTCAGCATTTTGCACAGATAAAGTTAAGAGTTTTCAAGCATTAAAAAAAAGGGATGTCCTTCTGTGGCAGTACTCCCTGCCTACTCCCATCTGGTTCTGAACACCAGATGATGTATTGAACTTCAGAAAAGCTCACTGGTGTTTTGGGAAGCTTCCTAAGAGTCACACAGGCTCCTGGCAGCGGTTTCTGGGGAGCAAGACAGATTCTAATGTTCCCTCTTTACTACTTCTGATGTCTATTAATTGGCACCTTTGTTCTGTTCTCTGCTTTGGATTACACCAAGATGTTGTCCAAAGCATTGCTATTTCAGTAATGAACTCTGAGGTGTCCACAGTTTTCAATGGGATTCCAAATCAGTCCGAGTTATTCCTAGAGGGAGGGGCTGCTTCCTGCCATCCCTGTGGCATCTGTGGAAGTTACACAGGCTGTTTGGATCACCTGGCATTGCACACAGTATTGTGTTCACCTCCTGTCTTAATTTAGGCAGTGAGACAGATGCTCTTTAACCTTTCTCAGAGGAGTTAAAATCACTTCACAGGATCGAAGAGAAATACAGAATTGTGCTCAAAAATATATGTGTAAAATACAGAATACATAAACCCATAATACATACTACACACCAGGAAACCTTCCCCCAGCCATGCCTTAATTCCCAGGCCAAAGTGCTCTTTTTCCCCCTGCCTATTCCTTCTTGCATTAGTCCCAGCCAGGCTAGGATAGCATTGTTGTGGGTTGGATTTGGACCCCAGCAACTTGGAATTGGACCCCAACGACTTGGAATTTGCACCCAGAGTAAATTACCTAACGAACTCAGAACCTGGAAGCAAAATGAGGTTATGTTTTCAAAGGTGGGCTAAATATAACAAGCATAAAAGGCAGTAAACATATACAGGTATATTTACATATACTAACAACTTAGCAACAACACAAGAACCCCCTTATACAATTAATTCAGCTTTCTCCCCTCCCTGGGCAGCCCAGAGGGACTGCTAGCAACCTCCCCACACACTTTCCCTTCCCAGTACCACACACACACAATCTCACACAGAATCACAGACTGTTAGGGGCTGGAAGGAACCTCAAAAGATCATCCAGTCCAACCCCCCTGCCAGAGCAGGATCACCTAGACCAGATCACACAGCAATGCATCCAGAGGCAGGTCATGAGTATCTCCAGAGAGAGAAACTCCACGAACCCTGGGCAGCCTTTCTCATGTTTCTGTGGAACTTCCTATGCCTCAACTTCCACCCATTGTCCCTTGTCCTGTTGTTGGGCATCACTGAGCAGAGCCTGGCTCCATCCTCCTGGCATCCACCCTTTACATATTTGTAAACATTGATGAGGTCACCTCTCATATGAGTCAGTTGAGCCAGCAGAAGGTCAGAAGGGAGGTAAGGGAGCCGTGCACCAAGTAATGCCATAGAGAGGAAAGAGAAGGCAGCAGAACAAGTTTGTGCTACCATGTATAAGCTAACCAGCAAATGAATGGGGTGATATAAACCTATCAGTTGTTATTATTCTGTGTCCAATCCCTAACTTTATTTGTCTTTTACTCAAAGCCTCTGGAAAATTCCTATTCCTGAGTGCAATTAGGAACTAAAGTACTAGCTCTAAACCACATGTGTAGAAAACATTTATCCAGGCTGCTGAAGGCTGCAGATAGGCTCCAAATCCTCTCCCATACCAGAGATGAGAACTCCTGTGTTCCCAGGAGGAGAGAGATGGGGGAAAAGACAGAGAGCTGGCTGTAGAGACATCTTATAAAGAGATAGTGGAATTATGGGATGGAATAACAATTTACAATTTCCTGGGTCCTGTCTAGCCCTCTGGAGGTCTGTACTGTATGGTTTAAGACATACCAGTGCCTTAAAGCCACACATTTGAATTTGAATGAAAAGGCACACTTTGAATTTGAATAAAAACACCTGCCCCAGGCTGAGTGCCCTGCTTTTCTTGTTACTATTTCAATCAGACTCAGGATCCAAGCAAGTGAATCCTCTTCAATTAGAGTGCCTGCAAGGAAAATGTACCATGGGGGATGGTTTTTTGGTGATTCCTGGTATCTGCCAGTTCATTTTTTGATTTCACAACTTCGGTGTTTTGGTTTTGTTTTTTTTCTCACCAAACCCTGGATTTGTTTAATGTCAATTCACTCCAGCACAGATACTACACGAGTAAATTCATTCTCATAAAATCAAAGCACTTTTGCAGATGGCAAACCTAAGCCAGAGGCTGAAGCAGGAGGTGGGGTTTTAATCCAGTGTCACTTTCTGACCATTAGAAAATGTCCTTTTCAGACATTTCAGACACAGATATATCTTTTTCCGTTTGGATTCTGATGTTGTCTTGATCTAGTAGGTGGTCTGTGTTCTTCAGAAGATATAAATGTGCTACATTAACAAACTGGGCATCCCCAGGGAGAGGAAGAGAGCAAGCAAGAATAGAGACCTGGCTATGTACTGAGAGAGGTGGAGTGCAACCCTCTGCTTACATTGTTAGTTCTTTTTCTGAGTTGCATTGAAATATAGAAGCATAAGTACAGATAGGCAGGAGTCATACAAAAAGAATCATATTATTTCCTGAGACTTGAAAACAGTTGAGACTGATTACAGTTGGGCTCTTGAAAGCTGAACAAAAAAACAATCTCAGGGATCCAGTGGAGTGACAAAGTAGTTAATTTTTGAAGGCTTTTTTTAAGAGCTCATTTGAAAACTGAGTACAAAGCTAGGCACAGCCAAGTCATGATAACTAAAAGCTGTGATTCTGTAGGGTTTTAGCAGAATTAGAACGCTGTGGAAATCAGGCTCCCTCTCTGTTCCCTCTCCACTCTCTTTTTCCCATCGGTCATGTTGTGTAGGTGCTGCACAGGAGTCAGCAGAGTAACACTAGGAACAGCTAATGAAGAGCAGAATTAGATGCAGATGTTTTAAGTCAACCACAATTTTGAAAATAATGAGGAAATCCATTTCCTCTGGGACTTCTCATTAAAAGTTACTCTATTTTTTTTTCAAGGGGATCACTGAGGTAATGCAAACCCAAAGGCATTAACAAAGCTGGTTAACAAAGGCTTCTTTGTGAAGTTTAGTGATAGACTGAGAAAAAGAAGCTGTTTATTAAACAGCAAGAGTTTAGAGCATATAGTCTCTTATATTATTGCATATTCAATAGGAGACACTTTAACAGTACAGAATCACAGAAACATTCAGGTTGGGAAAGACCCTCAGGATTACCAAGTCCAACTGATAACCCTACTCTACAAGGTGCACCCTAAGCACCACGTTCACAGTATCACAGTATCACCAAGGTTGGAAGAGACCTCATAGATCATCAAGTCCAACCCTTTACCACAGAGCTCAAGGCTAGACCATACGTTCAAACACCTCCAGGGCTGGTGACTCAACCACCTCCCTGGGCAGCTCATTCCAATGCCTGACCACTCCTGCTGTGAAAAGATATTTCCTAATGTCCAGTCTAAACCTACCCAGTCACAGCTTGAGGCCACTCCCTCTTGTTTTATCGCTAATTTAGTGCCATCATATTTTTTATCACTAATTACCTGTGAGGAGAGACCAGCACCAACCTCTCCATGATGTCCTTTCAAGTAGCTGAGGTCTCTCCTCAGCCCTCTCTCTTTCAAACTAAACAGCCCCAGCTCCTTCATTTGCTCCTCAAAAGACTTACTCTCCATTGTGCTTAGTATTTACAACATATTTGAATTGTTTAATCTTTATATTAAGCCTGAGAAATAGAACACTGGGGTTCATCGTTTGTCATTTACTGTAATGACTGCCAGTTGAACTGGTTTTCTATTCCTAGTGATTTACACTTAAGTCCTGCTGCTATTTCATAACAGAATCCAAGAAACTGAGTTTCTAAAACCAGAGAAATCAAAGATGGAGAGGAGGATATTAGTATATGTTTATGAAGCGCTTGCACAGATACAACCCCCTGTGTCTTGTGTGCAATGTACTGCACTCTCACTTAGCAGATAAGCTGCATACTTGTTCATGATTCTATGATTCTATGATTCTATGTCAGATTTTGTCTGTATCCCCTCTATGTGGAAATGCATCCCTGTGTTGTACTGTACCACATTACAGAGGTAATGAGCAGCTTGTTTTCTCTTTTCTGGAGCTGATTAAATAGGTACATCTGCTGTGGTAGGTTCACCATTACCTATGCTTTTTTAAAGTTGCTGTATCCTTTACTACTTTGTATTTTTAAGCCATTTAAACAGATGTTTAGAAGTCTGGTATTGATGTTCTGAGCACCTAACACCAATGCCCTTCTTACTGTTTTGCTTGGATTAATTACACTTAAGCTGTGTTAGAATTTCAGTTGCTCTAGACTTAAGTCCATTGGTGCAGCCCACTTCTCTATCCATCTGTGTTCATGCAGGCAATCTGGAATGAACTACATGTCCTACCTAAAAGTTTCAAAGCCAGTGATGTCTCTTTGGGCCTTCATGTGACCCAGTGGGCTACTGTTAATTGGAAGAAAGCATCTACACTGCTATAAAATTTGCTGCTTACTGAAAAGAACTCAACAATTTTGTTAACCTCGTTTTGCCTAAGGATTAAACTCCCAAAATTTAAGTTATATGGCTTGACAAAGGCTTTTGTGACTTACTGGTAGTGTCTCCAAATAGGGGGAGGCCACAGTGTCTCACTGGGTTCAGTTGTGGCTAGATCTATACTGGCAAGCAAAGCAGACTGGAGATTGTTCTCTGGCCTTCAGGCCAGCAGGCTTGGCACAGCTTGAAGTCATACAGTGAACTCCTTCCCCTCATCCCAAAACAGAGTGACACTCCTGCCCCTCAGTCTCAGACTGCTTGTAGGTCTCTGCTAATCCCAGCTATGCCCAGGCAGCATCTGGAAGAGCCCTGCTTGACCCAAATAAATCTGTGCTGAAGACTACAGTAAGAGGTTACTGGTATGGACAGACAGACATACACCAGTCCCTGGGCCATGCCATAGCCTCGTTGGGTTTTCTAGGTGAGCAGTGGTGGGTAATGGGCTGAGACTAACCCACACAGACCAGGGAAATGAGAACTAATTCTGTTCAGCACCAGCCGTAAAGAGCTGTGAGAGCAGGGTGCAGAGCAGCATCACTGGCAGCTGAAATAATACCGCTCTCATCTATTTCATGTTCTATCCTTTCAGGTTTCATCGTCCATAACTGTTTGACCACATCACATAGTTCATGTGACAGTTTTCTTTGGGGAAATCACTTTGTCCTGAAGAGCTGAGATTGCACTGGAACTTGACTGAGTATGAGCGTGTGCTGGAGCTTAGCCTGAGGTTAAAGAAGGATGTGGCCCTCATCTTTATCAATGGACAACTGAGCTGTCTAGGAGGAGAACCTACATGAAGTGTTTGCTGGTGTTAAGAAAGACCACAGTCTGTGACTAGCCCACACAGATGAGTCACTGGACTTCTTCCTCGGAGCTCCACGAGTCAGGAAGTGCTGAAGACAATCGCTTGAGGGCCTCTTACCAGGAACTCACCAGACTTCACAGGGTTATGACTGAGGGTAACTGAGAAGTGGGAGGGTGAAAAGAACTGAGTGCATGGGGGAAGAGAGACTTTGCTTTTCAGTGCACAGAGAACAAATGGGACCTGCTTAACAATAGACTGGGCCAGTGGGAGGGACTGTTTTTTTTAACTGAGAGTGCAAGTAACTGTGCATGTATTTTTTTAGTGGCCTCAGCCTGTCTTAGAAAGAGAGCAAGCCATGAGCCCTCGTGTCATCCATACTTTAGTGAAGAACTGTAATTCTCTCTGGTGCCAGCAAGTGCAGTTGCCAGACATTAGTCCTAGTAGAACTCAGCTGTCTTTTTTTTAAGTCCTGATGAGCATGCTTCAAGAAAGTACACTGAACATTCATACAGAGTAAGTCATCTGGTTTTTAGTTTTGAATGTTGACATATTCTGGATCCGCAGAAATACTTAAACAGGAGTTGAAGGACAAATAATGTGACACTATGGATGCAACTAAATGCTTGATGTGTAGAAACGCTCCTTGCTGCCTGCCACGTGCCATCCCAAACAGAGCCTGTTCTTTCTCACCTATGGCAGGCAGTGGTGACAAATTTGACATCATGCTAGTCTGAACCCAAAATCAGAACTGAAATTAGGCACAAAAGCCTTTACTAGTAGGCATGGGCAGTGATTACTAATGCAGCCTTTGATGCTGAAGGACTCTTGCACTACTCTGAGGAAGAACTCCCAAATTAATCAGTATGTCTTCAGCCAGCAGTCCTGTAAAAGGGAATGGAAAATCCTTAAAGAGTGTCTGTAGCCTGTTTTTGTTGAGTGTGAAGAATGGTTCTTAGATTGGTCATTTTTTTATACTCTCTTGAAATTGTACCTGTGAATACAGTACTACTAAACTTAAGTGGTATGAAGTGTGAAAGGCAATACATGGTTTTTGTAAGCTGGCCCAAAGGCCTATTAAAAAAGCCTGTGGCGTTGTTTACACTAAGAAATTCTCTGTCTTGTATTAGCACTTATTTATCCTTTGAATTAATGTGCACAGCATTTGGGGGGGGGTGGTCTGGAATTCACAGATGCATACAGTTAATGCAGTATTAGAGTATCTTTGCTATTTATCCTTTCTAATGTGTGTACATATTACGTTTTCTTTTTGTCCTTTATGTGCCCTGTTTAGTTTTTAATTAAGAAGTGTAAGTATTTTCTTTTTCAGGCAATAAAAGGTCTGCGTAGATGTGAGTTTTACCTCAGCACCTGCAATAGATTATTGTAGTTTATAAAACTGAAGGTCGTTTTGGTTGTCAGTCTAAAGTCAGGAAGGCAATTTGGTGGCTAAAATCAGACCTCCCTCCTTACTGATACTTACAATAAGACCAGGTTTGCATAAATGGGATGGATTGTTGTAGCAAAGAGCACTTCTAGTAGCAGGAGAGTATTTTCCAACAGCTGGCACATGCTTTTTAAGAGATTGACCAATGCTTTTTAAACAATATAGATTTATATGTGTGTTAGAATCCCTGGCATTTCAGTAAAAAAAAAAATCATCTACAGGCTATAAAATATCAACAACTAAATAAAATAATCATCCACATGCTTGTAGCAAAGAAAAGGAATTTAATGGAATCAATAAGAGCCATTAGTAACCCATTTGCAGAAAACCTTAGCCCCTGTGAGGCCCATCATTTTATAAATGCACTACATGAAGCAAGCAGTGAAAATGTAGTCTTTGGCACTAAGTCATGCAGGAAAGGTCAGGCCATTAGAGTTAAGGTCTGTCAGCAATTCTAGTACAATCCTAATTTGCATTTTTAGAATGTGAAGTGTAAACTCAAAACTTAAACTAAGCACTTACTACAGTAGTTAGCCTGCTTAACCTTCTTGTCGTTGCCAGATTCAGAAATGTGTGCCCAGAATTCTAGGACTTTGAAGTACAAAACAGCATTTCTCCAAACGAAGCTAGTGGAACAATTGAACAGACCTCAGCATTGCCTTAATAACTTCAAAACATTTGATAACAGCCAAGATTCTAAAGACAGAAAGAAGCTGTTGCACAGGCACAGTAACCTGGACAAAGGTAAAGTCAGACTCTATTCACCTTGTGTAGTAGCTCCACTGATGTGCTCGGGAATGTACAAGTTACACAGGCAAACCAAAGCTTGTTAAACTCTTAGGATGAAGTGACTGGGTTGACTTTGCAAGACAACACTCCTCCATACTAGGCTTGGACCTGGAGCATAGATGGAAATACATGTGCCATCTTCTCATTTTAAGAGTTAAAGATGAGGCTTGGACTTCCTCAAGCTGTGTTTTGCCATCTGTAGGTGAGGTATCACTTAGGCTTTCCCTATCCTCCTCCTAGGGTTTGGACAGATCTTTGCAGTATTTACTACAAGCCCATGCTACCCTGGATAGAGATGTTGAGCTGAGCTGTAATTTCTTATGTAAATTCTTAGTGTTTTGATGATGAAAGATCAGATGCAGCCTTTGGCTCACAATTCAGCAAGCTACTTAAGCAAATTTATGTAACTGGACAAAAAATGTTGCCCTTATTGGAACTTATGTAAAAGTACAGTCTACTTAAAGAGTTAGAATTATAAACTATTGGTTGTGTATTGTACCCACACACAGACTTCAAATTGTATATACTATTTTTATATTCTAAATATCAACTGGCAGAGAACTGACAGCTGTAAAGTGTTATCCTTGCAATAAAAGATAACAAGACTTTGTAGTAGTATGTCATTATGTGCAGTGAAGCAAGTTTGCTGTAGCTTATTGAGCTGCCTGAAGTTGGTTTCTGCTCTGTGTCCCAGTTCTGTGTATTGATGATTTCAAATGTCTTCAGGTTGCTACAGCAGCCTGTTGAAAGTAATGCATCATGTACCTGTCGATGATGCTGCATGCTTGTTAGAAGGAATAAGTCAGGATAAATTCTGGGAAACTCCTGAGTGTGTAATCCCTGAGGGAAACAATAATATTTGTTCAAAAGTTAAAAAGGGAAACGGGAAAAAATACTTTCCATGCAATACATAGCACAGTCCAGCTGGCTAAACCAGATAAATGTGCTTATTTATATCGAGTTGGACAAATCATTTAAGTGGCACCCACAACTTATGACAAATCTTACACACCTACCTCTCTTCCACAAACTCTGATGCCTACACACAAAGAAAATGAGTAGCCTGAAGTAGTGGTTTCTGAAATTACCTCGTATATCATGTTGTTTATCAGCAGGATCATGTCTCACAGCATGTTGCTGTGGGTGCTGAAGAATGGATGTTTAATCAGATCCTGCTTTCTTCTTTGCTATAACAAATTGAAGTGGTTCTGGAACATCTCTCATCTCTTCTTTAAGGTAATACATACTAATCCTTGTAACTGAAATCAGTTGTTTGAAATGAAAAACGGTGTGCCTGAATTTCCTCAGGTTGTGATATATATGTTGACTGAACAAGCACCAAAAAGAAATAAATTATTTAAGCTAAATTTTATCATTTAAGCTGAATACCATTTCAGTTTGGGATCTGAAATACAGTAGGACCAGGAGCTGTGTCTCTTCAAAATCACTGAAAGTATTTGCAGACATTTGTAGTTCTACTAGGGCTGTATTTGTGGGATTTAACAGTGGTGCGTGCCCCTTGCTGTGGTGGACTCGACCTCTGATGTACAATCATACAATACAATCATAATCATACAATCATCTTGGTTGGAAAAGACCTTGAAGATCATCAAGTCCAACCATTAGATGGGTTCAAGGCTGTTGTCAGGGTCACCATACACAGGACAGAATCACAGAACTAACCAGGTTGGAAAAGACCTTTAGGATCATTCAGTCCAACCTATCACCAAACCCTTCTAATTAACTAACTCATGGCACTAAGTGCCTCATCCAACCTCCTCTTAAAACACCTCCAGGCAGGGCAACTCCACCACCTCCCTGGGCAGCCCATTCCAATGCCAATCACTCCCTCTGGCAGGAACTTCCTCTTAACATCCAGCCTGAACCTGCCCTGGCACCCACTATAGTGTGGGGCTAGGCAGCTCCACCCTGGCTACACCAAATAGCTCCTGGAGAGAGAAGCAACAGAGCCCCAGTGGGGCTAGGCAGCTCCACCCTGGCTACACCGAATAGCTCCTGGAGAGAGAAGCACCAGAGCCCCAGTGGGGCTAGGCAGCTCCACCCTGGCTACACCGAGTAGCTCCTGGAGAGAGAAGCACCAGAGCCCCAGTGGTGCTGCCGTGGAAGAACTGTATCAGATTAGCACTTCTTTTTTTCTTTTCTGCTTTACTCTGCTGTGCACAATTCCAAGTGCCTTAGACAACTGTTTAGCTCTTTGAATTATATATATATATATATATATGAATGTTTAGAATATTTATACATATAAAATGAAGATAATTACCTCAATAAAATTATCCCCAAAATCTTTACAGAAATTATCTTGCTCTTGAGTCTTTAGCAAACACATGGGTGTGTACAACAGAGTTAACTTCAGGAAGCTGTTAGTTGTTGGAAAGTGGCTTCCAGAGAATCAGTTAGAAGTCCCTCTGTGTGGAAATGAGATAAAACCTCTCTGAACCTTGAGAGCCCTTCAAATGTTACCTACTAGCTCTGCTGTAGGTGATGCATTCATGCAGAAGTGTATTCAAAGATGTGATATTTATTTTTAAAGTCAGTGTTGCAGCTCAATGGTCTGGAGACCTAATTGACACTCCCAGTTTCACCAGATTGTTTTTATCAGCAAGAAGTGGTTTTCACTGGTTTCAGTTCTGTTAACAGATCTGCACCACAATTACACCTACTGCACGTGGACAAAACCAACCTGCGCAGCAGAGGATTCAGTCTGGTCTCTGGTATGTCTGCCAATCTTTGAACATGACAAAGTGACTGACAATAACTTTTGCTTTTTAATTGCTTTGTACTAAGCACGTGGACAAAACCAACCTGCGCAGCAGAGGATTCAGTCTGGTCTCTGGTATGTCTGCCAATCTTTGAACATGACAAAGTGACTGACAATAACTTTTGCTTTTTAATTGCTTTGTAATAACTTCTGCTTTAAAGGAAAGAAGGGGGAAATTATTGGCATAAATATCCTCAGATGGAAGGTAAGATGTTGATTATGTTAAGGAAATGTGTGCTTCCAGAATGTTATTTTTCTACTGGCTGCATTAATAGCAAGACCCTTCCAATACTGACCATTCTTCCTCCATAGGCATAAAAAGAAGTGCCTAATGACCTGAGTGCTTTTCTTCTCAGTCTCTTTAGATGCTCTTTGCTGACTTTAAACTGCAAGGTATCTTAGAATGCCATGATAGAGCACAGTGGGATAAATGGCCTTGTAAGGCTTAGATGAAACGAGAAGCTGTTAGGAAGGGGAAATTAATTACTGTGAGATGGTTAGTTTTTTCCAAAATTAATATTGTTTATTAATTTTGATATGCAGAACTCTCACCACCCCCCACCACTAATTTTAATAATAATGGGTTCTTCGCATGGCCATGGAAATGTTATACAGATAATAACTAGATCTGGAAATAACCAGCACAAATATAAACAGTAATTGAACTGGAAGAGAAGATTCTTGCGGCCAAATGCTGCTTGTGGTCAGTGTACTGCTTGCCCATTAGATGGACTCAGGGAGCTCCTTTCTGCTTATGGCAGAAGGCAATGGTGAATTAGAAAGAGGCTTCAAGCATTTACTCACAAAATATTATTACCCAACTTGCAAGGCTAACTACAGCTTCAGTACCCAAACGCTTTCAGGGAATTGAGCGTGTCCAGAGAAGGGCGACGAGGCTGGGGAGAGGCCTTGAGCACAGCCCTACGAGGAGAGGCTGAGGGAGCTGGGATTGGTTAGCCTGGAGAAGAGGAGGCTCAGGGGAGACCTTATTGCTGTCTACAACTACCTGAGGGGTGGTTGTGGCCAGGAGGAGGTTGCTCTCTTCTCTCAGGTGGCCAGCACCAGAACAAGAGGACACAGCCTCAAGCTACACCAGGGGAGATTTAGGCTGGAGGTGAGGAGAAAGTTCTTCCCTGAGAGAGTCATTGGACACTGGAATGGGCTGCCCGGGGAGGTGGTGGAGTCGCCGTCCCTGGAGCTGTTCAAGGCAGGATTGGACGTGGCACTTGGTGCCATGGTCTGGCCTTGAGCTCTGTGGTAAAGGGTTGGACTTGATGATCTGTGAGGTCTCTTCCAACCTGGGTGATGCTGTGATACTGTGATACTGTGTGAATTCTGTTACTGTCAGACACTGAGAATTCTGATTCTTCCCAGGCTGGGAAGGGAGGCAGACAATCTCTGACCTTGTCCCTTGGCTCCTCTGGAGGATCTGTGTATCTCCAGGACTTCCTGTCTCAGCAGGAGACTTTGCAGTGCAGGCAGGAGGTCTTGAGATGTGCAGTCTCAGCACGATGTCACGCTGGCTACGCAGGCTGATCGCATGGAGGCATTCACAGCCTGTTCCTGGTAACCTCCCAGCAGTGGAGTTTCCAGGCAAACAATGAGGTAGTAAGCAATGGCAGCAGGCAACAGCAGGCACAAATAGAATGGCAGAGCACACATTGTGTTTACCTGCCTTTCTCCTTTTATCATTGTGGGCCGAGACTAATGGGCCTTTGGACACAGCCAATCTGAATGGCAGTTAGCCAAGCTTGGCCATATTAGGTGAAACCACAGGCTTGCTTTCCCAAATTTGGCAAGAGCATAGCCTTTGCACAAGGCAGGCACAAGCTAAGTACGTGTTCCTTGTTTACCACAGGACCAAGACAAGTCTAGTAGGCCAGAGTCCTTTGACTCAATGGCTCCAGGTTCTTTTGTCTTCTTTCCCGCACTTGCTTCTCCCCAAAACAAAAGGAGGAAGAGCAGGAAAACATTTCTGGGCAAGCCAGTACATGTATAAGCCCATGCTGGCCTATCACGACAGAAGCTTAAGTCAAGTTTCCATTTGAAAGACTCTCTTGCACATTTCACATACATGTGTTGGTACATCATAAATCATTAGGAGGGAGATGACATGCCCTAAGGTATCAACAAAGGCTGCAATGTGATGCCTATTATTACTAAGCCCTCAATCTTAAAACTAATCTTCAGATGCACTGGCGTTGACATGCACTACCAATCTTCTGTGATAAGGGAGCCTGTTGTTTTAATCACAGTGTTGATTTATAGAATAGGTCCTTCCCCCCCAGAACACTTAAGACTCTAAACAGGAAATACAGGGTGGGGGTGTGAGTTAAAGCAAGACAAACAACGCCGAGAAGTAACAGCCAAAGAGAGAAATTTAGCTTCTACACATAAAGCAGATGATTAGCAACAGAGCAGAGAGCAAACCCTATTTTTTCACACTTATGGTCTTCCATGATGTTCCTAGACAAGATTTGGGGTATACGAAATGACAGAACTATTAAGCAGGGGGGTCACTAGGCTGAGGGGATTGTACAGGTGTAAACCTGTTACTAAGTCTTGTGATGGTTTGGGGGTTACCCCGCCCCCCCACACTTTGTATTTGCCCCAGCTAACTCAGACGGACCCTGGGAATATAGATGAAGCAATTTATTTACAGCTAGCAGAATTTACAAGCAGCTATTTACAATATATACAGTTATATACAATTATAGACAGAAATATACAAAGGATAAACAATACAAAAGCACAACTCCCCTCCCGGAAACCTGAGTCCCCAGGAGGGGCTCTCAAACCACCCCAACACCTCCCCCCAGCCCTCTCAACCTTACCCCAGTTCTCAGGAAGAAGAGAGGTGCAGCCAAGAGGTTAGGGAGCAGGGTTAGAAAGCAGTGATGTTAGAAAGATGTGTCTCGGTCTAAGGCCAAAGCAAGAGTGAAGAACAAAATGGAGAAAGTTTACTTCTTCTTCCCAGAGCTCTCAGCGAGACTGTGAGAGAAGTTGACATCAATTGTTTTCATTTCACTGCCTGTTATCTAGTTCTTTTACCAAAACATTCCAGCTTGCTTCAAACTAGCACAAGTCTACATACAAGTACTCTGCACTTCTATGGATGTCAGAGCTGACACAGGGACCTAGAAGAAACAAAGAGTAATCTAACCTACATCGTTACCCACCCCACAGATAAATGCTAGACACAGTATTTTAAAGAGTTGGGAAATTCTGTTCTCATCAAAGGCTACCTCTGCCACTCCACTTGTTGCTAGGCTTGCAGTGTAGGCATACTACAGGGAGCCTCTCCTGCTAGGTGCAGCCCTTTAAAAGCTATTCACAAGCAGTCAAAGGGTTGCTAACGTTCCTGTAGCATGAGTTTACTACTGCCTTCAGATGGGTGACAGCAGTGCGACACCATAGAATCACAGAATCATAGAGTCATAGAATCAACCAGGTTGGAAGAGACCTCCAAGATCATCACAGTATCACAGTATCATCAGGGTTGGAAGAGACCTCACAGATCATCAAGTCCAACCCTTTACCACAGAGCTCAAGGCTAGACCATGGCACCAAGTGCCACGTCCAATCCTGCCTTGAACTGCCCCAGGGACGACGACTCCACCACCTCCCCGGGCAGCCCATTCCAGTGTCCAATGACTCTCTCAGGGAAGAACTTTCTCCTCACCTCCAGCCTAAATCTCCCCTGGCACAGCCTGAGGCTGTGTCCTCTTGTTCTGGTGCTGGCCACCTGAGAGAAGAGAGCAACCTCCTCCTGGCCACAACCTCCCCTCAGGTAGTTGTAGACAGCAATAAGGTCTCCCCTGAGCCTCCTCTTCTCCAGGCTAACCAATCCCAGCTCCCTCAGCCTCTCCTCGTAGGGCTGTGCTCAAGGCCTCTCCCCAGCCTCGTCGCCCTTCTCTGGACACGCTCAAGCATCTCAATGTCCCTCCTAAACTGGGGGGCCCAGAACTGGACACAGTACTCAAGGTGTGATCTAACCAGTGCAGAGTCCAGGGGCAGAATGACCTCCCTGCTCCTGCTGGCCACACCATTCCTGATGCAGGCCAGGATGCCACTGGCTCTCTTGGCCACCTGGGCACACTGCTGGCTCATGTTCAGGCGGGTATCAATCAGCACCCCCAGATCCCTCTCTGTCTGGCTGCTCTCCAGCCACTCCGACCCCAGCCTGTATCTCTGCATGGGATTGTTGTGGCCAAAGTGCAGCACCCTGCACTTGGAGCTATTGAAGCCATCCCATTGGACTCTGCCCATCTGTCGAGGCAGTCAAGGTCCCGCTGCAGAGCCCTTCTGCCTTCCAACTCAGTCACATCTGCCCTTAGCTTGGTGTCATCTGCACACTTGCTGATGACTGACTCGATGCCCTCATCCAGATCATCTATGAAGATGTTAAAGAGGATGGGACCCAGCACAGATGCCTGAGGGACACCACTTCTGACTGGCCAACCTAGCACCCAGCCCTAGCCAGTCAACCAGACCATGGCACTAAGTGCCTCATCCAAGAAGGTCTAGCTTTTGTGCAGATACATGCAGGGGAAATCTGAATGCTCTTAGGAAGGGAGTAGTTACAGCTGACAGGGCAGATCCCAGAAAGTAAAAGGATGGAACTTGAGGTAAAGATAAAAAAGTTCTGGAAACAGTAGCCAGAAGAGTGACATTCTGAGCTTTTGGAGCTTTGGTGACACCTACTGAAGAACACTGAAATCTATTACAATTTGATTAACACTAATATTTTAAGGCATAGATGTCTATGTAGCTGTGAACATATGCACACTTCATACACATACCGTAGTTCCTTCCATAGCTGTTACTGTCAGTATGCACACAGAAGGAGCTGCTATCTTCGATGTTCTTTGGGTTTTTTTCTTTTTAATGTAACAAAATGTTTTAAATTCCTAAATTAGCAACCATATTTTTCCTCTTAGCACAGAGAGCTTACCTATATGCCTGCGTGTTTGTGCACAGGCATGCCACATGGCATAGGTATGGTCTTTACAGAGTGTCCTATCACAAGAAGTGAAACTCGTGTGTGGTCGAACATTTGCGTCTTTGCACAAGCCTTCAAATCCAGGCTGGATGTGAGCTTGTGCAGAGCCAAGCTGCAGAGGTGTGTGTCAGAATGCCCTGCAGCACAGCTAGCTGAGAAGGCCCTTCCTGCAGGGACGGCTGAGCGCTACTGTATTTTCTGTCTCGCCCCAGTGCTTCGTTAATGTATTGTACTGTAGCGTCAGAGCGCTAGTGCAGTAAGTGAAATGATGAGCGTCTGCCGTGCAACCGGCTGTCCATCCCGGGCTTACACCTCCACGTTGCGGGACGCGCCGGGATGGTCTCTGCGCGGAGCCTGGGCAAGCGTTCGGCCCTGCTGGCAGGGGCCATCGCCTCGGCGAGCCGCGCTGCGCCGCGCAGCACTTTCGGCTCCGCCGAGAAAGCGAGCAGGCGAGACCGCGACAGCGGCAGGCAGAGACCGCGACAGTGGCAGGCAGAGACCGCGACAGTGGCAGGCAGAGACAGTAACAGGTTGGGGTACGAGGCAGACAACTAGCAGGTAACTGTCAACTCGCGGAGATGCCTACTCTTCCCAGCACAGCCTCACGACTTCTGAAGGCGCTCCGTCCCTCCCGCCTTCATCCGGCTCGCAGACCAGAGCAATACCCTCCACCCAGCAACTTAATCCGACTACAGGAAGCGCGACAGGCCCCTCGGACGCCCGCCCCCCTCGGACGCCCCGCCCCCCTCGGACGCCCGCCCCCCTCGGACGCCCGCCCCCCTCGGACGCCCCGCCCCCCTCGGACGCCCGCCCCCCTCGGACGCCCGCCCCCCTCGGACGCCCGCCCCCCTCGGACGCCCGCCCCCCTCGGTCGCCCGCCCCCCTCGGACGCCCGCCCCGCCCTCTCGGACGCCCGCCCCCTCGGACGCCCGCCCCTCTCGGACGCCCGCCCCCCTCGGACGCCCGCCCCCCTCGGACGCCCGTCCCGCCCTCTCGGACGCCCGCCCCCTCGGACGCCCGCCCCCCTCGGACGCCCGCCCCCCTCGGACGCCCGCCCCCCTCGGACGCCCGCCCCGCCCTCTCGGACGCCCGCCCCCTCGGACGCCCGCCCCTAGCAGCGCCCCGCCCCCTCGGACGCCCGCCCCTAGCAGCGCCCCGCCCCCTAGGACGCCCCCCCTCCGACGCCCCGCCCCCTCGGACGCCCCGCCCCCTGGACGCCCGCCCCTAGCCGCGCCCCGCCCCGCCGGGCCCGCGCGTGCTGCAGGGCAGCGGGTGGGGCTAACCCGAGGCCGCCCCTCCCCGCGAGGAAGGCTCAACCCCACCAGTGCGCAAGCGTCTGACCTGCCGGCCCTCTGCCGGGCGGAACCATTCTCCGCTAGTTTGGGAGGAGTAGTGGAACTATATGATTCTGGAGCACAGGAAGAAGAATGGAGCTTGCGTTCATAGATCCCGCACTTTAATTAATATGCTACTTAAATGCTATTAAACGCTTGTCATTTTCTTTCGCTGGGGGAACCCCCTCTCTGTACGGACTAGTAGCCTACCGGCATCCCCCTGTTGGTCACTGGTTTGCCCCAGGATGGAGGCCTGCGGCGGGCGGCGCTGACGCTGCCGCAGCGTGGGGGAGGACGCGGTCAGGGCGCCTGTAGCGGCCATCGCAGCGCTTCTCGCCGGCGGGCAGCGGCTTCTACCGGGCCTGCGATCGCGCCATGGTGAGGTGCAGGGTTAGGGGGCGGCCCTCGCGTTTGGGTTGAAGTCGGGTCGTTTCCGTAGCGCGGTTCGGAGGGCAGAAATGGCTCGTTGAGCGCCTTGCTTGCTCTGCTGTCCGAAAGCTTTACCAGGCCCATCTCAGTTCGTGGGATCTGTCTCGGCAGCTCCGGGCCGGCGGCGGGGAGCGGGAGGTGTGACTGGGGGAAGCCTGCCTGCTCAGCGGCAGCTGAATGCCGTTCGCTTAGCTTTGTTAGTGTTATTTCACTGCTACAGGCTGTAAGTGTGCATTTGTTATGCATCCGGGTTTGCACTGAACGTTCACTTCACAGCTGTCTCGATATAGGAACTACTTGTAGTAGTTCTCTCTGTCTTGGTGGAAAGATACTGAAAACAGTAGTTGGTAGTAGAGAGACATTTTCTGGCGACCTCCCGAGGTGTGTGCTTTGAGCCACCCAGAGAGTGGTAGAGTACGGGGGTGGCAGCTTTCCTGCTCAACATAGAATCAACCAGGTTGGAAGAGACCTCCAACATCATCCAGTCCAGCCTAGCACCCAGCCCTAGCCAGTCAACCAGACCATGGCACTAAGTGCCTCATCCAGGCTTTTCTTCAACACCTCCAGGGACGGTGCCTCCACCACCTCCCTGGGCAGCCCATTTCAATGCCAATCACTCTCTCTGCCAACAACTTCCTCCTAACATCCAGCCTATACTTGCCCTGGCACAACTTGAGACTGTGTCCCCTTGTTCTATTGCTGGTTGCCTGGGAGAAGAGGCCACCCCCCACCTGGCTACAATGCCCTTTCAGGTAGTTGTAGACTGCAATGAGGTCGTCTTCGTGCGGCGTGGCTGTGCTGCCAGCTGCTCCCTTTTACCATCAGTCACCAGCAGGTGTGTTTGTGGGGGCAGGACGTTGCCTGCTTCAAAAAACTTAATTGTATTGTTTTTTAAGGATGCTCATTTTAAACCTGATTTTGGAGGGTTTACCACAAAACATATGATGGCAATTAAGACACTGAAATTTTATCACGGTATCACCAAGGTTGGAAGAGACCTCACAGATCATCAAGTCCAACCCTTTACCACAGAGCTCAAGGCCAGACCATGGCACCAAGTGCCACGTCCAATCCTGCCTTGAACAGCTCCAGGGACGGCGACTCCACCACCTCCCCGGGCAGCCCATTCCAGTGTCCAATGACTCTCTCAGGGAAGAACTTTCTCCTCACCTCCAGCCTAAATTTCCCCTGGAGCAGCCTGAGGCTGTGTCCTCTTGTTCTGGTGCTGGCCACCTGAGAGAAGAGAGCAACCTCCTCCTGGCCACAACCACCCCTCAGGTAGTTGTAGACAGCAATAAGGTCACCCCTGAGCCTCCTCTTCTCCAGGCTAACCAATCCCAGCTCCCTCAGCCTCTTCTCGTAGGGCTGTGCTCAAGGCCTCTCCCCAGCCTCGTTGCCCTTCTCTGGACACGCTCAAGCATCTCAATGTCCCTCCTAAACTGGGGGGCCCAGAACTGAACACAGCACTCAAGGGGTGGTCTAACCAGTGCAGAGTACAGGGGCAGAATGACCTCCCTGCTCCTGCTGACCACACCATTCCTGATGCAGGCCAGGATGCCACTGGCTCTCTTGGCCACCTGGGCACACTGCTGGCTCATCTTCAGGCGGGTGTCAATCAGCACCCCCAGATCCCTTTCTGGCTGCTCTCCAGCCACTCCGACCCTAGCCTGTATCTCTGCATGGGGTTGTTTGTGTAAAGTTACCAGGTAAAGATAGGTTAACCGCCTGGGGTAATTCCCAAGTTGTATATATGTGCTATTACTGTGTTTTGATAGGTAAGTGAAGCCAGAAATCTTCACTGAGGTATTTCCCCAAGCTTGATGTGCTAACTGAAAGCCCAGTTAAGAGTATTTCAGAGTTTTGTTGACCTGGAATGTAGGTATATTTTGACGATACAGCTCTGTGTGTGTAATGATGCAGTCAAGTCGATAGTGAATTACTGGGGCAGGAACAGTTGTCTATATTTTCAAGTCGTGTCTAAATGAATTTCCTTATGCCAGTTTTCTGTGTTCCTTAGGCGAAGTCTCTCAGATTTCACCCAGTATTCTGAAAGTAGTCACTTACAATTTTCTTTATAAGATTAGATGTTAACGTGTCCCTGCTGTAATCAAATATTTGCTGTACTGATGCCTTGCCATTTTGCAGCTGAATACAGATGCATATGCTCTTAGATCCTATGAAATGGCTGCTGTGCATGTGGTTGGAAGAGTTAACCTACCACTGATTTCTTTTTGCACTGTCTTTAGGTGTATATTCATAATACATTGCCTTTAAAAGGAATACTTTAGCACACTTGAGGCAAATGATTCTTTTCAGGTCCATTTAATATTTCTGTTTTCCCTAGTTACTAACCAAATGTCCTTTTGCAGCCTCACAAGAAGAAGAAACCCTTCATAGAGAAGAAAAAAGCAGTAACTTTTCACTTGGTGCACAGAAGTCAGAGAGATCCACTTGCTGCTGATGATACTGCACCCCAGAGAGTTCTGCTGCCTACACAGAAAGTAAATACTTGCTTTAAGAGGTTTCTGGGAGGGCTGTTGTGTGTCTGTATTACCTTTTCCCTTGTCTATTTCTGTCTATAACTGTATATACTGTAAATATCTGCTTATATATTGTGCTAGCTGTAAATAAATAGCTTCATTCATATTTCCAGAGCCAGCTGAGTCTAGTCTGGGTGATTTCTAAAGCGTGGGGGGGAGGGAAACACCCAAACCATCAGAAATGTTGAGGTTCATTCAGATGAGAATTGCTGGAGGAGAGACAAGTGGTTATGCAATTGTATAATTGAAAAACATGGCCTGGGAGAAAGTAGTTTTCAGTCCATTTTATTAAAAAGGGGCTGTTGTAGGGAAATTAATAGTTGTCATTTATGTGATGTGTTGAAGGATGGTTAGCTGACATTAGGGATACAAATCTATATGAAAACCAGCAACAAGAATTTCCTGAGCCATCCTGAAAAAGCAGGCTTCGTTAGTTAATGCTGCCATGGAAAAGGTTCATGTCCACCAAGCACTGCACCAGATGGTTACAGTGTTCCAATTGGCTGTGTGTTATAATGAGTGGGGAGAGGACCACTAAGACTCCAGAATTCAGGCATTCTCCAAAGATGTGTTCCTTTATAGTCTGCTTAGTGGACCTAACTACTAAACATATTGTGCTAGTTTGAAGCAAGCTAGAATGTTTTGGTGATCATAGGCTGTGAAAGGAAAACAATGGTGATGTCTGCTTCCCTCAGAGTCTTGCTGGAGAAGAAAGGTGAACATTAGATAACAGTCTTGCCATTTTGTCATCACTCTCTGGCTGAGCAGCATCTCCCTAACCTCACCTTCCATTTGGACTAACCCACCTTTACTTTATAACCTCTTGGCTGAACCTCTATTCTTCTTTAGGACTGGGGTAAGGTTGAGAGGGCAGGGGGAAGGTGCAGGGGTGGTTGAGAGCCCCTCCTGGGGACTCAGGTTTCTGGGAGGGCTGTTGTGTTTCTGTATTATCTTTTCCCTTGTCTATTTCTGTCTATAACTGTATATACTGTAAATATCTGCTTGTATATTGTGCTAGCTGTAAATAAATAGCTTCATTCATATTCCCAGAGCTGGCTGAGCCTAGCCTGGGTGATTTACAAAGTGTGGGGGGCAGGGAGCACCCAAACCATCACACATATTTCTCTTTTTTCAATTCCAAGGGTCACGAGGAGCAAAGGCGAGAAGAGCAGCGGAAGTATGGAGTCTTCTTTGATGATGACTATGACTATTTGCAGCATCTAAAAGAAGCATCTGGTCCTTCTGAGCTTGTCCCTTCTGTGCGTGGACAGCAAAGCAGAATTGTTGTCACAAGTGATGGGCACATAGAAGATGAAATTCAGCGAGTCCCTGTAGGTAGTATTTCCGCTAATCATAATCTCATGCTGTTCTTTGGGTTTTAGCATCCTGTAGGCACATGCACCACGTTCAACAAGTGTTATCATGAGAGTGATATCTTTCTGTGTACATATAGGATTTTTTTTGACCCACAGTCAGACTTTGCTGCAGGTGAAAAGAAAAGCTGAGAAGCCAAAGTGTATTCAGAGAATCACAGAACACCAGATTGGAAAGGGACCCCAAGGATCATCTGTTTTAACCTTTCTAAGTAATAGTGTAGTTTAAATGAGATGGCCCAGCAGCCTGGCAAGCTGAGTCTTTGTGGCTGACCATTGTAGAGAAATGCAGTACTTCCCTTGGGAGATTATTGCAGTGACTATTTTCATTGTGAAGAATTTTCTTCTGGATTCCAATTGGGATCCACCTGTGATGGTTTGGGTGTTCCCTGCCCTCTCACACTTTGGAAATCACCCAGACTAGACTCAGCTGGCTCTGGAAATTGAATGAAGCTTATTATTTACAGCTTAGCACAATATACAAGCAGATAGTTACAGTATATACAGTTGTATACAGAAATAGACAAGGGAAAAGATAATGCAGAAACACAACAGCCCTCCCAGAAACCTGAGTCCCCAGGAGGGGCTCTCAACTGCCCCTTCACCTTCCCCCTACCCCTCTCAACCTTACCCCAGTCCCAAGGAAGAATGAAGGTTTGGCCAGGGGGTTAGGAAGCAAAGTGGATTAGTCGAAGAGGCTAGAGAGAGATGCTGCTCCGAGCTCCTCAGCAGCAGGAGTTCCTTATCTATGTTTGTTTTTTTGTTTTTAATACGTCTCAGCAAGCCTATGAGTGAGGTAGACATAAGCTTTGTTTTCCTTCCACAGCCTGTAATCTAGTTCTTCTTACCAAAACATTCTAGCTAGCTTCAAACTAGCACACCCCCCAGAAGTAAAATGTACACATTATCCCTTAACTTTTCCTTGTAAAGAGGAAGTCTCTGTTCTGATAGCCTGGTACTGGTGAACAGTACTTTGTTAGCACAGCTTTAAAACCCTTTGAGTAACCATGGCAAGCTTTTTTACAAGCCATCTCTGTCAAGAAGTATTTGAGCAACTGTTCAGTGGCATTGACATTTGTTTTTAAAATGTTTGGAACTTTGGAATGCTCTTGGAATCGTGAATATATCAGTTCCTATTACTGATCTGTAAAGTGGAATGCAACAGAACCCAGAAGGAGTAGAAAAGGACATTCATTGGCAGACATAACTTGAGAATTTCATGATATTAGATCACATTGAAATGGAAAATCAATAACTAATTTCAGCCAGTGAAGTATGCTGCTGTCAGTTGCTTTTCATTGAAGGAGTTTGGTTTAACAAATACTGTAGTTTTAGCCTAAACCAATGTTCTTAGTCAGAAACACATTTCAGGTACAATTTGGTGATGTTGTATAAGATTTCAAATTACTTCAGATGCATCTTTTAATAAGCCTTTCAGTGAAGGGATAATTGCAAATCTGTATTAAAAACCACTTGTTATGCTTGCTGTATAGCCATTGTCTACAGAGCTTCAGAGATGCAAAAACACTGCCTCTGCACCTGCACCTGGAGGGTACTGACCTGAGAATTAGCACTGCCAACACTTTAACCTAGCTTTCATTGCATAACATTGAACATTTGCACTTGTCTTAATATTTAAGTAGCACTCGTGGAGTTTCTTTTGCTCATGTTTTTGTATATGCTAGCTCAGATGAGAAACTGAGAACAAACAGGTTGTAATGGGTTATTTTCTTTCTTTTCTTAAGGCTCCCTCCATTAAGTTGCCTTCCTCAGTATTTGCCACCGAGTTTGAAGAGGATGTGGGCTTGTTAAATAAAGCTGCTCCTATTTCAGGTATCATTGAATCTCCCTTTCTGTAAGATGAGTTTTCATTTAGCTACTAGATAGTAATTATGGCCTTGATTGCAGTGTCTCATCGGTTTTGGTTCAGAATAAGCTCAATAGCAGGTGTAAAGAGTGATCTATAAGAGACCCATGATTCAATCATAGCTTTTTAGCTTTGCTTGTAGGGGCTGGAATCCATGAGCTCTTACTATTGTGTAGAAAATTGGAACCAGTATCAGGGGAAAACTGTAGGTAGCAGTGTCTTTTTATTACTTTGTTCAACCTAATTCTGGAACTGGATTTTAACTCAAAATATCTCTTCTAATGCTGAATGCTGTTCTCTTAGCTTTGTTAGTGTTATTTCACTGTTACAGGCTGTGAGTGTGCATTTGTTATGCATCCAGGTGAACTGAACATTCACTTCACAGCTGTCTCTATAGGAAGTAGTTGTAGTTCTCTCTGTCTTGATGGGAAGATACTGGAAACAGTAGTTGGTAGTAGAGAGGCATTTTCTGGCCTTTTGTAGTGTAGACAATTCTAGGGCCTGGTGGCTAGCATTGGTAGGTGGCCTTAAAGGGTATTTTTTCTTGTAAAGTAGCCTTGTATGAGACATCACAGTATCACCAAGGTTGGAAGAGACCTCATAGATCATCAAGTCCAACCCTTTACCACTGAGCTCAAGGCTAGACCATGGCACCAAGTGCCACGTCCAATCCTGCCTTGAACAGCTCCAGGGACGGTGACTCCACCACCTCCCCGGGCAGCCCATTCCAGTGTCCAATGACTCTCTCAGGGAAGAACTTTCTCCTCACCTCAAGCCTAAATTTCCTCTGGCGTAGCTTGAGGCTGTGTCCTCTCGTTCTGGTGCTGGCCACCTGAGAGAAGAGAGCAACCTCCTCCTGGCTACAAGCACCCCTCAGGTAGTTGTAGACAACAATAAGGTCTCCCCTGAGCCTCCTCTTCTCCAGGCTAACCAATCCCAGCTCCCTCAGCCTCTCCTCGTAGGGCTGTGCTCAAGGCCTCTCCCCAGCCTCGTTGCCCTTCTCTGGACACGCTCAAGCATCTCAATGTCCCTCCTAAACTGGGGGGCCCAGAACTGAACACAGCACTCAAGGGGTGGTCTAACCAGTGCAGAGTACAGGGGCAGAATGACCTCCCTGCTCCTGCTGGCCACACCATTCCTGATGCAGGCCAGGATGCCACTGGCTCTCTTGGCCACCTGGGCACACTGCTGGCTCATGTTCAGGTGGGTATCAATCAGCACTCCCAGATCCCTCTCTGTCTGGCTGCTCTCCAGCCACTCCGACCCCAGCCTGTATCTCTGCATGGGGTTGTTGTACTATTGAGGAACTTTGTGATTCTTAGCTTTAATCTTTCTTTAGTGCAAATTAACAGTCTAGTTGGATTGCATTGTAGCCAGGAACAGAGCTGTGCAGTGGCAGATAAACTTAACATCTTCTGCTTTGTTTTTTTGACTTTTATTAGGACCACGGCTAGACTTTGACCCAGATATTGTTGCAGCTCTTGATGATGATTTTGACTTTGACAATCCAGAAAATATCTTGGAAGATGATTTTGTTCTACAAGCAAATGAACCACAGAAAGGGTAGACAAAGCTCTGCAGAACTATCTATCATTTGTAAATAAGAATGATGCTGCTTGTTAGTTCGTGTGGTGTAGGAAGCAAGAATGGTTTCAGATTTCCAACTGAATACTTTGATGTGTTAAAGGACAAACAAATTACATTGTGTTATATGGATGGGATCTTACAAAAGCAAATTTTCTTGATGCAACATAGAGGATACAACTCTTCAACTATTCAAAACATTTAAAGTACATTGCTAGTAATACTGATGAAGGCTAACAAGGTTTTCTAGCACCTTTATGAATGCTTTACATGATACTCCACTGCCTATTATTTAAATTTCAATGTATCATATGAAATTTTGCTGTTGCTTTCCCTACTTTGACATATATTGCTGAGCATACACATAACCTCTCTCTCATTGCACAGATGTGTGATCCAGCAGTTAGCAGAAACATTTGCAGCTTTCAGACAGGAGTAGTATTATGCTGACTGCTGTGGCACTGTTACTGAGAAACTTCTTTTACTGATTTGAAAGTAATAACTTTTCATTTTCCCCTCTCAAGTTTTCAGTCTGTCATTGCTGAATTGTTTCAGGTGAACCAGATGTGGAAGTGTATTGCTGTAAGTCTGTTTTATGTGTCTGTTCAGGGGATCATATGCTGAGGATGAAGATGAATGGGAAGATGTGGAGGATGATAGCGATGAAGAGGGTAGTTGCAGTAACGATAAAGACTACGATTCAGAAGGTCCTTTATCAGATGATGGAGTTGATGGACAGACTAAAGAATTTCTCTTTATGCAAGAAGAAACCAAGAGTCGTTTCACAGAGTATTCTATGACATCTTCAGTAATAAGAAGGAATGAGCAGTTAACCCTCTTGGATGACAGGTTTGAAAAGGTGAGGCAAATCAAAAATCTTAAACATAGGGTGCTAAATGCTGTTTGGTCTTTTGATTCTTCTTGTAAGATGGTGTCCTGTATGCCTGTGTAAATGCTTACTGCCTTGGATAGCCAGGGTATCAAACAGCTGTTCTCTGCACGTATTCTGCCTGAAGGGGATTGTGTTAAATCGCTGTTAAAAGGGCTAACAGTGGTACAGTTAAACAGAATTGCTGCAGTGGAAGAATGCTCTGACTTTTGTCCTGAGCAGTGACAGACTTCTCAATGTACAGATTGAAATAATGCCTCAGAATAAGAAACATGCTCTAGGGGATGAATAAAAGATAACTTTCTGACTCCCAGGCTGAAAGGATACTGATAGTAAGGAGGAAATCCTACTGCAGGTGTTTTTGGCAGTTGATTGGCAAATGAGAGAGGAGAAGAAAATTGTTAATAGAAAGAAATGTGTACATCTCCTTGAGGCCAGCCAGGAGCTGCACAGCAACTGTGATCTAACTACAGGTTCTCACTTCTTCATTTTAGTTTTTTGAACAATTTGATGAAGATGAAATTGGAGCCTTGGACAATGTGGAGTTGGAAGGCTATATTGACACGGACAACGCTCGCTTGCAGGAAGTCCTGAATGATTACTACAAAGAGAAAGCAAAGAAGTATGCATTCCCAGAGTACTGCTTCACATAAGCAGTTACATAACCCTGTGTTGATACTGAAACTTTGAGTATGGTGTTTCCAGTTCATGTACTCAAAGGTTACATCCCACAGTAAAAGCAGCTGCATAGGAGGGTTTTTTTAGTGTCACTCAATGTCAGCCTTAACATACTGTTGCTGTCTACAGCTATCTGAAGGGATATTGTAGCCAGGTGGGGGGTGGCCTCTTCTCCCAGGCAACCAGCAATAGAACAAGGGGACACAGTCTCAAGTTGTGCTGGGGGAAGTATAGACTGGGTGTTAGGAGGAAGTTCTTCACAGAGAGAGTGATTGCCATTGGAATGGGCTGCCCAGGGAGGTGGTGGAGGCACCGTCCCTGGAGGTCTTCAAGCAAAGCCTGGATGAGGCACTTGGTGCCATGGTCTAGATGACTGGCTAGGGCTGGGTGCTAGGTTGGACTGGCTGATCTTGGAGGTCTCTTCCAACCTGGTTGATTCTATGATACGATACAGTTAAGTGAAGCTATTCTGCAGGTTTATGCAGAACTGGAATAACTCTACTAAGTTCATTATAACCCCTAAGTTACAGTAAAAAGGGAAAGAAGAAATGCCTCACCTTTCTCCTTGTACTTTCATTCCTGTCTGTAACAGATTCTGTAGCCAAGTCTGTTCTGTGCTGCTGCTATGCAGTCTGGAGCACTGCAAAAATCAGTACAGATAAAGCAACCTCATGTCGATGTGAGGTTGTATTTCCATGGTATATTCACTCTGTCTGAAAGCAGGTGATAGTATCCCAAAATTAAGTGGCTATATATTCTCTCATTGAGCTTGTTTCTGGATTGCAAGGTAGTGTAATGTGTCCTTTGTAGTGAAAGATGGCTGGCTGCTCTGCAGCAGAGTTTGGAATCCCCCCTAGAGCTGCCTTACTTACAGACTAAAAACTCAATCCTCTTCTCTTCCTGCTTTCCAGGAAGAATGCAAAAATACTTCAAATTATCAAATGCAAAAATACTTCATTTTTGTTTGCTGTGTTTCTTATACTATGTTTCAGCTTATTTTGGAGATGCCTACTTCAGGAAACTTACTTTTGCTGTAGGAGTCATTGGGAGTTCCTTTGCTTTGGGGTATTCCCAAGGAGAGGCTGGGTTTACACAATGACACATTTTCAGGATGGGATAAATGTTGGATTTTTTTTTCCTTTGGACTTTTTGCAGTTGTGTGAAATTGGATGCTCTTGAACCCTGTGAAGAATTAGACTCTGCTTTGCATGAAGAAAGTGAGGAAGAAAAAGAAGAAATAGTAACTGTGGTTATTGAGGAACCAAAAGAAAAGTGGGATTGTGAATCCATTTTGAGTAAGTGTTCTGGAGTTTGCTTGTTTGGTCCTAGGGTTTCAAAGTCAATGATAGGTGATCTTGGAACCTTTCTAACAGTGTTGTAGGTAAAATGCTTTATGCTTCTGGAGCAAATAGGGGGAGTTCTTGCTAGATAAAACTGCTGCTATTGTCTGCATAACTTAATTCTTGAGGTTTAGTATCTTCAAAGACTAAGTAGTAGTGCAATTCATAATGAATTGACCTTATTTCAGTTTGCAAGCCTTCACTAACTTTTTTTTTCTTTGCTTGTGACCTAGGTACATATTCAAACTTATATAATCACCCAACACTTATTAAAGAACCATCAAAGGTAAAAAAAAATAATCATTAAACTTACTCAACTAACAACTTGGACTGGGAAGACTTGAGACAAAAGTGGTTATTTTTTTTTCAATGGACATCAGTTTTTAAAAGGAGGGAGCAGAAAGGAGAGTTGGGGAGATTGTTAGTCTTTGGCATACTTCACTGAAGAAAGGTTTGGATATATTTTGTTTTATTAGAAGGAAAATTGAGAAGAACGTTGGGGTACTGATAGATAGTAGCTGAAGATGAGCCAGCAGTGTGCCCAGGTGGCCAAGAGAGCCAATGGCATCCTGGCCTGCATCAGGAACAGTGTGGCCAGTAGGACAAGGGAGGTTATTCTTCCCCTGTACTCAGCACTGGTCAGGCCACACCTTGAGTGCTGTGTCCAGTTCTGGGCCCCTCAATTCAAGAGAGATGTTGAGGTGCTGGAAGGTGTCCAGAGAAGGGCAACAAAGCTGGTGAGGGGCCTGGAACACAAACCCTATGAGGAGAGGCTGAGGGAGCTGGGGGTGTTTAGCCTGGAGCAGAGGAGGCTCAGGGGGGACCTCATTGCTGTCTACAACTACCTGAAGGGAGGCTGTAGCCAGGTGAGGGTTGGCCTCTTCTCCCAGGCAACCAGCAACAGAACAAGGGCACACAGTCTCAAGTTGTGCCAGGGGAGGTCTAGGCTGGATGTTAGGAGGAAGTTCTTCCCAGAGAGAGTGATTTGCATTGGAATGGGCTGCCCAGGGAGGTGGTGGAGTCACTGTCCCTGGAGGTGTTCAAGAAAAGCCTGGATGAGGCACTTAGTGCCATGGTCTGGTTGACTGGCTAGGGCTGGGTGCTAGGTTGGACTGGCTGATCTTGGAGGTCTCTTTCACCCTGGTTGATTCTGTGATTCCATGAGTTCAACATTCCTGTAAATAGCTAGGCATAAATGTAGAGAGCAAGGAATTGCTTTCTTGCTATCTGTCATATAGCCTTGTTTAATCTGTGTCTCACAACCACATCTTAGGTTTTTTTCCTTGCAAATAGATTTCTGTTTCCCTTCTACAGTTGGAAACAGTTTATTGTAGTTCTTTGGCCTTTCAGACGTTTCACATCATTAGAGCACAACTTGATGTTCCAGATGTGTGAGACTTTGAGAGGAAAACTTATTCTTGAATCTTTATAAAGGAACATGAAGTGCCTACTTGAGGGTTGGTGGGTGGTTGGTTCTTTCTGCTAATATTTCATAGAATGTAGAATATTTAAAAGGCAGAAGCTTGTTCTGGGAGGCCAGATTCTGCTCACAAGAATGTTGAATTCCTTTTTTTTGGAGATCATTGTGTAGTCTTCTGAGGGAAGAAAATAGCATGAGGAAATTGACAGGTTTGTTGCTGTAAAATCTGAATCTAATGGATCAAGCTGATGAGTCAGTACGACGTGGGTTTCTTGAAGGGAAAGTTAGGGACCACTAATGCATGTTTTGTCTGTTTTAGCCCAAACCAATAAAAATTTCCCAGAAGACTGGAATTCCCTTACATGTCCTGCCTCAGAAAGGTCTGACTGCTAAGCAGATTGAACGCATGCAGATGATTAATGACAGTGACCTGCCAAGAGCATCGACGCAGCCCCGTTCCAAAGATGAGAGCACAGAGGATCGCAGAGCTAGGAAACAAGCCATAAAAGAGGAGAGGAAGGTAAGTTGTTTTAAGCAAAGCCTTGCAAAAACATATTCTATTATCTGAACTCTGTCTTAAAATAGGTTTTTTAAGCTCGTTTGTTCTTCTGTCTGGAGCACAATAGGAAAAGCCTACTGGTCTCAAAGGACTCGTTATTGCTTTTTTGTAATATCTACTGGAAATAAAGTTACCCTTTTAACTTCTGTCATCTTAATTTCCTCTCTGGAAATTTTGCTGTGGCCACTAGTATGACTTTGGTAGGAGCCTTCATATTTCCTTACTATCTAGGTAAGCAAAGAAAACAGCTGTGAAGTTTCAAAGAATCGCAGAATGTTAGAGGTTAGAAGGGACCTCCAGAAATGAAGTCCAATCCCCCTGCCGAAGCAGGATGTCCTGGGAATGCATCCAGGCAGGTTTTGAAAGTCTCCAGAGAAGGAGACTCCACAGGATCTGTGGGCAGCCTGTTCCAGTGCTCTGTCACCCTCACTGTAAGGAAGTTTCTCTTCATGTTGAGGTGATACCTTCTGTGTTCAAGTTTGTATCCCTTGTTCCTTGTATTAACACTGTGCACCACCAGAAAGTGATTGGCCCCATCCACTTGACACCCACAACTCATATATTTATAGACATTTATTGGATGTCCTCTCAGTCATCTCTTCTTCAGACTAAACAGCCTCAGTTTTCTCAGTCTTGCTCCTCAAGGGAGGTGCTGAAGTCTCCTAATCATCCTTATGGCTCTCCAGTGGACTCTCCAGGAGGTCCCTGTCTCTCCTGAATTGGGGACCCCCAAACTGAACACACTATTCCAGGTGTGGTCTCACCAGGACAGAGTAGAGGGAGCAGAAAAGCCTCCCTAGACCTGCTGGACACTTTTCTTGATGCACCTCAAGATGCCTCTTGGCCACAAGGACATGTTGCTGGCCCATGGAGCACTTGCTGTCTCCAAGGTCTTTCTCCCACACAGTATCACACAGTATCATCAGGGTTGGAAGAGACCTCACAGATCATCAAGTCCAACCCTTTACCACAGAGCTCAAGGCTAGACCATGGCACGAAGTGCCACGTCCAATCCTGCCTTGAACAGCTCCAGGGACGGCGACTCCACCACCTCCCCGGGCAGCCCATTCCAGTGTCCAATGACTCTCTCAGTGAAGAACTTTCTCCTCACCTCCAGCCTAAATCTCCCCTGGCACAGCCTGAGGCTGTGTCCTCTTGTTCTGGTGCTGGCCACCTGAGAGAAGAGAGCAACCTCCTCCTGGCCACAACCTCCCCTCAGGTAGTTGTAGACAGCAATAAGGTCAGCCCTGAGCCTCCCTTTCAGATCAGAGTGAAAAGCCTCTGAAAGAAATGTGACAAATCTAATTGGCCACAATGATATCCTGACTGGTTTGTTTAGGATCAGAAACTGCCAACATGTTAGAAGCTTCAGCTAATTAAAGACTATGATTCTGATGGTACATATTAGTTTGACTAGTAGTAATTAGTGTCATAAATAATAACCTTGTCCAAATTACTGCTGTTTTCATGATCTGGAGCTGTTAATTAGAATGGTTTCTTTTTGCATGGTTTGTGTATTTGGTAAACTTGTAATTATTTGTACTTACAGGAACGCAGAATGGAGAAGAAAGCCAACAAGCTAGCCTTCAAACTGGAGAAAACAAGGCAAGAAAAGGAGTTGCTCAATCTGAAACAGAACATGCAAGGACTGAAGCTGTCTTGATGAAAGTGAGGGAACTTATCCCTAAGTTTGCATTTGTAATGAAAAGGGAAGCGAGATCTCAGTTTTGCCAGTTATGCACAAAGGAGTATATTCAGGTGCTACTGGAACAAGAACCAGTTATCATTCTTTCCCAAATGAGGTCATACATAACATCATCTATTCATGGTGACTCTTCTGTCAAAAGTGACATGAAATCTGCTGGAAAGTGTAATTGCAGCAAAAATGTGTTAAAGTTACAAAAAATATTTTCTGGTACAAACTATTACTGAACAAAGTTTTTTATATATATGTTGAATGTACTCAATAGATGAGCAGAATCCTGCAGATCTGATTAGATCCTGCTATTAAATTATTTTGGTTCACAAATCAATGTATCCATTTATTTTCTCTCTTGTTCCCCAAGGATCAGTACTGGGCCCAGTCCTGTTCAACATCTTTATTGATGATCTGGACGAGGAGATTGAGTCCAGCATCAGTAAGTTTGCAGATGACACCAAGCTAGGAGCAGGTGTTGATCTGTTGGAAGGTAGGAGAGCCCTGCAGAGGGACCTGGACAGGCTGGATGGGTGGGCAGAGGCCAATGGGATGAAACTTAACAAGGCCAAGTGCAGGGTTCTGCACTTTGGCCACAACAACCCCAAGCAGTGCTACAGGCTGGGGACTGAGTGGCTGAGAGCAGCCAGCAAGAAAGGGACCTGGGGGTGCTGATAGATAGTAGCTGAAGATGAGGCAGCAGTGTGCCCAGGTGGCCAAGAGAGCCAATGGCATCCTGGCCTGCATCAGGAACAGTGTGGCCAGTAGGACAAGGGAGGTTATTCTTCCCCTGTACTCAACACTGGTCAGGCCACACCTTGAGTGCTGTGTCCAGTTCTGGGCCCCTCAATTCAAGAGAGATGTTGAGGTCCTGGAAGGTGTCCAGAGAAGGGCAGCAAAGCTGGTGAGGGGCCTGGAACACAAACCCTATGAGGAGAGGCTGAGGGAGCTGGAGGTGTTTAGCCTGGAGAAGAGGAGGCTCAGGGGGGACCTCATTGCTGTCTACAGCTACCTGAAGGGACACTGTAGCCAGGTTAGGGTTGGCCTCTTCTGCCAGACAAGCAGCAGCAGAACAAGGGGACACAGTCTAAAGTTGTGCTGGGGGAGGTCTAGGCTGGATGTTAGGAGGAAGTTGTTGCCAGAGAGAGTGATTGGCATTAGAATGGGCTGCCCAGGGAGGTGGTGGAGTCACCATCACTGGAGGTGTTCAAGAAAAGCCTGGATGAGGCACTTAGTGCCATGGTCTGGTTGACTGGCTAGGGCTGGGTGCTAGGTTGGACTGGCTGATTTTGGAGGTCTCTTCCAACCTGGTTGATTCTGTGATTCTCTCCCTTATACTGGTGATTAAATAGTGTTGTGATATAGCACACTTGTAAGTTAAGGGGTTTTCAACCACTCATATACTAGCTTTGTTATTTGTTTGGGTAATACTACAAAAGATGGCAAATAACCTTTTGTAAACAGGTGTCTGAACAGCTCTTGAGTAGGTACATATCCCTGTTACCTAACCCAAGTTGTAGTTTCTTAGCAAACAAAACCTGTCACAGCAAGTGTCAGAGGTGCAGCAGCTGATGACTGTTACTTTTACTGTTGAAATCAGCTTTGCTGAAAGTACTCAGCCCTAGCAGCATGGCAGATGAGCAGCAGATAGAAAAATACTGTGGGTTGCAGGCAGCCACTCAGTAGAGTGGCTTAGCTACTACTACTGCCACCTCCAATGGGAGGTTACACTGTGGCCAAGCCAGAGAAGGAAAGCTTTGGGAAAGGGATGAATGAAGTTAAGGGACAGCAGGGCTGGTGGCGCTGCTTTTGGCTCTCTGGTGCTGGAGCTCATCCTCTCTTGGTTTTGTTGATAGGCACTGTGGTTGTCAAATGCTCCCTGTGGGTGCCTGAAAGGATTCCAGCAGGTCTGGAGTGGGATGGAAGACGATCAGAGAAAGAAAGCTTTAATTACTCAAATGAGTCTGCCCTTAAAAAAGGCAGGTACTCCTTGAATGCCACACAGTGGGTATCAACAGGGTGAGGATGGGAGAAGGAGTTTTAATGTCTTTGTCACATAAATGTGTTAAGAATACATTAAATATTCCTTAAGTAGCTTTGTGAAAATGAGATTGAGAAGAGCAAATGGGAGGAGTGGTGAGACCTTTGAATGTAATGCACTGAAATAGCTCAAAATAATTGCTTGTTTTGGACAAAGGCTTTGATAATATATCTTAATCAAGTAACACGGGTTTAGAAGAGGCAATGAACAGGAACTTTAGTTCACAAGGATCTTGGTCACTGCTCAGAAAACTTGAAACATCAGTATAGTGTTCACATCCAGATTAAGACTTGTGTGTTCTAGAACTGTTCAACCAAATCTGTAGAAATCATCTGTCAGGATAGAACAAGTTTCAGGGTTTTGGTTTGGCTGATACCTGTATGAGTTTTCCTAGGTTTCACAGGCTGAAGCAGGGGCTGCCTGTGTCATAACAGTCAATTACATCATTGCTGCTACATGGCAACTTGGAGTTGTGAGCTTTAGAGGTGATGAAGGCTGACCACTCAAGACTCTTAACAGCAATGCAAGAGAGGAAATTTGGGAAACCATTCTACTGAGATGAGTCACCTACTGGGAAAGGAGTTAAGTGGAACAAGTGAGTAACAGATGCTGTTCAGTGGTTAGGGTGGAATGAGATTCTGTGATTCACTGAAAAGGAAAATGTTTTACTGCAGAGTGCACATATTTCTTTGCTAGTCCTTAATTCATCCACTATTGTATCTGTCTAAAGTAACCTTCTGTGGCAAATTGTCCTTTTGCTTGAATGCTCATTGCTAATTTGCTGATACTGTGCTTGTACCAAAATTCCCCTCCCCCTTTTTTTGTCTCCTGTTGTTGGTTTGGTTAGTTATTTTGTTTCTTAAAAAAAAACCCCAAACCCTCAGTTATCAGTGAAAACTTGGAAGCAGTAAAAACAGAATAAAAGGGATGGTGGAGGCTAAGGAAGCTATTTGGAAGGAAGAGTATAGTCCGGACTAACCACAGACACACAGATGCTGTGTGGGAGCAAAAGTGGAAAGAGGTTTAAAGAGAAGAATAAAGATCCTAGAATTGCTTTGTTCCTCTACACTTGTCCTGAGTGAAATGCTGTAGTGACCTTAACTCTGTGCCCTGAAGGATGGTAAAATCTGAAGGCAAAGGTAAGAAACAAAAGCAGTCACACATCTGCTTCTGCTCAGCGGGACAAGGATTTCTTTGGTTTGTTGCAAGAGCAGATAAGGACTACGTAAAGGAGAAGTCTTTCCCTCTCTGGGTTACAAGGCTCATGAGAAACGTTCAGGTCATCCCAAAAGTTGCTTTTGTTTAATACAAAGATGTCCCTGCACTGCAATGAGACTGTGACTGCTCTTGGAGCTGGGGTGGCTTAGAACTACTTTGTATGTAACTTAACCTGATTCCCCAAAACATTACTGATTTGAAAACAAACAGACAAAAAAAAAATCCCACAGATGTGACATTTACTAAGTAAGATCATCTTGGAATGCTGTTTGGCATACAATGGAAGTGTTCTGCCTTGAGAGTGATGTTGTCACACTAACTTTCTGGCATAGCCGTGGTTTGCCTTGAGCCGTGACTGGGCAGAACTGGCTCCTGGTTCCTTACAAAGCAAAGAGAATAAAACCAGCTGCAGGTCACCTGCTCTTGCTTCCCAGCCCCACCTTGCCTGGCTGTGATGTCCTTGTGAAAGCACATACCTGAGCAGTGGTGTGGAAAGCAAAGAGCTGTCCATCACAGCAAAGGAGAGCTTGTGCCTCACAGGAACGAGGTAAAGAAGGTCGTTCTGTGCGAGGCAGCCCTGGCACAAGACTGTAGGTGTCCTCCTCTGACAAAGTGCTGTTAGAGCAAGAGCTCAGTCCAAATGCTTACTCTGCTGTAGTCGAGCTGTCCTGGACAGTGTAACCAAGACTTCCTCTGGTTGGAATTTTGCACAGCTGCCCGAAGTCAAGATCTGACTCCCTGTACAACCTGTGGAAGACGTTTTGCAGGAGCTGTTCTGGTAAAAGGAAACTCGTGTGTTTTTTGTCAAGTGGGAGTGTGAGTGTGTGCAGCTGGGAGGGGTGGTGAGCGCCGGGGGCTGAGGAGGTGGCTCCTGGTAGAGCAAGGGGTGCATTTTAAGGAGCGAGTGATTGAATAACTGGATTCATCAGTGAGCTTGATTAGAAAGTTAATGAATGTGCACAGACATTTTGGGACTTAATCTGCAGTCCTGCACTGTTTTCATTGACCTGCCTGCCCAAACCTAGATGTTTACTATATATTGCACTTCAAAATAACCTATCTCTTGGTGAGACATAAATGACTCAGCTGAAGCTTTCTTTGTGTTCCAAGTTTCTAGGCAGAATTTGGGTTTTTTTCAGGCTTCCTGGGAAAAACAGACTTATAAACCATCTGATAAGTAGTCCCTTTGACAGCATAATGCGGGCACCAGGCTCTATTCCAAAGCCTACTGAAGTGAATGAAAAGATTCCCCCTGACCTCCCTGATCCCTGGATTACAAACTAAATGGGTGTCTGCACAGTTTGCCTGACACAACCCAACTGTGGGGGTTTTATTATGAGGCAGGGGGCTCTGCATGCACCCCTCCCCTCCTCTGTTTGCATTACTGGTCCTGTGGCTCTGTGGTAGATCAGTTCAGCCCTGAGGTAGAACTAAAAACTAATTAAAAACCAACACCAAAAAAAAGAAAAATACCCTGGGAACTGCCTGACTATGAATGCTGAGACAAAGGTGGAACTACCTGGTGTTAACAGCTCCATGTTTGGTATCTCAGATCAGATACATAATGGTTTCATTAACAAAGTGAAAAGGCAGTTGGCTATGGTTGGAGGAATGCTGTGGGTTGATTGTCTCTATGGCTAGCCTGAGATACAGGTCCTGTAATGTCCTGATGGGACAGGACTTGTATGCTCTTGATGAGGAAGACGCAGGTATCTGCTGTCGTCTTGGTGTTGTAGAGAAGTCCTCCTCTGAAATTTGCTGTCAAAAATGTCTATAAACAGAAGATAAGGATGTGAAGTGCATGAGTAGAAAGGTTCAGAGGGACAGAAGAATCCAGGAATGTGTGTTGTACTAGACCAAGGTGGTTTTTAGTGCAGCTGAGCTGTAACCAAACTGCTTGCCAAGCAGACAGCTGCTTGATTCCTCTGGGAAAAGTGAATGGCATAGAAAAAATAAGGAGAAGATCAAGAATAGTAACTCAGAACTGGAAAGGGAGAGCAAACAAAGGAATACAGGAAAGAGATCTTTAATTTAGCAGCTGCAGCTGGGTTCCAGTAGGTGCTATCCACAGAAAAAGGGACATAGTTTGGTCCTTTCTGTCCCGGTGCTCCTCACAAAGTGGATTGTCGTGGAAGAGTGAGGTTGATGATAAAAGTTAAGAGCCTTCTGAATCTTTAAACCTCCTTTGTTGTGAGGTGTGGCTCTTCCACAAACTTGTTGCTGGATATCTACCTAAAATTCCCCTCTGCTTCCAGCAGCAGGCGTTATCCCTAGCCCTAGTTTTCTGCCAGGTTAGCCGTGCAGTTAAGCAGCTGCTCCCTTTCAGCCTGGGGGCTGTCTGGTTTTCAGTAGTGTCAATGGGATGGGCAGTGCTGCCGTTTGTCAGAGGAGCCCAGGGTCTGCAGTGAACGTCTAAACTCAACTAATAATGTAAATATCAGCCCCTTAAACTGGATCAGTCTGCTCTCTTAAACGAGAAACAAATCCCATTCTGGTGGTGGTAAGGGAGTCCAGTGGGACCCTTCCTGCTCACAGACCCAGTCTGTTTTTCTGTGCAAGTCATTACTCATGCTGGCCTCCAGCACCAGCTTGAGCACAACAAAGTGGAAATGGCTTCTCTTTCTTGCTTGTGTCAGGCTACAGCTGTACTTGGCCAGCTCTTTAAAGTTTTGTGAGCTGCAGGAGTTAAACTGAACTCAAAATGAGTACTGCTTCAGCTGCCTGCTCCCGAATCAGAGTAGTTTTAAAGGCTGAGTAAAGAGGCACCATTAACAAAGCTTGACTTCAACCCCTAAACGGCTGCTTTCCTTTGTGCTGCAGCTGAGACACGATCCCATATGCAAGAAGGTCTTCAACAAGAAACGCAAGCCCTTCAACTCTTTGAAACAGAGACTGCAGGGAACAGAAATCACCACTGTAAAGACACAGCCCTCCCAAAAGGTATAGTTAAAATTGAAGCTTGCATTATCTCCACATGAAGCCTTTCATTCACCAACGCTATTGTTTCCTCTGAGGACAAATCCTGGATGTTGTGGATGAGTCTCACATATGTGCTTGACTCGCTGCCAAGTCCTTTCCTCCCCCTCCCTGTGCTGCTAGCGCTTGAGAGTTTCTCCATTCAGAGACAAACCAGTAGGTGTCACGCCTACTATGGCACATCAGTGTCTCAGCTTGTCTAGGCAATGTTCACCTATGTATTTTTAAGCCTTTGAGAGTTTTCTGATGACTTCCTCTTCACTTAAATCTGAAAGGGAGAGTGATCAGAGATGGTTGGTGCAGGAATGTCTCAGAGTGAATGTGAAAGGTCTCAGTAGCCCAAACCTTGCACACATGGAGCTGTGGAGATTCACTGCTGTTGAACTCAAGGCTTTAAAACATCTTTAAACAGAACTTACATGCAGAGCTGGAGGGCAAGAAGCTTAAGCTCTTACTGAAAGGAGTTTTTTTCCACACACTGTTGTGGAGGAGAGGAATACACAGGGACATGCATGTGTATAACTGTACCCAGCTGTGCCAAAGCACTGCCGATACTGTGTCCGTGCAGACTGCCATTGTAAAACAACCTTTAACACCAGATGTGAAAAGAAACAGAAGTGCACAAAGGTTTAAAATGAGGAGAATCTGACAAGTGGAAGAGTAGGGAAGGCCTTAGCCTCTTCTCTGTTGCATTTTAAGCACCCTTTGGTCTGCCATGACCAGAGTGTTTTGTTGGAGGCATTGCTCTTTTAAGGGTTTCTGGGTGCTGCCAGTTGACAGTGAAGGGCTCAATCCTGTGCCTTTCAGAAAAGGGCAAATTTCTTTGGGTTGTAACTTTTTTTCCTTTCCCCCAGAAAGGAAGAACCCACACTGGAAGATGTGACTCTGTCCCTTGCAAGGGGAGAATGTAGCTTGCACCTTCCTTTCCTTATTTCCATTACAGGAAGAGCCAGGGAAGAAATCTAACTGGAGGCAGCACCACCAGGATTTTATTAACGCTGTTCGATCGGCCAGGCAGGTCACAAAGGCTCTGAGGGAAGGCCTTCCTCTGCCACCTCCTCCCCCACCAAGCATCAATCCAGGTTTGTGCACTCTTAGTGCTGTTCTCATACTTATCTTTGATAAAGCAGTGAGCTCTTATGATCAATAGCTGGGCTCCAGTTTTGTGCTCCCTGGCACAACCCAACAGGAACATCAATTCCCTCCCTACACAAGAGGGACATGGAACTGTTGGAGCAAGCCCAGAGGAGGGCCATGAGGATGCTCAGAGGGCTGCAGCACCTCTGCTATGAGGGCAGGCTACGAGAGTTGAGGCTTTTCAGTCTGGAGAAGAGAAGGATTCAAGGAGACCTTGTAGTGGCCTTCCAGTGTCTGAAGGAGACCTACAGGAAGGCTGGGGAGGGACTATTGACAAGGTCTTGTAATGACAGGATGAGGAGGAATGGGTTTAAACTGGAAGAGGGGAGATTTAGATGAGATGTTAGAAGGAACTTCTTTACAGTGAGGGTGGTGAGACACTGGAATGGGTTGCCCAGGGAGGTTGTGGATGCTTTCTCCCTGGAGGTGTGTAAGGCCAGGTTGGATGAGGCCTTGAGCAACCTGCTGTATTTGGAGCTGGATGATCCTTGAGGTGCCTTCCAACCTAGACCATTCTATGGTTCTACTCTTTAATTTTCACCTGTATTTCTTGGGTTAAACTGAGTAGAAGTGCAGTGCAGAGGGGTAGGGAGGAAGAGGAAAGTAACTGCACTTTTTAAGTTGAAAGGCAGCAAGTTTAGGGTCCGATATTAGATAATGCTTTGGAAGGAGAGTCAGGATGCCTGCATCCAGCACAGGCTGGACCACAGTGTAACAGAGGTGAAATACCTCCCCTCACTATTCAAAACAGCTGTGGTGTGGCTGGGCTTGCCCACTCCCATGTGATGGCTTTTCCAACTATCCCCTACCCCTCCTAACTGTGCAGATAGAGGAAGCTGTTTAGAAAAGATGGGACTGGTTTGCTATTGATAGCAGGTGTGGTCTCTGCACAAAGCTCACCACTTTAGAAGTTACAGGCCCCAAAAGATGCACATACAGCACATTTTTCTCATGATATGTGATTTAAAAAACATGGGAATGGGGCTCAGTGGAGTTTTGCCTGCATTAGGAAGGTGAAGGGTGGGAGAGTGAAGCAAGGGCTCTCTGGGCTCACTTCCAGAGTAGGAATTCTTGACTGATGGCAAAAACAGCTGCTGTGATTCCAGCCTTTCTCTTCTAGATGACAGCAATGCAGTCAGTACAAGCAGCAGGACACATCTTCCTTCCTTGATTGGGGTCAGGCTCCTCTCTGAATTTCCACTGCTGAATTCATTAATGACTTTGTTATTTCTTGTCTGTCTCTACTGACTCTAAGAGCAGACCCCTCCCTTTCCTTCTCTCTCTTGGAGGAAACTGATTTGTGCAAGAACAGCACTAGTTAGAAAGGAATTTGAGACCTGCTTTTTGGGAAAGACAAATTGCTGAGGGGCCTACTCAGGATGTGAATCTTTACCACAGGGCTGGAGAGAAATGATGTGGGTTGTGGGGAGAAAAGAGAGGTATTCCCTCTCTTCCTCCTCCAAATAGAGCCCAAAGCTCCCCATTCTCCCCTCAAGTGTCAGGTCCCCCTGCCAAGGCAGGTGTCTGTCTTATCCTCCCTCCATGCTGCTGGTCTGGAGCTGGCTTCTGGTGGTCGTTTGGGCCACTTTTTCAGGCTGCTACTGAAAGAAACAGTTTTTAAAGCCAACCTATCTGTAGTACTCCGATAAGAACACTTGGCCTTCCTTTGTAAAAGGCACTGGGTAGGGAGGAAAGGTCTGAGAATGGCAAAGGAAAATCAGGACTGTAAGACTGTCAGAAATGACTCTAGGAGGCACTACTGTGTGTTCTTTACAACGCTGCTTCACCCCCAGAAACCTGCCTCTTGGATGTGCCCCAGATGGTAGGGCACAATTTCTTCAGCAGCATTTCACCAAAAGAAATCTTACTGATCAGTCTCCTAAAGAGGTCTTAAAATCCTTGGGATTTGACTGCTCCAGGAATTTCTAGATAGTTGTGAGGTCGGTGGTGGGAATAAGCAAAAGAATAAAATCTGATTTGATTTATTCCTAGGGCTTTATTGATGAAAGCAATTCCTGTTTGCTGCGTTAGTGCTGTAGCCCTGTATTTTAGGATCCCAAGTGCCTGCCTAGGGGAGATGTGTCTAATTACAGTATCACAGTCTCACAGTATCACCAAGGTTGGAAGAGACCTCACAGATCATCAAGTCCAACCCTTTACCACAGAGCTCAAGGCCAGACCATGGCACCAAGTGCCACGTCCAATCCTGCCTTGAACAGCTCCAGGGACGGCGACTCCACCACCTCCCCGGGCAGCCCATTCCAGTGTCCAATGACTCTCTCAGTGAAGAACTTTCTCCTCACCTCAAGCCTAAATCTCCCCTGGCGCAGCCTGAGGCTGTGTCCTCTTGTTCTGGTGCTGGCCACCTGAGAGAAGAGAGCAACCTCCTCCTGGCCACAGCCACCCCTCAGGTAGTTGTAGACAGCAATAAGGTCTCCCCTGAGCCTCCTCTTCTCCAGGCTAACCAATCCCAGCTCCCTCAGCCTCTCCTCGTAGGGCTGTGCTCAAGGCCTCTCCCCAGCCTCGTCGCCCTTCCCTGGACACGCTCAAGCATCTCAATGTCCCTCCTAAACTGGGGGGCCCAGAACTGAACACAGTACTCAAGGTGTGGTCTAACCAGTGCAGAGTACAGGGGCAGAATGACCTCCCTGCTCCTGCTGGCCACACCATTCCTGATGCAGGCCAGGATGCCACTGGCTCTCTTGGCCACCTGGGCACACTGCTGGCTCATGTTCAGGCAGGTATCAATCAGCACCCCCAGATCCCTCTCTGTCTGGCTGCTCTCCAGCCACTCCGACCCCAGCCTGTATCTCTCCATGGGGTTGTTGTGGCCAAAGTGCAGCACCCTGCACTTGGAGCTATTGAAGCCATCCCCTTGGACTCTGCCCATCTGTGCAGGCAGTCAAGGTCCCGCTGCAGAGCCCTTCTGCCCTCCAACCCAGCCACATCTGCCCCCAGCTTGGTATCATTCTCCTAAGTCTGGGAGCCAGTGCAAGCTCACCATGGTCACCTGCTGACAGAGCCAGGTTTTGAAGTGCATCTCAAGCACTCCAGGAGAGCAGAGCAGTTCTCCTGCAGTGTTTCAGCTGTGACCCAAGCGGTTCCTTTCTTACGGCCAGACTACGTTCGGTGCCCGCACTGCTCCCGAAGATTTAATGAGGCTGCCGCGCAGAGGCACATCGAGTTCTGCGCAGAACAAGCTGCCCGACGCCCCCTCGCTGCAAAGACCACCAGGCAGGCTTTGGTAAGCACACACAGCCACGCTGGGCTTGTCCTGCAGGAGTGAAGACCTGTGTTAATAGAAAAATTAAGAATCCAGGGAAGGGAGTAGCCTCTGGAGACAAGCTACATGCAGAAGATCAGATAGGAGTTCTTGTCAGCTGTGATCATCCACTTAGTGCCATGGTTTAGTTGATTAGAAGGTGTCAGGTGATAGGTTGGACTCGATGATCTCAGAGGTCTTTTCCAACCTGATAAATTCTGTGTGAGCAGTGACAGAACGTGATTGCATGGAAAAGTTAGACAACAGTTTCTTTAGACTCTTCTGGGGTTGGATTCCAGCTGTAGGGAAGCACAAACCTGACTGATCTCGCAGCACACAGGGAAAGCTGCTCTTGTTCATTAGCAGTCCCTGCTGTTGGCAGGCTTGCTGCTTCCTGCAAAGGTAGAGCTGATTTAGTCCCTGATTGCTGGGCACAAAGCCAAAGGGCTAAGACCCTTGGGGGAATCAGAAAAGTGGAGTCCTGTGTTTTTAAAAAGCTGTTTGAAACTCCAACTACTCTTTTACCTCTTTGGGCAGGAAAAAAAGTCTTCCAAGTGTGTGGAGGGGGTTGCACTTCTTTCCTGTTTCTTCCTAGTACTGCTTCAACAATGGTTTGGAGAGTTTTTTTACTGGGATTCATAAGCTCCTTGCTGGAGTCAGGTATGGATTGTGCATCTTCTTTACTAGGGCAAGCAGCCAGTGCCTCAAAGAAAACCTCAAGCCTTAACAACTGCGGCTGGACTGCTTCAGAAGAGAGAACAAGGTGGCAGTACAGATGATCCTTGGCCAAGTAAGGAGTTTACTTAGTCGTATTTATGGTCTTCTTGTAACAAGCTCTGATGCATTTGAAATGAAGGCTTCTAGTTCTAAAGCAAATCTTAGTCTTTGGAATACAGGTTTCTGATAGAAAAGGCTTGCTTTAATTTTTCTCTTAAGTTCCAGCTATGACATGAAAGCCTAAACTCAATTCTGTAGAACACTTGGTAGAAAGAAGGGTGAACATCTTTCCACACAGATGTAGGTGACACTGAATGGCTTTCCAAGTCACTACCTGATCCATTGTGTGCCAAGTGTGTATCCTTGGCACAATGTTTATGTATCATGAACCCACAAGGCTTTTATGCAGCTCCTCAGGAAGGCCTTCTTAGCCCTTTCAATTAGAGGTCCTCACACACAAATATCTACATAGTACTAAAACATGCAGCCTGGACATGGGGTTCCCTCTATCTGATAAAGGACTCCATAACCTTTAATCTCAGTTTTTAATACTTATTCCATGGTGTTTACCTTTTCTTAAGTCTATTTAGATGAAGCTCTGTATATTGTTTATTCCATATGACTTTCCCCTTGCTGATTCAACCTTAATGTTATGACCACTTCAAGTTCCCTCTAAGAAGGTGTGCTGGTTTGAAGGTGTGCTGGTTTGAAGGTGTGCTGGTTTGGATAGAATATGTTTGCCAGTACCCATTGCTACAGGTAATGATTACATCCCCCATGCTCAGTTAATGTTCAGAAGATGTTTCATAAGGTTACTTTAATGGCTATTTGTAGTGTAACCTGTGAATGATAATACATAGTGTTCTCTGTTCCTTTGATCCCCACATTTCTGGGTTTTATGCTGAATTTATCTAGGTTAATTATTTCGATCACCTCCAGGCACACAGCAGAATAACAGAAAAGCTACTGGAAAAAAGTCTTCAGGAGACTCTGGGTAAGAATTTCTTTTCTTTCATTTCAACATCATAACACAAAATGACATTTGCCTTTGTGTATGTAAAATACCCTGTTGCTATGGTTGCAGTATGAACTTCTTTGTATTAAGTGAGAAAATTAATTGCACTGAGAACTTTTGCAGAGTTCTTCACATCCTCAGTATAAGCTGCTGAGCATATTCCTCTTGCTGCTAAACAGTCCTTGCTCTGTGTCAGGTAGGCAGTGACAGTGGTGTGCCATGTAAAATACCCTGTTGCTATAGTTGCAGTATGAACTTCTTTGTATTAACTGAGAAAATCAATTGCACTGAGAACTTTTGCAGAGTTCTTCATGTCCCCAGTATAAGCTGCTGAGCATATTCATCTTGCTGCTAAACAGTCCTTGCTCTGTGTCAGGTAGGCAGTGACAGTGGTGTGCCATGTAAAATACCCTGTTGCTATAGTTGCAGTATGAACTTCTTTGTATTAACTGAGAAAATCAATTGCACTGAGAACTTTTGCAGAGTTCTTCATGTCCCCAGTATAAGCTGCTGAGCATATTCATCTTGCTGCTAAACAGTCCTTGCTCTGTGTCAAGTAGGCAGTGGCAGTGGTGTGCCATACCTATCTGGAGAACTTGTGTTCTCAGGACAGGCTTCTGCTGTCCAAGTGAGGAAGCTGCCAGCATCCATCTCAATAGTCATTATGTCGGAATGATGATGTGGAGGTTCTTCTTTCGCCTCGATGTTTACTTTCCCAGACCATGAAGTTTGGTGCTTCCATGCTTCAGATGGCGCAGTCAGTGAGTGTTGTTCCCCTCCTGGGACATGCAAAGCTGTGTTAGAACAGCAGGAATGCCTTCCAGCTCATGCCTAGGGTGCTTGTGCTGCTGCTGCTGTGTGAGGGGACGACTCAGATTATGAGTATCTTGTATCCCTGTGTGATGTTTACAACCACAGGTTGGAAAGGTATTTTGAGCCTGGGAGACAATATTGTACCAGTGCTTAGAGCGTGGGATGAACAGTAAAATGCACAACAGAGTCTGTTGCAGAGACTCACTTTCAAAGGCTTTGCAGGATCCTTCTATGTGCAAATCACTGGTGACTGTTACCAGCATAGTAACTATTATGCAGGGTCTTGTGGATAACCAAGAGACTTGCCAGGTTTAGCCATGAACTTTGAAACTCAGGGCTTACAACCTTGGGGAGGAGACACTTCTTTCCCTAGGGAAATCGATGTGTCTGGGTATCACCAGGACTGCAGTTGCAGCCAGTGTACAGAGGCTTGGTGCTCCCAGCAGGTCCCCAGAGACAGACATCCATGCTGCCATCCAAAATGTAGGACTGCCTTGTATACCCCACAGAATCGTGGAAGTGGCTGGCCTGGGTGAGCTTGTACGTGCTGGGCTGCTGCATTTTCTGTTACGAGCTGAGCTTTGCAGGTGCTTCACACAGCACTTTAAGCTACTGAAAAGCAGTTTCAGTTCTATGCAAGAGTGCTTTTTTAGTTAAGAAAGCAGACATGAGAAACCATCTTTGAGTGGTGCAAATGAATGTTCTCATCCTTAACGTGCCTGGGAATGGTTTCCAGGACGAGCAGCTCTATCACTTTGCCAGGGATTAAGGCTTACTCTTTTTAGGTAAAGTGGAATAACATATAAAAACTGTTTCTATACCAAATAACAAGCATATGGCTTGTTGTTGCTTTTAGACCCCAAATGCACAACAGAAGATAAGAGTGGCTGGTCAGCAAAGGTGTGGTCAAGCTTTCTTCTGATGAATTTATGGAAGACCTTAATTAAGCACCACAATTTTCCAGCACATCTTCCACTTAAGTGCTAGAGCTACTCTGTTCAATAAAACAACAAAGCTGAAATTGACTCGTTCTGTTTTGCTTTGTCCCCCTAGGCTAGCGAGTTCCTTATGCTGCCAGTTCTAAAGCTGTGAGGTTATTCATATTGGTTGCCAAAATGTATTTAAATGATTGCCTGTGAGGGGATGGATATTGCCAGTGATTCATTCAATGCTTCTAACAAAAGGTAGGAAGATCCAGTGCCACAGAAACATTCATGTTGGAAAAGACCCCCCAGGATCATCAAGTCCAACTGTTATGCCTGCTGTACAAAGTTCAGCTCTAAACCATATTCTCAAGCATCACATCCAAGCGACTTTTAAAACACACCCAGGATTGGTGACTCCACCACCTCCCTGGGCAGCCCATTCCAATGCCAATCACTCTCTCTGGGAAGAACTTCCTCCTAACATCCACCCTGTGCCTCCCCCGGCACAACTCGAGACTGTGAGGGTGACAGAACAGCGGTACAGGCTGCCCAAGGAGTTATGGAGTCTCCCTCTCTGGAGATAGACAAAACTCACCTGGATGCATTCCTGAGTGATCTGGTATAGGTGATCCTGCTCTGGCAGGGGAGCTGGACTAGATGATGCTTTGAGGTACTTTCCAGCCCCTGACATTCTGTGGTTCTGTGCCTTCCAGGCAGACTTCAGACAAAACAGTACTTTTATGTCTATCAGGATGTGAGGTAAAATAGCACAAGCTCTTTCTTAGCTGCTATACCATGAGCACTCCTGCCTTCTCATGTTCTCTGCCCTTGCAGCCTCCTCTCCCATTTGGAGGAGGAATGGACTATGCCAGAGAAGAGACAGGATCAACCACTTATGGGTTCCACATACCCACAGCATGTGTGGGGCTGCCCTTCCCCATGCCAGTGCTGCTGCAACCCTGTATGAGCTAAGTACAGTGTCACCAGGGAGATGTTCTGCAGCTTCTCTGTCACTGCTTGAAGTCACACATGCCTGCCCACTGCAGCCCCATTCTCTTGGACTCCACAGGTAAGCCCAGAGAGAGCCCATGAGGACTTGCTGCCATCACCACACCTCTCTTACAGCATGGCCTTGCCTATGATCTTACCCCCCACCAAAAGCAAACTCTTGCTCCTTCAGCAATGTGATACTTAGGTCCACAGGAGGTCTACACAGCCCAAAGAATTTGTGTCCATAAACAAAGCATTCTTGAGCCTCAGCTACTGATGGCTTCTTGAAAACGCTCACAGAAGTCCCCTTAAGAAAAGCTACAGCAAAGTCCAGGCCTGCTTTAAGGAGTAGGTGACTGTGAGCTATTTCCTGAGTTGTGAGAACTGTAAGCCCATTTTTCTGCAGACATAACCTTTTGCAATAGCTTCCCTTCCTTTGTGACATGACATCAGCAGCTTCCTCTGCATTTATGATGTCAAGAATCTTGGGTGGACTGCAGGGTTAAAGCTGCAGTATTACACATGTAAGGTTTGTTTCTATGCTTAACTTCTAGACATCAATGTGTGCTGTTTAAAGTAGTTATTTCCTCTTGACTTAAATTAGACTTGGTCTTTCATCTGTAGTTACATATGATAACCATCTCTCACCAGTGCAGCTTGCCACATTTCAGAAGAGGTTGAGGTCAGACAGAGCACCTCTCCAGGCAGCTCAGAGCACAGGCACCTGCTAGAGTCAAGCAGCTGAAAGAACGTGGCTGCCAGTCCAACTCAATGTTTGCACAACATTTTGTCTTCTTACCATCACATTTTAATTCAAATGCAAGTATATCAGTAATCAGTTACACCTCTTATAAAAGCACAAACCAAAATAACACAATGTCTAGTAAAAGTACAGGATCAGGCAGTGGGATGAAATTCACAGGGATTGTGTTTGCTTTTTCTTAATGAGTACATAAGCTTGGCTGAAGCCAAGCAGCCACAATTTGCATGACCAAGGAAAACAATGTAGTAAGTGAATATGCACACACCTGTCCAAGTCCAGATCAAAGCAGCAACCCAGCTGGAGCGTGTGCATGTAGCATTGTTTGCACTGTTTCCCCTGTTCTAGAGCTCCTCATTTAAACAACCAGTAACTGGGTATGACTGTGCAGCAGCACCTCCTCTTCCTCCTTATCCCTGGAAGAATTAGCTTAGATTTCCTTCTGCTTTGTCTTATGCCAAATCATTTTTGTTAACAAAAAAAATAACCTCTGAGCAGTGCATCTGAAGAAGAGATTCTCCCATGAACTGCAACAGCACAACCTTTCCTTCATCCAAGTACTGACAAACTTGTAAGAATATCCAGCTCATTGTATCTGTGCAATGCCCTTGAAGTTCATTACCAGCAGCACAGCAATCATTTTAAAACCATTTTTTAATCTGAGGGTGTCTGGCAATATTCCTGTGATGAATGAGGGGTGAAGACGCTTCACGCTCTGTCAGCAGTGATCTTTAGGGCTTATTAACTCTCTTTGGATTGCGTGGAAGAGTGGCTCTCAGAGGGTGGGAATTTGCTCAGGTTCAGAAGAATTCTGTGTCTGTTTGAACTGCAGTAGAGCCCATCAGTAACTGCATCACCCACTAAAAGCAGCCGGGGGGGGGGGGCTGCAACTTCTGCTAGTTCATGCATCAAGTGCTAGGACTGCCACACCAGTTGGCTGGCAAAGTAGGTGAATTGTTTACCCCAGGGACCGAACAAAAGTCCCCACGGTTCTCTGCTTGGAAAAAACACAGGCTGGAAAGCCAGCTGCAGCTGACCCCTCATGAGCAAAATGGCTCAACCATTAACACACCCACTGATTTCAGAGGACACTTGTGAGGTGGGTTCATTACCTGGTTTTGAAAAGAGCTCTGCATCAGCTCTCACCACCACAACCCTTTCCTGTGTGGACCTGCCTTTGGCCCCACAGAGATCCTGCTTGGCCAGAGCTTTCCCTGGGCCAGGGCTGACCTTCCATGAAGGAGGCCATGTTTCAGATGACTACGAGTACTAATAATTTCCTCCCTGAAACAAGGCCATTTTTATCAAGAACAGGTGACTAAAGGCCCCTTAGACAGGAAGCATTATTTTTCACTGTGTGTTAAATCAGTCAAGCTATTGACCCAACAGGTTAACACACGCTTAAATTTAAGCAAATGCTTAAGTGCTTTATGGGAAAGGGAGAGACTGGTGTCTGATAGCTTGCCAGATCCAGCTTTCCATGACAATTAATGGTTTTCCTCTAACCTTTGAGACAATTCCCTTTCCATTCTGAACACTGCACATAGACAAGAATACAGTTCCTTACAGAGTCATGCAAAGTGGCAGTTGTTTCCAGCCCCAGGGAAAAATGCCAGAGGTGCACGCAGTTGGAGTGCACTTCAGAAAACAACAACTTAAACACAATCACAAATCTTCTTGATTTAAAAACAAAAAAAGGTGAAACAAGGAGCTAAGATTTACTCCTGGAATGATTCTGATTTAAAGTAAAGATTCATAAAGTTCAGTAACTAAGTCCTTAAACGAAATCTAAGCGATGCTGGTTTGTTACATTTGCCATGTGTATAAATTTGCTGTGATTGATGGCTCAAAATGATTTTTTTCTATGATTTTTGCCATCTTCCCATCCACCCTAACCCTATTTTTTCCTACCACAGCAGCATTAGTTTCACTGTGCCTGATGTTTCTCTGTCACTGAAGACATTTGTTTAGCTGTTGGCATGAAAGGTAAGAAACAAAAATATAGGGGGTGCTGAGTGAAATATGTTAGTTCAGCTATGATCATACACTAAAAAACTAATAGTAGTATGACAAAATAGAGCTTCTTGTTTATTAACATCCTAAATTTAACTACCATCTTCATAATGTGCTTTGAAAACATTCAGGGCAGGTTTTCTTCAAAACAAAAACCAAAACCACCTCATCCTATCAGATTTAGGTAAGCACAGTCTTAAAAAAATATAAAGGGAAAAACCCAGCCCCACAGGGAGAGTTATTTGAAGGCATGGTGAAAATGAGGCAATGTTACAGAACTTGTAGTGGAAGGGAAGGAGCGAGGAAGGTGATGCAGCTGGTTTATGGCCATCCCACCAGTTGCAAGCTGAAGACTTTGCTGTTGGCCAAGGCCATTCAGCCTATGTGATGGCTCCTCTGGACCAAATGCCATTGTGATGTCCCCAGTCGTGTTCTGGTTGTCACCTGGTGGGAGCTGCCAGAAACTCATCACATGAGTGAGATCCATGAAAGGCATGCTTGTCGTTTCAGCTGCTGCTTCTGTCTCCTTGTGCACCGGGTACTTGTTAGTATCCCCTGCAGGCCCTGAGGAAGCTTCTTCCAGATGGATTTTGTGGAGAGACTGAGGTTCTGGTAACGGCAGGTCCTCAAGAAGATGCACGTTATAACCCTTAACGTCCACTTTTATTGGTAGATTCTTGAGGGATCCTGCTGCAAATGAGGTAGAACTAAGGTCATATTTATTAGGCTGCTGAAGGTTCAGGTTGGCAGGAATGGCTGTTGAGCATGGTATGGTATGGACAGAGGGAAGGCTGTCTGGACAGCCCATCCTTTGCAAATGAGGAGAAGCTTCAAGAGGAAGAGCAGTTTGTAAGCCTGGCTGGGAGTGAAGATGTGAACAGTTGTACTCCTCTGACTCCGAACTATTCAGTAGTCCATTCTGCACAGAGACCCTTTCAGGAAAAGAAGATAACATGCTGGCATCTTCCTTCAGCCTGAATGGAAAAAGCTGGTCAAGGATGCCCACTGAATCACCATTCTGCAACCTGCTCTTCAGCAGTTCTTGTGGATGAGTCTTCCTGGTATGGCGAGTCAGATGGTCCTTGCGCCCAAACCTCTGGGCACAGAACTGGCACAGGAAGTCTTTGCAGCCCGTGTGGACTACCATGTGCCGCCGCACGTCTTTGCGGGTGTAGAAGTGACGCTCACAGTGGTCACATTTGTGTTTCTTTTCCTTCACACTGCCAGTTGGTTTCCCTGCATGGGTTTTGAGGTGCTCCAACAAAACTTCAGTACCGCTGAACTCCTGGGCGCATACCCTACAGGTAAGGTCCCCGCTGGTGGCTGCATGAAGAGCCAAGTGCCTCTTATAGCCTAGTTTGGTGTTGTATTTCTTGCCACACTCTTCACATTTGAAGGCCATCTTGTTAGGGTCATGAGTCTGAAGGTGATTCTTTAGATGGTCTTTCCTGTGAAAGGTCTTTTCACAATAGCCACACTGGTGAGACTTCTGTGGAGAATGAGTGGCTGAGTGCCTGAGACAGGAAAAAAGAAGTTATTTGCATTGGCATAAACACTCCTGCAGCTTCCAAACTTGGAAATGCTGGCACATATCGAGGCAGCAATTTTCACAGGTTCTCAGATTATTGTTAAGAGCCTAACATTTTTTTATGGGAGAGGAAAGTTCTTAACCATAAAACACAAGGTAAGGTTAAAAATGCTCAATGTAATCTTTATGAGCAGTTTTTCTCTAATTCTACCAAAACAGGAATAATAAACACTGGAACTCGGAGATTAACTGTCAGCTGGGACACCCCAAAGGCAAAAGATGTCCTTGCTCTTTCCCCCCCACACCCACCAGCAAAGGAGTGCCTTCAGAGCTGTACCTGAGCAGTTTATATTTGGAAATGAAGGCTTTTGTGCATCCTTGCTGCGAACACTTGTAGGGGCGCTCCCCTTTGTGCATGTAAGTGTGGACTGTGAGCTTGTCAATGGAATCAAATATCTTCCCACAGAGCCGGCAAGGGTAACTGTCTGGCTGCTTCACTTCCCGTCCCTTCAGCAGCGCAGAGCGGCCGCTTCTCCATTTAGGGATGAGCCTCGCCAGAGCATCGCAAGTGGTTCCCGAGCTGGCACAGCTAAGCTTTGCAGCAGAGGAACAGGAAATGGTCCCCAGGCACTGAGCAATGCTTTTGCCTAACGCCGCTCCTCTCAGTTTCCCTTTGAGTTTGCTTTTTGCTTTCACGGGTCCCAGTTTATTCTGTGGTCTGAACCTGGTGGTAAGGACTCGGTCTTTATGGATGCACTGGTGAGATTCCAGCAGAGCAAAAGTTGCAAAACTGCTTCTACAGCTGGAGCATATCCAAGGGTCTACAGGCTCTTTCTGCAATGACAACACAAACAGGTCTTTCTTATTAAGCAGGCTAAGGAAAGAGCATCTTCTTCTCACTGACCCTACATCTACAGCTTTCCCAAGACCTGTCATTGTTCTTGGTGATATTTACTTCAACGTATCATGCCACAGCGGTTCAACTGGAAAAGGATTCTCTCTTGGAACCTAAAACTTGAAGGAGAAAAAAAATGGTTGGCTAAATACCAATTTCCATGGTTTTGCTTAGCATATACTGTAACAGTCCTGAGTCCTTCACCTTTGTTTATCTGTGCTTCTTGAGTCTCAACGTCTCTATACTTGTTCCTTTACCAAATTACTTACAAAGCTGCAAACTGGCCTTTAGCCTTAGGCTGATGGTTCTCTGCAATTGCAGCCATAAAAAGAATAGGTGGGTTTCTGCACACAAATGTACTTCAGCCATACAAGATTTTCCTATGTTTTGGGCTTGTGCTAGTTTGAAGAAAGCTAGAATGTTTTGGTAAAAGAACTAGATAACAGGCAGTGAAATGAAAACAATTGATGTCAACTTCTCTCACAGTCTCGCTGAGAGCTCTGGGAAGAAGAAGTAAACTTTCTCCATTTTTGTCTTTTTCTTCTGCCTTTGCCTTCAGACCTGGTCACATCTCATTAACCCTGCTCCCACTAACCTTGCTCCCTAACCTCTTGGCTGCACCTCTCTTCTTCCTGAGAACTGGGGTAAGGTTGAGAGGGCTGGGGGAGGTGTTGGGGTGGTTTGAAAGCCCCTCCTGGGGACTCAGGTTTCTGGGAGGGGAGTTGTGCTTTTGTATTGTTTATCCTTTGTATATTTCTGTCTATAATTGTATATAACTGTATATATTGTAAATAGCTGCTTGTAAATTCTGCTAGCTGTAAATAAATTGCTTCATCTATATTCCCAGGGTCCGTCTGAATTAGCTGGGGCAAATACAAAGTGTGGGGGGGTGGGTAAGAGCCCAAACCATCACAGGGCTGATTCCACACTTCACCAGACAGCAATGGGCAATGCCTCCAGGGGAGACTTCCCCACTTAGCTTGACATTTGTCATTAGACTTCCTTAAACTGGCTAAGAAACAGCTCAGGTTTGGGGGTTTCAAGCCTCCCCTAACTTAAAGGCATTAAAATATGTTTGGGGAAGCAATGCTTTATTTGGAAGTATTATTTCTGTGGAAATGAGAGCTCCTCTTGATTGGGTTGAATTTGATTCAAATACTGACATTCTGAGAAGTCCAGCAAAAACCAGCAACAGAACAAGGGGACACAGTCTCAAGTTGTGCCAGTGTAGGCATAGGCTGGATATTAGGAAGAAGTTCTTCACAGAGAGAGTGATTGGCATTGGAATGGGCTGCCCAGGGAGGTGGTGGAGGCACCGTCCTTGGGGGTCTTCAAGAAAAGCCTGGATGAGGCACTTAGTGCCATGGTCTGGTTGACTGGCTAGGGCTGGGTGCTAGGTTGGACTGGATGATGTTGGAGGTCTCTTCCAACCTGGTTGATTCTATGATTCTATGAATTATAGAGTAACACTGCTGAAATGTACTTCCAGTTAATACAGAGCTGTCTACTTCCTTGGCTGCCTCCACATTTAGTGTAAGCTTCTCATAAGCTGTCTTTGCTTTCCCTTGCTTTTGGGCTAGCTTACACTGCAAAGCATGATGAGGCTGTGTCCACTCTATTTAATGCAGCTGGAATGCTCTTCTCTCTATGTATGATGGCCTCACATACAAAAGCAGCAAAAGGATTATTTTCTTCCCTGGAGCACCTATGAATTCCTGATTCTTTTGTATTCCCTGTATAGCATTTCCTTCTAGCTTAGTTACCAATCTTCATGGCCATGTTTTCCACACTTCACAGGCTTTTCCTATCAATTTAGGAATTTCTACTATCATATGGAAGGGGAAGGTACTGGGATTAGAAGAGAAAGGTTACTGCATGGGGAAGACTGAAACAGTGCATTATCTGAACAATTGGTCAGAGCATAACAAGAGGGAATTGGTGAAAGAAGTTCGAGGCTTAACACTTTAGTTACCTACAAATTAATGCCAACCTTAAGTCTTTCCAACACATCTCATTGGTACCACTTGTTTCTGACTACAACTACTGATTCCATTAGATTACAAACACAACAGAGGAAGAGCAACCTTTCCCTGAGTAGCTTTTTGGTTAAAATTGCTCTTGGCTTTGTGTTAGCCAACTACCATACAGTCTATCACCAGTCACATAAACAGACAAAGACCCATAAATAAAGTGTGATTTACTATGTCTGTTGATTGCTTGAATGCAGATTAGGAGTACTTACTGCTACTGGAGGCAAAGAACAGACATCAGATTCTTCTTTAATGAAGACTGCAGAAGCTTCCATAAATTTGGCATAATCAGCAGCATACCATACTTTCAGTTCTGTGTGAGGTTCAATTGGCTGTGAGTGGAAGAAAAGAGCATGTTTACTTGGGCCAATTTTCCTAAGTGGTGATTGGAAGGGCAGGAGTTCAGTTTGTTGTCCTTAACCAAGTGGAATTCTCTGAATCTGCTTCAATTACTCTTAATTTAATTTAAAAGTTCAAGTACTTCAGAGCATTACCATCCACTGGGGTTTGACACCTTCACAGTTTCTAAAAACACAAATGTGGATGTGCAGAGACTTTGAGAGGACAGTAGCATAAGGGCTACCTCAGCCCTCATGACCTTTCCTCAGTATGTTGTCCACATATCCCATTGCTTGATGTCTTGAAGCCAACTGGAAAAATGCATTGTGAATGCACAACAGATTGGATGCCTCCTGGATATGCTGTACTCAATGAGCACAGATGCAGAACTGATCAATAAGTGGACTGCAAGGCAAATTGACGTGTTTGCAAGTGCTGGCACTAATGTGCTCACTTAGGCATGTGCTTTGTCATACCTCTGCCCTCCCTTCACTGTAGCCTTCCCATATAGGACTAAGGAAATACATAATATGCAGCCTTCCATTCAGTCACGCCTGCCCAAATGTTTCCTTGGACTGGAATACTGACTTCCTCTGATAAATACATTCAGTCAATAACACAGCAAATAGAGAAAGAGAAGAATGGTTGCACTCACTGGCTGAAGATGTATTAGTTATTTAAAAGCAAAGGAGAAAACTCTGAGGTCATGATTTACATGACTCCCTGGCTCTGCACACAGCTTTCTTCATCTATAAGGAAACCCATCATTGTTGCAGTAGGGGTAGAGCAAATTAACACTGTGCTTGTAGTTTTATTTTAACAAAGATAAACTTGTGCCACTGAAAAGAATAAACTAGCCTGGAAGGAAAGCAGCTGAGTCTTATTCCACAAAATGTGACATCTTGAAATGCACTCATTTTGTAACATCAGTGTTGAATAAACACAGTAAATGAAAGATAACTTAGACTGTAAATGCTGGCAGGTGACAGGTAATTGTGTCTCTACTGTTGAAATCAGAACTGCTGAACTCACAAGCACAAGCCAGCTTGCTTATGACAAGCACTATAGGCTGACTGCACGTTTTGGTAACATCTGGCCTGAACAGAAATGGTATGTGCTGAGTTTACTCAGTAGAGCACATGAGGCCAGGCATGCATTGTGCTCAAGCATATAGTCTGATCAGGTGGAGAAAACCAAGCCTAGGGGAGCTTCACAAAGACAAACGGCTGGGGAAGCCCCAGGACCTTGCCCAGTGACACCTGACACCAGAACCCAACAAACAGCTGCCCAGCATGACACTGTCATTATTTTCGGTTCAACATTCCTAGACCAGCAGTAAACTCTGTGGGAAGCTGAGGTCTAGTCAATGTGATTTTGGAGGGACAGAAAATGCATCAATATGTGCAATAGTTGAGTATGGCACTGGGATCAAACACCAGTACCCAAATCCACTAAAAGTTGTCATTTAAACTGGCTCACTGGTGACAGTAAGAGAAAGCTGTGGCAGCACCCCCATGAAACTCTTCTGTGACCAGACAGCAGCTGTGAATTGTTTTTACTTCCTCATAATTGCATCCTTTTTTAAAGCACTTCTTTCAAGGGACTGCAGTCATTAGGTCAGCAAACACACTAGCAGTGCTGTTAGGATACCACTTACATGTCTGCTTTTGTAGCTGCAGCCTCATATTACTGAGACCCATTTCTTTGTAAAAACAGTAGGGAAAGAAGCCAATCTTTTCACTCCCAACCTAACAGACTGTTGAACAGATCTTGAAGAAATATCTTCATAACCAGCCCTAAGGCAGCCTCATCCCATAAGCAGCCTAGGTGGAGTAAAAATCCATCACTTTCAATAAACAGGACATCTGCAGGATGCCACAGTACCATGAATGATACTGAGACTTAGGAGAAACAAAACCAAAGTCATTTCCTATGATACATAGCACAGTAAAGGGTCTAAGACACATTACTTATCCTAAGAAACTCATTAATGCCAATGAACAGAGCTCTGCTGAAGGCAGCAGAGCTGGTTCAATACTATTTAATTTTACTGGAAACTGTTAAGCTACCAGCTCACAACTACAACTTCTTAGAAAAGCATTTTTTCATGCTTCCCAAACATAGCATTATTGATCCTGTCAGTTTTAAAAGCACACAAGCATTCAAAAGCAAACGAATCTCAAATGGTACAGACTGCATCAGAATCTCTAACACAGCCTAAACAACGCCTCAGGTTTGCATGTGGCTCACAATGATACACAAGCATTTATGTAAGAATAAAACAATGACTGTTCAACATAAAGACTTGTTTCCTAAGTGTACAAAAGAGTAAGTTCTAACTAAAACAAGCTTTGTCTGTGAAGGTGGCCTTAAACCAGCAAAAGACAAGACTGATGCTTATAAATTCTGTCCCTCCCTCCTCAGATGAAGATGCAGTCCAGAATCTCTAAAAGAGAGTGATCTTTTTGTAGCAACATTACAATATTTAAGGTCTTCAGATTTATTGAGCGTGGAAAACAGTATGCAAAGATTCCACCTAACACCTTGCTCCTGAGCACCTGGTAACGTGCTCAGAATACAACGTGTCCAAAAATGTAGTAAAGGTTAAGGAATGTGTTTGTTCTCTGCAGCATGCAGCACTGTTGAATGTAGCAATGCTAAAATCTACCCGTGTACCTATTTGGAAATGGAGAACATTACAACACTGATGATTAAATGCTGCCACCATGATTACTTCTCCTGCCCCCTGCTCAGTTTCTTCACTACCCACAAAGGCCAAGTGCACACACCCTTTCACTGGAGCACTGCATACACTGCTTGCCTTACTACAGATTAAGCGCTATAAAAGATGGCAATCATCAAGGTCCAGATGGCAAAATATAATCCACCTTTCACCTGTACAAGGGTTAGCCTTTTGGAGCCTGTGCCTATAGATTTCCATTTGGATGCCAGGTGAAGCAGTGTGGGCTTATCTACCTTCACGGTTGTGAAGTAGACTTCTCCGCAGTGCTGATAAGCCACAAGGGTCTGTTCTTCTTGGTTCCGGGCTAGCCGGACAAACATCATCCAGTTTCCACAGTCTTCATTGGGTGTGTCCAGAAAGTACTTCCCTCCATCTTTCAATACCTGAAACAAAAGGAGAGGACAGGAGAAAGAACATGATAAACCCAAGTCCTGTATAGAGGCACATTAGTTTTCTTTAACTTGGAATCATGGCTATCAGTTATTTACCCTCTCTTGGTCATATGTCCTTTGAAATTGTGGTTGTTTTGAAATAGATCACTCTAAAAGGACACTGAGTGTAAAAGAAAGTGAAAAACTAGTACCTGCCAAGGCAGTCAGCTACTAAAATAACTGTAGGCCTTTGTATGTATTTCCAGTTTATATTTCATCATTTTTATGTTCTATAAAGATAATGCTATAAGAACTAAGCACGGGCAGGTAGAAAGATAAGCTTTAAGCCTTAATGTACTTCCTGAGTACTTGATAATCTCAAACTTTAGAGTCATATTAATGCAACATTTTGCATTGAATGATTGCATAACTTGTGTAATAAGTCCAGGGAGGTAACATACAATATAATGGCATTTTAACAGTCTTCTCCTTTCCCCCTTAACAATGCAAAAGTAAATACAAATGAGCAACTGTGCCAGAAAGACTTCTTTCTTTTTGCCTTACATCATTCTTCCTAGAGTCCTTTCCAAGACAATATCTCTACAGGACAAATGCTCCCAACCTTGTACAAGACATTTGCTTTCCTGCAATACCCACTTCAGCAGAGACAGCTGAAGGTGCACAACAGCCATCAGCACAGCATGTACCTTTTCTACTAACCATGTAAGTGAGCAGCTAACTGCAAAAATAAAAGTTGCATTGACATTGCTTCTGAGAACTATTTTATCCAACTTCATGTTTCCAGCGAAAGCGCTTGTCTGTTGGACAAGCTTGGTATCATACTCAGAATGCTGCTAGAGAGACCTCAAAGCAGCTGCTGCTTTCATGTAAGAAACCTGGGACTCTAGTCTCCTCTTGTGAAGAAACAGTCCATTCATCAGCCAGAGTTGTGCTTATCACTGTATACTTTAAAGCAAACTAGGCTGACTGATAGAGGATAGGGTGTGGTTTACAATGGCTTGGTGAAGAGGAAGGAACTGGGTGCTTAGCTCATCCACGCTCACGAGCTCATTAGAGAAGTATGTTTTCTTCATTCGTAAGAATTAAAGTGCCTTGTAGAAAGATGGAAGAAATTTAGTCATGGGCAAGAGCAATTTCTTTCTGGTATCAGTATGTCATAAACATCCCAAGGAAAGACAGTAATACTTTCCTGGCAGACCGTTTACCTGACTTCCATAAGCAATCAAGTTTACAGCAATTACTGAAGCTATTGCTGTTGCTGTCAAAGAAACAACCAAGTATCTGTATTTATGCCTTACTCCACAACACAGTGGTTTCCAGACCACACTTCTGGAGAAAGCTCAAATGAAGGACATAATGCATGTCACAGGAGCACTGCTGCTGGTCCCTCACTCCTGGAGGTGAGAAATGTAGGCTCTAGAAAGAGCTCAGAAATGTAAGCTCTAGAAGAACCATGACCTGTCAGGAAGCCCTGACAGAGGCAGTGGTTTGACCACATACTTGCCGTATGACAGAGAGATGAGCCATGCAGCAAAATGAAGACTAGGGTGTAAAGGATTAGGATCAACTGTCACTCCCAAGGAGTTCCTGTGAAAAAGGATGTGCATGCAGACATCTCTAAGCTAAGCTAGTCCCTAGAGGCCACTATGTGTGCTGGGTGAAGCACAACCAACAGCATGTCACGGTCCAGATGAGACGATCAGTATCCACACAAGCAGCACAGGATGGTACCAGCCCTAAACAGCAAGCTGGCTAAATAGACTAAGCTTGTGTGCTGTGTGTCAAAGTTTATACATGTAATCACATCTTTGAAAAGTGCTTCCCCATCCCTGCACTCTTCCTTCCTACTAAGTGAGTGCCTTAGCATATATTTCTACCACTGCTGCTAACTCGGTGCACAAACTTAACCTTCCCAGTGGCAGACTGTTAAGCACAACTCCTTTTGTTTTACCAGGGATGACAGTACTATCCTTGGATACTTCAGGAAGCTGTGCTCTGTGAAACACTTCTTAAGAGCTATTGGATTGGTAGATAAATCACTCCAGACGTGGTAAAACTAGAAAGCAGAGAAGCAAACTTGTAGAAACACAATATGCAGGAACATTTTGGTATTTCAGGTTGTGCTGTGCTGTCTAATAATGTGATTTACATTGATACACACAGGTCAGAAGTGCTGTGATTTACATTGATACACACAGATCAGAAGTGCTGTGATTTACATTGATACACACAGGTCAGAAGTGCTGTGATTTACATTGATACATACAGGTCAGAAGTGCTGTGATTTACATTGATACACACAGGTCAGAAGTGCTGTGATTTACATTGATACATACAGATCAGAAGTGCAATTATTAACTAGATCAGATGTCAAATGGTAAAAATACATATAAACTGTTAAAGACAATGGATAGTAAGATGCTGGGTTTTTACCTGCAGGACTAGCCTGCTCTCATCATAGCGGGTAAGTTTTGTAGAGAGTTGACCAACATAAGGACCAAACTGTGTTCTCTTCTGTATTACTTTCTTTGCAAATACTCCAAGGACTGTGAATCAAAAAAAAAAACCAAAACAAAACAGTCTAATGTTAATGCAGACATCACAAACTCTTGCTTGTATATTTACAGTTGTGAAAACAGATAAACACACTAGTGTGGAACACACGGATTCTAGATGAATAACCCAGGCAAACAACTCTTAACTAGAACAATCTAAACTGCATGTAAATATGTTTAGATTTTGTTTTAATGGGCATTACTTGCAATACAAAAGTGCCTAAAATCTATGATGGTATTAAGCTGAGGATGCGTGCTAGTTTGAAGCAGGGTAGAATGTTTTGGTGAGAAGAACTAGATCATAGGCTGTGAAAGGAAAACAGTGGTGATGTCTGCTTCCCTCAGAGTCTTGCTGAAGAAGAAAGGGAAACATTAGATAACACTCTCACCATTTTGTCTTCACTTTCTGACTGGGCACTGACTGAGCTGCATCTCCCTAACCTCACCCTCCACTCACCTTTGCTTCTTAACCTCCTGGCTGAACCTCCATTCTTCCTTGGGACTGGGGTAACGTTGAGAGGGGCAGGGGGAAGGTGCAGGGGTGGTTGAGAACCCCTCCTGGGGACTCAGGTTTCTGGGAGGGCTGTTGTGTTTCTCTATTACTTTTACCTTGTCTATTTCTGTATATACTGTAAATATCTGCTTGTATATTGTGCTAGCTGTAAATAAATAGCTTCATTTATATTCCCAGAGCCGGCTGAGACTAGTCTGGGTGACTTCTAAAGTGTGGGGGGGCAGGGAACACCCAAACCATCACAGGATGCAACACAAATATGTTGGTGCTCTTCAATCTACAAGCTGATGTTGTAATAGTGCTCTGCTTGCTGATGTAGTTTAGGAGGTTGTTCTCTCCCAATATGAGTGGAAAGAACCTATAAAACACAACATTAGCCATCTACTCTTGTTAGTTATTCCCCTGCCTAATAACAATGGTGAGGCACCTTGCCATTTTGTTTCTGGAAGGCAGTCTAGGCAGAACTAATTGCACACAGGTAGCTGTGGAAAACTTTCACACTAAGGATGTTGTTCCCGTGTTCAAGTTTGGGTGTTCAGGTTGCCCTGCTCTCAGAAAGAAAGAAGTTCTTCTATAATAATGAACTGAAGATACTGCAAAGGTAAATTAATCCCTGTCTTAAGTTTGCAGGGGATGGATGAGGGATGTGATCTATCATTTTGTTTCCCACCTCCTACTGAATACTCTTCCCTGTTCTGCATGTTTGGGGATCAATTAAAAAAGATATAAGGTGGTTACCCCAAGACACAAATTCAGCATTCATTCAGCTTGCATTGACTGAACAGAGCTGATTGCTCGCAGCTAAATGTCACACCTGCCTAATGTCCCACTCTTAGGTTATGCACTGAAGTTACTAGAAATGGGTCATTAAAAAGCAAAAGCTGAATGTGAGCATTAACTGTGCTCAGCTGAAAACACAGCAGTCCTCACACCATTAGTACCTAATGATTACACCATGGGGTACTCATGAAAGCAAGCCACTCTTAGCACTTCTGCCTCCTCTTTCTCAGATGTGGGGAAAAAGGCTAAATACTTACTCTGCTGGTTTCCAGCTCGCAACTCCAAGACTCGCAGAGTGAGGTAATGAGGTAGGGTGAGACGGGCTCGGCTAGGAATAACCCTATCTTTAGCCCTGATGAGTGGTCCGTGGAGCTTGCATTCTCCTGTAAGGCTTTTACCGCAATCCTCACACCCTACAAATCCAGAAAAGGCAATCTGTTACTAAAAATGACATACTGCTCTCCAGTTTAGTCTCTTCTAATTTTGTCACCTTGAGAACATGTCTTCATTTGGAGATGTGGCTAAACTGTGCCTTTGGAGACGAGGGTAGCAGCAAAACTGTAGCTTGCAGGATACACACCTACAAACCATGGTGTGCGTATGTGAAAAGGGTTGAGTTGCTAGTAACAACCAAGGCAATTTGCAGATATCCAAGGAGCCCAAGAAGGACCACTCACAGTAGTAAATGAGACCCTTGGTGCATCCTGAAAAATGAGCATGGCACATCTTACAATCACAGCTCAGCTGACAATCACACAAAGGCAGCTCTTACATAGAAGTAAGCAAACGAGGCATGTTGCATCTCCCAGACACCAGCTTACAATAATGACATCTGCAGGCTGAATATAGGAACCATCCAGAGAAGTCATTATTGAGAAATACATGTCTGCAAACCGACTTTCCCCCAGCACAGTGAGATATTTTTGGTTCAGTGTAGCTCAGACTGGTTGCCAGGAAATTCATAGGGAGCAGTGACACAACTGAGCAATGAGACTCTCCAACAGAAGGTCATCCTGGCACTGCTGTCACAAAGGGTGGTGGGAAAAAGGGGACTTCTTGCACAAAACCTTTTTAGAGGCAGTAGAAGCCAAGCCAGTGAGCCAACAATGCTTTACAACTGAGTTAAAAGGAAAAGCTGATACTGGTCATCCATGACTACCTCGTTTTGTTTTACTTCTGAAAACTCTGCTGAGCAAGTCTATTCAGTAAACTACAATAAGGAGCAAAGGCAGGAGACACAACAGCCAAGGGAGTCCAAGGGAGCCATGGGATAGACACTGTAGCGGGGACTGGGGCAGAAGAGATGAGGCCTCACCATAGATGGTGGGGCTTAATGCCAGAGTTTGGTCAAGAGAAGTGAAAGGACTCAGGAGACCTGAAGACACATTGAAGATGGTCTTTGAGAAAGGACAGTAGCATCACTACTGCTGGAGAGCAGCCAAACAGAAAGGCATCTGGGGGTGCTGATCGATACCTGCCTGAACATGAGCCAGCAGTGTGCCCAGGTGGCCAAGAGAACCAGTGGCATCCTGGCCTGCATCAGGAATGGTGTGGTCAGCAGGAGCAGGGAGGTCATTCTGCCCCTGTATTCTGCACTGGTTAGACCACACCTTGAGTACTGTGTTCAGTTCTGGGCCCCCAGTTTAGGAGGGACATTGAGATGCTTGAGTGTGTCCAGAGAAGGGCAACGAGGCTAGGGAGAGGCCTTGAGCACAGCCCTACGAGGAGAGGCTGAGGGAGCTGGGATTGGTTAGCCTGGAGAAGAGGAGGCTCAGGGGAGACCTTATTGCTGTCTACAACTACCTGAGGGGTGGTTGTGGCCAGGAGGAGGTTGCTCTCTTCTCTCAGGTGGCCAGCACCAGAACGAGAGGACACAGCCTCAGGCTGTGCCAGGGGAAATTTAGGCTGGAGGTGAGGAGAAAGTTCTTCCCTGAGAGAGTCATTGGACACTGGAATGGGCTGCCCGGGGAGGTGGTGGAGTCGCCGTCCCTGGAGCTGTTCAAGGCAGGATTGGACGTGGCACTTGGTGCCATGGTCTGGCCTTGAGCTCTGTGGTAAAGGGTTGGACTTGATGATCTGTGAGGTCTCTTCCAACCTTGGTGACACTGTGATCACATAGTCACCTTTCAGTTTGTAAACACAAGTAGGCACCTGACTAAATTACACACCTTTAGAGTCTGGTCCAAAATCTACCCCAACAAACCTAGTGTTTCCACTGAGTTCTTTGGGCTCTCCATCAACCTAAAGGAGGAGGTAAACTGGCACACTGGTTAGGCTGCAGGCACTGCAGTAGTCTCTACTTTTCAGTAGTTTGAGGACCCAGTATTAATTTTCTCCTGCCACAGCTCCCAGACTGCACACTTGACTACGAATGGCTTTTAAATAAATTCCCAACAATCTGTGTCTGCTGAGGGCAACAAAACGTTGAGGGCTTCCTGAGCTTACCTAGAATAATAGCGACTTTGTCTCAAGTCAAACAGCTCCTGCATGGAGAGTCGTTGTATGCAAACTGCTGAAAAACATTACCAAAAGCAAAACGGAGACAAAGAACTGCTGTTAGAGGGAGGATGTATCTAATCCTAAAGTACACGACCTTATCAATCCCTGCCATGCCTCTGTGATTCATCACTATCGAGCTCCTGAGCAAACCTTCCAGCCGCCTGCAGGCAGTGCTCATTGTGGAGGGCCAGGGCAGGCAGCTCAGGGGACAGCTGGAAAACGGAAGGAGAAAAAAGGGTCTCCCTTGAACTGGCCTCCAAATTTCGGGCTGGAACCTCACTAGCTAACCTCCCCCTCGGCCCTCTGCAACTACGAAGTAAGGTATGAAAGCGTTCCTGTGGTGTGGCTGCTGGGGAGGCACTCAGCCCGGGGACTGCTTTGCATGTGAGTGCTCAGCGGTCCCGGAGACAGCTCCGCGGTGGCACACCCAACTGGCACCACAAAGCGCCACCCAACACCCAAGGAAATCAGCTGCAGAGCTGGAAGTAGCTTTTAAGCATCTTGTTAGTACTGCTTGAGACTCTAACCTGGCACTGCAGCACAGCTTCTTGAAATACCCGGAGCTGCTCAGGGCTTATCCTAGGATTTTCTATGTTTCATTACACGGGATACAAAGATAACTACAGGACTTAGTTATTCAACAGGCATCCCAGAACTACACTGACCACACGGTATTATGACCCCACACCGGCATGCCAGTACTCTGACTCTGCATTTATTACACACAAAAAACTGCCAGCTGTGCCAGAAGCACAGGATTGAACCACTGTAAATAAAACAACTTCAGGGACTACCCTGGGAAACTGGACGTGGCACTTGGTGCCATGGTCTAGCCTTGAGCTCTGTGATAAAGGGTTGGACTTGATGATCTATGAGGTCTCTTCCAACCCTGATAATGCTGTGATACTGTGAAGTCTTAGTAGCATCTTCCTCCCAAATGACTGTTCAAAACTGTCAAGTTCACATTCTCCCTCTGGGATCATTACAGACTGAGTTACAGCTCTTTGTATTTCAGTGCTAAATAAGAGATGCCATTGGTGAAGTAACATATTAGGCATTATTGTAACTACAGCCTGGCACCAGTTTGCAAAGCTCACACAAATTAATGCCCCCTTTTAACTTGGCTGCTTAAGCAAAATGTTAGTTTTTCAACAACAGTCTCAGAACACATTCTAACCTGTTCTGAAATACAGAGCATGCAGCTACTGGAAACAACATATACTTTGTCATATTAGCACTGGGAATGAAAGACACTTGGTTATAAGAATCTCTTTCTGCAAGGATTTCTTCTGCTTTTTCTTAGGCACTTCAGTACCTCACTGGATGTTTTTAGTCTCCCAGTTCCATAAAACTGCATGTACACAAAATGTCATGTTTACAGGAACACTTGATAATACAGAAGCATACAAGAAAAAGCAAAGCCCTTTCCATTCCTCTGCTTTTCTGTGATTTAGATGAGTAGGCACCAAACAGAAACAGATGAGATTCTCATGAGTTACGAGCTGTTAAAAAACAAATGGTGCCACTTACAGTATCTTCAGAGCTGCAAGCTATATTGTCCTCCAGAGGGTATTTCTTAGTTATTTCTCTATGCATTCAGAGTGATTCTTTAAAAAGCTCCAAATAATGCATTTTTTAATCTACCTGTAGTCAAAACTACATAAACTATTAAATCCTGTAGATGACAAGACTTTTATTTTGCTGATCTCTACTGCAGCAATGGGGAGGTAGGTCTATAGAAGAGAGCCAGGCACAGGTGGAGCTGCAGACTCTGGGTTGCAGGTGTGCAGCCACCACCCTAGCACCTGGACAAGATGCTCATGCCCTGTGAATCACCACGGGACGGGATAATAGAAGTGTACACCTCCTGTAAATCCCCAGCCTAGTACCCCTTCCCATTAATGCATCTGCTCGCACTTCTGCCCAGCAACCAGGAGGGACAGTCAGCAGCCATGGCTTTCCTCTGCTCTTTGGGTCACTGGATAAATTACACTCGCAGCTTGCAGGATGCGCTCCCACCACATGGGCTAACCAAAACCTTGGCAGCTACGTTCCCAAGCAGCAGAATGGGCTGGCTCACCTGTGCAGTCCTTGACACGCTGACACTTCCCTCAAATTCAGGTCTAAATCACTGCTCTCCTTTGCTGCAGACTACAGCCTAGCAGCCTTGGTGCCCAGCTTGCCTCGTCCTCTGGACTGCACTGGGGCCGGCCACGCTGCACAGGGAGAAGAAACTCCTGCGGCCAGGCTGGTGCAGTGGCTTGGGCAAACTGAACTCGAGCACAATGAACAAATTGGAGTTTCCGAAACAGCAGCACCGTCGGAATGCCGTGCCACCCCCACAGGCACAAGCCCAGCCTCGGGGAGAGCTCATTAGCGTGGGCAAGGAGCCACAGCCTGCGGTTACACAAAGTCCTGCTGCGGAGATAACGGGAGCTATACATAGCCTACTAGGAACTGCAATCACTATCGTGATAGCTTGAACATACCACCAGCTCCTCACCCAATCACCACCAGCACACTGCTATGAAAAACTACTTTCTAAAAACCAGGTGCCCATCAGACAGTCCTTCCTGAGCTCCATCCAGCTGCTATTTAAAAAAAACCAAACCTTTTTGGTACCTAAGGATTTCAGTGGCCCAGAGGATGCCCGTGGTACAATTTATGTGTCCTGTCAGGGCAGAGGTAAGTTATTCCTTTTAAAACATCCACTTGGAGCAAAGACAGCTGCTAAGAAAGGACTGTGGGCTGAGCAGCACTCAACATTTGCCGTGCTGTTTTGCAGCATTAGAATGAGCTCCTGTGCGCAGAGGGAACAAAGACCAGCGTACACAGCAGTCCAAATCCCAGCTAATTACAATCATAAGATTTGCATAGCAAACAACAGTAATTTATCCCAGAGTAGATCTGTGCTGCTCCATTAGCTTTGTTCAGCTTTCATCTAGAGCAAGGCTGCAAAAATACCTTGTGGACATTTCCTAAGACACACAGGATGTGCAGTATGCCAGTCCCGGCTCTTCTTACACAAGTACATGAAGTTTTCCTGTCTCGTGGTTTCTTCTGCAGCAGTTTTTTGCTGAGAAAGCCTGTTCTACAACACAATTTATTTGGCAAAAATGCAAAATACTCACTTAGCAGCTAATCCTAACTTATTTTCTCGTTATTGCAGGCCACTGCCACACATTTACTCTGCAAAAAATGTTTATGAAAGAAGCCTTACACGTCCAAGGTTTGATGTGCAAAGTGCATTTACAAAGAAGCTGAAGATCTTAACTGATTAACAATTCATCCTATTTATATCACAGCAAAATAGAACTTGTTTTAATTGCCAGAATTCAGAATAATTTTATTCAAATCCCACTAGCTTCTGATATTTTGTCACATTACAGTTTCTACTGAGTGATCTTCACTTTTTAACTCTAACAACTCATCCCTAGTCCAACACAAAAATAGGTGAGTATTTCTTCAGTGTCTCCTCTTCATGACTCTTCTTTCTCATACAACAAAACTTTGTATTAGCAAACAGCTACTACTGCTCAGCTCTGCATGGAAAAAAATAGATGGGGAAGCTACACTCTGGGTGACTTTGCAATCATCATTGCTCACCTGAGCACAGACTGAAAATGTGCACTTTCATGCAACACATAGTGTATTTGGGAAGCAGGGGCTGTATTTTCCCTAGCCCCACAGCCAAAGTAACACCCTCCCAAAGAAACAATGGGAAAAAATGGTGGCCAAGAAAGCCAGTGGCATCCTGGCCTGCATCAGGAATGGTGTGGTCAGCAGGAGCAGGGAGGTCATTCTGCCCCTGTACTCTGCACTGGTTAGACCACACCCTGAGTCCTGTGTTCAGTTCTGGGCCCCCCAGTTTAGGAGGGACATTGAGATGCTTGAGCATGTCCAGAGAAGGGCGACGAGGCTGGGGAGAGGCCTTGAGCACAGCCCTACGAGGAGAGGCTGAGGGAGCTGGGATTGGTTAGCCTGGAGAAGAGGAGGCTCAGGGGTGACCTTATTGCTGTCTACAACTACCTGAGGGGAGGTTGTGGCCAGGAGGAGGTTGCTCTCTTCTCTCAGGTGGCCAGCACCAGAACAAGAGGACACAGCCTCAGGTCTAGCCTTGAGCTCTGTGGTAAAGGGTTGGACTTGATGATCTGTGAGGTCTCTTCCAACCCTGATGATACTGTGATACTGTGAAAAATAAACAAACCCACAAGAGCTTCACTTCTAAGCACTTGAGAGGGAAACTCGTTAGATTTTAAAGTACAGAGCTGTCAGCCTGACCTCAGTGCCAGGCAAGGTGATGGAACAGGTTGTCTTGAGTGCCATTGCAAAGCACCTACAAGATGGCCAAGGGATCAGGCCCAGCCAGCATGGGTTTAGGAAGGGCAGGTCCTGTCTCACCAACCTGATCTCCTTTTATGATCAGGTCACCTGCCTGGTGAATGTGGCAAAAGGCTGTGGATGGAGTTTGCCTGGACTTCAGCAAAGCCTTTGACACTGTCTGCCACAAGAAGCTCCTGGCACAGCTGGCAGCTCATGGCTTGGACAGATTCACTCTGATATTGGTCACAAACTGGCACTCTCCCATGACAGTGGTGGTGAATGGTGCCACATCCAGTTGGCAGCTGTCACTAGTGGTGCTCCCCAGCCCTGTTCAATATCTTTACTGGTGGGCCCAGTCCTGTTCAATAGCTTTACTAATGATCTGGACGAGGGAATTGAGTCCAGCATCAATATGCTTGCAGATGACACCAAGCTAGGAGCAGGTGTTGATCTGTTGGAAGGTAGGAGAGCCCTGCAGAGGGACCTGGACAGGCTGGATGGGTGGGCAGAGGCCAATGGGATGAGATTTAACAAGGCCAAGTGCAGGGTTCTGCACTTTGGCCACAACAACCCCAAGCAGCACTACAGGATGGGGACTGAGTGGCTGGAGAGCAGCCAGGAAGAAAGAGACCTGGGGGTACTGATAGATAGTTGCTGAAGATGAGCCAGCAATGTGCCCAGGTGGCCAAGAGAGCCAATGGCATCCTGGCCTGCATCAGGAGCAGTGTGGCCAGTAGGTTGAGGGAGGTTATTCTGCCCCTGTACTCAGCACTGGTCAGGCCACATCTTGAGTACTGTGTCCAGTTCTGGGCCACTCAATTCAAGAGAGATGTTGAGGTGCTTGGATGTGTTCAGAGAAGGGCAACAAAGCTGGTGAGGGGCCTGGAACACAAACCCTGTGAGGAGAGGCTGAGGGAGCTGGGGGGTGTTTAGCCTGGAGAAGAGGAAGCTCAGGGGGGACCTCATTGCTGTCTACAGCTACCTGAAGGGAGGCTGTAGCCAGGTGGGGTTGGTCTCTTCTGCCAGGCAAGCAGCAACAGAACAAGGGGACACAGTCTCAAGTTGTGCCGGGGGAGGTCTAGGCTGGATGTTAGGAGGAAGTTCTTCCCAGAGAGAGTGATTGGCATTGGAATGGGCTGCCCAGGGAGGTGGTGGAGTCACTGTCCCTGGAGGTGTTGAAGAAAAGCCTGGATGAGGCACTTAGTGCCATGGTCTAGTTGACTGGCTAGGGCTGGGTGCTAGGTTGGACTGGATGATCTTGGAGGTCTTTTCCAATCTGGCTGATTCTATGATTTCAAGCAGTGAGTTCCCACACCTTCCCACATGCAGACCTTGAAGCCTCAGTCTCTACCTTGCAGCACCACCACAGATACTTTGGAGTGTGCTGCTGGGACATCAGCTCCCTTACCAAGGCCTTCTGCTGCTGACTACCACTCCTGGGCTTCCAGGTGAGTTCATCAGATCCTCTGTGACGCTGATTGAGGGGGAGGAGTGAGCGGCACCCTGTGAGTAAATCTATGCCTCTTTTGGGGCCCACTCTCCCTTTGGAGAACAGTAGGTGGTTTGCAAACATCCTAGCAATCATTCTTATCATTAAACATACTCATAGGATCATGACCTCACTCTACTAAAACGTAAAACTGAAAAAATTAGTTGCTATATTTGGAGACAGAAACAGAGAAATAAAACAGCAAACATGCTTTATTACTTCCCTGTACCTTCAGTCACACCAGCAGGTCGAGCTAATTCTCTAGAACTGGAACCCAACACTGCAGGTGAGCCCCAGTCTTTGGGGATCCTGACCCAGGCACTGATCTGCAGTGACACTTTCACACCTTACTTCCATCCTTTGTTCCTTTGTTCCCAAGAGAAAAAAAGATTTGGAGGGAGGGTACATCCTTGAGTCTCCAGAATCAAGTGATCATCTGTCAGGGTACCCACTCAGGTCTCACAGCAGTACCATCCTGCCCAGCAGAGCAGTTCTTATGGAAGCATGTCTCTACAAGGGAGGCTCAGCTGTATCTGAGGGTAAAGAAGTTTTCTAATGCAAAGCACATGTGCATTCTGCTGGCAGGCACAAGTTCCAGTACAAAAACTCTTCTGAACTCCAAAACTATTTGTAACACAAACATACAAAAGGTAATAACAACCACAATTCATTACTAGTTCCTAATAGGGAGTAATCATGATGACAGCTGAGCACAGCTGGGAACACTAAGTTTTTCACCTGGTGACCATGAAGTACTACAACAGGCATAGCCAGAAGGAGTTTAACCACCTTCTCACAAAAAGTCATCCTCCCACCAATCCCAGTGAGGCCTTCTACAGTGGTCCTTCTATCTAGCAAATCTTAGGAGCAAAACCTGTTGAGAATCCTCAAGGAGCACAGATGGGCTGTGAAATTTGTCCATGTGACTGCATGCAGCAGCTTCAGGAGCTTCCCACAAAGCCTGTGCTGCAAAAGGGTAGCCAAGCTCCGCTGTATCCTACCTTCACTGTTTGAACACTTGAAAGGGCAGTAACTTAACAGGACTTCCCTGCAAACTTAAAGAAAAGAAAACCCAAACGAACAACAAACAGCAGGGAAAATATGTGGGTGTGTTTATCAAGTTAACTTCGCCCTGCAGTCTGAGCAACTGCTTTATCTAAGTTCTTGGTAGGTTCATTCATCTAAAAATTACTTGAGATCAAAGCACTGATTGATTGATTGCACACCAATTAAAAGAATAATATTTTTCTGGTTATTCTTGGGACTAAAATGCATGTGTCACATTACTGGTACACCACATGGGGTTTAGTCGCTATCAGAACCCATATACATAATGAGCACAGTTCAAGTGAAGTCACCTCCCATAGTTTACTTGTAATAGCTTCTAATCAGTGTGAACAAAGAGACTTCTCTCGTTGCTGAAAGCTGAATACATTTCAAACAATCAAACTGAAAAATGCAGTTGCATTTCTCAGTTGGGTTTTTTCCCTTCTCTGCCTCTCCCTCAACTAGCTTGGCATGAAGTCATATAAAATTAGATCGAGAAACAGGGAAGGAGGTTAACAGAAAACTCACTGAAACATCTGCTATTTTTAATGAGAAACAGCCTCAGTCAGCATAGCCTGGTCCTACAAAATGCCCAGCAAAAGCTTTCTGAGAGCCAAGCTTCCTGTCACACTCTGCCCATCTCCCCCAGCAGCCAGTAGCAGCTGGTCCTAGCACAAGGCTGTGGGGCTCCTGGGTTGTAACACCTTCTTGCTTTAGAGCTTCACTGTCCAAACTGCACTGCTCCCACTCTGCAGACAGCAAGACCAAAATCCTCCTGTACAAAGAAATACAGCCAGTCACCAAGACAGTATATTCAAACTGCTTAAAAGCACTCTTGTGGCTCCTGGGCCATGTGTTGGACCCCTAATCTACACCTGCCATAGCACAAACTTTACTTCCCACAGCAAAAGCAGCTTTAATTTGTCTGCCTGGAGAAGAGGAGGCTCAGGGGTGATCTTATTACTGTCTACAACTACCTGAAGGGGCATTGTAGCCAGGTGGGGGGTGGCCTCTTCTCCCAGGTAACCGCAATAGAACAAGGGGACACAGTCTCAAGTTGTGCCAGGGTAGGTATAGGCTGAATATTAGGAAGAAGTTCTTCACAGAGAGAGTGATTTCCCATTGGAATGGGCTGCTCAGGGAGGTGGTGGAGGCACCGTCCCTGGGGGTCTTCAAGAAAAGCCTGGATGAGGCACTTAGTGCCATGGTCTAGTTGATTGGTTAGGGCTGGGTGCTAGGTTGGACTGGATGATCTTGGAGGTCTCTTCCAACCTGGTTGATTCTATGAGTCTATGATTCTATGATTCTTTTGGGGAGATTACTGGCAGGCCAGTCGATGAATTTTGATGTCAGACCATGCAGGGGACAATATTAATGCTACCACTGCAATCTAACACAGACACTAAAATCTTCTATCTTTGTTCTAGCAGAAAAAAACCCAAGCACTTAAGTGCTCCTAAATATATATATTTATAAATACACATGCATGCAGCCACATGCACCGTATCAGGTGCATTGATACAGTTGACGGTTTGATTCATGGCAGGTCAACACCACAGTTTCAATTCTGATAAACAAGGTGCAGCAAATCTAGTGACTAATGCTCAGTATTAATTAGCTGAAGTGTTTCCAACTCTTGCAACTTTCCCTTAAAAGGGAACCTTAGGTTCACTGGCCACCAAGTCCAGATGTCATGTGGAGGAGACTGGTGCAGGGCTGGTGACAAATGCCATCTTTCCTTAGGAAACAACCCAAATTTGGTGTTTTCCTCTTCTACCAGTGACACACCTTTCAACACAGACTTGTGGGAACTTCCTCAGCAAAGATGCTCAGAATCAGGCATCTGTCATCCAAAGACACACTTTGGAGAAGGAAATGTGAGTTACTGTAAAATGCAATGAGGGAGCTTAGCATGACAGAGTGAAGAGATGCTGTACCCATCTGATGGCTGAAGAACTTGAGGTCTTTCGAGGCAGTTATAACTAAATGAAGCAAGTTACAGCTACTGGGAATAAAAGCACAGCGCCAAGACCGTGCAACCCACTTCTGCAGGTGTAAGTCCATACGCTTAGCTCTACTGATGTGTGTGAGTTGCTATGTTATGAAAGAATGAAGTCTGTATGGAGAAGTCAATACATGGATACTCAGCAGTGATGGAGGCTGAGACCCTAGAGGGCCAATCCTGAAAGAACACTCCAATCCATATCATATTCAGTGGACACTAAGTCTGAATAAAACTGGAAAATCAGTTAACTTTTTCAGTGAACCGTCCCAACCTCCTACTGGTATTCCAATTCACCCAAGAGAACAAAGTTAATTTCTTTTTCTTTTCCCTTGACTAATGAAATCTAAAGCATGTATTTAAAATACAGAAGTCTTCTTTTAAAAGCATTAGAGTTCGTAAACGAAGACCCATTAACAGCTTAGCAGAATAGCTTTAGTTTTCACTATGCCATGGTCTAGCTGACTGGATAGGGCTGGGTGGTAGGTTGGACTGGATGATCTGGGTTGATTCTATGATTCTATGTCTCACCTTTGTAACAAGAGGATACAGCAAATAACTTGTGTTACTACTTGCCTAATTTCCAGCACAAAAAGGATGCTTATTGCCAGCTTCTCTGGGAACAAAATGGGCAAGAGATTCTCATCTTCAACTTTTCTGATCCTGATAGATGATTATTTTTTTAAAGTATGAAGTGTTTTCTTAAAACAAAAACAAAACAACAACATAGGCATTGGGAAGCTCTGCTGCTGAACAGACAGAAAAATGTATGTTTGTACCAAAAAAAAAAAGTCACATGTCCAAGTGTTGTAGTCACATTTCCATTAACTTGTTCTCTTTTCCCTAAAGTCTAGCATACACTACTTTTTTTCTGCTGCAAAGAAAATGAATGGGAACCATGAGATAGTTATCTCATGTCTTGATCGATACTGTACTAAAGAAATGATGTCCACCTGAGCTAAGAAAGGACAATAAAATTGGCAGCAACAGTATAGTACAGCTCTCTTGCAATTACTATTCTCAGGCACAAGCAAAGCTTCAAGACTAGTTTTCTAAAACAGAGAACTGGAAAGTATGTGATTATAAAGCATTATTGGAGGATTAAATCTAACAGCTGCAAAAATTTGTGGATTTAGAACAAAAAAAAAAAAAATCTATGATTTTCTCCACAGTCTTTTCTAAGATTTCTTTCACTCTGCAGGTAGAGTCAACGTCCCTGGAGCTGTTCAAGGCAGGATTGGACGTGGCACTTGGTGCCATGGTCTGGCCTTGAGCTCTGTGGTAAAGGGTTGGACTTGATGATCTGTGAGGTCTCTTCCAACCCTGATGATACTGTGATACTGTAATGTATCTCCATAAAGCCTTATTTATTACCCTGTTGAAAGGCATCTCAGTTTGAGATTAAACAAAATCCAAACAATTTCTACATCTCTGATTAATTTGTAGTTTCTTTAAACTATTTCCAAAAGTCACAAAAATGAAACAAAAACCCCCAAATTAGTCTCCTTTACTAGAATCTAGGCTAGATTCTAAGGAGCAACCTTGCAAAGCAAAATTGCAATGAATTAGTTCTCATTTTCATACTTTGCTATGAACAAGATGAACAGATAATAAAGTCATTGCCTTGAGAGAAATACACCACTCCTCAGATAAGTATCTGTATAACCCATGTCATTCAACATGCATGTTTACTTACATGCTGCTTTCTCTTGGGTATATACTATTCCACTGTTTGGAAATGAATTTTGTTCTACTTCAGCATTGCCAATAGGTCACAATAATAAAGATCCCTGATGCCAGAAGAGGCAAAAGGACAACTGTCTTGACAAAACATCCCCACCTATTCCCCTACACACATCTGGCTAAAGAGACCTCCAGTCTGGTAAGTGAAATGTAACACACTCTGCTTATTGCCAAGTAACAGAGAACAAATGCCACCTTCTGTGCCACACATGAATCATCTGCTTTCCTCTCCATTACACTAACTAAAAAAGTTTTGATCAGTTCAGCTTTCCTCAACTGTAATTCTTTTGTCTTCACACCATTACAGCTACCCAGAAACCTTCACCAGTCAACACTTTTGTAACGTATCTAGATTACAGCATTAAAATTACCTACAAGTGTATCTCCTTTCCAACTTAAATGTTAACTTTAAATTAGTTTCAGCTTTAAATTTTAGTTGCTTCCAAGGCCTATCATGTATAAATACACTTAAGTGAGGTCATAAAACACTCTTGACACGTTTGGATAACAATAATGACAGAAGAGTCCACAAACATCAATATCAGCCTGCTTGAGCTCAGTGTTTTTACATCTGTCAAAATCATAAACGCATTTGGTTTCGTTGTTTTCCTGCTTTTCCACCTGAAAACCTTAGAAACTCGAAGGCAGAAGCCACAGGCAAAACTGATGATGCTTTACAGCCAAACCATGTAATTTTCATTTTCCAGATCACATAGTACTCTAAAGGAAGTCTGTTTGCATACGGAGCTCCAACGCTTCTAACAAAACCAGATATCTTATCTGCTGCAGAGAAGAGTAAAATGAGGCAAAACTAGAAGAATTCTTAGCTCAAAGCTACTCAAAGAAAAGTGCCAGGCTGAGGAACGCAAACTACCCTGATAAAACACGAAAATTCCCGAGCACTTCCCCCGAAATCAGAGGACTACTGAGGAGTTTTCAATCAACTGCACACAGGCACAGACACTGTTGATCAGGTCTGCCCCACAAACCCAGCAATTCCTGCTGCCGCACAAGAAAAAGGCAGCGTGACAGCAATTATTCTGTTTGGAGCTTGCCCTTCCACTTACACTGACGAGGAAATGACATTACTTACCTTTTTTTTTTACTGCAGTTGTTATGTGGGCCACACCTGAAAGTTGCAGCTGTGAGCTCACACAGCTTTTTCTTCAGATGCTACAGAAACTAGACAGAGAAGCTCTGGTGATTTGTTCTCCTATTTTCAGTAGAAAATTTACATATGAATTGCACACCGAATTCCTTTGGTCTGATAAACTGTTCTGCACTCGAATAAAATACTTCTTCATTATCATCCTCCTCTAGCTATTCTTTGCTGTCTTTATAAAGACACTGCCCACTAAAACCAGGAAGCGTAGTGGCAAGTCCATCTCTTGCCTTGAGTCTGGACAGACAAACAGAGGTTTGGAAATACAGTCTTAGATTTCAGCGGGTTTTAGAGTCTCAGCTCCTCTGCCAGACACTGTGTAGTGTGATAAGTATTAACACAACAATCAGTACTAGTCAAGACATCATCTGATGCAATTCTTGTTTTCAACCACATGAAGAATTGCATATATAGTAGCCTGCATAAATGACTGATGTTCAGGACCTGACTGATGTTCAGGACCTGACTGTAAGGCCCAAATACCAAATTATTTCCTATTACTTTTCATATTCATTCATCACCATCACATAAAGAACAAATGAATACACAGAGGTGAGAAACAGTACGAGAGTCACTTAGGTGTTTCCCAGGACAGAATACAATTCAAACACTGTTTCTGTGCTCGAGAACACAAAAGCAAACATTTCATAATGTAAGGGAAATCAAAACAATCCTTACCTTATTTTAAAGAGCTTTTTTAGTAAAAAGCCAGGCTATGCTAGCCCAAGGTGACAGGAACTGTGCCATCCTCCTCGGGCAGACCTTTTCCCAATGCCCCTGCCTTCAACTAAGTCTAACTCTGCTGTGTTTTGTTTCCCCAGGAGGACCCATTCAGCACCATGCGCTCCTTTTCAGCTGTCAATAAACAGAAGCTGTGAATTCCTAGGCGTTTCACAAAGCTAGTTAGGCATAGCCATTCATTTCTGCAGGAAAACAGGGCATTGATTTCAGCAAATTCCCAGGGAGCAGCTCCAACAAAGAGATCAAAGACCCACCTCCCTGCCTGCCCCGCTCTGGCCAGCCGGGCTGAGCCGAGCTGCCGCAGCTCTCCCGAAGCGCAGGCCTGAGCTCCAGCGCCCACCGTGCGCTCCATTCATGGCCATCGCCTTCCTGCATTCCCGGGACAGCCCCTGGCGCTAACCGTGACAAACCCCTGCACTCAGGCAGCATAATACACTGCACGCTAGTTCATCCAAGGATAGAAAGAGAAACACGTTCCAAGGCAAGTCTGCTGCTTGCCTGAGCAGCCGAGCCCCGGTAGCTGCCAGACATCTTACAAACTTCACTCTTTTCCCATAGCTTCTCCACCTAAACCAGAGAAACTCTCACTAGCTCCAATTCATCGTGGGCAAGCTTCACTGGAATGTTGCCTGCTTTGCTTTGCTTCCACAGGCTTGAACGCTTAGCTGCTAGCATTTGAGGTCTAGCTGCAGCATCCCTCGTGCTGTGTGGCCATGGCACTTTGCCCCACACTGCAGCATTTCACTCCTAGGAATCTGAAAGATTTTGTTCCATTTTGGTCGATCTTTCAATATAATTTTTTTTTTGTTTAATTATACATGTAGTCTTCACTAATATGACCTGGAACAAGCTTTTTAATCTGACCTTATATTGAACCAAGCATTAGTGAAAGATGATGCTGTGGTCAGGCTTCGAGACTGGGTAGCTAGGCTACACTTCTACTACTAAACAGTAAGAACCAGAGATTGCTTCCTGGTACTGAGACCACCTGGCATCAGCTCCATGTGTTTCAACAGTCCTCACTTCCTTCCCTTTCCCCCTACTAACAGTTTGGTTACATCCAAATTCCTTACCTAGAACAGAACCTTGTAGATGTTATCTCCAAAGCACGCCCTGATGGCATTTGTTAACACAAGTTACCAGACATGAAGTCATTTTACATCTGTACACAATTGCCATGATATTGTTTAGTATTCTCCTGTGCACTGACATTTTTCCAAGGCATTACCTGCCACAAACCCCACATAGAATCATAGAATCAACCAGGTTGGAAGAGACCTCCAAGGTCATCCAGTCCAACCTAGCACCCAGCCCTAGCCAGTCAACCAGACCATGGCACTAAGTGCCTCATCCAGGCTTTGCTTGAACACCTCAAGGCACGGTGCCTCCACCACCTCCCTGGGCAGCCCATTCCAATGCCAATCACTCTCTCTACCAACAACTTCCTCCTAACATCCAGCCTATACTTCCCCCAGCACAACTTGAGACTGTGCCCTCTTATTCTATTGCTGGTTGCCTGGCAGAAGAGGCCACTCCCTACCTGGCTACAATGTCCCTTCAGGTAGTCGTAGACAGCAATGAGGTCACCTCTGAGCCTCCTCTTCTCCAGGCTAAACAACCCCAGCTCCCTCAGCCTCTCCTCATAGGGTCTGCGTTCCAGGCCTTTCACCAGCTTAGCATGACTGTATCACAGGACCTGCCACAGCACAACTGGTACAATACTGGGAAAACCAAGGAGAGGAGGTGGGGATGACCAATTGCTGGACAGAAGACATCTGAGGACACAAGAAAATACAGAATTGCAGGACTATGGAAGTTGCAAGACACCTGTTGAGATCAATTAGCTCAGCCTCTTATTGAAAGTAGGTCCATAGACTAACACTACCCAGGGCCTTGTCAAGCCAAGTATCAAATCTCTCCATTTGGTGATGGAAATTCCACCACCTTCCTGTGCAGCCTGTACAAATATTTAATCAATCCCACAGTGAAAATGTCCCTTACACACAGGGGCATCTCTCTTGAAGCAACTTGTGGCCTTCACCTCTTGGTGCATGCTTGAGAAAAGAACGTTTCTGCCTCCTTCTCCAGAGCTATCACTTTTGTACTGTAAGACCACAACTATATACCCTTCAGCCTTTTCTTCCCCACCTGCAGATACCTTCCAGCTCCTTCAACCTTTACTCAGCTGATCAGCTCTCTAACACACTGATCATTAGGAAAAGCATGAGAGAGATGCTAACACTGAACTGAAGAGAGAAAAGTGGAACCTCCAGGGCGTAAGTCATCTAAAACAGTCAAACAAACTTAAACACCTGAGGAATCTTAAATGATTTCAACAAGGACCACTGTGCAGTTACCCCATTCTCTCTCCTTTCTCCCTTTACAACGGTTTTGCCTGTTGTATACAATACAGTCAGGCAACACAATACTGCATGCCTCGTTTTAGAGTCCTTTCTTTATCTAAATGACATTTAAGCATGCCTCAAAATTGCCACTTAGCAAATAAAGCTTAAAAAACCTCACCCATTCACAGTAATTCAGCCTTGAAGTACAAGGTATCACCTCTGCAGATAGCTGCTCTCTGCCAGTAAACCACTGACATTTCTAGATTTATTATCTGATTATGGTTATTGATTTAACAAACTACAAAATAAAAAGGTATTTTTTTGTGTTCCTCTGAGGCAGTATTGGAGATTGGGTTTCTGAAATTCTCCTCTCCTATAGTATGCAGAATGCAGCTGAGCAGCCCCCATTGACAATGATAAAATACAGAAACTGAGGCACTTGAGTGACTCTGAAAGGAGATCAGACCAATAAACATCCAAACTGTGGTTAATGCTGCAAGTTTAGGCTGGAACGAGTGAGTGCAGCTACGGACCAGAACTGAGAGCAGTTGTTTATGGTGGTTACAACAGCAAAGTACCATGATACACCATCTGTATTTCATGTGCTGTTGAAATAGGAGGATGGATAGCAGTGATGAGGCATGTGACTTGCATAATGAAGCCCTAGAAACACAAGAGTTAAATTCACAAACTGATTAAAAAAACTCCAAGCACATCACTGAGCAGTAATCTGAGATGCTATTTGCACCAAAGATAGAAAAAAACCATTTTAGACAGTTTGTTCTTATACATGGGCCAGATTATTACAATTTCACTCCTATTAAGTCATGCTTCACTCCAAGAATAATCCTGCTGATTATAATGGTAATATTGCTCCACAGATGTCTCAGAAGAAACACCAATGTAAAAGCAGACTCTGCACTGAAGATAAAAGGCATCAATCACGAGCACATCTGGGAATCTGACAAAAACATATGGCACACAAAAATCACTGTGGGATGACAGAAGTGTACTTACATAGCAGGTCTGTAGACATGTTTACAGATCAGGCAAAGAAAACCTATGTAAAATAAATGAGAAAAGAATGATCAGTTTTCTGAACTAGCACTGTTCACGTTTAAACCTCATGCTAGTCATCATACACAGCTCTTTAGGAAATTAGGTGGAATGTACCTAGTGAAATCTAGCTAGGAAGAATTTCAATCTGTAGAGGAAATCAGTAAATCCATCTATATTTAACTCCTTAATAAGTGCTTCCACTTCATTTCACAAACAGTGTGAAATGACAGTATTAATGCAATGCACTTTAATTAAGAGCAGTTCACTGTATCCCACATTTCCCACATCTCCATTAACATTTATTAGTAGACCAGGATTTTACCCCACTGCATGCCATACTGTATTCAAACCTACTATTTCTGGTATTACAGTATCACAGTATCACCAAGGTTGGAAGAGACCTCACAGATCATCAAGTCCAACCCTTTACCACAGAGCTCAAGGCTAGACCATGGCACCAAGTGCCACGTCCAGTCCTGCCTTGAACAGCTCCAGGGATGGCGACTCCACCACCTCCCCGGGCAGCCCATTCCATTCCTCTTAGGAGTCTTCAGCCTTGCCAAGTCAAAGTAAATATTAGTTAGGCAGGAGACAAACTTTTTATTTGCTCTCTTGAAAGACTCCTGGAGACTTCTAGCATTCTGATGATCTCTCTTCCTGTTGTTTCCTTCTCACTCATCTGCTGGTTTTTTGACTGAAATTTTACTCTAAGCACATAGGAGCAGAGTCTGAGCTTTCAGCAGATGCCTGAGCAGCATCCACACAGTGGGATCCCAATGTACAGACAAGGCTACTTGGAACAACAATAATAACAAGGCACATAATAATAACAAGGGGAGGGGTGCCTATAACAATACCAATCGAATCAGCTCATGCCACTTTATGGTGTCCTGTACCAATCTTGGAAATGCTAGGAAGTGTGTGAAGATGTGTTTATATGATTTAGGCTGAAAATTTGAGTCTGATGAAGTCAACAGTACACTGTGGCTGACTGAAATGGGTCAAAGAAAACATCTTTGTTCTTAAAAAAGACAATGTAAGTTACTTCCAAACTAAGTGCAGCTGGTTGGGAAAACCAAAGGTAGTGAAAGGACTGTGGAACAACACGATAAAGGTGACAATAAAAATAGAAAGCAAAGAATAATGAGAGCTGAGGAGGAAACAGACTCGTGGAGAGTAGAGGAATCCTAAGGTTAAAGCACAGCAAGATGAGGTAAAGAAGAGGTCACAGCCTGCTGATGAGAATTTGCCAGGGAAGCAGCTGTAACTCTACCAAGTTGCCCATAAGTGGGATGAGGAAGCAAAATCCAACTATCTGCTGAAATCTAGGATCACACTGTAGTGCCATTTTCAGGTTGGAGGAGACTAAGGTAACACTTCTAATGATCCACTGCAAGCACCAAAGTTGTCACCTTAGCATGAGAACCTGCCCACAAAAGCAGCTGTGTTAAGCACTCCCTGCAGCATTCAGTCAACAACGATGTAAATACAGATCATCATTACTGAGCAACATAATAAGTATGATAATTACATTAGCAAATTAACAACTGATATCCTTATTTAAGTGCTCTCAGATGCAAGAGCAAGACACACAAAATTAGTAAGCCACACTTGCTATCTTAACCCTGTGTGTCATTACAACATAATTGTCAATCCTACTATAAAAGACAGTATGTAAAGAAAATATATTTTATAGATGCTCTGCACTCTGGAATCTGGAAGAGTTCTGTTGTCAAAACAGAAAATGCTGCCTGGTCTTTTCTTCCCACATGCTTAAAACTGCCTTTCAAGCCTATGCTGCCTCCACTAACAGAAGACAAGCACAAGCTTTGCATTTTAAAGTGTGATTTGCAGTGATGGGTGCTGAGGAGTAGTTGACAGGTACACCACAGAGTTTATTGCAGAAAAATCCTATTTCAATACAAAACAAAAATAACCCTCCCAGCAAGGAGTTGCACAAATTCCCTAACATCAGTTGCAGAAAACCAGCAGGGAGCAGCTCATCAGAGATCTTCAGCAGGAAAAACATTACTAAGAAGGTACTCCAACTGCCCATGCACAAGGGTCCTCTGACTTTTGAGGTGCCTTTGGACATATGAAGCACCCACATAAGGCTAAAGGGTGTAATATTGGTTATACAGGTAAAAGAGTTGCTCCTGGACCAGAGCATCTTGAATAGCACTAGACACTTAGGTTTCAGCAAATTAAGCCTTACAGTATTGCAGCTTGTCTGTTCTCACAAGAGACCAGGCAGGCTGCTGGTACATCACTTCCGTGTGAGATCAAGCAGGCTGCAGATGAGGCACAGAAAACAAGTTCCAGCACATCAACCTCTCTTCTGCAATCTCTGCCCTCTGCCAAAACAGATGGGCAGAGTCCAATGGGATGGGGTTCAATAGCTCCAAGTGCAGGGTGCTGCACTTTGGCTACAACAACCCCATGGAGAGATACAGGCTGGGGTCGGAGTGGCTGGAGAGCAGCCAGACAGAGAGGGATCTGGGGGTGCTGATTGATACCTGCCTGAACATGAGCCAGCAGTGTGCCCAGGTGGCCAAGAGAGCCAATGGCATCCTGGCCTGCATCAGGAATGGTGTGGCCAGCAGGAGCAGGGAGGTCATTCTGCCCCTGGACTCTGCACTGGTTAGACCACACCTTGAGTGCTGTGTTCAGTTCTGGGCCCCCCAGTTTAAAAGGGACGTTGAGATGCTTGAGCGTGTCCAGAGAAGGGCAACAAGGCTGGGGAGAGGCCTTGAGCACAGCCCTACGAGGAGAGGCTGAGGGAGCTGGGATTGGTTAGCCTGGAGAAGAGGAGGCTCAGGGGTGACCTTATTGCTGTCTACAACTACCTGAGGGGAGGTTGTGGCCAGGAGGAGGTTGCTCTCTTCTCTCAGGTGGCCAGCACCAGAACAAGAGGACACAGCCTCAGGCTCTGCCAGGGGAAATTTAGGCTGGAGGTGAGGAGAAAGTTCTTCACTGAGAGAGTCATTGGACACTGGAATGGGCTGCCCGGGGAGGTGGTGGAGTCGCCGTCCCTGGGGCACTTCAAGGCAAGGTTGGACGTGGCACTTGGTGCCATGGTCTAGCCTTGAGCTCTGTGGTAAAGGGTTGGACTTGATGATCTGTGAGGTCTTTTCCAACCCTGATGATACTATGATACTATGATAAAACAGCTGCCCCCAGAGAATACACAGCTCAGAAACTAGCTTTTGTCTCTGACTGGCTCTGTGTGCAAAGATGTGAGAGAGAAGCAGTGAAGGGGCTCACATTTTAAAAGGACAGCAGTGAGTCCTCCTTCCAGGTGAAGAAATCATGCTGAGAACAGGTTTTCTGAGCAGCAAGTGTCCTAGCCCAATTCCTATTAGTGGCAGAAAACACTTTCTGCAAAAAACCCACTGTGCACTTTAGCTCCATTTGGGCTGAGAGCCCTGTGGACTTTAGCCCATTTGGGCCTTGCAGAGGAAAGTAGATTTTAATGGCATCCACATGTGACCATACACTTGTCAACCTTTGTCACCAGCAGACACAAGAGGGTACATATTGCCAATGTCAAAAAAAGTGCCATCAATTAATAAAGATTTCATCCCCCCCACTGAACTGCTAGGCAAAATTATTTAACTGTGCTGCTATTCAATCTGCAGGGCAATTACAAGCAAACCACCACAACACAAGTCCTCCCCTTCTATGTTGTTCCTATCAGTGGTATACCTTCATTCTCCCACACCTGGACCACAGCAGTCTTCTGTCATGAGAATGTCCAACCACAGTCCAACCTGCCCCTGTTCCCCACGTGTGCCATCCACCCATGACACTGTGGTCAATGAACACCTGTCATACCCTGCTGAGGTGAGACTGGTTGAATTGTTCTATAGTGTAATTTTGGTGGTAGAAGAGGGGGCATGAAGAAGCAGCACATACACATATATCTCAACACAGACTGTGACAGGTCAGAATGACATCAGAGGGACTCATATCAAGAGCAGCACAGTCCAGAGCAACATAAATGCCAATGGGAGACCTCTCCACTGCAATCAGGCTAATCTGCTTCTGGGGTGGGAGCAACTATCAGAAGCATTAGTGGATACTCTATCCACTTACCACTCAGAAGCAGCTACAAGCAACACAGCAGAGAAGCACTATTGGACAGGTTGGCTCTTCCCTCCCAGCCCTTTTGCCCATGCTGACAGGGCTGCCATCTCCTGTGATCTCAAGCCAGTAGGCTTGTGGTACTACCTACCTTCATGGCATTAAAAGTGCTTACCAGTACAGGCAGATCACCTTGTACAGAACTCTGCTCCTAATAACCCTCCTAGGACATGGTCAAAGGCACAACATCACTGCAGAAGACTTGCCCCAGAGAAAGAGGACACTGTGAAGAGGATAACCATAAAACTGTGTTTTTCTCCACAGGCCAAAAAGCTTGATAAATTTTTCCTTTTTGCTCCCTGTGTGGTTCTCTGATGAAGAAGCCCCAGCAAAGGCAACCCTGTAGTACCAAAGTCTAGGCCACAGAGAGGGCACAGGGAGTACAGAACAAGAGGAAACAGCTCTATGAGGGCATCCCAGTCACTGCAACTCAAATCACGTGCAGAACAACAGAGCAGCAGGCGCTGCTACACAAGGAACTGCTAGCAGCCGTTCAGGACGTTACCTTTGACGGAGCGAGGATAAGCACAGCAAGGTGTATTTGCAGAGGCAAGAGTCTGAGTACAGCTGTGAGCTCCTTCATAGGCTACACCAGCTCTTCCCTGCAGTTACCCTCAGAACGAATCCTGAACCGCCTCTCCCAGCTGCAGAAAACTCTCACCATAAATCCCTCTCCTGCTTCAAGGTCAGCTCTCTGGTGTGTGAGCACTGCACCTCTTGTGCAGTGTACTGCCCCTCCAGCCAAGGGAGCTGCAACATATGCAGAGTCATAGTAGCCACTTATGCTGTGCCAACTAGGCACGGTGCCTGGTGGTTTCTGGCCACATCTGTCACTTGTCAGTCTAAACCTAGGTGGCTGGCCAACTGCCATGCTGGCCTGAGTTTTGCCAGTCTCTTTGGCCAACCCTCTGTATTTTTATTCCTTGTAAACCACCTGACCTTTATACAAAATGTTGCAGGTATATTGGCCAAATCTGCTGTACTGCCCAACACACCCAAAAGAAGGTGTTTGGGGTTGCTCTTAAATACCATCCTTTCTCATCAACAAATAGGCAGATGAGGTGAAAAGTGGGGGATGCTTTCCATACATGAAAATTTCAGCCATGAAAATTTGAGGCAAAGTCTTAGGAGGTTCTTAGAGGCTTTCAGGTATCAGCAAATTAGCTCATGCATTTAGGTTGAATAGCACTTGATGGGTTAAGTGTAACAGATGGTTAACAGTCTATAGATGGGAAAGCAGTGATTTCAGGCACATTAGATAATGAAAAGTCCAATGCTTTGTGGTGGCAAAAACTGATTATGCACCAGTCAGAGGACATGAGGATGGGTTCTGCACTGCCTATTAAGGAGAAGGACATGTTGCAGAGTATGTTTATGTTAAGGGGTTTTCTTAGTTGTTCCCCCACTGCCACTAATTTACAAACTATGCATTTTGTGGATGAGAAGTGACTACAGTGGGCACACTGCAGGCATGTATGACCTGGAATGGGTATGCATTATGTATGTGGGATTGTCCTGGGATGTCCAGTCCCCAGTGGGAAAGGCAATGTCTGTTACCCTTCTGTTGTGATGCACAGCACGAGAACAATGAAATCAGACATCTAGTTTCCAGGTATGGTCTGTGAAAAGGACCTACACGATGATCATGGCCACTGCTACAGCAGAAGAAAGGCAACTCCCACAAGGAAATGCAAAGTGATGGAAGCCAGATGATATGTGTCTTCTGCGGCTGCTGCTGGTGTACATGATCCATGAAGGCTGCCCACAATGGCCTAAACAACGACCTCACTTACCAGTGGTTTGCACTGAGAAGCAGCAAAAACTGCAGCAAAGGCTCCACTTTGTAATCTTCCTGTGCAAAGGAAACACTTTGATGACACCTGGCTATAGCTTCCGAAGGCAGTTCACACCTAACATCCTGTATCCACTGCAAGTCACTGCAGATTGCTAGGATGACACAAATTTACCAACCAGTACTTGCTTTACTGGCCCTGAGGCTCATCTTCACTACAGATGACAAACTCCATGGCAAGGGATGCCAGAGAACTGCTCTGTGAGGGACCTTTGCAAAATCTGCAACTAGTTGTTCATGACAGCTCTTCTGCGTGTAACATGACAGCATTCTCATATGGGGTGGTGTGACAGAACTCTTCCACTGACCTGACACTCTTCCAGAAGAGATAAATCTATCTTGCCTGGCATCACGCCCCAGAAAGTCAGAGGAAAAGCAGGCACTGATGTGGGAAGAGATGTAAGTAGCAGCAACAGGAAAAGCCTTCACGCTGCCACACTGACGCTGTGGGTGATACACTTCTGCTTGCATCGTGATGCCATCTGCAGATGACAAGGGAACACACTGTCCACAAAACAAACCTATACCATGCAGAGACAAGGACCTGAATCCCATGATTAGAAGTACGAGCAGAAACACAGCTGTTCTGAACCTAGCAGTTAGCCCTCAGAGATTACTAGAGAATTCCTTATTTTCTGCACAAACCCAATGCAAAACCAGCTGCCAGCACAGGCTGCCTCTTCCTAGTGCTTATACAGATCAAAAATGCTACATGCCAAAGAGATGCATCAGCTAACCAGTCACTGAAAGAGTCTTCTCCTGCTGCTGAGAAGTCATTTCTCCCCCTAATCTCTGCAGCTGAAAAGGCAATGTTGCTATACTTCAGAAGCTCAGAAGAGTCCATGACAACCTGTTTACAGATTCACAACGGCCTCGTGTAGATGACATTGTTATCTAAGTACTTCTGTCATATTTCAATCAAGTAAAGGTAAAATCCTAAGTGAAAACATTTTTTCCAGACATCAAAGGTAAGTAATACAGTTGCAGATGTTTTTAAAACACACAAGCAAAGATGTGACAGGAAAACCACACTAAGCCTACTTACACTGAGATCAAACCAGGAAGAGCTCTCTTCCCCCATTACAGACATCAGTTGCTGGGGGGTAACGTTCGGCATATCTTATGCCTTAGATTGCATCCATCAGAAGAAAACATACCTTCAGGAGGGAACACATCTATCACACAGCATTAGCATGCCACTAGTATCACAGTATCACCAAGGTTGGAAGAGACCTCACAGATCATCAAGTCCAACCCTTTACCACAGAGCTCAAGGCTAGACCATGGCACCAAGTGCCACGTCCAGTCCTGCCTTGCACAGCTCCAGGGACGGCGACTCCACCACCTCCCCGGGCAGCCCATTCCAGTGTCCAATGACTCTCTCAGTGAAGAACTTTCTCCTCACCTCGAGACTAAATTTCCCCTGGCACAGCCTGAGGCTGTGTCCTCTTGTTCTGGTGCTGGCCACCTGAGAGAAGAGAGCAACCTCCTCCTGGCCACAACCTCCCCTCAGGTAGTTGTAGACAGCAATAAGGTCACCCCTGAGCCTCCTCTTCTCCAGGCTAACCAATCCCAGCTCCCTCAGCCTCTCCTCGTAGGGCTGTGCTCAAGGCCTCTCCCCAGCCTCGTCGCCCTTCTCTGGACACGCTCAAGCATCTCAATGTCCCTCCTAAACTGGGGGGCCCAGAACTGAACACAGTACTCAAGGTGTGGTCTAACCAGTGCAGAGTACAGGGGCAGAATGACCTCCCTGCTCCTGCTGACCACACCATTCCTGATGCAGGCCAGGATGCCACTGGCTCTCTTGGCCACCTGGGCACACTGCTGGCTCATGTCCCTGCTTGTCCTCTTTTGGCTAATGCTAGTGCCCATGCTGGGCTAACTGCATTTCTGCTGACAAAGTTTCTCTTCTCTCAAATGAATGAAAAGGAAGGAAAATGATGATGGATAAATTATTTAAATATTAACAAAGTGCAATCAGGGAAAAATTAATACACAGGGCCAAAGCTTCCACTCAGAGACACCTGTGCAGATTTCCAGAAATTTCTATTAGTCCCACATGTGCATCCACAATCAGAATTTGGTACATGTTAAGTACAACTCTACCGCATGTAGAGTCTCTCACTGAAGAAAACATCAGATGATGAATTTCTTTATAATTTATCATATAAAACAGCATAAACTTGTACTTTTTTAAAAAAATACATGTTCTTTTTAAGTCATGGACTTCAGCAAAACCTCTGACACTGTCTGCCACAACAAGCTGCTGGCAAAGCCAGCTGCTCATGGCTTGGACACATTCACTCTGATATGGGTGAAGAACTAGCTGGAGAGCTGGGCCTAGAGTGGTGCTGAATGGTGTCACATCCAGTTGGCAGCTGCCACTAGTGGTGTCCCCAGGGGATGAGTACTGGGCCCAGTCCTGTTCAGTATCTTTATTGACGATCTGGATGAGGGAATTGAGTCCAGCATCAATATGTCTGCAGATGACACCAAGCTAGGAGCAGGTGTTGATCTGCTGGAAGGTAGGAGAGACCTGCAGAGGGACCCTGACAGGCTGGATGGGTGGGCAGAGGCCAATGGGATGAGATTGAACAAGGCCAAGTGCAGGGTTCTACGCTTTAGCCACAACAACCCCAAGCAGTGCTACAGACTGGGGACAGAGTGGCTGAGAGCAGCCAGGCAGAGAGGGACCTGGGGGTACTGGTAGAGGGTAGCTGAACAGAAGGCAGCAGTGTGCCCAAGAAAGCCAATGGCATCCTGGCCTGCATCAGGAACAGTGTGGCAAGTAGAACAAGGAAGGTTATTCTTCCCCTGTACTCAGCACTGGTCAGGCCACACCTTGAGTGCTATGTCCAGTTCTGGGCTACTCAATTCAAGAGAGATGTTGAGGTGCTGGAAGGTGTCCAGAGAAGGGCAACAAGGCTGTTGAGGGCCCTGGAACACAAACCCTCTGAGGAGAGTCTGAGGGAGCTGGGGGTGTTTAACCTGAAGAAGAAGAGGAGGCTCAGGGGTGACCTCATTGCTGTCCATGAGGTGGTGGAGTCACCGTCCCTGGAGGTGTTGAAGAAAAGCCTGGATGAGGCACTTAGTACCATAGTCTAGATGACTGGACAGGGCTGAGTGATAGGTTGGACTGGATGATCTTGGAGGTCTCTTCCAACCTGGTTGATTCTAAGAGTTTATAATTATAAAAGAGAGCAGCTCTTCTGCCATCATCATGGTTTTTGTTCATGTACAGGACTCTGCATCTTTCCTTTGACAAAGCAAAGAACAACACCTGAAGACTTGTGACCCTGCTTCAGAAATCTGGCTCAATGATATTGCAGAAACTTTTCAAATGTGTCTTATGTGTGAATCTGAAAAAAAAAGAGGAAATCCCAGAAGTATATATGAAACACCTCTCTCTTTTACAGAGCACTGTGCTGATGTAGAAGTACAGTGCACAAAATCATAGGGCAGACTATGGGTAGATAAAAGTCATGCAATCAAGGATATGCATTCTCTGCTATGCTTAGAATTATTGAATATATTGAATTAGGAATATATTGAATTATATTACAGAATTATATTATTATAAGATTCTATATTAACTGTAGAATTACAAAGAATATATGGAATTATATTAAAGCAATACCTTCATGGTATTGCTTTAAAGTGTGTATACACACAAAGAAGTATTATACAACTATATAAGCTATTCCTGCTACTGAAGGAAACTTTATATATGGATCTCTACAGATTAAATGCCTTGGTATGCAAGCTACCAAGACCCTTATCAGTTTCCAGTGCATTCAAGAGGTGAGCCAATAAGTCATCTTATCTGCCTTTGTCTTGTTTTTTTGATCAATTTGCCATTATTTTACCAGAGCTATATTGTTAAATTTGGATACATAAAATATCCTACCTTACTGTTCCCTGCATAAAGGGAACAGGTCAATATTCTAGACTACAGTGACCTCAAAATGAAGCATCATCAAATATGGTCTGCATATGCACCTAATCTATTCAAGTCTTTTTTCAGTTTAAAGAAAACTCCTCAAAAAAGCCAACCAAATGAAAAAAAAAATCACTAAATGTCAATCCATTTTATACCCTGTGTCCTGATACCAGAAAAACACAGACCAACAAATCCCACTCCTCACTTCGATGAAAGTATTTCCCCTTCTGGAACATGGTACTGCTTCTCGTCATAATTTTTCTAGCCTTGTATCACTTGATGTTGGTCTGTTTCCATCACCAAAAGACCTAAGGCAGACAAGGCATCAAGTACAAGCCTTTGCCCGTATTCAGTGCCCCGATGCTAGTGATTTTTAAACGACAGTAACAAAAGTGAGAGAAATCCCTAGGGAATGATGTCACACAGCATCTCATGCCAGCCTGCCTTGCTGAGGGCTGTTCTTGTTTGCCTTTGCAAAGCACTCAGCATTTTGATGGCAATCCAGCAAAGCATTTCTGCATTTCCCATGTCTTTCCACCACTGACTTTCAGGGAACTGTTTGTTCACGTGAACACAAACCTACACTTCCTATTTGCTGGTTTTGTTAGGAGAATTGGTTCAAATAACCTAAAAAAGGTCTTTAAAAGTGCGGATTTTAAAAAGCCCCAAGACCTAGGAACATTCCTAAAATGATTTGCATTCCACAGCAGAAGGCAAACCATTTCCATTTCAATGAGCCTGTGGAGAGGACTCTGCTCTACTGCCTGAAACTCAGGATTGAACCACACCACAAAACAAACACGGAGTCCACTTGTAGGGGATCATGTGAAAAGCACTTTTCCCTGTTCTCTCCCAATACCTTGTCTAAACTCTTTCCATCGTTGCTCCTAACACTCAGTTCAGGAAGGGCATTGCCACTCATCTCTGCTGCATAGGCTGGTGGCAAGGAGACTTTCTTTCCCATCACTGTATCCTCAGGCAGTGCCTTACCCAGAGAGTCAACAAGTCTGTTGTGACCTCAAAACCCTCTGGCTTTAACACTCTCCCCCTTCATAAGCTTACTACAAATGAAACATGTTAGCAGGTGCCAGTTTTCCAAAGGCAGTGCACAAAATCCACAGTGTGACAGACAGATTGATGAGTTCAGCACAGAACAGCCACTCCTGTGACCAGAGAGAGGGGCACTTCAGCCATGCCAGTAAATTTCAGGATAGCCATAAATACAGAGTTGGTAGCCAACACCTTACCCCACCACTTCTTGCTTAGGTTACGATAATCTAGAACCTCACAGTCTGAGATGCTCACAAACCTTGCACATAGCTACAGTACCACGGAGACACATCCTACAACACTACTGCAATAATCACAGAATAATCACAGAATCACAGAATGTCTCTGTTTGGAAGAGACCTCCGAGATCATCCAGTCCAAACTCTGACCCAGCACTACAAGCTCAGCACCAAACCATGTCCCTAAGCACCGGGTCCACACTCCGCTTGAACACCTCCAGGGATGGTGACTCCGCCACTGCCCTGGGAGGACCACCCCAATGTAATGCAATGCAATGCAATGCAATGTAATGCAATGCAATGCAATGCAATGCAATGCAATGCAATGCAATGCAGTGTGTAGTGCTGCTGCTATATTATGTAAATATTAATAGTCAAATCATGTGGTTGAAGTCCACTTTTACAGTCTTGTTCTCTCTCTGTCACAGCTTTAAATTTCAACACTGTAGAATGTCCACTTAATTTAGAAACTTGCAAAACCGGGAAAAGTTTTACCTAAAAAAGGATTTCAGGTCAAGAATAGTGGTATTTTTACAGGCATTTTAGATGGAACATATGATCTTAAAGGTAATTTCACCAGGTTCAGCAGCTTTGTCTCTTTAGCTGCTTCATAAAAGCTGGCTATCTCTATACATAAATTATGTATCAAAGCACAATTAATGCTCTTTCATAATGTACCCCATTGTTTGTTAACAGTGTCTTAGTACAAATGTTTTCTTTCCTCTGTCCACTCCTTAAGGCCTCAGATGCAGGGAACTGCTTAAGCCATCTGAAGGGAGCAATGGTAACAGTAGTACTTGCTCAAAACTCAAACTAAATCCTAAGTGAAGAGTTTTCACTGAGAGCTCACAATAGAGTGGTAACTGTAGTTGATTTAATTAAAGCCACAAGCCTTGTACTGGGTAACAGCTGCCTGTCACATCCCCACACACCCAGATTTTCTGTGAAGAGCAGCTGGATTTGCCAATGGCAAACTTGGCAGCAAAACCACCCACATCTTTTCACTCCTGCAGGCACGTGTGGACTGGCTGGAGTGGGATGCAGTCTTCCTACGGCAGAGACACAAAGGCCAATTATTAAAACTAATTCACTGAAACAGAACCAGTATCACAGTATCACCAAGGTTGGAAGAGACCTCATAGATCATCAAGTCCAACCCTTTACCACAGAGCTCAAGGCTAGACCATGGCACCAACTGCCATGTCCAATCCTGCCTTGAACAGCTCCAGGGATGGCGACTCCACCACCTCCCCGGGCAGCCCATTCCAGTGTCCAATGACTCTCTCAGTGAAGAACTTTCTCCTCACCTCCAGCCTAAATTTCCCCTGGCGTAGCTTGAGGCTGTGCTCTGCTGGAATTACCCTCTGACTTGAGGAGTTATTTTTTTCCATCTTTTCTTAAAGGGCATGTAGTTTCAGGGGTTACATTTTCATAATGCTGCTTAAAATGTCTATAGTGCCCAACTCTACAAATCCTCCAAACAGTGCATATGTACTTGATGAATGAAAGCTACACACATTCCCAAATACTACCTTATCTGTTTTCTTAATTTTTCCTTTGCTTATGAAGCCATCTGATGATTCCAAAAATCAGTAAATTGTGTCTCACAGACTGCTGAATAAATGTAACTAGAGATGCAGATTCAACACAAATTACCATTCATATTCATCACAGCAACCTGCTTCTCAAATAAAGGAGAGAGTGAAAGTTCCACCCTGCTGTTAACCAAGGATTAGTTAAATTCTTGAGCTCTCATATGCCAGCTTCTAACACTGGACTCCTGCCTTTCCAAGGCTTGGAAATCTTCTCAGTAATTGTCTGGTATACAAATCTTCTCAGGATCCTGCTCCACTTCTTGCACACCACTCAAATAAAATGTCATATTACATGCACAGTGTTCACAATTGCTTAAAATTACAATGTAGTTCTTACCCTTTTCTGCAGCAAACCTGAAACTTGAATAAATTCAAGGAGACTGACTCTTGCCTGTGCATGCTTCTTTTATTCAGTGTAGAAGACAAAAGAAATTGTGAAATTAGAATAAGAAGGCAAACGCTGCAGAGCTCTGTAGAGACTAGTGAAGAAATGGTTCAGCCACTATATACACAGTATGAAAATCCCACTTACAAGTGACCACTAACTCTACATGGGTATCAAATTAGGACTTGGATTAATGAGTGGTAGATATAAAATACATCTCGTATGTCAGCAGTTTGACACTTTTATTGCAGGCATCTGTCTGTAGGGCATCTTTTTAGAGATGGTCTTGGAATCTGTTTAATTTCTTCAAGCACTCCAGTAAGAGAGGCAAAGACCATCATTTCTTCATTTAAAACTTATCCTGATATAGGAAAGCCCCTTACAATAACATAGAAAAACATCCTGTGATCTCTAAACTTTCACTGAGAAAGTTCACCAAGAGGTCATTTGTTCTTCTTCACTCAGTTGCATGACCTCTTCAACTCCATCTTCGACATTTCAAACATCCATTCAGTATGGTTCAGTGAGTTAATGAAAAATAACCCCAAACAACTCAGATGTTTGACATTTGCACCCCAAGTTACCAGAAGGTCACTTTAGCAATTTATAAAACCTATATGAACACATTGTGTCAGATGTTTATATGGAATGTGTTATCTACAAGTATTCACTATTCCATAATTAGGTGATTTCAGCTAACAAACTATTAAAGTTTATTTCACTTGTTGCACCATGACGTTCTAGTCTTCAACATCTACCTGAACGTTAATAAAACCACAGCAGATTTCTAATAAATGGCCACTGCTGGTTGCTAATCAGCTTCAGAATGGGAGATTCAGTATGATTCAAGAGTCAGTGCTCTTCATAGAATCATAGAATCAACCAGGTTGGAAGAGACCTCTAAGATCATCCAGCCCAACCTAGCACCCAGCCCTAACCAATCAACTAGACCATGGCACTAAGTGCCTCATCCAGGCTTTTCTTGAACACCTCCAGGGAAGGTGACTCCACCACCTCCCTGGGCAGCCCATTCCAATGGCAACCTACTGGGACATACTGAAGGCATAGGTCACACTTTCCCCCAAAGACGCCAGTTTAGGTTGTTCGGTAAACTCCTAAGATTTCAACATTTGAGGAAACATTCTTGTCAAAATGTATGAAATTGAAAATTACAATTTAATGCAATTTAAGGTTCTGGAACCCAAACACACCATTAGAAGTGTGCCAGCAACCTTAGCACCTAAGTAGACACGTGACAATTTCTGCTATTATGTTGAAACTTAATTAGCAAAACCCATAGTGATGTTTTAAAAAAGTAGATTAGTAAAATGAATCAGTGCAAATCACTGTCCATAAAGATAATCCAGAGACTTGTCTAGTCTAAGAAATGAATGCAACAAAAAATGTGAAAGTTTTAACAGAACATATGTTGCTAACACTTTTCAGATTATCACACACAGTCTCACAGTATCATCAGGGTTGGAAAAGACCTCACAGATCATCAAGTCCAACCCTTTACCACAGAGCTCAAGGCTACACCATGGACACTCGTTGTAAATTGTCTTCAACTGTTTTGTGAACTGTTTTACTAATCTTGGTGCAAAATATTGTAAATGACCTGTCCTGAGTTTGGCTAGGGTAGGGTTAATTTTCTCCATAGGAAGTTAGGGAGGGAGGTGGATGAGGGGCAAGCCTAGGACAGCCAGGTGAGCCAGGCAGTGGGATATTCCGTACCGTACAGCCCCATGCCCACTATATATAGGGAGAAGTGGGGCTAGTTCAGACAAGTCAAAGGTTATCTGGTGGCAGGTAGCTTTGGCTGAGCACACTGCATACTCTATGAATTGTTTTCCAGATCACATTTTTCTCTTGGTGCTGTTATTCCAGTTGCTCCTGGAGCACAAATCCTATGAGGAGAGGTTAAGGGAGCTGGGCCTGTTTAACCTGGAGAAGAGGAGGCTCAGGGGTGATCTTATTACTGTCTACAACTACCTGAAGGGAGGCTGTAGCCAGGTGGGGGGTGGCCTCTTCTCCCAGGCAACCAACAATAGAACAAGGGGACACAGTCTCAAGTTGTGCCAGGGTAGGTATAGGCTGGATATTAGGAAGAAGTTCTTCACAGAGAGAGTGATTGGCATTGGAATGGGCTGCCCAGGGAGGTGGTGGAGGCACCGTCCCTGGGGGTCTTCAAAAAAAGACTGGATGAGGCACTTAGTGCCATGGTCTAGTTGATTGGTTAGGGCTGGGTGATAGGTTGGACTGGATGATCTTGGAGGTCTCTTCCAACCTGGTTGATTCTATGATTCTATGATTCTCTATTTAAATCCCCTTGACTCAAACTGCAGGGTTTGCATTTTGCTCCCAGTTTCTCCCTCCCATCCTACCAAAGGACGGGGGTGAAGGGGCCAGTTGTGTGAGCAGCAGCATGGTGCTCAGCTGCAGCTGGGCCTGAAACCACAAAGTCTATACTATTTTTTGTAATATCCTTATTTTTAAGTGATTTTAAAATGTGGGTATTTTCAAGGCTGAGAAAAGTGGCATGAAAAACTTAGCAAAAATCTGACCTTTTTTTTTGCTGTCTTTAAAGGGCTGAGACCGACAACCTCTTCTCAGCTAAGTCACTTTGATGACTTCTAACAGCCTCTTACACACCCTGTAACTGAGTGTTTCATCTTTGCTAGGGTTTGAGATTTGTAAATATTTGCCTGTATGGGTGGGAGGCCCACAGAGACTAAAGAGTTCTGAGATTCAGACTTAAATGCTGACAAATCACTGAAACTGTAAGAACAACTCACAGAAATAAATCACTTACTGTCTTCTCTCATTTAGAATAAGATGAAGAAAGCAAGCTAGTTTTGTCTCCCATTAGTCTTTGTTTTGCTTTTTTCTTTGTCAATCTCTGTTTTGGTCGGGGCAGCATCTTTTCATTTTGTTCAGTATGTGGTTTAAAGCTAGGATAGATTTTTACCCACCAAAAGCCTCCATATATCATAGCAAACAGCAAAAAATCTGTCTGGCAAATTGTCGCATTAAAAAAGTAGATGGTTCCATCTATCATTCACACCAAGAATATTTTAGAGAGAACAGCATGTAAATGTCCACAGGTCAAGTAAAGATGATTTCCAAGCGTGAAAAGTATTCTTGTCACAGGCAGCTGTTACGCGAGAAGCAGTAAAGCCCAAGAGCCTTGTTGGGCATGACCAGTGACAAGAATATCATTATGATCCATCTGCAACCTCCAAGAGACCCAAAATGCCTCCACAATCTTTTGTTCTAAGGAAAAGTAAAATCCAACAGGTTTCCAAACCAGGAAGTTCTGGATGTCAGTACAGTGATATGAATCTTTCCACAAGCCCTACGAGGAGAGGCTGAGGGAGCTGGGATTGGTTAGCCTGGAGAAGAGGAGGCTCAGGGGTGACCTTATTGCTGTCTACAACTACCTGAGGGGTGGTTGTGGCCAGGAGGAGGTTGCTCTCTTCTCTCAGGTGGCCAGTGCCAGAACAAGAGGACACAGCCTCAGGCTGCGCCAGGGGAGATTTAGGCTTGAGGTGAGGAGAAAGTTCTTCACTGAGAGAGTCATTGGACACTGGAATGGGCTGCCCGGGGAGGTGGTGGAGTCGCTGTCCCTGGAGCTGTTCACTTGGTGCCATGGTCTGGCCTTGAGCTCTATGGTAAAGGGTTGGACTTGATGATCTGTGAGGTCTCTTCCAACCCTGATGATACTGTGAGACTGTGATACTGTGATACTGTGAACTCTCTCTCCCACAATGGATTCACAGAAGGCAAAGCAGGGAATCAGAATACTTTTCAGAATTTCATATTTTGTAGTAAATAAAGTGCTTGCTTTCCCTATTTGAAAAGGAGTGCTAGGCTTGTAAAAACAAGTGACTCATGAACAAGTCAAAATATTTCCAGTAAAACCTTTTTTTTTTTCTCATCTGAATAGGCTGAGTTAAGTGAATCTAAAACATTTTGCAGAAAGACTGACTGTGCAGTAAATCAGTGCTGCAAGCAGTGTTACATATGTCTCACTGAAACTCCAACAGGTATCTTTGTGCATCCTCAAGAGTCCCTCAAAACCATGCACAGCAAAAGGAGCCTGGAAACAAGAGCTGGAGTGGAAGAGCAAAGTATAATATTGCTCACTACACTACATTTGCTTGCTGTTGTACATGCTAGCATGGGTTAGATACTGCTACTCCAATATTTTCCTAAGTGCAGTTCTACTACATGCCTCAAAGAAAAGCAAGGCACAACTAAACTGACTTTGTTACCTGTGTCATGGTACAAGAGTTGTGTATAAATGCTGTGCCCTGTCTTTGTCTGCTCGGTGTATCGGATGGATTGCACAGAGGCAGAGTGGCTACCTCTGCACTCTCTGTGTCTATGATACACTACCTATGCCATGTCCCTGAATTGCATTCCCAGCACACACAGTTGTCCACACTGGTGGCAGCACCCTATGCAACCTAACAGATGGTAGTCTGCGTTGGCTGCAAACACATTTCTTAGTCCTTCAGACAACGGTTCAAGAGGCAGTGACATCTCAATGTTGACAGGAGATAGTCCATGATTTGTGAGTCATAAAATCAACCAGGTTGGAAGAGACTTCCAAGATCATCCAGTCCAACCTATCACCCAGCCCTATGCAATCAACTAGACCATGGCACTAAGCGCCTCATCCAGGCATAGCTTGCATACCAAGGCATTTAATCTGTAGAGATCCATATATAAAGTTTCCTTCAGTAGCAGGAATAGCTTATATAGTTGTATAGTATTTCTTTGTGGGTATACACACTTTTAAAGCAATACCATGAAGGCATTGCTTTAATATAATTCCATATATTCTACATAATTCTATAATTAATTCTGTAATATAATTCAATATATTCTTAATTCAATAATTCTAAACGTAGCAGAGAATGCAAATCCTTGATTGCATGACTTTTATCCACCCACAGTCTGCCCTATGATTTTGTGCACTGTACTTCTACATCAGCACAGTGCTCTGTAGAGGAGAGAGGTGTTTCATATGTAATTCTGGGATTTCCTCTTTTTTTTTTCAGATTCACACATAAGACACATTTGAAAAGTTTCTGCAATATCATTGAGCCAGATTTCTGAAGCAGGGACACAAGTCTTCAGGTGTTGTTCTTTGCTTTGTCAAAGGAAAGATGCAGAGTCCTGTACATGAACAAAAACCATGATGATGGCAGAAGAGCTGCTCTCTTTTATAATTATAAACTCATAGAATCAAGCAGGTTGGAAGAGACCTCCAAGATCAGCCAGTCCAACCTAGCACCCAGTCCTCTCCAGTCAACTGGACCATGGCACTAAGTGCCTCATCTAGTCTCTTCTTGAACACCTCCAGGGATGGTGACTCCATCACCTCCCTGGGCAGCCCATTCCAATGCCAATCACTCTCTGGCAACAACTTTCTCCTAACATCAAGCCTATACCTACCCTGGCACAACTTGAGACTGTGTCCCCTTGTTCTCTTCCTGGTTGCCTGGGAAAAGAGACCAACCCCCACCTGGCTACAGCCTCCCTTCAGGTAGCTGTAGACAGCAATGAGGTCCCCCCTGAGCCTCCTCTTCTCCAGGCTACACACCCCCAGCTCCCTCAGCCTCTCCTCACAGGGCTGTGCTCCATGCCCCTTCACCAGCTTTGTTGCCTTTCTCTGGACATGTTCCAGTATCTCATCATTTCTCTTGAACGGAGGAGCCCAGAACTGGACACAGCACTCAAGGTGTGGCCTGACCAGTGCTGAGTACAGGGGAAGAATAAACTCCCTTGTCTTACTGGCCACACTGTTCCTGATGCAGGCCAGGATGCCATTGGCTCTCTTGACCACCTGGGCACACTGCTGGCTCATCTTCAGTTACTATCTACCAGTACCCCTATGTCCCTTTCTGCCTGGCTGCTATCCATCCACTCTGTCCCCAGCCTGTAGTGCTGCTTGGGGCTGCTGTGGTCAAGTGTAGAACCCTGTACTTAGCCTTGTTCAATCTCATCCCACTGGCCTCTGCCCACCCATCTAGCCTGTCAGGGTCCCTCCACAGTGCTCTCCTACCCTCCAACAGATCCACACCTGCTCCTAGCTTGGTGTCATCTGCAAACACACTGATGCTGCACTCAATCATCAATAAAGATATTGAACAGAACTGGGCCCAACACTCATCCCTAGGGGATGAATCCAGCAAATTTATTAATCTGTAGATAAATCTTGTCATTCTGGAGTAACTAGTGCTCTGGAACTGGGAGTGGACAACCTTCTTCAACACGGTTAGCACTGCTGTAAAGACAGAATATGGTGCCACCTGTGCAATGAATGTGGTAAAGCATTCCACAGTGTGCCTGAGTCACGCAAATCACGTGCAACACCCCACAGCACAGACAGCTGATGTTTAGAACTGAAACAGCTTTGTGTGCCACATGCAGGTTTGAGCAGTCACCAGCTGAACTACTGTAACCATAAGCAGAAGGACTCCCTGTCCCACGTATGGCAATAGGAATGTCACCTTATACAGCCAAGAGAGAACTGCTTTCTTACTGTATTTCTACACACAAGAGACAACTTGCCTACTGCCCCAGGATACAGCAAATAGGCAATGGAGAAGCATCATCCTATGACCGACCCATTCCCACCTCTAATGGAACAAGGGAGGAGAGAAAGATGAAAGTCAGGACAGGGAATTCATCCACATAAGATAAAGGACTGTCTCCCAGCAGTTGGGCTGGAATGAGCATTGCTACTTACTCTGACCTCTGTGGTCAGACATGAGCTGGGAGATCTTCTTGTCCTTTACTTAATCACTGGAGTCAGGACTAGGTGGTGATATTCCCAAGGTATTCCCTACATCTTCATTTATACTCCAGTAGCAGCCAAATGCACAGTTCTACACAGCTACTTTTTCAGGCTCTTCACTGATACAGACAAGAACTAGGAGTTTGTCTAATATCCTTAAGGATTTTTGTTGTAACTCAAGGAAACAAATCTTTCTCTACTTGAAACTTAAGGTCCTCCAGAGGAAAAAAAAAACACAACAAACAAGGATGTTGACTTAACCAACACAGCGTGACTGAGCTTGCTTTAAACCTTTAAGTGACCCACCAAAAAGATTAGAAATGCACCCTTTTCTGCATTTTATTTCCACTGCAGTTGTTTTGGGGGTTAAACAAGAGAATACACAGTGTGTATTCAGAGATGTCCTTTGAAAAGCCACAGAATCACAGAAACACTCTGGTTGGAAAAGACCCTCAGGACCACCAAGTCTAGCCGATAACCCTACTCTACAAGGTTCACCCCTAAACCATATCCCCAAGCACCACATCCAAACCACTTCTAAACACGTCCAGGGCTGGTGACTCAATCACCTCCCTGGGCAGCTCATTCCAATGTCTGACCACCCTTTCCATGATTTTTTTTTCTCTAACGTCCATTCTCAACCTACCCAGTTGCAGCTTGAGGCCATTCCCCCTTGTATCACTAATTACATGTGAGAAGAGACCAGCACCAATCTCCCTTGTATCACTAATTACATGTGAGAAGAGACCAGCACCAATCTCTCCACAACAACTTTTCAGGTAGCTGTAGACAGCAATGAGGTCTCCCCTCAGCCTCCTCTTTTTCAAATAAAACAGCCCCAGCTCCTTCAGTTGCTCTTCATCAGATTTATTCTCCAGGCTCTTGTTGCCTTCCTCTGCACTTGCTTCAGCACCTCCACATCCCTCTTGTACTGAGGTGCCCAAAACTGAACACAATACTCAAGGTGTGGCCTCACCAGAGCTGAGTATAAGGGGACAATTACCTCCCTACTCCTGCTGGACACAGCATACATGGAATAAGTCATGGAAGTTCAGTGGAAGAAAACATTGGGAAGCTGTTTGTGAAACAGTTTCTTCTATAATAGAGTTCTAGGTGTAGGAAGGAGAAAGATAAAAGGTCTACACTGTCCTCCAAGAAAGAATTAGTTTACAAAGGCATCCCTGATCCTGATTTAGCACTGCAAACTTACACGATTTTACAGAACAGTTACTTCTAGGTTGTCATGTCAAAGATATCTGGAACATGAAATGCTCTTTTACACCACACAGCCCATACTCAGAAGAATGCATGGAAGAAAGAGGTAATTCAGCTAAAAAGCAAAGTCAGAAGCAAAATATTTTATTATCTTCAGGGTGTGTGGAACTAAATTTAATTACCAACTTTCAAGATTTTCCCATATCAAATTCAAGTGGACTGACCCTCTTTCTGTCCTAACTCTTGTTATTTCCTAGTAGCTATCATAAAATAGCAGTATCCTTGGCATCATTTATAGAGATTTCCTACTTCTTTCCACATACACAAGAAAAGAACAAACAGTTTCTTCTGAGTTTGGTGATGATTAAATGATATGGTTGCTTGCATGTGGTATGTGCTTAAGTAAAAGTGTGTGACTGCTGTTCCCTTGGTGTTTGGAGCAGTCTTGTTTGCTTCATACTTATCTTTAAAAGCAGGAACATCTTAAAATAAAAACTCAGTAGAGCCCGTAGGGAACCAGTTGGCAATGTGTACTTTAAATACATTCTGGTTCTGCAAACATCTTGTGAGCCAGACTGCTCTTACTGAAGAGGACTATTTAGGTTTGTAAAGTCAGGGGTAATGTCAGCTGCCCCACACAGGAAAATTTGTATCAAACACAGGAAAATTTGTATCAAACACAGGTTCAATTTACTGCATTCAGTTTTGGTCTCCCCAGTTCAGGAGGACTATGAAGATGATTAAGGGGCTGGAGCATGTGCCCTGTGAGGAAAGACTGAGGGAGCTGGGGCTTTTTGTTCTGGTGAAGACTTGAAAGAGATCTAGTAAATGTTTATACATGAAGGCTGGGTGTCAAGAGGGAAGGGATAAACTCTTCTCAGTTGCACAGTGTGATAGGACAAGGGACAATGGGTATAAACTACAGCACAGGAAGTTCCACCTCAACATGAGGAAGAACTTCTTTACTTAACACTGTAACAGGCTCCCCAGAGAGGTGTGGAGGTTCCTCTAGAGACTTTCAAGACCTGTCTATGAGCATTCCTGTGCAACCTGCACTAGATTGTGGTACTGTTCTGGCAGGAGGGTTGGACTCAGTCTCCAGAGTTCACTTCCAGCCCCTAACATCCTGTGATGCTGTAAACACCAGCACTGACTGTCTTAAGAAGAGATTGTGTATTCAGTTATGGGCAGGGGGTTAATGGTTTTGATTTTTAATCATCAGCCAAGAAGTTAGGAGTTTGAGTGAACAAGTCCCTGAAGCACACTGTAGAGTAAGTAGGTCTCAACAGTCACAGCAGAGAAATTGTCACACTGTTACCTTTCCACTGAGGGTGGAGAGTAGGGCAGAAGGGCAGGCAGGGAAAGAAATGCATGCACTCACAGAGCTTTGCAGCAAGGAGATTCTCACTGCAGAGCAGATCACGGAATTGAAAGGAAATATAAGTTATTGTCTTTGGTTAGAGAGCATGAATCTGTGACCTCCTGAGTCAAGTGTCTGCAAAATTAACATAAAACAAGTGCCCATGTTAAGTCTACTTACAAGCAATGCACTTTAAATAGTGGTAGCTCTTCATTTTAAAAACTGAGTATTTTAAGTAAATCTGAAGATGTCAGTCTAAGCCTTCAGCCTGATTAAAGTTGGGAGAACTAACTCCATGATTTAATGGCCCTTTCTGCCTTGAAGAAATTATTACTTACTTTATTGTTTTCCTGTGCATTCTTGTGTTGAACTCTCCAAATGTCCCACTACTGTTCTCACTCTGATGTACAGAGCCAGAGAAACTAGTACAGTCCTTCTGGTTTTATTTCTAGCTTTTATTTCTAGTCACCTTGTATTCTACTGCTTACACAATCTTATTATCAACTTGCAGCATCTGCATGATCAGTTCCTGTTTAAAAGTTAGACATACACCTTGAGAGCATTCAACAATCCAAAACACAATCAGCCTATTACACACTTATACAACTCCAGGATCTACACCTTGCTCCTTGCAAATGAGAGTCTGACTGCTCTGACTTAGAATGCAGAGCAAGTAAGTGCACACTAACAGTAGAAAATATTCTGCATATACAGTGGCACCACAGCAGCAAGTAAGCTGAACATGAGCCAGCAGTGTGCCCAGGCGGCCAAGAGAGCCAATGGCATCCTGATCTGCATCAGGAACAGTGTGGCCAGCAGGACAAGGGAGGTTATTCTTCCACCTGTACTCAGCACTGGTCAGGCCACACCTTGAGTGCTGTGTCCAGTTCTGGGCCCCTCAATTCAAGAGAAATGTTGAGATACTGGAAGGTGTCCAGAGAAGGGCAACAAAGCTGGTGAGGGGCCTGGAACACAAACCCTATGAAGAGAGGTTGAGGGAGCTGGGGGTGTTTAGCCTGCAGAAGAGGAGGCTCAGGGGGGACCTCATTGCTGTCTACAACTACCTGAAGGGAGGCTGTAGCCAGGTGGGGTTTGGTCTCTTTTCCCAGGCAACCAGGAAGAGAACAAGGGGACACAGTCTCAAGTTGTGCCAGGGGAGGTATAGGCTGGATGTTAGGAGAAAGTTCTTGCCAGAGAGAGTGACTGGCACTGGAATGGGCTACCCAGGGAAGTGGTGGAATTGCTGTCCCTGGAGGTGCTCAAGAAGAGACTAGATGAGGCACCTAGTTGAGGTCCAGTTGACTGGAGAGGACTGGGTGCTAGGTTGGACTGGATGATCTTGGAGGTCTCTTCCAACCTGATTCTATGATTCAAATAATAATCACACAGTTTGTCACTAATCCTGTCACTGCACCTGTACTTCTGTTTAGCAGAATAACTCGCATTCCCCCCAGAGCCACCTGCCCTGACAGCCCCATTTCATGTTGTACAGTATGACTACTTCCCCAGCATAGAGGTGGAGCAGTGCTCCATGTACTTCTCCAAACCAATAATCAGGATAGAAAGCACTGATGAAGGGAAATTCCCAGCAACACTTTTTTTTCTCCCCAGCAAAGGGTCTGAGCAGAACAGAGCTGCTGGACACACAGCATCAGGGCATTACAAGTAAGAGAGGTGTTCTCATCTTGCAGAAGTTGCCAAGTCAGGATGGGACCACTCGACACGTTGAGCCACTGCCTGTGGTTAGGTATCTCAGACTTAAACTGCCAATCTTTCTGCTAAACACTGGGACAACCACCAATCAGGTCACACATGATGATGTTACTTCTACAACTGCAATACCAAGACATGCAAGTGTTTAGATTGGGAATTTCTTTCTTCCTCATTCCATCAGATCTGATTTTGCTAATCTTCCGTCAGTAATGCCAGGCACATCTCCTACAACTTTTTAGGAAGAGAATGTATAAACCATTTGTATTTATTCATGAAGACCCTCATCATCACAGTGATATGAATAAACCTGTTGAGAGCAAGGTTTTAACTCCTCGATTGATGGTCCTTCGAGCCACAATTCTGAATAATGAGGGCTTTGCAAGAGGGCTTTGTAACCCTCCACCACACCTGTATATCAGGTCAAGCAATGACACACAACTATGTAAGTAGATATATTACGTACTCAAAAGCATAGTTTAGGTCTGTCCTACGCTGTACTTTAGAAATTAAAAACATAGAATCATAGAATCATAGAATCAACCAGGTTGGAAGAGACCTCCAACATCATCCAGTCCAACCTAGCACCCAGCCCTAGCCAGTCAACTAGACCATGGCACTAAGTGCCTCATCCAGGCTTTTCTTCAACACCTCCAGGGATGGTGACTCCACCACCTCCCTGGGCAGCCCATTCCAATGCCAATCACTCTCTCTGGGAAGAACTTTCCCCTAACATCCAGCCTAGACTTCCCCCAGCACATCATCTGAGGCAAAAGACTACATTTCAAGTCACAATTTAAAGTTACTACTTTATGCTCTTCATCAACTACTTTAAATTGGACTTTAAATTGGACTGGATGATCTTGGAGGTCTCTTCCAACCTGGTTGATTCTATGATTCTATGAAGTACATCCTACAAAAGTAGTCACCCTGATTTGCCCTCCTTTCTAAGAAGGAACATCCCTGTCATGCCCAAATCACACAAGGAAATCAACAGCCCTTGGAGAAACGTTTGACTGACCCAAATTCATGTTTCTAGAAAAAAAATGTTATTTGGCTAGGGGGCAAATAATGGGGAAATAAAGAGCAACCGAAAGCCAAACTTTACTGAAGTTAGTTAAGAAAAACCACACGACCTGGTAAATCCCTCTTCACAGGAAGAAAAAAACATATCCCGTAGGACTCACTGACAGCTCGGGCACAGCAAGCCGTTACCCCGTTGAAGCGGGATGAAAACCGGCGGCAAGCCGTGCTGCGACCGCTTTTGTCGGTGGGGACTCTGCCGGAGGCGTCGAGCCCCGCTAGCGAGCGGCAGGCGCACGCTGGTGGCCGCCGATGTTTTCTCGGGCGGGAACAAATCCTCCCGGCCGCGGCGCGGCTTTCAGGCCGGAGGGAAGCCGCCGCAAGGCGTCCGCTGCCCGACACCCCACCCTGAAAGGACCGCCAGTGCCGCGGGGTTGAAGACAGGCGCGAAGTGCAGATCAGGAGACCTGCCCCCTCTCTTAGCCCCCCAGTCCTGAGGCCTTTCTGTTCCCGGAGGAAAGAGGAGCTGGAGTGGGCCCGAGCGCGTTAGCTCGTCTTGGCGCTCCGGTGTGAGCCTCCCCGGACCGACAGGCGGGGCAGCCTGCGCGGCGGCCGGGGCTCGGGAGAAGTTGAGCGGTAGAAGTGGAAAATAAACAAACACAAAAGTCTCCTCCTGAAGGCGGGCACATGTGGCGCAATTCGCCTTCTTGCCGCGGCGGGCGGCCAGCCAACGCCGGTGCTGGGCTCTGCCGCCCACCAGCCCCCGCCCCTCAGACCGCCGCCACCGCCGGCCGGCCCGCCCGCAGCGCGGCCCTCGCTCCCCTGAGCGGCCTGACACCGCAGCGGCGCGGCGAAGCGCCCTCGGCCAGGCTCCACACGCCGCTCCGGCTCACCTGCCACCCCCGGCGCGGCGCAGCCCCACTCACCTCATGGCCCAGCTCCGCGGGCACCGCCCGCTTCCCCAGCGTCGGGCCGGGGAGCACAGCGGCGGTGGCTCCTCCCGTCCCAGCTGCGGTGCCCGGCGCCGGGGAGACGCCTGGCGGCGGGGCGGCAGCAGGCGGGGCGGAGGAGGGCCAGGCCGAGGGGCGGCCGTCCCCGCCCCGGCGCTCCGGAACGGCGGGACACTGCGGAGTGGTGGGCAGACAGCGGTTCTCAGGGGCCGCTGGGAAGGGCAGGGCCGCGCCAAGATGAGAGCGGGGCTGGGGCGGGCCGCGCCTCCGCCGGTGATGCCTGCAACACCACTGCCGGAAAACTTGTTTAAAACGAAGCGGGAGTATGCCAGCCCGCAGTGGCCGCACGGAGTTGTCCGTACGGTAACCTCCTTCACCGGTTCATTACCCCCCAGGAAGGTATTTACAGCGTTACGAGTTTCCTACGGATTTCGCTCCGTTATCTCGGGGCCTTGCTGCACTTGCACCGCGGCAGGCTGAGCGGCACCCGGAGGGAGCGTGTCACAGTGTCTATCCGCCACCCCAGCTGGCGCTTGCCCCGAACCAACAAGTGACTTGTTTCTTCTCGTCCTCTCACGAGTCATCCTTGCCGAGATACTCTTACCTTCTCCATAAGCACCATTTCAGTGCTGCAAACCCACCACCAGATCACAGTATCACAGTATCATCAGGGTTGGAAGAGACCTCACAGATCATCAAGTCCAACCCTTTACCACAGAGCTCAAGGCCAGACCATGGCACCAAGTGCCACGTCCAGTCCTGCCTTCAACAGCTCCAGGGACGGCGACTCCACCACCTCCCCGGGCAGCCCATTCCAGTGTCCAATGACTCTCTCAGTGAAGAACTTTCTCCTCACCTCCAGCCTAAATCTCCCCTGGCATAGCTTGAGGCTGTGTCCTCTTGTTCTGGTGCTGGCCACCTGAGAGAAGAGAGCAACCTCCTCCTGGCTACAACCTCCCCTCAGGTAGTTGTAGACAGCAATAAGGTTTCTGCAGGGTTAACAAGCCTAGTCCCTCCAGTCTTGCTTTCGACGGAAAGTTCTCCAAGTCACCCAAGATCGCTTTCAGCAGCACTATACCTCAGCCAGTCCAAGTGCAGCAGGACCTTGCCCTTAGAGAAGATGGGACCAAATGACCAGGGATCCTGAGATCACTTCCAAGCTAGCTAGATCTGTCAGCCACCCTGTGATGCAGCACGTTGTGGGTTTTTTGAGCTGCAGATAACTAGATAATGCTCTTTGAAACAAATGTATTTCGTTGATTAATTACTTAGGAGGAAGTTCTTCACAGAGAGAGTGATTTCCCATTGGAATGGGCTGCCCAGGGAGGTGGTGGAGTCACCATCCCTGGAGATGTTCACACAAAGCCTGGATGAGGCACTTAGTGCCATGGTCTGGTTGACTGGCTAGGGCTGGGTGCTAGGTTGGACTGGATGATCTTGGAGCTCTCTTCTGACCTGCTTGATTCTATGATTCTATGATACCATTAATTGAAAGGGTAATGTTTAATTTGCTGGTATTTGCCCATTATTTAATCTTTGAGATATACTCTGTAACCCACCATGCCTGTGAGTACTTTCCAATGTGATCATCTCTTCAAAAAGTTACTAGTAAGTAGAAAAAAATTTCTTTTGCCAATTTGTGACTGATTATTAAGTCAAATTCCACTGTTTTGTCATTTTAACAGTGTATGTCGTCTCATCAGTGGCTGCAAGATCCAGCTAGGACTGACAAATAAAATAGGGCACTTTTAAGTGTTATGGCACCAGCCTCTCAGCTAGACTTTTCTCCCCCTCCCCTTCCCCAATAATTCATGAATCTCATGGCAGCCAGCATGAGATATCACAGTATCACCAAGGTTGGAAGAGACCTCACAGATCATCAAGTCCAACCCTTTACCACAGAGCTCAAGGCCAGACCATGGCACCAAGTGCCACGTCCAATCCTGCCTTGAACAGCTCCAGGGACGGCGACTCCACCACCTCCCCGGGCAGCCCATTCCAGTGTCCAATGACTCTCTCAGGGAAGAACTTTCTCCTCACCTCCAGCCTAAATCTCCCCTGGCACAGCCTGAGGCTGTGTCCTCTCGTTCTGGTGCTGGTCACCTGAGAGAAGAGAGCAACCTCCTCCTGGCCACAACCTCCCCTCAGGCAGTTGTAGACAGCAATAAGGTCTGCCCTGAGCCTCCTCTTCTCCAGGCTAACCAATCCCAGCTCCCTCAGCCTCCCCTCGTAGGGCTGTGCTCAAGGACTCTCCCCAGCCTCGTTGCCCTTCTCTGGACACGCTCAAGCATCTCAATGTCTCTCCTAAACTGGGGGGCCCAGAACTGAACACAGCACTCAAGGTGTGGTCTAACCAGTGCAGAGTACAGGGGCAGAATGACCTCCCTGCTCCTGCTGGCCACACCATTCCTGATGCAGGCCAGGATGCCACTGGCTCTCTTGGCCACCTGGGCACACTGCTGGCCAAGATATGCCACTATCACAGCTACTGCAGGTCACTGTTAAATTTGTTAACTTGAACAGCCAGCAATGATGTATGTATGCCAGCGTTACCATATGTTAATAACCAAGGCCTGGGCAACCTCAGAGTACCAAAAGTGATGGGACTCAGGAGAAGTGAGGCAACGTAAGGCATCTCATAACCACAATGATATTGCAATAACACAGCATCACAAACAGACCACTGAAATGTACTTCAGGCCATGTCTACCTTCAGGTTTGTACCAATAAGGAAAGTCTGGCAGTGATAAACCACACTGAAATAGTTTCACTATGATAGGTACTGTCATACTGGTCTAAAGGTGCCTCTTAAAGGAGGGCAAGACAGAACTCTTGCTGTATATTGCTGTATAGTACTCCTGTTAAAATGATACAGCTTCTGCAGGCTCTCAAAGCTTTAGCCATTATCAATGGATAAGATGAGGTTCACATTTAACACATACAGGCAAGTGAGTAAACTTTAATAGATGTATTCTTTTAATAGGTTCTCTCTGCACCTCTTTGAAATCCATGATTTCTGCCAGCAGCAGAACAGCCATGAATTTTGCTGTCACCTAAATGCTCCAGTGTGTCAAGTGTGCAGTGGTGGAATGAGGAGAGTGCTGTTTGGTCCATCAATATCAAGAAGATTTCCAAACTGAATCAGGGCCAGACAGCAAGCCTCAATCTTTTCCCCACCTCTCAAGGATGTGTTGAAGTAAACATGGAGCTAAACTGCTGAGCTGGTCATTGGACTAATGCTTTGGCTCTTTGAGGAGCAATCAATAGATGGATACCACATGGGCATAGTCATATTGTAGCCAGCTGCTTTTCATAAAACAAAGATAGGAAGCCTCACTGTGCACATATGCTACTATTTGAGGTTTTTACTGACAGGCACCCAGCCTGACCATGATTAGATGGACATGGCCTTTTGGTACCAGCTGTGTGCAATAGGTGGGCATTTGGACACAGGTCAACGTCAAAATTAACTTTGTGTCTGGTTTCTGATGGCTCTAGGAGTAAGCATCCAAAATCCTGCATCTTGGTGCAGCACACAGATGTGTTAAGGGTTGCCTATAACCTGAAAAGATTATTGAATATAGGCAGGGGATTTTTTTTCTCCAATCTCATTCAAAGAACAGTCTGAAACAGCTCTGCTGAACTTTAGTGAATGCCCAGGGTAGAGAGGTTGCACAGAAAGCCCTGAAACCCACAATGCACAGAGAATCTATGGAGGCCTAAGCATGAAAAGTGTTTGTGGTCAGGCTGGATGAGGCTTTGAACAACCTGATCTAGTGAAACATGTTCCTGCCCACAGCAGGGGAGTTGCACTGTATGATCTTTAAGGTCCCTTCCAATCGAAACCATTCTGTGGTTCTGTTATCTTAGTGCGGACTGTGTTGGGCAACCCTAAGTGTTGACTCCTCATGCGATAAGCAGGCTTTGCAAAGGGTCGAGGCCTTTGGCACTTAGCAGAGGAGGGAAGTCCAGACAGGTGTCATTAGCGCAGGGTGTGCGATGTGCAGTAGGTGACATCAGAATCTCTCTGCGCGTTTCGGCAGCCGGACCGCCCTGGGCTGTCCTGCCCTCTAGTGGCTGCAGTGCCGTCTGCTTCGGGCTCCTCGCGTCCCCTCTGCACCCGCACACTCAGGAGCAGCCTCCTCCCGGGCCACCAAGGGTGCAGACCTTGCCACCTTGCGGCCTTACTTGCCTGTTATGGACAGCTGCGCTGGGGATACTGACCCGAGGAAGGGGAGTCTGAGAGGAAAGGCGTCGGCAAGGGTCACTGTAGGGAGGTGGCGTGAGAGATACAGTGCTTGCACCTGAGCTGAGCTGGGGTGGCTCCTCCAGGCCCCTGCATGCTAACCTCTGAGCCACCCTGCCAACAGCAAGGTCTGTGCTACACAACATTCATGTCTCCCAGCATCACCCTAAACAGGCAACAATGATCATAGAATCATAGAATCAGCCAGGTTGGAAGAGACCTCCAAGATCAGCCAGTCCAACCTAGCACCCAGCCCTAGCCAGTCAACCAGACCATGGCACTAAGTGCCTCAGCCAGTCTCTTCTTGAACACCTCCAGGGATGGTGCCTCCACCACCTCCCTGGGCAGCCCATTCCAATGCCAATCACTCTCTCTGTGAAGAACTTCCTCCTAACATCCAGCCTATACTTCCCCCGGCACAGCTTGAGACTGTGTCCCCTTGTTCTGTTGCTGGTTGCCTGGGAGGCCAACCCCCACCTGCCTACAATGTCCCTTCAGGTAGATGTAGACAGCAATGAGGTCACCCCTGCTTCCCCTCCTTACTGTTGCTAATGGTTTTCCACCTCTCCAGCAACAGAGAGGATACAAGGGGTCTCATCCTCTGCCAACCTGCTCATGTCTGGGGCTGAATTCAAGTACTGGGCTATTGCTGAAAATCTACCAGTGAAGTGCAAAGCTTCGTTGGTTTATAGCCCCATAAAAACATAACCTCTTGCAGCAAACTCTTCTCACAATACACAAAGCCTGAGTTGTATCCACACATTCTAATGAAGTAAAACTACAGGGCATAGAAGTAATTCTTTTAAAATAATTTAAGAATACATAATAAATGCCCACACTTCAAGTAATTTTTTTCTATCAATCAAACACAAATCAGGAGTGACAAAAATGAAAAGATTCCAGGTGATCACCTTCCTCTTGTAACATTCCGAACCCCAAATATTCAAGTCAGCATTTGTTTGATTCTTTTCAGGAGTCCATCACAACAGTCCTCTAGGTGATGCTAAGTCTCCTGTAAATACATGACAGAAGAATCATTTCAGTGATGAGAATCCTTGAAACTGACACACAGTGTTTCAAAAATTAGTTGAAACGTTCATGATCCTCGTGAATCATGTCACAAAGCCTTTTCCTTTCTCCAGATCAGCCTGAAGTCATTTACCTGAGGTCATGACAGGGGATTATGGTATCATGGGGAAAAAAAAAAAAAGGCAGTGCAAAATCTTGGTTGTACTGAAAATGAGGTAAATGTTGCATTGACTTCAATGCCTAAATCAAAGTTTCATTTCAAGTCTTCAATTCCCGTTGTGCATAAATTCTTTTACAAAACTTAGCTGTAGGGAGCACCAAGTACCTTAACTTCATATACATAACACATTTTGCTAATCACAAATTGAAACCCAAAAAGCACACTTTGTTGTAATACTGTCAACTTAGCAAACAGAGGAGGAGTTCACAGGGGAATATTCCAGATTTGAAAAGCATCCACAGCTGCTTACAAGTTGCACTATGTGCTCCAGACACTCACTTTTAACATACTCATTATATCAAACCACTGACTGTGTCCCCTGGTTACACCTCATTACTTCTGATGTTCAGCTGCCTACAGAGAGAGGTAAATACCTGACACCTCCCAAAGGAGCTTTTCCATGTAAGCAATATTTGCCCTGATTATCACTGGATGTCCTAGCCCAGGATGAAGGGAAGGCAGGATCTGCCTTTAAAGCCACACATGGAAGTGGTCCATTGAAAAGTGTGAACATTCCTTTGAGGGCATTAGATATGGAGCAGGTGCATATCTCTTCAGGTATTACCCTCGATATCCCACTGGCCTGCTGAGTTAGAACACATCTCTGACCTGCAGAGAGGAGGTAGCACAAAGCAGCCCAGACAAGACAGGAGGCTTTTTTGCCCATGCAGCTAGCACAGAAACAGTGTTGTTGCAGTGGAGTGCAGATGTACTTTTATGAGAGGCAATGCCTTGCTTGAGGAGCTGGCCTGTGAACAGACAGACACACATGGAAGTGCAGGCATGTTCTGTCAGTCATGTCTGGTACCATTTTCATCTAACCAACAGGAATGGACAATTACAATGCAGACTGAAGCTGTGTGGCTCCAGCTCCTCACCAGTTCTCTGGGAGTCAGGAAGCTGAGGAATATTTTGCACTGTCATAAATTCTCAGTGGCAGATAACTCTTTGAACCTGAAGAGTTTTAGGAACAATAGCCTTTGCTCTATTACTTGCTGAGCTGCTCATCCAAGTTTGTCAGGAAAGGAAGAATTAACATGAGTGGCAAGAAACGCATTTAAGTAATAGCTTACCATTTAAAATAGGGAAAGTAAGGAAATTCTGTTCTGTGAACATTATCAAAGCACTTGCAAAGGCCAGTAGGATGCTTTCAATATCCTTCTCATTAGCTTCTATCACAGGTGTATAGGGTTAACACTCCTGGGGGAGTGACCCTGAACCTGACCCTGGGGGTCTTGGCCCCTCCCCAGGGGTGGGCCAAGACTCCAGGTGATGGTTAGCCCACTCCCCCCACTTCCTGTGGTATAAAAGAGGAGCATTTCCTGCTCCTCACCCTCTTTTGCCTTGGCTCCCTCTTGACCCACACACTCATACTGCATACCAGCACACCACGTGGCAGCCACGAGGCAGAGACACCATCACATTGCTCGGGTTGTATCCATCCCTTTTTTGTATTTTGCTGTTTTTTCCCTTCCTTATCCTTTGTAAACTCCCCTACCTCAAATACCTTTTCTAAGTTATTGTTGAACTTTTCCTTTTTAACTTCCAAATCGAGTGAGATTGATTTATTTGGGTGTCCTTTCCTTTCTCTCTCTCCCTGTCTTTTGGGAACAGGAGGGGGAAGAGGGGAGGGCACTCTATAAATCCTAGAAATTGTCATTGGGTCTATTAAATTTATTAGAGTCTCTGGGAACCTGCATCTGAACCCAAGACATCAGGGTACAGGACAACATTACTTTTCAACTGGAAACATCCCATTTCTTTAAAGTATTGGAATGTGCAGAAGGGGATAGAATTGAACTGCCATTCATTGCCCTAGTAATCTCTTGATTCTTACAGCAGAAATCAGCAATGCCAGCATATGGAAAACACCATCTAATGCTCTACTGTTGCTTAGGTTCATCCTTTAGCATGGATAGGGCACAACATTTGTAAAACAGGTAGGAATTAATTTCTTCCTTCTGAGATACTCATCTCCATCTACTTGATGACTTGCCTGCTTGTTACTCAGTTTCCAGATCCTCTGTTCCTGTTTGATCTGATTTTTCTGACTGGAAAGGGATGTGATTTGAAGGCTCTTCTTCAGCAACAGCTTGGTCAGTCTCTTCTTTCTCTGCAAGTGGTTGGTCAGCAGTGTCTGTCTCACTAGCTTCCTGCAGTGCATCAGCTGGCCTGGAGTCTTCAGCAGGTGCCACTGTCTGATCAGACTGAGGTTTATGGCTAAATGCATCTAAGCGTTTTTCAACCACTGTACGAATCAAAGCTGAAACAGAGAAAGCCACCATTAACAAAGCTGGGGGGGGGGAAACTCTGTATTTTGAGGTTATTCTGCATATTAACATGAAAAATATCAGCCAACAATCAAAAAAGAGAGGTTTAACACTGAAAACAGGGCAATGCACATGTACTAAAGAGCTTAATTGTTAATTCCTGAGTGGACCTTAGTAAGTAAAAGAAGGAATAGTCCTAAGTACAAGAAGGAAGGACAAATGTAACTGCCTTATACTGAGGGTGCTTCCTTTGTAGTTCACAGCCTTTTTATTGGACAGTGACAAAAAAAAACAACCTTCATTCAGACAGGTTAAAAATGGGTCCTTAGAGACTTTTCCAACATTCTGCACACGAGGGAAAAGAATCCACAAACTATCACAGCTGAGGCTGCCTCTACAAAAATCAGAGAATGCTATTTGCAGTGAAAATGTTCATTCAACACTGGGTGATTCAGTATAAGCCAGGAAATACAGAAGGTAAATAGCAAAACAGGGACTGATAATATTTATTGGCCTGTGTGCTCTCTGTATCTTAAAAATGGTGCAAGGCAATGATACCTGTTAAAAAAATTAAACAGGAAAAAAATAACAGGAATATGATAGATCTTCTCATCAATACTGTATCCTGCAGCAACATTCTGCTTGAGATGTTTATTCCGTAGTCACACACAACACTTCTTACTTAAAAGAAGAGAAAATTCCTCCCCCTTCAAAGCAGTGGTCCTGAAGTGTAGATATTCACAGTATCACAGTATCACCAAGGTTGGAAGAGACCTCACACATCATCAAGTCCAACCCTTTACCACAGAGCTCAAGGCCAGACCATGGCACCAAGTGCCACGTCCAATCCTGCCTTCAACAGCTCCAGGGACGGCGACTCCACCACCTCCCCGGGCAGCCCATTCCAGTGTCCAATGACTCTCTCAGTGAAGAACTTTCTCCTCACCTCCAGCCTAAATCTCCCCTGGCACAGCCTGAGGCTGTGTCCTCTTGTTCTGGTGCTGGCCACCTGAGAGAAGAGAGCAACCTCCTCCTGGCCACAACCACCCTTCAGGTAGTTGTAGACAGCAATAAGGTCTCCCCTGAGCCTCCTCTTCTGCAGGCTAACCAATCCCAGCTCCCTCAGCCTCTCCTCGTAGGGCTGTGCTCAAGGCCTCTCCCCAGCCTCGTCGCCCTTCTCTGGACATGCTCAAGCATCTCAGTGTCCTTCCTAAGCTGGGGGGCCCAGAACTGAACACAGTACTCAAGGTGTGGTCTAAGCAGTGCAGAGTACAGGGGCAGAATGACCTCCCTAATTGGCACATATTATAGGATAAAATATCTAATGGGCCAAATTATTCAAATTATACCTTACCAAATAAAACGTTGAGCTGAAAATAAACCCAAAGGAAACAAACACAACTGTAATTCAAACCCAGAATCAGTGCAGGAGAAAACACATAGGACTGACAAATACAACACAAGTATAAAGAAGTGATCTGAAGACAGACTAATAAAAGATTCCCAGATACTTAGCTTGAACTAGCTCAAAAGAAGATTGCTTTAAAATCTATTTCCATAGCAAGGACATGTTTATTCACTACTGCAGAGGTAAGCCCTTGTTTTGATGAAAAGTCTTGATCACCTGACATTTCAGTAAGACATAGCCTACAATTAGCATTCTCTTCTGCTTTCATGTAGGATGAACATATCATTCCATGGACCAGGGAGCTTACATAAATGAGTTAAGAGACTTTCCCATGTAGCTGTAGACAGGATGGACTTTTCTGTCTTCACTGGCACAATTAGACACACTACAGAGAACAGCACAGCAATGGTGGCTGTGTAACACATGGGAAATACATCTTTTAATAGCAGAGAAAAGAATTGGTGCTCTTTAACCATTTTGCACCTGCCAAATGTATCGTAACTCCCAACATCAACATAACTCAAACAATACAAAGCCAGCAGAGAAAGGGAATCTGCAGCACAACTGACTCTTCTGTTATTTCAGATGATAATCCATCTAATCCAACTACATAGTAGTAGTTTTCCAACATTAACAATGGTTTAACATAGGAAGAAAAAAAAACAACAAAACTTTAACAAAGGAAAAAAGAGAGTACTGGGAGTTGTCTCACAAATGACACATCCTACCTTAACCCCCAGTGACCCTGTAACATACCCTATCTGTCCTGACTGGAGAAAAACTATCCAGAATATCAAACAGCCCAGATTATGTTCTTGGATTTGGTAACTTACAATCAAGCACTGTCCTCCCCAGAACCTTCCTCTCTAGTGTTTCTTCCACTTCTGTCATCAACCACGGAAGGAATTCTGTCTCAATATCTGGAAGAAAGAAAACAATGTCTTTTTATTTTGGATGACTGGCAGGAGCTTGGGGCTTGTTTTCATTTACTATGACCACTAAGAGATTAACATTCTTGATAAAATACATACACTTGCTCTGCAAAAGCCAGATGAAATCTCTCAGATGTTGTTGGATTTCTCTTGCCTCTCTTCATGAGGTTCCTCACTGTTATGGACCCAGACCACAGCCCTCCCAACTGCAGTGATTTTCAAAGGAGTCTGGCACCCTTAAAGTGCTAGCACAGGTACAATACACAGTAATGTTCTAGTGAGATAAAAATAACTATGCTGAACAAGTCAGGAGAATAATATTTTCTGCCTGCCTTGCTTTCCAAAGACACTTGGCTTCTGATCTGTTGAAAGTGCTTTGTTCCCTCTGACTAAAGAGCTCTTGCTTACTCCTGTATTTCTCAAGTTGTGCCCTTTGTACAGTGGTCCCAAAGCCTGTCCTGTTTGCAAAACTCAGTTTTTGCCCCATGACTCATTCTGGAGAGAATGTAATCCTTCCCAAACTGTGATGTGTGAACCTGTGTAGGGCCTGGGGAAGTGGGGTGCAGCAATGGTAGCCCATAAGAAATGTCACTGATTCCAAAAGCTTGGAAATCACCAGTGGACAGCTGTAGCCTAATTCTAATTGACTGCTGTCTTCTTTGCTGTGATAATAATTGGGAAAGATTCAAACTAATACACTGATTTCTTTCTTTGTCCTATGAAAATACATTTATTTCAGTTTGGTATCCTAACCACCCATTTATTTATCTCCAATTCAAAAGCAGCTCTTTTTCTTGTCACATTGTCAGCTCTTGACTGCTTGTAGAGATGGCCAATAATGTTTGCTTGTAAATATGAGGTTGGAAAGTATCTCTTCAGCCATAAATGCAAATGAATAGTCTCATGGCATTGTTTTAAATAAAAGGACAATGATTTGTGTTTTGTGATTATTTTGACCTTTACATTACTCAGTTCACACATTTGAAAACAATAAGAAATGAATACAAACCTCTTTCTATAGGGTCATAAAAAAAGCCACTCTCACGAAGGTTGTTGAAGACTGAGGGGATGAGATCAGCCAAGTAATGCTGAGCAAATGCATGAGCTGCTATTTTCTCTGTGGTTTCTTTCTGTTTCTGCAGCATTTGCATGTGCTGAAGTCTGCGACGTTCCTGTCAAGGCAATGCTGCATGTAAAACTTTCACACCTTCAGCTGTTACTCTTTTGATCTCTGCTTCCCAGTGTGAGAATCATAAACACCCAAGACAATCACAAGTACAGATGTTTACACTCTCTACTTGGTATTCACAGGCTGTAATTTCCATAAAAGCCTCCTCATTTGAAAGTTCTAGTACTCAGTCTGTGGAGTAGTAAAATTCACAAGGACTAGACTGAAACATATTCCTTTGGTATAGCTCTTCTTATTTTGGCAAGTAAGTAAAATAAGGGCCTTGCAGCTGGCCAAATGAAACCCTTCTCTGATACCTTAGTATGCACTGATCTTATGGCTACTTCCTTTATTATTGCAGCTAGAGCTGACTGTTGCCCTTGAAATGAGATGAAGCTGGGTCAGGGCTTCCTGAACTTTTTAACTTTCCAACATTATATCCTATTCAATATAAGAAAAGATTAAAACTCCAAGAAAATATAACAGCCCACTATGCACCTCCAATGATGGAATCACAGAACCACAGAATTAATCAGGCTGGAAAAGACTTTCCAGATGATTGAGTCAAATCCATCACCTAACACCTTCTAATTAATCAAACTATGGCACTAAGTTCCTCATCCAGCCTCCTTTTAAACAACTCCAGGGATAGTGACTCCACCAGCTCTGAGGGCAGCCCATTCCAATGGCAAATCACTCTTTCTGCATCTTCCTAACATCCAGCCAATTGCACAAGGCTGATGGATGCTGTGTAATTAAAACTTACCTTTTCTGTTTATTCCTGTTTACTAGACAATAGTAATATAGCTTAACACTTGGAGACCTTGAGAGGTATGTGTGCACATACAGTAGTGCATGGGTGTGGGAGACTTGGGTGTGGGAGACTTATCATAGTATCATCAGGGTTGGAAGAGACCTCACAGATCATCAAGTCCAACCCTTTACCACAGAGCTCAAGGCCAGACCATGGCACCAAGTGCCACGTCCAATCCTGCCTTCAACAGCTCCAGGGACGGCGACTCCACCACCTCCCCGGGCAGCCCATTCCAGTGTCCAATGACTCTCTCAGTGAAGAACTTTCTCCTCACCTCCAGCCTAAATTTCCCCTGGCACAGCCTGAGGCTGTGTCCTCTTGTTCTGGTGCTGGCCACCTGAGAGAAGAGAGCAACCTCCTCCTGGCCACAACCTCCCCTCAGGTAGTTGTAGACAGCAATAAGGTCTGCCCTGAGCCTCCTCTTCTCCAGGCTAACCAATCCCAGCTCCCTCAGCCTCTCCTCGGAGGGCTGTGCTCAAGGCCTCTCCCCAGCCTCGTCGCCCTTCTCTGGACACGCTCAAGCATCTCAATGTCCCTCCTAAACTGGGGGGCCCAGAACTGAACACAGCACTCAAGGTGTGGTCTATCCAGTGCAGAGTACAGGGGCAGAATGACCTCCCTGCTCCTGCTGGCCACACCATTCCTGATGCAGGCCAGGATGCCACTGGCTCTCTTGGCCACCTGGGCACACTGCTGGCTCATGTTCAGGAGGGTATCAATCAGCACCCCCAGATCCCTCTCTGTCTGGCTGCTCTCCAGCCACTCTGACCCCAGCCTGTATCTCTGCATGGGGTTGTTGTGGCCAAAGTGCAGCACCCTGCATGTATAGGGTTAACACTCCTGGGGGAGTAACCCTGAACCTGACCCTAGGGGTCTTGACCCCTCCCCAGGGGTGGGCCACACTCCAGGTGATGGTTTGCCTGCACTTGGAGCTATTGAATGCCACCCCCTTGGACTCTGCCCATGTGTCCAGGCGGTCAAGGTCCCGCTGCAGAGCCCTTCTGCCCTCCAATTCAGTCACCACACTTAGTGGTGTCTCTCTTACTTTCAAGCACTCTGAGAAGGCTTGAGTAACAGGAAAAGGCTTTTTGGTTTGGTCTCTTGATCAGGTGTCCAGGTACACCAGCATGACTACTCTAAATAAAAACAACAGCATGGTGTTGGTACACGAGAGCAAATGGCAGAGTGCAGCAGTATGGCACCAGAATGCTTTAAGGAATATCAAACTTGATGGGCACAACCTTTTGGGAACATACAGCGTATTTCACAGGCTTCCAGAGGCCCTCACCTCTGAAGATCATGTAGTCCACCTGCCCTGCTAAAGCAGGTTCCCCAGATCAGGTTGCACAGGAACAAGTGCAGGCCTGTTTTGAGAATTACTGGAGAAGGAGAAGACAGCTTCTCAGGGCAGCCTGTTTCAGTGCTCTGTCACCCTCCGAGTAAAGAAATTACTTCATGATACTATTATTTCACAGCTTGTCTTTTGGTACTGAAAATAGTTTTCTCTCTTCTGATGAGTATTCAGACAGGCCTGTTTTGCTCTTAGGAAGTCCTACCTTCTCCTCTCTGTATCGCCTGTCCTGCTCTTCCAGACGCCGTACTTCAGCAAGCTCGGCATCACGCAGCTCTGCGTAGGCGCGCTGACGTGCCCACAACTGGGCCAGCTCCTCTTCCTCCATGACTTCCAGCAAAGCTTGCTCAACTGTTTTGCCAATCAACACTTCCAGGATTGGCTTGACTTCAATGTCAAAGTCAAACAACTGCAGATGGGAGTTAAGGAAATAGATATAAATTACCTTTGATCACAAGCACTCTTAGCACGTTGGCAAGGAGAAAAGGGGGAAGAATAAAGCCCTTGTGCTGAAGACAGGACTGAGAAATGCAGGCAGGGGTCTAGTGTCAACTAAGGTAAAACCAGGAATGCAGCTGAGGACTAAGTGATGAGTGGGCTGGTGTGAGGCACCACACACTCTACCACAGCCAGTCAGGAGGATGCCAGGGAGAAGCAGAGCACTCACTTGAACCCTGTTTCTGTGTTCCCAACTCTTTCTCCAGACTGGACACTATATTTACAGGGGAGAGCATTTCTCAACACTGTATTTCTTAGCTGAAAGCAGCAGGGCCAGTGCACATGAGAAGCACCTTCCCTAATTGTGCACTTAATCTCAAAGCTGATGTGAGTTCCTTTTTTGTTTTCATGTTCTGAGAGGATAACTTCCCTGCTGTTTCCTCATTATTGCATCAGGAACATGTTTTTTCTGGGAGACATGTTTTAACAATACTTGTGAACGTGACTTCACTTCATACCTCTCCTTCTTCTATTTGTGTGGCCACATCTTTTCCTGTTTTGGCTGGTATGAAGAAAGGAGTGGGAGGCCTGTCCAAAAATGCATCAGTTTGACACTCTGCATCAACCTCTATGATGCGGTCACTGATCTCCTCCAAGTACAGCTCTAGAAACAAGAGCAAAATTCTGTTTAAATTCATAGAATCATGGAATGATCATCTAGTTTCAACACCACCCCCATCCCTCCCCTGCTATGGGTAGGGACATCTTCCACTGGACTAGGTTGCTCAAAGGCCATTCAAACTGGCCCTGAACACTTCCACAGATGGGGCATCCACGGCTTCTCTGAGCAACCTGTTCCAGTGCCTTGCCACTCTCACAATGAAGAGCTTCTTCCTTATGTTTAATCTACATCTACCCTTTTTCACTTTCAAATTGTTACTCATCATCCTATTGCTACATGCCCTTGTAAAATGTCCCTCCCTCTATTACTTATAGGCCCACTTTAGGTACTGGGAGACTGCTATAAGGTCTCCCTGGAGTCTCCTCTTCTCCAGGTTGAAGAACACCAAAAGATGATGTTTCCTGACCTCAAAGAAGCTTGAAAAGCTGTGGTGGTAAGCCTGATAGGGCAAACATGGGCTTATCCATGTTGGTTTACCCAGACATGATCCCCTGCTCCCCCTACTTCTGTGCTGGGGGCAGGCAACCACGGGAGGAGAGGGCAAAAGCCCTGGCTTCACCCAATATGGCAAAGTGCCATTCTGATTGGCTAATCTATGTCCAATGCCCCATTAGTCTCGGGTCAGATATTGATAAAAGGGATAAGCAGGCAGCACAGGAGCTGCTGCCACCTCATTTCTGCATCCTGAATTTGCCTGGAGAGCTTACCAGGAAAAGGCTCTAAACTCCTGCATACAATCAGCCTGCATAGCCAGCCAGACATTGTGCTGAGACTGCACATGGCAAGACATCCTGCCTGCACCTAAAGTCACCTGCTAAGACTAGAAGTCCAGGAGATACGCAGATTGTTCAGAGGAGCCAGGAGACCAGGTCAGAGATTGCCTGCCTCCTTTCCCCAGAAGTCTGGGAAGAATCAAGTCTCAGCAGCCAACAAGACAGAGTTCCATGTGCTTTGGGTACTGTCTGATTTATGCCTTGTGAGTAAATACTTAAAAGCCTCTTCCAGTATAATATTTGCATTTGCCACTTTAAGAAATAAGTGACCTAGTTTTGCCTCTTCCCTGCATGTATAAATTTCCAAACTCTGCATTTTTGAACCTGTGAATATTTTTTCTGGCAAGTTTTAATGTTAATAAACAGCATTTATAGTTATAAACAATCATCACCGAGATATGAAAATTAATACAGGTTATGCATTTTGCATACTCTGTCACAAAAGCCTAATCCTGCTCTACCTGTTCTAGGGAAGCATACACAGAAGAAGAGCATCACAAATAGTGACAGAACGCTGCATGGGCAATATGACTGCAAATGGCACCACTGAAGGAAGGAGAATGGTGTCAATGCTCCATGCTCAGCAAGAGCACAGCTTCACCCTGAAGACCTCTGCCCACTCTCAATTATAACTGAGTGTCACTTACTGCAAAGATAAATAGCCTGGTTCAGAAATAAAGTCTGTGGAGTACTTACAATTATCTGCAATAATCAGTGGGAAGGACAGGAGACAAAGACCTCCACACTAGATAGCCTCCTTCTGCATCCAATAGCATTCTGAGGTGAAAAGCCACTGTGTGCATTGGAGGTGGTGCAGGAGGGCTGGTGCAGGGGGAATGTTCAGAAACTAAGGACCACTTTTAAACAGTGTGTAACAGCTGTTTCCCCACTTTGGAAGTCAGTCCAAGTATCAATTAATTTCAGAAGGCACAGCAATACACTATACTAATCCTGTGATTACTCCACTGCCATATTTGGGGTTTCCTATAAGTAAAGTTGTTTTCCAATGGATAGGACAGTTTCCTATTCTAAATTATTTTGCATTCTCCTGTTTTTAATACATAGTCTCATTCTTACATGTGAGTGCACTCTTAGGAAAACTTTCAAAAGGCTCCCAAGATTAAAGATATACCAAACTCTACTGATGATACTGGAAAAGGAATGAATAAAAGAAGAAACCTTGACTAGTCATAGAATCAACCAGGTTGGAAGAGACCTCCAAGATCATCCAGTCCAACCTAGCACCCAGCCCTAGCCAGTCAACAAGACCATGGCACTAAATGCCTTATCCAGGCTTTTCTTGAACACCTCCAGGGATGGCAACTCCAATAGAAGATCCTCTGGGAAAAAAAATGTCACTAATTGGCTGAGTTTATTAAATGTAACTGAAATAAGGGGTTATAATAGAAAAGATTAGAGAATCTCTGATTCTAGAACTCTATGATTCTCGCCTTAACCCTAGGTGATTCTAACGACTGCATCATAGAATCATAGAATCAACCAGGTTGGAAGAGATCTCCAAGATCATCCAGTCCAACCTAGCACCCAGCTCTAGCCAGTCAACTAGACCATGGCACTAAGTGCCTCACCCAGGCTTTTCTTGAACACCTCCAGGGATGGTGCCTCCACCACCTCCCTGGGCAGCCCATTCCAATGCCAATCACTCTCTCTGTGAAGAACTTCCTCCTAACATCCAGCCTATACTTCCCCCGGCACAACTTGAGACTGTGTCCCCTTGTTCTGTTGCTGGTTGCCTGGGAGAACTGAAAAAAGTGAATCAATGGAAAAAGTGAATACAGATCATCAAGGGCTTGTTTTCAGATGATTTTTTTTTTAAATAGATGAGTATTTTTTAAATTAGCCTTTTACCTGTCTGCACATAAATGTGCTCTCTGCCTTCCACGGGCTCAGGCGTTGTTAGTCGCGCTTGCTCTTTCACACGCTTTCTTGCCAGCGCTCTTTTCCGTGCTTCCCTCTGCCTTTGAATCTCAAGGGGATCTGGCTGGGGACTCTGAGCAGGAGTGAAGAAATGAAAAGAAAAAAAAAACACAAAACAGAATACACTTTGTACTTGAAAATGATACCTATTTCCTCTACTGGAAATTCCAGGTTGTTTGATTTTAATGCTACAAGTCTAGCACTTAGGATTTACTTTTCTGAGTCCTGACACTAAATTTTCAGTTATCTTACAGAGTCTAAGGCACGAAACTAACAATGTTTGCCAGCTGCCTTACAGGCACATACTAATGGCATCTCATACTGAGAGTAATTAGTTGTTATCTGCATGTGGATATGGTATACAGAACTTGGCTTAGTGAGATAAAGTATGGAAAAATGGCATGCTCTTGCTGACAAATGAGAGTCTATAGGTAAAGCTTTAAGAAGGTCAAGTGGACTTAAGACCAGTTAACATTTTGCCAACAAAAGTGTTTGCTAGATAAAAGTTACACGTTCTTTAGTGCTGTTGAAACCAAAGAAACCCACCCTAACTTTTAAATCCAGTGCTACCTATGGATTGAAATGAACATTACTTCCAAACTTCTTAAACAGAGCATGTGTGAAATTCACTCAAAGAAACAGCAACTGAAGAACACAAAATCATTTCCATGGAATTTTCAAAATACAGACTGCTGTAAATTTTTATAGGAGCATATTTTTATAGGAGCATACTGTGTCCAGTTCAATTTAAGAAGGACATTGAGATGCTTGAGCGTGTCCAGAGAAGGGTAACGAGGCTGGGGAGAGGCCTTGAGCACAGCCCTACGAGGAGAGGCTGAGGGAGCTGGGATTGGTTAGCCTGGAGAAGAGGAGGCTCAGGGGAGACCTTATTGCTGTCTACAACTACCTGAGGGGAGGTTGTGGCCAGGAGGAGGTTGCTCTCTTCTCTCAGGTGCCCAGCACCAGAACGAGAGGACACAGCCTCAGGCTGCGCCAGGGGAGATTTAGGCTGGAGGTGAGGAGAAAGTTCTTCCCTGAGAGAGTCATTGGACACTGGAATGGGCTGCCCGGGGAGGTGGTGGAGTCGCCGTCCCTGGAGCTGTTCAAGGCAGGATTGGACGTGGCACTTGGTGCCATGGTCTAGCCTTGAGCTCTGTGGTAAAGGGTTGGACTTGATGATCTGTGAGGTCTCTTCCAACCTTGGTGATACTGTGATATTAGGTGGAAATAGTATCTGACAATTAAGTATCACTGAAATAAAGATAAATATTTATCTCTGATTCTATATCAGGATAAGCCAAAGATTTAACTTCCCAAGAGCTGCTACTCTCATGGATGATGCCTTTCATTTGATAACAGATGATGCAGTGATGAATTGTGCTCAAGATATCACACTGAAGCAATCTGGGGGGTGGGGGAGAATAATCAAGGACTTAATTGCAAAGAAAAGGAAAAAGACCTACAGAAGTTCACGTGAAACTAAGTGAATCAAAGTAAAGCTGCAAACAGTCACAGGCTAATTTATCGGGAAAGCCTGTGTGAAGCATTTAAAGCAACACTAAAGCTTCAGTAGCTAAAATTATTAACGAGGAACAGCTTTCCTGCCCTACCAATTGCTTTTCAACGAGGCTGTAGCAGGCTCCACACAAAAAACGTACCACAGGTATGGCTTGCAGGGCGTAAGTGTTGCCGCGCACCACTCTCCTGTCGTACATGAGGTTGGCATAGCGAACGAGTTCCTTCTCTCTGCAAGGGCAAACGCAGGCAGTTGTGGACACACAGCTGCAACCCATACGCCAGCGTCTCAAGCCAGAAGCGCTCTAAAAGGCCAAAGCGTCCTCCAGGTTACTGGAAGAAGGACCTGCGGGCAAGTCGCCGGAGCCTCCCCCTCCCGAGGGACGGGCACTGGGGTGAGGGGGGTGGTTGCAGAGGGGAGGATGAGCGCCCTAGCGCCCGTTCGGGGAGACTGGGCCCCGGGGCGGGGTGGCGCGGCCCGCCGGACACCGGCACTCACGGCTGGGCAGGATCCGGCGGCGGTCGGTACTTCGGGCGGGCGGGCAGAGCTCGGGGCGGGTTGCAGTAGGTGTAGAGGGCGGCGGGAGCCGCCGCCGCCATCTCGGCCTCTCGGGCGGACAGCATGGCGGGGTCCGGCCCTCAGCAGCCCGGCGGGGCTCGGGGAGGCGTCGGACCGGCTAGCGGCACCGTCTCCGGGGCAACGCGAGCGGGGCGGGAGGGTGCGCCGCGCAGGCGCGGGGCGGCGGCGCTCGCTGCCGGCTGGCTCCTGCTGCCGGGGAGCGCTGGAGGCTGTGAGCCTTGCGGGCGGCAGCGGCAGCGCTCCAGCCCCCGGAGCACGAAACCGTCGCTGTAACCGCCAGCGCGTTCGCCTTCGGTAGCGCTGCTGCAGGCCCGCTGCGGGCCGAGGTACTGCGGGCGGCTAACCGCAGGGTGGCACCGGCCGTCCGCCGCTGGGCAAGCTGCTGAGCGGTCGGCAGCTTCTCACCCGGTCAGCGGCGCCGCTAGGAAGGCAAAACATGGGCTGGGGGATCGCAAAAACCTGTTGGATGGCTTAAGTGCCAGCGTCCTGAAGGCAGCTGAATTCATGATTCCGTGGGGGTTTCCACACGGTAGGGAATTTGGATACTGTAAAGATGTCATCTGTTTGAGATGGGAAAGTGGCGTGTGCCCGGAGCGTGCTGTCCCCTCTCTAGTGAGCTGCACTCCCTGTCCTGGCACACCACCAGCAGGCGTTTGCGCTGTGTGAAACATTCCCGTTAAGGGAAATGGAACCGCACTGAGGCAGCATTTATCACAGCATCACAGTACTATCAGGGCTGGAAGAGACCTCACAGACCATCAAGTCCAACCCTTTACCACAGAGCTCAAGGCTAGACCATGGCACCAAGTGCCACGTCCAATCCTGCCTTGAACAGCTCCAGGGACGGCGACTCCACCACCTCCCCGGGCAGCCCATTCCAGTGTCCAATGACTCTCTCAGTGAAGAACTTTCTCCTCACCTCCAGCCTAAATCTCCCCTGGCACAGCCTGAGGCTGTGTCCTCTTGTTCTGGTGCTGGCCACCTGAGAGAAGAGAGCAACCTCCTCCTGGCCACAACCTCCCCTCAGGTAGTTGTAGACAGCAATAAGGTCTGCCCTGAGCCTCCTCTTCTCCAGGCTAACCAATCCCAGCTCCCTCAGCCTCTCCTCGTAGGGCTGTGCTTATGGCCTCTCCCCAGCCTCGTTGCCCTTCTCTGGATAGTGACAGTTCTTTTATCCTAAGTGGGTAGCCATGTGCCTCAATTATGTTGGCAAAACAGAGTACATCACTTAGTGCATGCCCTTTGTTTCTGAACTCTTGGAAGAAATGTTCTATGGATGCAGGTATGTTGCTGTGACAGCCCTGTGTAGACAACTGCAGACAAGAGGACGAGAACTGCAAGTAGCAAGTGGTTTTGTAATTAATGAGCAACTTGCAGAGTCAATATAGGAATGAGAGTTATGTTGACTGCACTGTCACCACTTGGATGGTGGGAGAAGAGGATATGGGACTGTAGAAACACAATGCAAGTGACGCTGGGGTGGGAGGAGAGAGCAGTCTTTCAGCATTTGCTTGTGTATGGGCAAGCAAAGTTAGCAAGCAGCTCTATCCATCCAAACCAGGGCACTATGGCCCTGGAAATGGACCAGAACCACCGGGGCAAGGATTCCAGCAGAGCTCTCTGCTGCACACCTGTTGCTCACAAGTCTTGTGAAGATGAAGATGCTGCATAACAGGTCAATTCTCTTAAGCTGCCCCAAGCCTGGTATGTCACTTGTTGGGTGAATTTCTCATTGTGATGATATGTGCACTGATTCAATTCCAGCTACTCTCTTGCACTGGTTCAATTCCAGCCACTCTCTTGCTTACTTCTATGAAATACTGCTAACTCCTAAGTTACCAGTTCAGTGCAAAAGCTTTGCAAATACTCTGTGGGAGATACAAAGGCCTTTGCCTTTGTGAGCTAGCAGAGCCTTGTAAGTGACAAGATCATAATCAGGGTAAACCTTGGTTCTGTAACATTCCATACCACCATAGGACTGACTGCAGCAGGAGGTAAACCCATGTTCACAGGATCACAGGATATTAGGGGTTGGAAGGGACCCAAGGAGATCATCAAGTCCAACCCCCCTGCCAGAGCAGGACCACATCATCTAACACAGATCACAGAGGAACACATCCAGACAGGCCTTGAAAGTCTCCAGAGAAGGAGACTCCACAACCTCTCTGGGAAGCCTGTTCCAGTTCTCTGTGACCCTTACAGGAAAGAAGTTCCCCCTTGTGTTGAGGCAGAGCCTCTTTTGATGCAACTTACACCCATTGCTCCGTGTCCTATCCCAGGGAGCAGTGAGCAGAGCCTGTCCCCCCACTCCTGGCAGCCTGCAGATACTTATAAACATTTATCAAATCCCCTCTAAGTCTTCTCTTCTCCAGACTAAACAGCCCCAGGGCCCTCAGCCTCTTCTCACAAGCCATGCCCTCCTGTCCCCTAATTATACTCAGGACCCTCTCCAGCAGATCCCTGTCCCTCTGAAACAGGTTTTGTTTTTTTTTCAGCCCAAAACTGAACACAGCATTCAAGATGAGGTCTCACCAGGGCAGAGTAGAGAGGGAGGAGAACCTCCCTTGATCTGCTGGACACACTCCTCCTAATACAGCCCAGGTTCCCATTGGTCTTCTTGGCCACCAGGGCACATTGCTGTGCCATGGGGAACTTGTTAGCCACCAGGACCCCCAGGTCCCTCTCCACAGGGCTGCTCTCCAGCTCTCCAGCCTGTACTGGTGCAGTTTATTATTCCTCCCCAGATGCAGAACTCTGCACTTGTCCTTGTTGAACTTCACCTGGTTCCTCTGTGCCCAGCTCTCAGTGTGTCCAGGTCTCTCTGGATGGCTGCACAGCCTGCAGCAGTATCAGCCAAGCCTCCCGGCTTGGTGTCATCAGCAAACTTGCTGAGCAGACTCTTTCTGTCTGTCTGTGCCCTCATCAATGCCATTGATGAAGATGTTGAACAGGACTGGCCCCAGCACTGATCCCTGGGGGACACCACTAGTCACAGCTCTCCAGCTGGACCTGGCACCATTGATCACCACCCTCTGAACCCTGTCTTGCAACCAGTTCCTAACCACCTCACTGTCTGCTCTTCCACCCCACACTTCTCAACTTGCTCACTAAAATGTCATGGGAGATGGTGTCAAAGGCCTTGCTAAGGTCAAGGCAGACTACATCCACTGGTTCCCCTGAACCAGATGCCATTCAGTTATGGCATCATAAAATGCTCTCAGGTTAGCCAAGCATGACTTCCCCTTGGTAAATCCATGCTGACTACTCCTGATAGCCTTCTTCTCTTCCAAGTGCCTTGAGATGCCCTCCAGCAGGAGCCACTCCATCATTTTTCCAGGGATGGAGGTGAGGCTGACTGGTCTATAGTTTTCTGGAACCTCTTTCTTGCCCTTTTTGAAGACTGGAGTGCCATTGGCTCTTGTCCAGTCCTCAGGCACTTCTCCTGTCTGCCACAATTTGGCAAAGATGATGGAGCATGGATTCCTGCTGTATGCCACCATGGGACTTTAGAGCCAATGATTGGAAAGAATTAGAGAGGGCTGAGACAGCACCTCACAGCATGAAGCAGTGAACACTTAATTTTAAACTATGGTTCATTAAGCTGCTAATTGAAAAATCAGTTGCTGCTCACCTTCCTATTTAAGCTCAAATAGACTGTGCAGCCTCTTCCTACCTCTCCCTTTCCTGAACAGAACTCTCCCAGGGTCTTCCATTTGCCCCAGGAAGCAAAACCTTATTTTCCTTCTCCCTATATTGAGGGCAGTTGTTCTACTGCACTAACCTTGCAGAGGAAGAAATGAGACTGATCTGCTTCTGTTGCCCTTCACTGTCACCTTAGTGTTTGTCCATCTTGAAATAAACTGCTCTGTATCACATCTCTGGGAGGCAGAGCATTGTCATCTGTACTGGAGTTAAACTGTACAGCCCAAGAACTGCCCTGAGCAGGTGGCATGTGGAAAACCAGCAGACCCTGCTATTAAATATCCTGACTACAAGTCACCAGTGTTTATCTCAAGACTATCCTCCCTGGACACCCATAGAGATCTACTGACTGCTCTTCTCTTTCTCACATCTGTAGACTCCTCAAATACCATGCCCTCTGCTTTCTGTAGCACCTGTATATCATATTGTGTAACCTTGTCTACTCCTCAGAGTACAACACTGCAAAGTTCTTGAACAACACTGTGGTTACTTTCCTGTGATGGTTTGGGTGTTCCCTGCCCCCCCACACTTTAGAAATCACCCAGACTAGTCTCAGCTGGCTCTGGGAATATAAATGAAGCTATTTATTTACAGCTAGCACAATATACAAGCAGATAGTTACAATATATATATAGACTTATATACAGAAATGTACAAGGTAAAAGTAATACAGCAACACAACAGCCCCCCCAGAAACCTGAGTCCCCAGGAGGGGCTCTCAACCACCCCTGCACCTTCCCCCTGCCCCTCTCAACCTTACCCCAGTCCTAAGGAAGAATGGAGGTTCAGCCAAGAGGTTTAGAAGCAAAGGTGAATGGAAGGTGAGGTTAGGGAGATGCAGCTCAGTCAGAAGCCTAAGGCAGAGTGTGACAAAAATGGCAAGAGTGTTATCTAATGTTTTCCTTTCTTCTCCAGCAAGACTCTGAGGGAAGCAGACATCACCATTGTTTTCCTTTCACAGCCTATGATCTAGTTCTTCTCACCAAAACATTCTAGCCTGCTTCAAACTAGCACATTTCCCACCTCCACCTAGTTGTGCTAAAGAAAACTGGTAAATGAAGTAAGTGAATTGCAGGCAGAGTTGTGTGGCTGCACTTACTGTGTGAAGCCACATTTTATGGTAGACAGTTCAGACCTGTAGGATTTTAGGAGAAGGTGACTGCAAAACCCCTTTTTCTTAGTGTGGGGAAGAAGTAGACAGAGCTGTGCCCTATCTATGATGAAACTGATTTGCACAACCCAAGATTGTGCAGCAGGCATGTGGATAAGCATGCAAACCTCTAATCGTTATCATAAGAGCATCTTCTCTGATCATCTGTCTTGGAATCAGCTTAAGGTCTGCCATAAAGTTGGTGGTTTGTTTTTTTTTAATACAGTTTTATAATTCTCAATTTGGCCTCTGTGTTACTGAAGGTGCAGGGTTTGAATCTGGACTCTCACATCTGCCAGAGCTGCTGGGAGGTTTGCAGCTTGTAGGAAGGAAGAGTTTCAAACAGCCGTTTCAAGCAGATCTGTAAGCAGCTGGTTGGCTAAAGAAAGTATGAAACCCACCAGAGAAACTTGTAGCATTCTTACTGTGCAGAGGAAGCAGAGCAAATCAGAATGTGGGATTTGTGAATCATTTGTTCAGCTGTATCTGCTGACACTTCAAGTTAGAAACAGAAAATAATCTGTGGTTTCCTCTCCCTTGGTAGAAAAACATGAAGGATTTGGAATGAACTTTGCATGATTATGTTCATCACAACGAGTGTAAAAGACTTGATCACTTCTCCAACAGTGGCAGCCTATTTCCCAGGGATTTATTATTGCCAGACTTTTAATTTTAAATGTTGTTTCCACTTCTGAATTTTTAACCTTCAGAACTTTCCTGTAGAGTTTTCACCCTGTTCTGATGCCACATGTGATAAGGACTGACTGCTAACAGAATTCAGAGAAAAATCTAACCAGAGTGCCTAACCAAGGTGGGTTTCCTTTTCCTGTACTCAGAAATTGTCCTCTTGGAGACACATGATAGCCACAGTATCTGCTATCTGGCTAATGCTAGCAGAGTAGCAGCATGTTTCAAGCACTTGGATTTTGCAGTTGGCCACGATCAGTTGTGGCCATGGAATGCTCACTGGATTGGACAGGCAAGCAAGCCAGCTTCAAAATGAATTTGATTAACTTCATGCCTGAGGTTCCCAGATAACTTGGTGAATGAGTTTCGATGCTCCTTTCCGCCTGGTATTTACCATGAAGAGGGGATGAGTACCCAGAAAACAGCATTTCATATCTGCTCCACAGCTCTCAGTGCCTCCTGAGTGTGCAGGACAGTGGAGAAGCAGATGTGGAACTTGCCTTAGCAGGCAGGATGAAATGGTTTATGCACTCATTACTGCAGGCACGTTTCACATTGAAAGGAAAGGTAGGATTGCATGAATGACACTTCACAGTATCACAGTATCACCAAGGTTGGAAGAGACCTCATAGATCATCAAGTCCAACCCTTTACCACAGAGCTCAAGGCTAGACCATGGCACCAAGTGCCATGTCCAATCCTGCCTTGAACAGCTCCAGGGAGCTGCAGAGCCATCCATTGAAATGCCTTACAAGAAGTTCCCAAATGAACTTTCTTATCCAGGAGGTCAAAGCCTTAGGGTTGTTTGTACTGAATATTTAAAGCCCAGGAATGCTTTCTGAGTATGACTGTCATGTCTGCATTTGGACATCTTGGACCTAAAGAGAGAGACTCTCCTCATCTGTGGCAAAGTCACTCTGTTTATTCTCACTGAATTTTCTAGTGTGGCTACAGGACCAGGAAATAAGCAATTCCTTTGCTTGGGATCCTTGTTCTTGTCACAGTGAAAAAGAATAAATCACCAAAGATCACAGAACTCTTTTAGTTGGTGAAGACCTTCAAGATCACTGAGTCCAACCACTCCCTGCCAAGGCTGGTGCTAACCCCTGGCCTTCAGCACCACAGCTCTGCCTCTCTGAAGCACCTCCAGGGATAAGCATTCCACAACGACCTTGAGCAGCCTGTGCCAGACTTTGAGAACCCTTCCAGTGAAGAAGTTTCTTCTGAAGTCAAACCTAAACCTCCCCTGGGGCAACTTGAGGCCATTTCTTCTTGTCCTATGGCTTGCTCCCTGGGAGAATAGACCAACCCCCACTTAGCCTCTCTCAGCCTTGTTGTTATTTGAGTACATTTTGAAGTCTGTATTTTTCTGTTCTGTGTCTGCTGAGCCTTTCCACTGCATGTGGATTATCTCTTCATCCTCCTTCTGCCATAAGGGCAAGACACTTAGGGGTTTTCCACAGGATAAAGCTCTTGTTCCTGCTCAGCACAGGACAGCAAGCAATGGGCACAAATTAAAACACATATGCTTTGTCATTCAAGCAGGCCTGAAGTGTCTATAGATTAGTATAAAAGTAGGTACATGTAGGGCCCAGGTGTTTTAAAGACATATAATGGACAGGTTGGCATTCATGCAATGCAATGTTTTATTGTAGTGAATTGATATACTGGTTGAAGGCTATGCTGAGCCATAAAAGGGGAGGTAAGTGCTGACCAAAACGAGCTCCTATTGCACTTGCAGTCATTTTCACAATGTTATGTGGACACCACCTGCTATTTTCTTTTTTGTCATGCCCTCCACCCCCCCTTTTTTTTAATGAGCAAACCTGATGATACTCTTTCTGCTTAGCCTATCCAGAGTACTTAGATTAAAAGCACCTCAAGCCACATGGGGCTTACTTGATATATTCCCATAATGACCTTGTAGGGCTTTGGCTCTAAACCAGGCTCAGTATACAGCAATAATGCCAGTTATCGGTCAGATCATTCTCGTGACTCAGCAAGCAGGAAAAAGGAATGGCAGCAAATGCAGAAGATTTATGGAAGACTGCTGAAGTGGCCTTGATGACAGAGCTCTTCCCCAGTTGGAGTGACTGCCATCCCTATTCTTAATGCAGAAAATCAGTAAAGCATTACATCAGCCTGGCACGTGTGACAAATGGCATGGACTCTGTGACCATACAGAAAATAAAAGGAAAGCAGGGCAGGTCTGGGGCCTGCCAACCTTTCAAGTGTCCTTTCAGGGGTACAAATACAACAGCATTTATCAACTCCTAACTAGTTTTCCCACACAACAGGTTATGTACACTTAACATTTTTACATAATAACACACAGGTCTTCCCCCCCACCACCTCCTGTGGTGAAAGGATCATAGAATCATAGAATCAACCAGGTTGGAAGAGACTTCCAAGATCATCCAGTCCAACCTAGCACCCAGCCCTAGCCAGTCAACTAGACCATGGCACTAAGTGCCTCATCCAGTCTTTGCTTGAAGACCTCCAGGGACAGTGCCTCCACCACCTCTCTGGGCAGCCCATTCCAATGCCAATCACTCTCTCTGTGAAGAACTTCCTCCTAACATCCAGCCTATACCTCCCCTGGCACAACTTGAGACTGTGTCCCCTTGTTCTATTGCTGGTTGCCTGGGAGAAGAGGCCACCCCCCATCTGGCTACAATGTCCATGTCAAGCCGACAAGCACTTCAGGAGAGCCTCAAGGGAAAAAAGAGTTCATGCAGAGCTAGCTTATTTTTGATCTATGGAAAGTAAAATCTTACAAAAGATGGGCAAGGTGTCTCTTTTTACAGTATTTCCTTTGCACAAAGCAAAGAGGAGCAATAGGCTTTTTAAACATAGGATTCCTTAGCATACTGGATCTGGTCTACTTCAAAAACTGGCTGGCTGCACCTTCGAGCCACATACTCAAGCTTGTTCTTTTGATAAGATTCAGACATGGCTCTTAATCGGTAGACTCCCGGGGTCACAGGCAAACTCACACGAGAGTTTCTTCCCACAGTGATGCTGAGAGTTTCAGTTTCTGAGTCAGAATCCTTTGGTGCAGAAGCTCTGCCGCTGCATAGATTCCTTTGAGTTGTATATGCCGCATCCTGGGCACAGCTGCTGCATGGATGAGGCAGCAAAGCCTGATGGTTTGACATCTTTACTCTCATACTCTGAACTGTGAGATCATGGGAGGGAATTTCAGAGGCTAGGCAGGTTTTAGTAGCCTCTTCATAAGACGGTGGTCTTCCAGGATTTCTTTGGTCTACCTCTCTGAACACTTCATCGGCTGACTTGAAACGGAGCCTTCGGTGATATGCCACAGGCAATGGTTTCTCATCAGGGCTGTTCTGGACAACTCTGCAGGAGAACTGATCTTCTTTCTTTGTGAAACTGTCTCTTTGAAAACCCATGTTCTTTCCAGGCCCCCAGCTCTGGGTTTTCAATAACGTTTTCCTGTGGTTTGCAAAAGAGAATGACATGGAATGCTTCTTGATCTCTCTGCTAGGTGTACTGCAGTCTTCAGTGGCCTTGGTGGAAAAGGACTGTGGCCTATGTAGAAAGGTTTTTTTGGGACTGGAGGGAGAAACTACTGGGGAGCTGGTGAAGACTGAGCCATCAGAGCTCTCCAAGGAGCAGCTGGAGGAGGTTTTGGGGAGAGAGTCAGTTGACAATTGTGAAGGTAAGATGGCAAGCCGCTTCTCTAGTGCCTCCAGCCCTAGCGGTTTCTGCTGGACTGGAAAGTTGTCCTCGCTTTTGTTTAGCTTCTGTTTCCTGATCCTGCCTTCCAGGCGGCTCTGGAAGGACAGGTCTGGCTCCGAGTATCTCCTGTCCATTGTGCTGATGTCATTTCTGAAATGACTCAGTGAAGAGGCAGAGATGTGTTTCAGATATCTTCTGCTCACACTAGTGCTTCTCCCTTTGGGGTCCTCCAGCTGAGAGGTACATGGGCTTACTTCAGCTTCAGGATCTGGGCTGTCGTAAGCAGAGTCATTCTGTTGAGCAGCACACAGGTGTTCTGTGGGGAGAAAGCAACTGTTAGTTTTCACTGACCATCTAAGGTTGAAAGGGATCTGGATGGAAAGGATTCTTGTAGAAGAGTGTAGCAGCAGTGTCTTGAGCCCTCTACAACTCTGTTTCCACACATTAAAGAGCGTAGCCCAGCAGCCACAGTTTCCAGCATCCCTAGCCCATTCTCCTACCTGTGGAGCTGTTTGTGTGCTCTGGTAACTCCTCGCCCAAGGCACAGACAGAGAAGACAATGTCACCCCCAAATATTTCTGAGCAGTTGCTTATGAGGAACTCCACCAACACTGTCACCTGCACACAAGAACAGTTTATTTCAGTCAAAAGGCCTGAAAACATACTGACCAGCCTTTCAAGTCCCTGCCTGCTGTGTCTTTAGGTAGAGGAGGACAGAGCAGGGTAGTTTCTACCAAAGTCCTACTTTAAAGCCAGAGGTCCACTCTGGAGGATGAGGGCTGATGCTGCAGACTAATTGATCTGCCCCAATGCAGACAAAACACCATCAACCACAGCTTCAGCCTCGCTCTTCAGAGGGCCCACCAGGTCCCATTTGCCCTGTGTATGCAAAGTGTTCAGGAGCTGTGCTACAGTGTAAGGGACCATATGGCAGCTACTACTCTTGCTCAGAAGTGGTGAGATGAGAGGCAGCCTCACTCATCACATTGCAGCAGCTGTGCTGAGGGGCACCCCCATTACACAAGGGTACAGTTTTTTCTCAGCTTTTGCAATGGCAGTGGGATCCCCATGGATGGCTCTGAGCTTCCCCAAAGTGAGTGCCAGCTTGGTGAGTTCAATATACCTTGTTGTTCATCTCCTTCTGCACTTCCAGTGGGAGAGTGTTGTCCATCTCTGGGCTCAGCATATTTGGGCCAATGCAGATGGCCAGATTGCTGGAGTCCATCCTGTTGCTCTCGGCATTCTGGCTGATGTGGTGGAGCAGAGAGAGCACATGCTTGAGCAAGATGAGGTTTGGTCTAGGCAGTTTGTCAGCCACCCTGCATGAACACAAACAAAATGTGACATTAATTCATGCTGCAGCAGTCTCTACTTCTTTATCTGAGCAAGTCCCAATTAGACTCACACAGATGCCACTTCCTCCAGAAAGAGGCATGCCTGTGCTTTCTTCACTGTTAGCAGAAGTTCCCCACAGCAGCTGAGCTTGTCAGATCCTGAATTACAAGGTCTTGACTGAAAGACAAGCATTACAGCAGTCTTATGTCCTTGAGTGGATGGGCTGACATCAGACGTCACTGGAGGCCTCCCAAAGGCACATGAAAGCCTGTGCTTGTGCTGTTCAGCTTTCAAAGCACCCCCAGCCAGCCTCTGCGTCTGCTGTTTCCAAAAATGCATGACACAGCAGTGGTCTCCACATGTGTGGCTTTACCACCAGCAGATGTGAAGGCTCCCTGTGAGTGTCTGTCCCAAGCAGTGTGACTACATTTCCTGAGACACTGCAGCTTCTCTCCTCCTCCTGTGCTAGTTGTTTCATAGAGCAATCTCAAATACCTGCAGGAAGTGCTGCTGCTAGAACCCTCTAAACCCAGTGCCATGGAGCAATAGCAAGCTGTTATAGATGTCAGGCTTCTAAATGAGATTGGCAGCTTTTGAGAAACATGGTTGGTCTCTGCCAGTCACTCCCTCACACTGGAGCTACTTGCAAAACTTCTTGGTTGCAAAACTTACACTTTCAATTCTTCAATTTGTTCCTGCTTGCTTGGCCTCTCCAGAGCTTGCATCCACTTCTCATAGAGGTCAGCCGACAGGAGCTTGGAGGGGATGTTTCGGAGGAAGTCCTGCAAGGCCAAGGGGTTTTGATAAGGCTTTGGATACTATCCCTGAGCACAGAAGGAGCATCACTGGCTTGAGCTACCTGGCCATCAGCACTGGCAGTGCACGAGTGCATGCAGAGTATACTTGCACTGATGTAGTAATGGGACCCAGCCCTTAGATACTTTTGTTCACCCATGGGGAGGATGCTGAGGGGGAGTACAAAGTGAGTTTCCTGTGAGCATGCAGGAAATCAACAGCACAGTAAGTGGGATTGAAAATTAGATGGAAAAGGAAAATGCCAAACTTTTCTAAGCCTGAAACATTTAGTCTGATTTTGCTCTGGCTTCAGCTTACAGCTCCACCTAAGTCAGCTCTGGGCACTCAAGTGGGCCTGTGGAGATTAGCAATGTCCTCATACCATTGCAGGTTAGAGGAGCTCACCTTCAACACCACTGCCAGCAGGTGCACAGATTTGCTTTTCAAGTCGATATTCCTGCCTTTGTTTAGATCCTCCTTCAACTCCTTTCGTGCTTTCTCATTGGCAGCTTTTCTGAATATCCCTTCAGTGGAAGGCCCTTTTATATACAATATAGCTAGGAGATCCTGCAGGGAAAAAGCCAGACAGGAATGGGAGAACAGTTAGCCTTGAGTAAATTTAGCTCTTTTAGCAGCTCAATATGTCTTTAGTAAGAGGAGAAAAGTTGTCTGGAGGTACACCATGCTCTAATTAGATCAGTTTCTAGTTCTTGCTCCAATTACATTATATGAGGAAAAAGATTCTTTTCCCCACATTCATCTTCTTTTCAAACCATTTAATTCCTTACAGAAGGAAACAAGGGATGGCTTAAGTCTTAGTTAGGATCCCTTCCCTCCCAAACCCAGCAAATATTGCTTCGAAGAGATGAAAGCCTGTCTGTTGTAAAAGCCAGCTCAGAGGGACATCTGTCACAAGAGTATTTTTATCTAGGAAGTAGTGGTTTTGTGTCTCACATGGGCAGTCTGTAGCTGAACACTTTTTTTAGTGAAGTACAAAAGTCCTTGGAAGTTTATGGTGCTGGGAGATTCATTTAAGTTGCTCCTGAAGATGTTTATACTAAGGAGCAGATCTTCTCCCATTCCTGGTTTTCTCTGCTCAGTTACTTCCAGTGAAGGCTGAGTGGGCTGGACATAACCCACAGTCCTGAGCCTTGCTACATTGCCATTGGAATGGGCTGCCCAGGGAGGTGGTGCAGTCACCGTCCCTGGAGGTGCTCAAGAAAAGCCTGGATGAGGCATTTAGTGCCATGGTCTAGATGACTGGATAGGGCTGGGAGCTAGGTTGGACTGGATGATCTTGGAGGTCTCTTCCAATCTGTTTGATTCTATGATACATCTGGGATGGGTCCTGATCTTACCAGGAGTGTGTGTGGAGGGGAAACACCAAACCCGCTCAATCTCTGGGTGCTGCAGCACAAGTTTGGGGAATCCTGCCTCACACTGAAAGCCAGAGGTATGGTAACTGTATCTCCAGGCTTGCTTACCTGGACTGGTTGGGGCAGTGTGGCATCTTCCCCACAGACCATTTCCAGAGGCTGGCCAAACAGAGTGATTTTGGCACCCGAGTCAAGCTGCCCTGGGAAATTCCCACTGGTGGAGCTTTGTCTCAGAGTAAATGACTGCGATATCACCTTCTTTCTTTTCTTTGTTCCATCTGCTGCAAGTTTAAAAAACAAAGTTTTGGGGTTTTGGGGTTTTTTTTAGAGTTTTTTTTTTTTTCAGAAAAAGAGAATGCTGTGGAGCCTTTATTCTGTGTGCAGTGCAAAGGTGTAAAGTTAAACTAACTCAAACTAGATGGGAGAAACAGAAAGACAACTGAGTGGTTGCTAAGGAAACAACCAACTAAACTGTAAAACTGTGACTATCTCTCTAAGGACACCACCTTTCCTGTTTGTGAGTTGTTGGTTTTTTACATTCTAGCCACTGTTTCTTCTTAGAGAGTGGGAACACACAAGGCACAGAAACAGCAGCATGATAGAGACTTCTGATATTGCAGTGGTTTCTGTGATAATCACCTAAAGCAGACAATGTCACTTGGCAGCCTGCAATGACAATTTTCACTACACAGTCTGACTGCACCCCAGCCTTAGGGTAAGAGTGGAACTAGGGCTCCTGCTTTTCAGCCCTTTCACAGGCTGAAGTGAAAACACATTGCTCCAGTTCTGCGAGCTTTGGGACCAGCTCTAATGACTGTGGTCCTGCTAGAGCTAGCTTGCCTCCTGCCAGCCAGACAGCAGAAGGTGATACTTGCTCCAGAAGATGGGAGCACTACAGGAGGGTCTCATTTGCTTCAGTGTCAGCAATAACATGGGTTTTGCACCTGCATCTTAAAAATGAGGGCATGCTAGGAATTTGGAGATGATGGTTGTATTGAGGTGTGCCTTTTTCCCCCGCCTTTCAGAAACGGTGAGAGAAGCATCCTTCTGCTGGAAAGCTTTCTAAAGGAGTTGCCTGATGCAAATTTCCCATAATGGACTAGCCTTATACTCTAAACTGATGTTACCTGATGAAGATGAAGGGCTCTCAGGACCTTTATTTGTGGCTTTGCACAAGTCCTATGAGAACGTCACCTAAACTATAGTACCATATGAAATATTCACTTCTGATACTCTTCAACAATAGTCTGATAGGATGGTCTGCTCCAAATCTGACTCTGCCCTGCTAATGGTCTCCTTCTGGTAGTTTACAGCACAGCAGTAAACACAGTACTGCTGCTGCTAAGAGGGTTTGCTTGCTGTGGTGTGCAGCCGCTGCTGTCAGTGCCCAGTACACGCTTCCTTTGTGGTGATGCTCAAGGGAGAAAGCAGCACATTTACTTCCCATTGCTGCCAGGGAACACAATGGCATGTGGCTCCCAGGACTAGGGAACAGGGATACAAGACTTCTGGCACTGTTACCTCTGCCATTGGGCATAAAGGAAAGAGGTAATGTGCAATGAGTAGCACTCCAGAGCTGAGGGCTGTGGGTTGGCCTCAGGGAGGTGAAGCAGGCAGTTTTGCGTGGTTTTGCTGAAGCACCAGGTTGCAAGCATTACATAAGAAGGCAGTTCCTCAGTTTGTTTTAAAACTCACCAGTTGAGTGGCAAAGTCCATCTTCAGTATCTGCTGGGACCAACAGAGGGCACTTCTTGGTATCAGCCTGCAAGAGCGTGTTAGGGTTACAGAGCTGCTGCCAGCAGCAAGGGCCACTAATGAGTCACTGCAGCTTCTCAGATATCTGGGGGAGGTTCTGGGGAATAGCCGGGACAAACCCAACACCTGCTGAAGAGGTGCCTCAGTCCACGAGTGACACGGCAGAAGAGTTTGTGGTAAATCCTGGAGCCAGCCACCCTGGACCTGCCTGGCAGGTCACAACCCTCTGCTGCTCTTCTCAGCTGATCCGGAGATCATAGCCGGACACAACCTGCTCTTCTGTATCCTACCCTGGCACTGGAGATTGAGTCCCAGAGTCTTCCAGGGATCTTTGATGACTGTGGAGCCTGCCAGATTTCTGAGCTCCCTAGGAACCCAGAGAATGTGCTGGCTGCTGACAGCAATGCACAGTACTGCATAGGGCTGCCTTTGAAGGGCTCTGCCTACTCGTGGGCAACGGCAGGTAGATGGCAACTCCTGCAGCAGCTACCCCAACTTTGCTAAGATATCTCACATCAGTACCCAAGAAGGATCAGGAGTAATGTAGTGGCTTACCTCTGACTGGCACTCGATCAGACTCTCCATGTTCCCAGAATTTAGTGTCTTTGACTAGGCAAGAAAATAAAGACACTGTGAGTAATTGAGTGCTATGGTTTAAAAATCAGAGCTTTTCAAAGTCGCTCTATGGACAGAGCTGGGAAAATAAAGACACTCACAGTATTGCAGCTGCTTAACACTTTCATCAGGAGTTTGGTCGGGGGAGCTCTGGACAATCTGGTTTCCTTAGGTCCTTTTGTTTGTCTGTTTATTGAATAGGGAATGGACAAAGAAAGGCTGTTGTAAAACTGCACCCTTCTCGTCTTTCTCTCTTGCAAGCCAGTCTAGCACTTAAGTATGATCCTGGATCAGCAAGATATTCCCTACAAGTCAACCATAAAGCCTTGCTCTGGAAGGCGTTCAGCTTGCTGTCCTAATCTACTCCTTGATTAAAACAGAAACCAAACCCAGCTTTCCATTTTTAACCCAGGCAAAAAAATGAGCAAGTGGTGACAGCTACATATGGCTGTTAAGCTGCAAAGACAAGACTTTGAGAGGCAAGTCAGCCCTGCCCACCAGCTGCCCTTTTTGCACATCTCTGTACAGCTGCGTCTGGAGCACTTCACCAACTTCAACCACAACAGATTTTATCCCTGCCAGTACTTACCTAAGGAGCGAGTTCAGCCAGAGCTCCTTCACCTCCCGAGAACTGCAGAGGAAAGGAGGAACAGCATCACTCCCACTGCTACTAATCCCTTAGGTGGAGGCAGGCGACTAAACAGTTCTACCCCACGTGTGCTGCTTTATATATGCAGAAGGAGTAGGTGGAAATTCACAGACAGGAAGAAACATCATGGGGCAGGACCGAGATGCTACGAAATTTCTGGCTTCCTCTTTCCTTTTAGAGGAGCTACCTTTTTTTCTCTCTCTCTCTCTTTTTTTTTTATTATTTCCTTCAAGAAAAGGAAAAAAAAATATTACAGCCTTGTAGCTGTAATGGATGGAAAAGATGAGACACTTGCCAGGTAAAGGTTCCATCTAGCATCACCAGCATGAGGTGAGATGTATGGAGGGTCTGCAGTGTGGGCAGCTTCTCCTTACTGTTAAAGGGCAGTGGGTAGAGTCGGTGCTCTGCCTGCTCAGAGTGCTCAGATTTTGCAGTTTAAAGGCACACCACCAGGTCAAGTTACACTAAGAATAGTTAAAAAGATGGGGGAGTGGAATAGCCAAGAGTCAGAGAAATGGGTTTGTATATTTTTTTTCTTCAACTAATGGCACAGTTTACTGTCTTCAAGCAGATGTATCACAGTATCACAGTATCATCAGGGCTGGAAGAGACCTCACAGATCATCAAGTCCAACCCTTTACCACAGAGCTCAAGGCTAGACCATGGCACCAAGTGCCACGTCCAATCCTGCCTTCAACAGCTCCAGGGACGGCGACTCCACCACCTCCCCGGGCAGCCCATTCCAGTGGCCAATGACTCTCTCAGTGAAGAACTTTCTCCTCACCTTGAGACTAAATCTCCCCTGATGTAGCTTGAGGCTGTGTCCTCTTGTTCTGGTGCTGGCCACCTGAGAGAAGAGAGCAACCTCCTCCTGGCCACAACCACGCCTCAGGTAGTTGTAGACAGCAATAAGGTCTCCCCTGAGCCTCCTCTTCTCCAGGCTAACCAATCCCAGCTCCCTCAGCCTCTCCTCGTAGGGCTGTGCTCAAGGCCTCTCCCCAGCCTCGTCGCCCTTCTCTGGACATGCTCAAGCATCTCAATGTCCCTCCTAAACTGGGGGCCCAGAACTGAACACAGCACTCAAGGTGTGGTCTAACCAGGGCAGAGTCCAGGGGCAGAATGACCTCCCTGCTCCTGCTGACCACACCATTCCTGATGCAGGCCAGGATGCCACTGGCTCTCTTGGCCACCTGGGCACACTGCTGGCTCATGTTCAGGTGGGTATCAATCAGCACCCCCAGATCCCTCTCTGTTTGGCTGCTCTCAGCCACTCCGACCCCAGCCTGTGTCTCTGCCTGGGGTTGTTGTGGCCAAACACACTTCACTGGTGCCGAGTAGTTCTTGAGAATCTAAGCACTGGACATCTACACAAGTGGTCTTATGTAATAATTTAGTAATATATGCAATATGTAATAAAAAGTCTTGCTTAAAATGTGTCTCAGGAAGGATTATGTGTTCCAAGTAATCAAGTTTAATGTAATCAAAAGATAAAAAAACATCCAGGAAAAACTTTCCTCTGCTCTCCCTATATATCTCTAGGGTCTGCTGCTGGCTGTCCCCCAGCCTGAGTACATCAGGAATGTAAGGACAACAGTGCTCATTCTAACAGACCATAATGGGAATTCATCAGTGTTTGGTATTAAATGCATGGTATTAGTTCTACTGATTCACTGACAGAGCAAATTACAACCTTGTATTCTGGGTGCCAGTCCTGTGATCTAGTGAAAAAGAGGAGCTAAGGCTGATGGTCATAGGGTTGGGAACATTTCAGGAGTGGATTTAGGTAGAAGGTACTCTTGTAAAACTGTAGTTTCTCTGCTGCTTCCCCAATGGATGCTCCATTTCACATGTACAGGGGATGAGGTTGTGTCATAGCACAGTTCTTTACAGATGGATGTTATGTTTGTATCTGCTGCTGAGTTCCCTCCAGAAAGCCACTCTTTGCATAACCACATCAGACCCGGCCCATGCAGTGTTGACCCTGGGTAGTCATGCAAAACAGACAGATGGGCTCAGCTTTAGCCAAAATCCAAGGTGCAAAATTCACTTTTTGGATAGACAGAGATGTATTCAGAAGGCCAAAAGGAGAGTTACTCTGCTTTTGCAGGAGAAGATGTTATAGATGATCTTTTAAGTCCTCCTGAGGTCCATGCTCTTATAGAGACACCTGTCTGTAGACTTGTTTAGGACTGAAACTTCCAGCAATCTCAATTACCCTGCAGCCCTCTGCATTTATCACTTAATCTTTTGTTTGCTATTTTTAATGATTTTTCTGCTGATTAGCAGTCCTGTGACATCTGTCATTTTCCTGCTAAATTCCATGAGCCCATGAATGTCCTTGCAGAAATATTGTTACCTTATATTACGTTGTCCAGAGAACTTCTTTCAAGACTCTCTGGCAGTTGTGGGACCCCTGCTGATAGTCCCAGAAGGATTCCTGAGACAAAGGGCCTCTATTTTTCAGTACAGACTGTTAAATGTCTATCTAAACATGCCTGTCTGTTAAGTATCTCAGAGGCTTAGGGAACCTATGCAGTTCAGTTCTGCTGTGCCCTCACTTCCAGCAGTGTACGTAGATGTATTTCTGCTCCTAGTCTGTTGCATGATTAAGACACAGGGTTTGATCTGGAAACTGCACAACTTGTAAGGAAAAGGGGAGTTCATGGGTGGTGCTCAGCTGGGCCAGAAGCTTAGATTATAAATAGGGCACAGCTGTACCCAAGGCAAAATGCTTTGAATTTCTCATGAGGAAAAGATATGATAATGGGTGGTGTATTGATAGCACATCACCAGACTGTCTGTTGGCACACTCTGCTGTATCTGTCTAATTGATTCCCATATATTAACAACTCTGGATTTTAAATGGCCATTGTATGCTGAAGGTATGTGTATAGATCTGCCTGCCCATAGGGAACAATCTGATATTTTTTCTACCCTCTCTCTCTCCTCTCTCTCCTTTTTTTTTTAAGTAGCCCTTTTATGGTGTGTATCACAAAGATTTCATTTGTGTCAAAATTACTTCAAAGAAGCCTATTTCATTATGAAAAAGCATGCCCCATCTGAATAGCAAGCATCCTAAAAAACTAGGGCTTGGTGGAATAAAATTATGGCCACACAGAATGAGGCACATGCTGGTTGCTGTCAAGCACCACAGAGCTGTGTGTAGGGTCAGAAGAGCTGCTGCACCAGGTGGGTGAAGACAGGACCAGCAAAGCATAGGCTGCCCTCACACCTACCAACCAGACCAGCTTCACAGCTTCCTCCACCAGTGTCTAAAGGGTAAGAGATGTAGCTCCCAAAGCTGATCTCCAGAGTCAGTAATAAGAGAAAAGGCCTGTCATTTGAGGTGCTCACAAATGAAGATCTCTTACCTCAACATCTTCCTCTCTCCCTGAAGAGTTGGATTACTTCTCTACCACTCAGCTCTGCTGTCGCAACTCAGTGTCTTTGCAACTCAGTTTGGTACAGATCTTGTTCCATGGGGCATTAGAACATGGGTTTTGTACCACAGTGGGTGCCCTAGGGTGAGCAGAATAGATGGCAAATGGTTTGGACACACCTGGAACTGTTTGCAAATGATGTGTTTCTCCCAAGCTATCTAGGTGGATGCAGCATCATGCATGGGACACATCAGGCATGGGAGATGGGGTAAACTTACAAGGGTTTTGAAGGACTGGCCTGTGTATGAGCTCTTCCCCTACTGTAAGTCACACAGACCAAATGGTGATTTTCCCCTTTCTGTTACCTAGGCATTTTCAACTCTTTTTTTCTCTCTCCTCTTACAGTGTGACTCAGTGAAGGACTCCAGACTGTAGCAACGAAGGGACAGTTGGAAGGGGAAAGGAATTGGAGGCTGATAAGAAATAAAAGAACAGAACAAGTCTACTGTAGCTGGGAAGTGAATCATAAAATCATAGAATTACAGAATCATTTCAGTTGGAAAAGACCTCTAAGATCATTGAGTTCATTGAGTTCAACCACTGATCAACACCACCATGGCCATTAAGTCATGTCCTGAAATGCCATGTCTACGTGTGGTGTGAACACCTTCAGGGACAGTGACTCCAAGACTTCCCTGGGCAGCCCATCCCAGTGTTTGGCCATCCTTTTAGTAAAGAAAACTTTCCTAATAGCCAATCTAAACATCCTCTGGAACAGCCTGAGACCATTTCTTCTCATTTTATTACTTGTTACTAGGGAGAAGCGACCAACACCCACCTCACTACACCCTCCTTTCAGGTAGTTGTAGAGAGAAATGAGGTCTCTCCTCAGTGTCTTCTCCAGACTAAGCAATCCCAGTTCCCTCAGCCACTTCCCATAAGACCTGTTCTCCAGACCCTTCACCAGCTTTGTTGCCCTTCTCTGGACCAGCTTCAGCAACTCAATGTCATTCTTGTGGCAAGAGCCCCAGAACTAAACACAGTATTCAAGATGTGGCCTCACCAGTGCCAGTTACAGCAGCATGATCAGTTCTCTCCTTATCCAACCAGAAATGGTTTATTTATACTACTTTCACAAGTGTTTGATTTGATGGCTCTTAGAAACGAGGGGATATGAGAATGAATCCTGAAAGCTGCCTTCACCCCATGATTGTACCACAGGGACACAACAGGAGCATAGCTGTGAGAAGGGTACAGCAGGACATGCTTGGAGCGGTGACTCTTTCATGTCCATATAGAGCAGAAAGACTCTTCCTCAGTACCTCTCCACATGGAAAAGGGTTATATTCCACTTTTGTCTTCACTGGCACAACTGCAGTCTCCCAGGGGGACAATAAGAATGTTTACCAAAACAAGGAAAGCACTTATGCCAAAATCAGATGGTTGTTAGTTGGTTGTTGCTTTGGGAAGTTCAGCATGGTCTGTCCATGGACTGAAAGAACAGGGTGGTGTGTGGGTTGCTGGGAACAGGTCACATTTCTACACGGTTTCTGAAGACAGCTCTAATTTTCTACCACTCTCCAAAGGGTGTTGTGGCTTGCATAGGCACAGTTCAGGCTTTGATCCCAGAGAAGAAGGTGACCCGAGCTTTGATCAGACCAGTACCTGCCTCATACCTGTGTGCTAGTTTGAAGCAGGGTAGAATGTTGTTTTGGTGAGAAAAAGTAGATAATTGGCTGTGAAAGGAAAACAATGGTGATGTCTACTCCCCTCACAGTCTTACTGAGAGGTATGGGAACAAGAAGGGTAAACACCAGATAATACTTTTGCCATTTTCTTCACTCTGCTTCTGGCTTCGGACTGAGCTACATCTCCCTAACCTCACCTGCCACTCACCTTTGCTTCTTAACCTCTTGGCTGAACCTCCATTCTTCCTTAGGACTGGGGCAAGGTTGAGAGGGGTAGGGGGAAGGTGCAGGGGTGGTTGAGAGCCCCTCCTGGGGTCTCAGGTTTCTGGGAGGGGAGTTGTGTTTCTGTATTACTTTTACCTTGTCTGTTTCTGTCTATAACTGTATATACTGTAACTATCTGCTTGTATATTGTGCTAGCTGTAAATAAATAGCTTCATTTATATTCCCAGAGCCATCTGAGTCTAGTCTGGGTACCTTCTAAAGTGTGGGGGGGCACACTTGAACCTGTGACACTTCATAATGCCATCCATTAACCGAGCTGCTGCTGAACTCTGCAGTTTTACTCAAGTGAGACTTGGGTTCACGCTAACATTCTCCTTGGAAAGGGAAAGCCCCTGACAGTTTTTCTCAGCTCTTTTCAGCTGATTTCTATCTTTAACTGCCTATCAAGGTTAGATTACAGTATGGGTTAGATCACACCACCCTTCTACACACTGGGTTACTATTGCACAGGGAGAAGTTACAAATCAGAAGTGATGCTATAGATACAGCGCAGGTTTCACTCTGTGCCTTTCCCATTACACCCTTCTGCTTGCATTTGCCTCACAGGACAGTTTGTTTATTCTTTCATGGGTGCTCCTTCCAAGGCTTAAGTTGGCAGCTCTAAAGATTTTTACTTGATGATCCTTGCCTGCTTACAATAAAAAACAGGGTAACAGAGAATGCATCTAATTAAGTCTGAATTCTATTCTTATCTAGATTTCTGGATGGAGATACTCAAAAAGTATTGAAAAGTGAGATGCTTCTCTTTCTGTTTTGCTTCTTTGTTTGATTTTGTTTTTTGTTACTCCAGCAAGTTTCTCACATACTACTTCCTTATGCTGTCCATTTGCAAATCAGGAACTCAGCTGGTGCTTTTCTCCCAAGTTGGTTTGCTCTCAGGGAGAGATTATACTTCTTGCTGAATCCAGAGAGGTTTTCTTTTCAGTTTTAATTGATCTAGGCTTGTATTTCTCCTGCTTCTTCACCTGGTGTACTTCTCCTGCTTCTTCACCTGGTGTTTTGCTTTGAATTTCAGAATCAAAATTATCTCAGATCTCAACATGAGAGTCAGTGGAAACCAGAGCAAACCTGGATTTCATGCTGAATTCTAACTCACATGTGATTTTCAGGCATAAGTCATAGAATCATAGAATCAACCAGGTTGGAAGAGACCTCCAAGATCATCCAGTCCAATCTAGCACCCAGCCCTATCCAGTCAACTAGACCATGGCACCAAGTGCCTCATCCACTTTCACTCAAAAGATGATCTTCAAACTGTCAGTGGCATAGGAGGCAGTCTAGAATAAACCAAATCAAAATTTGCCTGAGTGCAAATTTGGTTTTCAGTGTGTGTGTGTGTGTGTGTGCGTGTCCCATTGATATAGAACTAGAAAAGAAAGCCAGGCTCAAGAGTGGCAAGATCTTAAAACTTCCCTGGTAGAGCAGGAGCTGCTCCAGGCATAGCAAGTGCCCATGGCCATGAAAACAGCTGTCACTACAGGCACTCAGGAAGAACAACCTAAAGCAGTTGAATTTCTGTATTGTTTGCCTCCAGATGGCCTTCTCCAAGCCCCAGTGATACGATGGGAATATCTTGAAACTCTTCATTGTATCATAGAATCAGAGAATCATAGAATCAACCAGGTTGGAAGAGACCTCCAACATCATCCAGTCCAACCTAGCACCCAGCCCTAGCCAGTCAACTAGACCATGGCACCAAGTGCCTCATCCAGGCTTTGCTTGAACACCTCCAGGGACGGTGCCTCCACCACCTCCCTGGGCAGCCCATTCCTGAGTTTGTCATTTCTGTGTTTTACCTGTTAGTAACCAGGTTAATCACCACTAAATTAACCATGAATGGGACCATTTACAACCACATACTTGGACCCCATCCTCCAGACTAAAGCAGTATCAAGCAAAGCAAATCTTTCCGAGCACAACTCTGCTGACTACAGTTAAACTTCCCTAAGAACACTTGACTCTGTGCTCTGGGAGAATTATTTGCTGTCATGCCCTGTCCTTGTGCATGCACATCACACACAGCAAAATAAAATGTTCTTCTGTGAAATTTTGGCCACCCATCAAAATCAAGATGATGAATTTGAAACAAACATCTCCATATTAGCTGCTGATTGCCATATTGTTGCTACTAGCAACAGCTGCCCTGTTAGTGTTTTATACAAACACTCCACTTCTGTATTGCTGTCCCATTTTAAAGCATGACTGCCTTATCAGGATTTCAGAAAGCAAATGCTTCTTATGGCACGAGCTCTGCCTCCTGCCACAGGGCACTGAGAGGGCTTTGGGCAAATGGGACTGTTGCTGTTGCTGCTTTTGCAGAGGGGACACAGGGAGAGTGGAGGTGCACTGTACTGCAGCTGCCATGGGGCAGGGCAAGCTGGCCACAGGCACCAGCACCAACCAGCACAACTGGGGATCGCTGATAGCTTCCCCACTGGGAGCCAGGGAAGCCAGGTCTTTGTCTCCACACTCACAAAGCACAGTGATTCTTCCAGGCCAGGAATAAGAGAGGAATTCCCACCTTCCTGAGTAAACAGGACCTAGGATAGCCTGCTAATGAGAGTGGGATGGGGTCAGGGGGAGAAGAAATGCTTTTGGGATTGAGTTCAACTCTATCAGGTCACTGCTGGAGAGGGCTGGGCTTGAAGGCCAGGCTGTTCTGTTCAGGAATGTGTTCCAGCAAAACTGGCCATTTATTACTGGTGCTGCCATGCACACCAGGTGCTGTTATGGCTGTGTTTGCTTATTCCACATGTGTGCCTGCCCTGAACCCTGCCTTTGCTTTCACATAGAATCATAGAATCAACCAGGTTGGAAGAGACTTCCAAGATCATCCAGTCCAACCTAGCACCCAGCCCTAGCCAGTCAACCAGACCATGGCACTAAGTGCCTCATCCAGGCTTTGCTTGAACACCTCCAGGGACGGTGCCTCCACCACCTCCCTGGGCAGCCCATTCCAATGCCAATCACTCTCTGTGGGAAGAACTTCCTCCTAACATCCAGCCTATACTTTCCCCATCACAACTTCAGACTGTGCCCCCTTGTTCTGTTGCTGGTTGCCTGGGAGAAGAGACCAACCCCCACCTGGCTACAATGTCCCTTCAGGTAGTTGTAGGCATCTGCAGTCACTGCTCAGAGATGACAGCACAGAGTATGTGAAGAAGGTACCTCTATGCCACCATGTCCATTTCACTGTTCAGTGGTGGCCAAAGCTTGAACAGGTTTTGTTCTCCCTTTCCACTTCAACACTTTGTTTGTGGTTTGTTTGAGCTTTACCTTTTCCTCCCATTTATCAGATGAGTATTCATTTGGGATTTTTCTCACTAAAAACTGCTGTTGTGTGTGGGGTTACAGTCACAAACTGCCTTATTTAGTGTTAACAAGAAAGTTTGTGAAGGGATGATAAAGCTTTACCCAGGCCAACTGATAACAAAACCTTTCCTCAGTTCTGGAAAGAAATACCTGTCTTCAGTTTAAGGACAAGTGAAGAATATATGCTCTGAATTTTGCTAGATACATTAAGTGGTTACATAGTTATTTGTTGAGACAAGATAAGTGACCCAGAAGCACCTCAAGAAGGGTCTTTTCAAAGACAGACTGAATCCTGTCACTCCATGAGATATAAATATACTACACCATAAGATTGTAGAATCACAGAATCAGTCAGGGCTGGAAGGGACCACAAGGATCATCCAGTGCCAACCCCCCTGCCCTGGGCAGGGACACCTCACACTAGATCAGGCTGTCCAGAGCCTCATCCAGTCTGGCCTTAAACACCTCCAGGGGTGTGTCATGTTTATATTCATCCTATTAACCTTGAGCAGCTTGAGAAAGTTACTAATTCAAGAGCTCTTGAAGGACCTGTTTGACAGCAGAAGTAACATCCCCAATGTAAGTGTTTCACACTTTTCTTTTTCCTATTTAAATCCAACTCCAAGGAAAACTTTTTAGAGGAAATCAGGTCCTAATTCCCACATTACAGAATCACAGAGTTTCTTAGACTAGAAAAGACCTCCAAGATCATCCAGTCCAATTGTTAGTTTCACACTGACAAGTCCTTAGAATCATAGAATCAACCAGGTTGGAAGAGACCTCCAAGATCATCCAGTCCAACCTAGCACCCAGCCCTAGCCAGTCAACCAGACCATGGCACTAAGTGCCTCAGCCAGGCTTTGCTTGAACACCTCCAGGGACAGTGCCTCCACCACCTCCCTGGGCAGCCCATTCCAATGCCAATCACTCTCTCTGCCAACAACTTCCTCCTAACAGCCAGCCTAGACCTCCCCTGGCACAGCTTGAGACTGTGTCCCCTTGTTCTGTTGCTGGTTGCCTGGGAGAAGAGGCCAACCCCACCTGGCTACAATGTCTCCCTTCAGGTAGTTGTAGACAGCAATGAGGTCACCCCTGAGCCTCCTCTTCTGCAGGCTGCACACCCCCAGCTCCCTCAGCCTGTCCTCATAGGGTTTGTGTTCCAGGCCCCTCACCAGCTTTGTCGCCCTTCTCTGGACACATAAATCCCTCAGCACAACATCTAATCACTATGAATTGCTATGGTTGGAAAGGACCACCAGGATCATCCAGTCCAAACTTTACCCCAGCATCCTTCATCACTTAACCATAACTTCAAGCACCATATCCACTCTCCTTTTAAACACTCAAGATGTACAGTCCAGCAACTGCTGTAACAGTTGTACAAACCAAAGACAATACTGTTACAGTTTTAGCATTGCTTGTGCAACACCATGAACCAATCCTGTCCTTGTGTAGCTTCACTGAATTTAGTATTCAGACAGTAAAAATGAACACTCATTATCCTGTAAATTATGCCACACCTAAAGTGCTGGTATATTTACAAGGGTGTCCTACTTCCATTTGGTAGGTAACATGGAAAAGTGCCTATTCTTACTGCATTATACACATATCCCTGGAGTGTATCTTGCAGACCCCTGGAATTATTATTGCTCTAAGTTAATCACCTCCAGTGCTACACTCAGCAAAAAAGTTTGCTGAACCCAGGCAATGAAATATAACATATTATTGAAATTGACTTTTCTCTCTGCTATTTTATGAGAACCAGATGTTCTAGAAGAGGCATTTGTGAGGCCTGGGTTATGTCCTAGTGCTTGTCTCTCCTCCCTGCTACATTTCTTTTTGCTTCCCACAGTTTTCTTTGGACAAGAGTCTGCTGCAGCGTAAACCTGTCATAACTGTGAGACAGACATGAATAAACAACGCTGATAACATTGCTGTACTGATCTTAAATGGAAAAAAATTGTTGCTTTAACAATTCATTGAACCTACAGTGGTCAGTAATCCCCCCCGCCCCCCCAATCAGGGAATCTTCTGGCTAACCAAAAACTCTAGTTGCATCTTTGTGCCAGGGTTTTGTGGGTGAACTCCAGGAGATGCGTTGTTTTGCCCTTTGCTTTTCTACACAACATTTGAGAGCTATCTTGTCTTCTTTCTGCCTCAGTGAATGAAGTGCGAACCCTCAGGGATCAGTGCTGGGCCTCATCCTCTTTAACATCTTCATAGATGATCTGGATGAGGGCATGGAGTCAGTCATCAGCAAGTGTGCAGATGACACTAAGCTGGGGGCAGATGTGGCTGGGTTGGAGGGCAGAAGGGCTCTGCAGTGGGACCTTGACCGCCTGCACAGATGGGCAGAGTCCAAGGGGATGGCTTCAATAGCTCCAAGTGCAGGGTGCTGCACTTTGGCCACAACAACCCCATGCAGAGATACAGGCTGGGGGCAGAGTGGCTGGAGAGCAGCCAGACAGAGAGGGATCTGGGGGTGCTGATTGATACCTGCCTGAACATGAGCCAGCAGTGTGCCCAGGTGGCCAAGAGAGCCAGTGGCATCCTGGCCTGCATCAGGAATGGTGTGGCCAGCAGGAGCAGGGAGGTCATTCTGCCCCTGTACTCTGCACTGGTTAGACCACACCTTGAGTCTTGTGTTCAGTTCTGGGCCCCCCAGTTTAGGAAGGACACTGAGATGCTTGAGCATGTCCAGAGAAGGGCGACGAGGCTGGGGAGAGGCCTTGAGCACAGCCCTACGAGGAGAGGCTGAGGGAGCTGGGATTGGTTAGCCTGGAGAAGAGGAGGCTCAGGGGAGACCTTATTGCTGTCTACAACTACCTGAGGGGAGGTTGTAGCCAGGAGGAGGTTGCTCTCTTCTCTCAGGTGGCCAGCACCAGAACAAGAGGACACAGCCTCAGGCTGCACCAGGGGAAATTTAGGCTGGAGGTGAAGAGAAAGTTCTTCACTGAGAGAGTCATTGGACACTGGAATGGGCTGCCCGGGGAGGTGGTGGAGTCGCAGGTTCAAGGCAGGATTGGTCTGGCCTTGAGCTCTGTGGTAAAGGGTTGGACTTGATGATCTGTGAGGTCTTTTCCAACCCTGATGATATTGTGATACTGTGGTACTGTGATAAAAGATCACTGCACTGCACAAGGTGGTGCATAGAGGAGAATGCTATAAAGCGTTTGCAGAGGTTGCCTCTTTAGCTTCACACACAACATAGCAAAGGGAAATCTTCATTTCAGCCTTAGGCACAATTCTTTGACACATGAAAGCATGTTAAATGCATCATTCATGGGTACAATATCTGATTTTCTGGGCTTTACAAGTGTTCTTTGACATTCAACACAGGTGAGGCCACACCTTGAGTGCTGTGTCCAGTTCTGGGCCCCTCAATTCAAGAGAGATGTTGAGGTGCTGGAAGGTGTCCAGAGAAGGGCAACAAAGCTGGTGAGGGGCCTGGAACACAAACCCTATGAGGAGAGGCTGAGGGAGCTGGGGGTGTGCAGCCTGGAGAAGAGGAGGCTCAGGGGGGACCTCATTGCTGTCTACAACTACCTGAAGGGAGGCTGTAGCCAGGTGGGGGGTGGCCTCTTCTCCCAGGCAACCAGCAACAGAACAAGGGGACACAGTCTCAAGTAGTGCTGAGGGAAGTATAGGCTGGATGTTAGGAGGAAGTTGTTGGCAGAGAGAGTGATTGGCATTGGAATGGGCTGCCCAGGGAGGTGGTGGAGGCACCGTCCCTGGAGGTGTTCAAGCAAAGCCTGGATGAGGCACTTAGTGCCATGGTCTGGTTGACTGGCTAGGGCTGGGTGCTAGGTTGGACTGGCTGACCTTGGAGGTCTCTTCCAACCTGCTTGATTCTATGATTCTATGATTCACCTTCTAGCCAGACCAAATACTTATTTTAAGCAAGCAGTTTAATGTCTGTAGGAAATATGACAATGCCACAATGAAATAATGACTCAATAGGGTAAGTGAAAAAGGCATTTTATCTAGATTCTGTAATAAAAGTGCTTTTGAGTGTGAACTCCCCTCCCTTTGCCTTACCTGTGGGAAGGGATCTGACATGGCAACTCCACTGCAGTCACAGAAGCATCTGCTTTAAACATCAGGCAGATGGTAGGATGTGGTGTCTGATACAGCTTAGGACTCATGCCCTGGCCCAGTGTATTAATTGTAAATAAGAATAGTTTTTCCCAGAGAATTCTAGTTGAAAGGATAAACATTTAGGGGAATTGGACATAGAATAATAATAGGTTTATCCAATTCCATTGGTCTGCTGAATAACATATTTTTCAGTACAAGCTTGCTCTGTCTCTCTGCTACTTCTTGCTTGCTGCTTGCAAGCAGGAAGAAGCAGGACACGAGCAGACAGTGTGTGCTTGCAGCCCAGCAGGCAAATCACATCCTGGGCTGCATCAAAAGATGCACTGCCAGCAGATCCAGAGAGGTGATTCTGCCACTTTGCTATGCTGAGACTTGACCTGGAGTACTGTATCCAGCTCTGGAGCCCTCAATATAGGAAAGACATGGACCTGATGGAGTGGGTCCAGAAAAGGCCCACGAAAATGATCAGGAGGTTGGAGCACCAGGCTGAGGAAGCTGGGGTTGTTCAGCCTGGGAAAGAGGAGTCTCCAGGGAGACCTAATAGCAGCCTGAAGGGGGCCGCAAGAAGGGTGGAGAGAAAATGTTCACAAAGGCCTGCAGGGACAGGAGAAGTGGCAATGGCTTCAAACTAGAGAAGAGCAGATTTAGGTTGGATATTAGAAACAAGTTCTTTACTACGAAGATGGTGGAACACTGGAAGAGGTTGCCCAGCATGTGGTTGGGACCCTGTCCCTGGAGGTAATTCAGGGTGAGGCTTGACAGGGCTGTGGGCAACCTGGTCTAGTTGAAGATGTCCCTGCTGACTGCCAGGACAGTTGGACCAGATGACCTTTGGAGATCCCTTCCAACCCAGACCATTAGATGATTCTATGATTCTAAATGCTGAATTATCTTGTTGTGCTAGTTTGAAGCAGGCTAGAATGTTTTGGTGAGAAGAACTAGATCACAGGCTGTGAAAGGAACACAGTGGTGATGTCTGCTTCCCTCAGAGTCTTGCTGGAGAAGAAAGGAAAACATTAGATAACACTCTCACCATTTTGTCTCTCTCTGCCTTGGGCTGCTGACTGAGCTGCATCTCCCTAACCTCACCTTCCATTTGGACTAACTCACCTTTGCTTCTTAACCTCTTGACTGAACCTCCATTCTTCCTTAGGACTGGGGTAAGGTTGAGAGGGGCAGGGGGAAGGTGCAGGGGTGGTTGAGAGCCCCTCCTGGGGACTCAGGTTTCTGGGAGGGCTGTTGTGTGTCTGTATTACCTTTTCCCTTGTCTATTTCTGTCTATAACTGTATATACTGTAAATATCTGCTTGTATATTGTGCCAGCTGTAAATAAATAGCTTCATTTATATTCTGAGACTAGTCTGGGTGATTTCTAAAGTGTGGGGGGGCAGGGAGCACCCAAACCATCACACTTATACTGACTGAAAGAAAAGTAAGAACAAACCAACCTTCATTGGCTCGAAAGCAGTCGCTTCATTTCTCACACAGCAGCAGTCCTCCAGAAGGAAATCATGTTCAGACACTGTGGTTGGTTTTCTCCCTTCCTTCTCCTATTTTTTCTCTTAGCAGATCCTAGTTTCAGTTCCTCAGAACACAGCTCCCGTTGGTTCTCCTTTTCTCGACGTGTGCAGAATGGATTTTCCCGCCAAAACCGCCTTCCCTCACAGCAGTGGGTGTGGCTCCTGCTGCCTCCGGGTAGGTGTCACTGAAATGCGCCTGGCTCCTTGACTCCTTACCAGCTTGAGACAATCCACAGCAGGGACACAAAGATGATTAAGGGAGGGGAACATCTCTCTTGTAGGGGTACTGGTAGATAGTAGCTGAAGATGAGGCAGCAGTGTGGCCAAGTGGCCAAGAGAGCCAATGGCATCCTGGCCTGGATCAGGAACAGTGTGGCCAGTAGGACAAGGGAGGTTATTCTTCCCCTGTACTCAGCACTGCTCAGGCCACACCTTGAGTGCTGTGTCCAGTTCTGGGCCCCTCAATTCAAGAGAGATGTTGAGGTGCTGGAAGGTGTCCAGAGAAAGGTGACAAAGCTGGTGAGAGGCCTGGAACACAAACCCTATGAGGAGAGGCTGAGGGAGCTGGGGGTGTTTAGCCTGGAGAAGAGGAGGCTCAGAGGTGATCTTATTGCTGTCTACAACTACCTGAAGGGAGGCTGTAGCCAGGTGGGGTTGGTCTCTTCTCCCAGGCAACCAGCAACAGAACAAGGGGACACAGCCTCAAGTTGTGCCGGGGTAGGTATAGGCTGGATGTTAGGAGGAAGTTGTTGTCAGAGAGAGTGATTGGCATTGGAATGGGCTGCCCAGGGAGGTGGTGGAGGCACCATCCCTGGAGGTGTTCAAGCAAAGCCTGGCTGAGGCACTTAGTGCCATGGTCTGGTTGACTGGCTAGGGCTGGGTGCTAGGTTGGACTGGCTGATGTTGGAGGTCTCTTCCGACCTGGCTGATTCTATGATTCTGTGATTCAAGGTATCACCCTAAGTCCCTGTTCCTCGCAGGAGAAGAGATGGAAACAGTGCTTGCTCACCCACTTGTGGGATTTTATTTCCTTAGCCATGACTTCTGCACCATCTAGGCAGGAGGAGCCTGGAGCTGGCTTTGGCACTTGTGGGTAATGTTGTACTGGGGAGTCACCAGTGAGGGGTTTGGTGAGGAAGTGGAGTCAAGGACCAGATCCTCAAAGATACTCAGAGTCCTATTTCCTTTTTAATCACTTGTGCACCCTGATTTCAAATAGCACTTGGCAAACTGTCCTGCAGTCCTGTACACCCCAAAATTCCTCTCCCACCATGGTTTGAATAGGAGAGGAAGGGGCACGAAAACCTGTTCCCCCCGGCCCTGCCCTGCAGGCGTGAAGGGGGCAGCCAAGGGCCCTTCTGGCACCAGGGGTGCCCCTGCAGTGCCCGCGCCGGGATCGGGCTGGCATTGGCTGTGCTCTTCGCGCCCAGGCAGTGCTAACTCTGCTCTTTGGCTAGGAAGGGTATAAATACTGGGGGGCTTCCTGCCTTGGGGTGCCTGCCTTAGAGTTCTCCCCTGCAGAAGCAGTCCCCTGGCGCTGCGAAGGACAAGCTCCTGAGGGACAGGCCCGTCCCTGCTTTGGAGCCTCCCACCATAAGCACCTCCTTTATGCAGCTTGATTGGCCTTAAGGAGCCTCGGATGGCTTCTGACAGAGAGAGAGCTGACAGCATCTGGCCTGCCCTGTCTCTCAGCCAGCCTGACTCACCTGTGAGTAAACTTTGGCTCAGTCTGATTAAAAGTGGGGATGCTATGTGTAGTTGCTTAGCCTTTCCATCTCCTGACTTCTAGAATAGTCAAATTTACCTATGGTATCCTTGTAAGATCTTCTCAAGGTGAATCTGCTAATTAAAACTGAACTAATTTCTATATATACTTCTGGGGGCAGGTTTCAGGACAAGAAAATAACTCCATTTTTATATATATTCCTGACTCAGCCACGTTAGTTCCCTGCCTCCACAACAGAAACTTTGGCACACTTTGATTGATTCCAGTGTCAAGCATGCAGCAGGCAGGCTCTGGCAGTGTGAGGTGTTAAGTCCTTTCAGCTTGCTCGTCCTCATGGCTGTTTTGCACTGAGCATATCTGAGGCAAAACTAACCTGTGCTTGGGCAGTGCTTTGTGTTCAGTTCTGGGCCCCCCAGTTTAGGAGGGACATTGAGATGCTTGAGCGTGTCCAGAGAAGGGCGACGAGGCTGGGGAGAGGCCTTGAGCACAGCCCTACGAGGAGAGGCTGAGGGAGCTGGGATTGGTTAGCCTGGAGAAGAGGAGGCTCAGGGCAGACTTTATTGCTGTCTACAACTACCTGAGGGGTGGTTGTGGCCAGGAGGAGGTTGCTCTCTTCTCTCAGGTGGCCAGCACCAGAACAAGAGGACACAGCCTCAGGCTGAGCCAGGGGAAATTTAGGCTGGAGGTGAGGAGAAAGTTCTTCACTGAGAGAGTCATTGGACACTGGAATGGGCTGCCCGGGGAGGTGGTGGAGTCGCCGTCCCTGGAGCTGTTCAAGGCAGGATTGGACGTGGCACTTGGTGCCATGGTCTAGCCTTGAGCTCTGTGGTAAAGGGTTGGACTTGATGATCTGTGAGGTCTCTCCCAACCCTGATGATACTGTGATACTGTGATCCCTTTTGTTTTCAGTACCAGTGAAAGGAGGTACAGAGTCTACACGACTCATTCCCCAAATCATTTAAACAGAAAAGAGGTGATTTTAAAAGCATGACCTAGACCACATCTGATAATTACAGAGGAGGGATTTGATATGAGAGTGGTTACCTAGAATGCCAGGTCTGGGGACACAGAGAGAAAAAGGACAGGGATTGGCAGTTTTGATCTGGGTCAGGATCTAGGTTTTGATTTGGGTCACCGCAGAAATATTGCACAGGGGTGCTGCAAAGCTGGGATTCAGAGAGTACCTGTTCCATATGGTGCTTGAATCAAGTTTAAGTCAATGACTCATCTCTTTAAAAAATTAGTGTTATTCAAAGTTCTACTGCCAGACAAAATCTCATGAATAAGAGATTTCATTGTGTCCCTAGTGGAGCTTTACTCTGAATGAACTCTGCCTTAGAACAACTTATGGAGCCACAACAAGACTTTTCCTTTAGAGTAATTTGCTGTACAGTAAGTGAGCACTGGATTACTGAGATCCTTTGGCACCTCTTCAGCATGGTGCCATGCTGCATAAACCTTTAACAGGACTCTGACATGCCAATAATCTTGTGCACAGGCAGAATCCATTCCTTCTCTGTAAACTTGATGCAGTAAATGCTATATGCATGACCACCAGAAAATGAGGAAGGGACCATTTTCTTTACTAAATAGTGATGCAATGTAAGGTCTTGTGAGAATCCAGGAGGTGTTTGCATCTGCCCATATATGCAATAACAACAAAAGAGTGTAGGGGAAACCAAGAAAGCATCCTATTGTATCAGCTGACTACAGCATAGCTGATTTCCATTACACACACCCCAATCATCAATGGGCATCCCCTCATTAATTCTGGCCTACCTGATTCCTATTGCCCATCTATCCTCTGGGTGGGTGCATGCATGCTCACATCTCTCTGAGTACCTCTGGGAATGGTTGCACCTAAACTTAAACACATCTGGTAACAAATCTTCCTCTCTAGAGGAAGGCATTTTAATGGGGAACTGGTTGTGAACTCTGGTTTTGCTCTATATGAATTTGTAAATCTTTCATCTGAGGGACCCACAAACTTTCTCAGTGTCTCTGCTGTTGTGCATATGAAAGTTTACAAAGTGATACAAACCCTTTTGCATTATTCTCTTATAGTCTGGTTGGCTTTGGGGAAGGTAGAAAGTAGCAGACTTTGTGAAAGACCTTTTCAAGCTTGGATTCCCTTAGGAATGCTTTGTTGGCCTGTCCAAATAACAACTAAATGAAGGAAGACTTAAGGAAACATTGCCATCAGTACCAACCCAGCAACACACAAGACACTGTGCTAAAAATATCTGACAGCTGTCAGGTGGGCTGCAATGGTGCAGGGAGAAGAGAGATGGTTCAGTCAGTTAAGCAGCTCCCACCTGTTCTGTGGCATACACTGCTCCTGGATCCATGAGATGGTGAGGCAGCAACTGACAAAAATGTTGAGTGATGAGCCAGCTGAGTCCTCAGATGCAGATATGCATCCTCATCTTTGAGATAGCAGCTCTCACTTGGTTCAAGCCACTGTGACTTGTTTTTTGATAGTGACAAAGTGCTCAAGACCTCAGCTGATGTGTAGCAGGAGGGCTTATGGCAAGGACATTTGGCTAACATTTTCAAGGAGACAAACATACCAGGTAATTATTACCAGAGAGAAATAATTCTTTAATGCCTAAGCAGATATTCTCCTTTTCTCTTTTCAGACCATGGTATGATGGCAAAGTAGAGTAAAAAATGCAGATATTAATGGAAGTGACAGATGCAGAAGTTGGATAGATGAAAGAGCTCTGATCACTGTCATGTTACCCAGCTAGTCTGGTGCCCATCAGCTGAGGGCAGTGGTAGCATGGAGGTCAGAGACCTCTGTGGAATGTAGACATAAAAAGTGACAAGCAGAAATAACCTGTCCTTCAGATGTTCATCTGCTTACATCTGTTTTTCCAGTTACTCTTCCTTTAGGAGATAGATCCAAAGCCACAGTAGAGACTGTCAAGAGGTTAGACAGGCTGGAAAGAATCTGCAGGGTTTCTGTAGAGCCACCTGAATTCCTGAACCATATACCTATAGGCCTTTTATCAATTCTCAGTGTTCCTTTTTTCCCTTCTGTTTGTACACTTTTATCCCAAGCAGGAAGGTAATGAGAATCTATGACTTTGGTGGGAATGCCATCCAGTTATGGCATCTCCCAGAGCTTGGCTTGAGCTGGCTTGTTACTTTCCTTCATTCAAGTTTACAAACATAGCTAACTCTCCTTGCCAGGAGCTTGGGAGCCCCAGCTTTCAAACTCAGCCTCTCAAACAACAGAATTGGAAGTGGAAGGATGAATGGGATAGAACAACAAATCAAAGGATCTTTGATTTCCTCTTCATAAAGAGCCGGGAAATTACACTGAAACAGGATAATGATCTTTATTGCTGAGTTAAAGTGGGAAGTGACTGAGAAGTACTCACTTTGTTTGCATGGTCAAAACCTCTGTTAGCTACTTTGACTCCATGTTCTTTCCTAATCTCTCTGGTCACATCACTACACAGTTGTTTTATTCCTAACATCCCTGTCTCATCCTAGATTTGAAATGAATGCATAAGGAGAGGGCTTAAAAGCAGTGCAAACATTGTCTGCTCTTTCACAGCTTTTGAACACCTTTCCTTGCAGCCCACGTCAACTTCTCCAGAACAGTTTTATTTCTGTGTTGAGACATGCAGCTGTCACACAAGTTTCTGTAATTGTGTTTCCCTTCCACACTCTTCAGTTCCTCTTGTATTTGGCCCACCCAGCCTGAAGGCAATTTTCCTGGAAATGGATTCCTTGCTGGACATTTGTTTCCCTCATGTTTCCCCAGAATATGTTTTGCAAGAAGAAGAGAAGGGCACTTGCTTCTGCAGTTTATGGAGATGTTTTTCTTAGAGGCTCAACATAAACTGACACAATGGACAACGATGTTGCAACTGAAACCCACGAGCTGAATTTAACTTTTGTTTTACTGGTTTGCAACAAAAAGTAGGAAAGTGGCCCAATATTGGTAGGTCTGCGACTGACATTAAGTGTCTAGCCTGATTTCCCCACTCCTGTTCATTTCAGTGCACTTCCAGTTTCCTGGGAAACACCTTGGGAAATGAGTTCTGTGCAACCTGAACAGAATTTTCTTCTAAAAAATTGTGAGACTCAGAAACTTTGAATGGGATGAGTAAAATGTTTCTCACCCAGCTTATCATCCTGTATCACATCAGGAATTCCTCAAGGAAAGGCCAAGGAAGCCAGTGAGGTTTGAATTTGGATGTCTGAGCACAGACTAGGCTTGTCCTGGAGCACTGTTGGTGAAACATGTGCCTGCACCAGCCCAGTCCTATCCCAGGAAGAAGAAGCTCTGCTCCTACACAGGACAGCCACATGACTGGCCTTTCTGTTTCTTTTTCCCCCTCTTACTTCTGCTGAATGTTAAAGCTGCTGTTCATCTGGAGTGTCTCCATATCAGCATAATGCTTGCTGGGGATGCAGTCTCAGGATGTTCCTCGGAGTGGCCGTGACAACATCCAAGGTAAGTGACTATGGCTTTTTCCAAATCAGCGCATTCTGGTCTTAGCTCTGGCAGAGACTGTGCAAGGTTCTACATGGCAGCACCTGGTCCTGTCCTGTGCTGCATGGACTTTCTGCAAGTGAAAACCATTTTGCCATCTAGCCACAGCCAATCTGTCTCCTGAGCCCTGCTCTTACAGCCACAGATATATTTCAGAGTCTTCTCAGCTTCTTGTTGGCTAAAGGGTAGAAGAAGGCCTGAAACACCTCTTATTCCTGATTTTATAGTGCTTTAGAGGAGCAAGATGTTTCATCTCCCTCGCTCATTCTGAAGCAAACGTGGAACAGAGGTAGTGGGGAGTCATCTCCCTGGTTGTACCAGAAGGGATGTTGGAGGCCAGGACCAGGGCCACATCTCAGTGGCACCAAAAGGACTGACCCAAAAAGGTGCTCTTCATTGCTCTTGGGTAATTCCAACAAAAGGCTGTTAGTGCATCTAGGAACACACAAGCTGCAATGAGCAAAGGAGATGATGAGGTAGAAGAAAGGCAGTGCTAGTGCTCCTGTCCTCCTTTTGCAGATCAGGAGCAGAAAAAGATGAAATGACTAAACACTTGTCTGACATGAAGGAGCATGAAGCCAGAAAACATCTTTACAGTAGTCCATTTTAAACCTAGACCTCTGCATCTCGTGATGCTAGTTAGAAAGCCCTGCCATGAAATAAAGAGAACTCAGTGTTTCTCTAGATTTTATACAGGCTATCCACTTCTTCCAGAGCTGTCACAGCCTGCAGTTCAGGAATGGTGCTTAATGGTATTTGATTGGTTTTAGACAACTCTTAGGGGGAAGTAGATCTGTGTTTTTCTGTAACCAAAAGTGACTCCTTTCCTCCTGGTAGGAATACACAAAAGATGCACCCCTGCACATCTGCCTTTCTTGTTCCAGCTCTCTACACATGCACATCTGTCAAAACACTCCCTCCTGCAAATTTGATCTTGCTGTTGCAGTGCTGCATGCTTACTGCCTGGTTTGTCTATAATGCAGTCAGAATATAAATACAAAGTGGTGCCTCTATTTTCACTCTCCATACTTTGATACAAACCTGAGCTAGCCCAGACAGGATGGCAGATGAATGCTATGTCATAGAACTCAGCATACTTGTGTGAAATGTCACCAAAATTCAGCAGAAAGTGGCAACAGGGAAGCTAGTGGGCCAGAAAAGGGTAAGAGACCTACTGCATCTGAAGATTAATGTCTCCTGCACTTCACATGTGAATGCTGTCTTCTTGCTGCACACCACTTAGACCCAGCCCATGCTTCAGGCAGAAGGTTGTGCCACAGCTTCAGAGGGGAGCAACAGAGACTCACCTCTAAGTTGCCTTCTTAGGGACATCATGAGTACCATCTCTGGGAGAGTCATTTCACTGAAAAGAAGCCTTGAGAATGAAGGCTCAGAGTCCTGGATGGCAGAAATCAGCCACAGTCACAGCTTTGAAGACAAGCTGACTGGCACTGCCATGGTTTCTAAGCTGTGACATATGTGTCTAGTTTTCCCCTCCATCCTGCTGTTTACACTACCAGTGGTTTCTCAACACTGAAATCACAGAAGACAAACATACTTTCATTTTTTACATAATGGTTATTATCCTGGCAAGGCAGAAATCCTGCCAGACTGGTTTTGGTCACTGCTCTCCCCCTGCTGTGTCAGGGTCCAGGAGTTGCTGAGCAGACTATACAACGGGGATTAGCTTCAGCAAAGCCGCCCTGAGGGCTAGCAGCCAGCACCAGGTGTCAAGTGTCTTGTGCAGCCCCTCCATGTGCTCTTGTAGCTACACGGAGCACGAAACTTTGCATTCATTGGCCAAAACAAGTGATGCATGTGCCTGTTCACCAGTTTGATTTTCAAAAGGCATATTTAATGGGGGAACGATTTGAAAACTCACCTTTCCCACCCCATCTCTCCAGCCCTGTTGAGCCCCATTAGTGGATCGTTCACCTGGGTCCCGGCCTGCCTAAAGCATTGTTCACAACAGCCACATGCTTGCAGCTTGCAGCAACTCAGTTCTCTTCTTCTCTCTGCCTGGAAAATATTTTGTGTTTTTATCCTCGGGATCACAATCACAGTTTTGGAAGCACCTTTGCACAGGAAATGTACTCAGGGATCAACACATCCTGAGTACATAGAATCATAGAATCATAGAATCAACCAGGTTGGAAGAGACCTCCAAGACCATCGGGTCCAACCTATCACCCAGCCCTAGCCAGTCAACCAGACCATGGCACTAAGTGCCTCAGCCAGTCTTTTCTTGAAGACCCCCAGGGACGGTGCCTCCACCACCTCCCTGGGCAGCCCATTCCAATGGGAAATCACTCTCTCTGTGAAGAACTTCTTCCTAATATCCAGCCTATACCTACCCTGGCACAACTTGAGACTGTGTCCCCTTGTTTTATTGCTGGTTACCTGGGAGAAGAGGCCAACCCCCACCTGGCTACAATGCCCCTTCAGGTAGTTGTAGACAGTAATAAGATCACCCCTGAGCCTCCTCTTCTCCAGGCTAAACAGGCCCAGTTCCCTCAACCTCTCCTCATAGGATTTGTGTTCCAGGCCCCTCACCAGCTTTGTTGCCCTTCTCTGGACACCTTCCAGCACCTCAACATCTTTCTTGAATTGAGGGGCCCAGAACTGGACACAGTACTCAAGGTGTGGCCTGACCAGTGCTGAGTACAGGGGCAGAATAACCTCCCTTGTCCTACTGGCCACACTGCTCCTGATGCAGGCCAGGATGCCATTGGCTCTCTTGGCCACCTGGGCACACTGCTGCCTCATCTTCAGCTACTATCTACCAGTACCCCCAGGTCCCTTTCCTCCTGGCTGCTTTCCAGGCACTCTGTCCCCAGCCTGTAGTGCTGCTTGGGGTTGTTGTGGCCAAAGTGCAGAACCCTGCACTTGGCCTTGTTCAATCTCATCCCATTGGCCTCTGCCCACCCATCCAGCCTGGCCAGGTCCCTCTGCAGGGCTCTCCTACCTTCCAACAGATCATAACCAGCCCCTCTCTTCTGGCAGGGTGTAAACATTTCAGACTTGCAACAATCTGCAGTGGAGTTAGTAACAGGTGAAAGCTTGCCCCCTCTCATCCCACAAAGCTTGAGGACCTTTGCCTGTCTCTGCCCTTAAGCCTCCTAAGGAGTCTTGAGAACAAGGGTGTAAGAACACGTAGTGGGGAAGACATTCATTTCTGCAAGGGCTGTGACACCAGCTCAAGTAAGTGTCAGAAAGACACATGAGAGAGACTTTCTCTGCACAGCCAGTTCCTGTGACTGACAGTATCATATGACCCATGGCAACTACCTGATGCCTTGCCTCACTGCCTAGCAGCGTGTTGTGCAAGCAGGAGTTTTCTACAACTCTGATACGCTTGGTTTCCTTTAAATCACTTCTTCGTCTTATTACCAGTCACAGGACTTAGCTTAACCCGTGTTTCTCTTTTGAAAGTGCCTGTGTGCCTTTCACAGTTTGAGAAATTGCTTTAATTGCTCATTCCCTTCACCAGAATACTCTGCTTTCTGGGACATGTTACAGAATGAAAGGGGTTGGAGGGACCTCTGGAGATCACCTATCCCCACCCCCCCTTGCCAGAGCAGGTTCACCTAGAACAGGTTGCACAGGATGGTGTCCAGGTGGGTTTTGCATGACTCCAGAGACAGAGACTCCACCACCTCTCCAGGCAGCCTGTTCCAGTGTTCCACCATTCTCAATGTAAAGAAGCTCCTCCTCGTGCTTAGAGGGAACTTACAATGTTCAAGTTCGTGCCCATTACCTCTTGTCCTTTGCTGGGCACTACTGAAAGAAAGGGAGGGACATTGAGATGCTTGAGCGTGTGCAGAGAAGGGCGACGAGGCTGGGGAGAGGCCTTGAGCACAGCCCTACGAGGAGAGGCTGAGGGAGCTGGGATTGGTTAGCCTGGAGAAGAGGAGGCTCAGGGGAGACCTTATTGCTGTCTACAACTACCTGAGGGGTGGTTGTGGCCAGGAGGAGGTTGCTCTCTTCTCTCAGGTGGCCAGCACCAGAACAAGAGGACACAGCCTCAAGCTGCACCAGGGGAGGTTTAGGCTTGAGGTGAGGAGAAAGTTCTTCACTGAGAGAGTCATTGGACACTGGAATGGGCTGCCCGGGGAGGTGGTGGAGTCGCCGTCCCTGGAGCTGTTGAAGGCAGGATTGGACGTGGCACTTGGTGCCATGGTCTAGCCTTGAGCTCAGTGGTAAAGGGTTGGACTTGATGATCTGTGAGGTCTCTTCCAACCTTGGTGATACTGTGATACTGTGAAAGAGTGTCCCCATCCTCCTGACACCCACCCTTTAAGTATTTATAAGCCTTGGTAAGATTCCCCAATCAGTCTTCTCCAGACTGAAAAGCCTCAAGTTCCTCAGATTGACATGTTGGTCCTTATTGCCTCATTGGGTCTTCCCCAGGGCTGAGATGACCTTTGTTTGTGTCATCCTCACAGCAGCTGATTGACAGCTTAGTGATTACAAATTACAGTATATTTGAAAGACAGAGGTGGGGTTTCAGATTATTTGGTAACACAGAAAATAAAATCCACAATTGTCACATTCATGCTTCATCAACCAGCATTCAGCCAGCACAAAGTGATGCAAGTCTCTTCTCTTAGACCCCTGAAAAACTGACACTTGTCAACATCACCTTTGGGTGACTTCAAGCTATGTTTTTATGTTTTTCACATGGGTTTTTTAACCTTCCATGGATTACTTCAAGTCTTTTCAGATCTTTAGAAACTAGAACACACACACACACACACCCAAAATCTGTATCCATCAACCTAAACAGAAAAAGCACTTCTTTTCTGTGGCATGTTGCTGACACTCATGCAGTTGCATTTTAAGTATTCTGAACATCATTTGCATTTGCCAGTCCATGTCACTGGGACCTTTTCTCTATCTTGCCATGCTCAGCATTCCCTCAGATGAGAACCCTCAAATGAGAATTGGTTGCAAGATCAGCGCAGCAGCACCTCTGACATCCTGTCCATCTTCAGGAAAAAGAAATGGAGATGATGGTCTTTGCATGGTGGAAAAAGACATGCCCAGGGTGGCCTCATTCTTCTCCAGGCTTCCTCAAATCCTGGCTGGTCCCTGGGGGCACTGTCAGTCAGCTCACAGAACTCTCCATGCTGCTTGTCTCTGGTATATGAGACATCTTAGCACAGAGTCTCATGAGACACTCTTAGATGCAGACCAAAGAAGGTCAGGCAAACAAATTTCCTTTTCAAAGCTTAAAATTTAACAGGACCGAGTGCCTTTTGTATTTTCTAACGTGGAAGCTGTTGTATCCAGACTCTAAACCTCAGGGCCAGAGGGAAGGTCAGAGAGCTCTGACTTTCCAGACACCACTTGCCCTCAGCCTGTTATGGGAAGGAGCTGAAATGGGTGCAGACAGTGCTCCCAGCATTAGAAAGGTCTTCCAGGGCTATTGGACAGAACTGGATATGCAGCTGCTGCAAGAAACAACCTCCTCGCCACTACTCTGAGCTGGTGGTGATAAATCAGGACTCTGCTTTTGGAATGCCTGACCATATTTCACTGCACAAGCTTGGCTTATTCCATCTAGTAATTCCAAAGTAAGCAAGGGAATCTGTACTGTGGGGAAGCTGCCTAGAGGCTCAGAGCTGTCTGAGCATTATTATCTTTGTCTCCTTATAAAAATGCATTGTGTAAAGAAAGGACAACAGGCTCAGTTGCACAGACAGATACCCACATACAAAGACAGGCAGCATTTGTGTGCCTACATGGTTCTGTCACCTTTGCCTGGGGAAAAAAAAACCACAACCAGACATGCAGAGCAGATTTGCATACTGCATTTGTCATTCATGTCCATAATAGTTGTGAGCCATATAGTGCCCATTTAAGGAGACTAACCTTGCCCTTCCTCCATACTGATCGTATTGAGATGTCTACAGAGCAAATCTCCAAGCAACACATTCAAACAGTCTGAAAGCTTCTGTAGCACAGACTGATTCTAAGGGTTTGTGGTTCTCTGGGCAGCCAAGCATAGTCTCTTTATAGTATATTTAAAATATACTCAAGGATGGGGAAGCCCAAAACTCTGGGTGGCAGAAGCACTCAAGAATGGCATACCTTCTGAATGAGTCTAGCATTTGTATTAGCTCTACCAGCTTTCTTCTACTTCCTGATTTTAGAAACAATTTGAGGAACATCATTTCTGTGCACTTCTGGAGCTTCTGCTTACAGCTGCCACTGAAACCAAGACCAGTGAGGATGCATGGCGGTGGGAAGCCCCTACAGATGGTCACAGGAAACCTCTGCATCCAAATCACAGAAGCATGGAATCATGGAATGGGTTAGGTTGGAAGTGACCTCCGAAGGTCATCTAGTCCAACTCCCTTGCAGTGAGCAGGGACATCCTCCCTTAGATCAGGTTGCTCAGAGCCTTGTCAAGCCTGACCTTGAATATCTCTAAGGATGGAGCCTCAACTAACCTCCCTGGGTAAACTTCCACTGTTCCACCATGGTGGAGAACTTGTTCCTAACATCTAGTCTAAGTCTTCTCTAATTTCAAACTATTTCCATCGTCCTATCACTACAGGCCTTTGTAAACAGTCCCTCTCCAGCCTCCTTGTAGTCTCCCTTCAGGTACTGGAGGTCTTCCTGGAGCCTTCTCTTCTCCAGACTGAACAATCCCAGCTTCCTCAGCCTGTCCTTGTAGAAGCCCTCCTCTAGACCCACTCCATCAGGTCAGTGTCCTTTCTGTATTGAGAGCTCCAGAGCCAGATGCAGTACTCTAGCTGAGGTTTTACCAGAGCAGAGCAAAGTGGCAGAATCACCTCCCTTCATCTGCTGGCCACACTTCTTTTGATGCAACCCAGGATGTGATTTGCCTTCTGGACTGCAAATGTACATTGTTGGCTTGTGTCCAGATTCTCATCCATCAGCACCCCCAGGCTCCTTTCCTCCAGGGCTGCTCTTAATTTCATCATCCCCCAGCCTTTATTGATATGTAGGATTGCCCCAGCCTAGGTGCAGGACTCTATATTTTGCCTTATTTAACCTCATGAGATACTCCATAGCCCACCTCTCTACCCTGTCAAGGTCCCTCTGGATGGCAGCCCATCTTTCAACTGCACCACTCAGCTTGGTATCACCTGCAAATCTGCACTCAATCTCACTGTTGATATCAATGATGAAGATATTGAACACCACTGGTTCAAATACAGACCCTTGAGGGACATCAATCACTTGCCATTTGCCTCCACTGGATATTGAGCCATTGACCACTGTGCTTTGGATGCAATCACCCAACTAATTCCTTATCCAGTGGACAGTTTACCCATCAGATCCATATCTCTCATACAGACCCTTGAGAGACATCACTTGTCATTTGCCTCCACTGGACATTGAGCCATTGACCACTGTGCTTTGGATGCAATCACCCAACTAATTCCTTATCCAGTGGACAGTTTACCCATCAGATCCATATCTCTCATGAAGACCCTTGAGGGGCATCACTTGTCATTTGCCTCCACTGGACATTGAGCCATTGACCACTGTGCTTTGGATGCAATCACCCAACTAATTCCTTATCCAGTGGACAGTCTACCCATCAGATCCATATCTGTCATGAAGACCCTTGAGGGACATCACTTGTCATTTGCTTCCACTGGACATTGAGCCAATGACCACTACATTTTGGATGCAATCACCCAACTAATTCCTTATCCAGTGGACAGTCTACCCATCAGATCCATATCTCTCCATCTTAGAGAGAAGGATGTTGTAGGGGACTGTGTCAAAGGCTTTGCAAAAGTCTAGATAGCATTTGTTGGTCTTTCCTTGTCCACTGATGTAGTTACACCACTGTAGAAAGCCATTAGGTTGCTCAAGCAGGACTTGCCCTTGATGAAAGCAACTCATGGAAACATTGAACAAAGCTGCAATTTCAGCTTGAGCCATCTCACTGGGGAAAGCCAACATACATAAAGCATAGCAATTTAGAAGTGAGCAGATTGGATCAGGCTCACAAGCCACCTAATCCAAGTTTCTCTCTCTAATGGCAAATTACATTACTCACTTCAGAAACAGTTACAATGATGCCTTTGCAAGCAGCTTTTTCTTCCAAGCCCCTAGCTTATTAATTTTATCTATTCTTGACAAAAGATATAGAGGAAGGCTGGCTTAAGTTCTTATTTCATTAGAAAGCATTTGCCTAAAAGAAGCAGGAATGATAATACATTGGTAACCACATCAGTTTTACCAGTACATCAGCTTCTGTCCTCGTGGGCAGAAGAGCACAGTGTTCAAAGGAAAGATTGCAGATAAGGACCCAGAGCATTCTTCTGAGCCATCTTCTACCCTCCAAAATAGAATCAATTAAAAAGTGTTTCTCTAATCCACGCAAGCTCTGACACATATACCACCCATTTGCACTAAACCTTGGCAGCAGGACTCTCAGCTTGCTGTCCTTGAAGGTAGAAGAGCTCTCTGCCAGAACCTATACTTTTCACATCACACAGTTCTCTCAGACATATCCATAGGGACCCTTATCTTGATTGTTCTCTGTAAAGCAACATACAGTGATGCTAAATAATTCCCCTGTACTCAGCACTGGTCAGGCCACACTTTGAGTACTGTGTCCAGTTCTGGGCCCCTCAATTCAGGAGAGATGTTGAGGTGCTGGAAGGTGTCCAGAGAAGGGCAACAAAGCTGGTGAGGGGCCTGGAACACAAACCCTATGAGGAGAGGCTGAGGGAGCTGGGGGTGTGCAGCCTGGAGAAGAGGAGGTTCAGGGGTGACCTCATTGCTGTCTACAACTACCTGAAGGGAGGCTGTAGCCAGGTGGGGGTTGGCCTCTTCTGCCAGGCAAGCAGCAACAGAACAAGGGGACACAGTCTCAAGTTGTGCTGGGGGAAGTCTAGGCGGGATGTTAGGAGGAAGTTGTTGGCAGAGAGTGATTGGCATTGGAATGGGCTGCCCAGGGAGGTGATGGAGTCACCATCCCTGGAGGTGTTCAAGCAAAGCCTGGATGAGGCACTTAGTGCCATGGTCTAGTTGACTGGATAGGGTTGGACTGGCTGATCTTGGAGGTCTCTTCCAACCTGGTTGATTCTATGATTCTGTGATTCTACTAACAAAGTGAATCAGTACATTCCACCATTGCTTTAGTCTTTTCATGCCACATGAGCAAGATAAAAAAATGTTTGAATGGGCTTATACTCAAAATTTTGTCTTTAATTATTCTTTATTCTTTGATGGCTCCTTAAAATTACACTTTTTTAAGTGCTGTTTGCTAAAGAACATAGATTAAAATGTTTCCATTAAAGACACAGCCTTTCCTCTCGATACATTAGCCAAGGTCCTGGTCCCCTTCCTCTGTTACCCAAGAAGAGACCAAGAAGAACAAAGCCAAGATTTACAATTGCCAGCAGTTCTGCCAGGGTGTGGTTGTGGAAATCTCAGAGAACCACGAAAGACTGTTGCTTTTCCTTCTGCTCCTCAGCAGAAAAACACACACACACACACACACAAAAGGAGCCCAAACCCATATCATAGCATTGCAATAGTGATGTTGCAAATAGATCTTAAGAATGGTGTCTCTAGGTATCATCTGGGGGAGATTCTGATCAAGAGCTTATCTAATACAATAACTGAAACTTTTTAATTACTCCAAACAATTGAAATTATTAACTGCAGCTGAGATGACTGTGAGAAGAATTTAGATGGGAATAAATTTAGATCTTTCTGCTCTTTTTCAGTCATCTCTCTCTGATAAGTCACTTCTCAGCAGAAATCAACAGCATTGATGGGAAACACAAGATGCACTTTGTCCACTAGTAAGGCAAATACTGCAATTGAGACTGAACCAGGAGGTGTAGCTTCACTTCTGTTATTTCCCAGCCCTTCAGACTGATCAATTAAGTTCCCCCCTCTGAGTAATTTAAGAAGTACAGGCTTTATGAAGAAGCATCAACATGTTTGAATGTAGGAGGAAAGTGAGAAGTCAGTGAAGCACAGTGAGCTGGCTGACCTATGCATGGGGGGAATGTTTTGTCTGTGTGAAGAGAAAAGCTGTCCATGGGCATTTGTGGTTTAAGACTATGGCAGAGACTCTTCAGAAAAGATGGTCTTTTTTAGTCCCCCAAGGATTCAGGGCTTAGACTGGCAAATCTTCCAGAGGAGAAACAGACACAAATTGGAACATCAAAGGTTTCACCTCAACATAAGGAGAAACTTCTTTACAGTGAGGGTGGCAGAGCACTGGAACAGGCTGCCCAAAGAGGTTGTGGAATCTCCTTCTCTGGAGACTTTCAAAACCCACCTGGATGCATTCCTGTGCAGACTACCCTAGGGGATCCTGCCTTGGCAGGGAGGTTGGTCTCGATGATCTCTGGAGGTCCCTTCCAACCTCTAAAGTTCTGTGACTCTGAGAGGGTCTTTCTAAGAACAAAACCAAATCCTTTGGGTCCTGGAGCACAGAGTCTAATTTGTGGTGCATTTCCAAATGCATGGCACTACCCCCTGAACAGGATGCAGGAGGAGAATGCAATCATTTTTACAACTTGTGTTAGCCACACAGAGTTTAGATGCATGCATGCAGAACAGTTGCAGGAAAAAAACCCAAACAACCAAAACCCAAATATCAGATACCAGGGAACATCACATTTCATAACCCATTTTGTGTCTGCTAGAGGTCAGAAAACCTTTCCTTCTTTTGCTATGGAAGAGCTGTGGCAAAATCTTTGGTAGAAGTTCCCAGCCAGCTCTATTTCTATACTCATTGGGAGCACATCCAGCTGTTTAGGGTGGCAGCATTTTATGAAGAATGGCCTTCACAGAACACTAGAGTCCTGATGCATTTCTGTGAGCATAAAGACCTTGAAAAGCATCACTACCCTCATTGTGCCTGACCTCCATTTCCCTTTAGCTGTGAAGCTTGGAAGAAAAAAAGAGGCAGGAGCCTGAAATTAGCTCTTTATCCAACCAAGAGTCTAGAGGTTCTGCACTTTGGCCACAACAACCCCAAGCAGCGCTACAGGCTGGGGACTGAGTGGCTGGAGAGCAGCCAAGAGGAGAGGGACCTGTGGGTACTGATAGATAATAGCTGAAGATGATGCAGCAGTGTGCCCAGGTGGCCAAGAGAGCCAATGGCATCCTGGCCTGCATCAGGAACAGTGTGGCCAGCAGGACAAGGGAGGTTATTCTGCCCCTGTACTCAACACTGGTCAGGTCACACCCCGAGTCCTGTGTCCAGTTCTGGGCCTCTCAATTCAAGAGAGATGTTGAGGTGCTGGAAGGTGTCCAGAGAAGGGCAACAAAGCTGGTGAGGGGCCTGGAACACAAACCCTATGAGGAGAGGCTGAGGGAGCTGGGTGTGTGCAGCCTGCAGAAGAGGAGGCTCAGGGGGGACCTCATTGCTGTCTACAACTACCTGAAGGGACATTGTAGCCAGGTGGGGGGTAGCCTCTTCTGCCAGGCAAGCAGCAACAGAACAAGGGGACACAGTCTCAAGCTGTGCTGGGGAAAGTCTAGGCTGGATGTTAGGAGGAAGTTGTTGCCAGAGAGAGTGATTGGCATTGGAATGGGCTGCCCAGGGAGGTGGTGGAGTCACCGTCCCTGGAGGTGTTCAAGCAAAGCCTGGATGAGGCATTTAGTGTCATGGTCTGGATGACTGGCTAGGGCTGGGTGCTAGGTTGGACTGGCTGATCTTGGAGGTCTCTTCCAACCTGGTTGATTCTATGATTCTATGATTTATGATCTATGAAACAGACAAAATGTATTTAAGGGTTAGACCTAGATTTTTATGTGTCATGGACTTCCCTGTAGCTGTGCTAGAAGCTCCCCTCAGACCAAGCCTGTCTATGGAAATTCCTCTTCAGCCTTTAGTATCCTCTTGAACGATTCCTCCTGAAACATTTTGAAGTTTATTTAAAATAAACAGAGCTTATGGCTCTCTCAGCTACATTTATTTTGGAGGATCTGCTCACTATAAATCATCTGAACCAGACACTGTTATTACTAGGGTCCAAATGGGGAAGTCTAACTAAAGAAGTGGAGCTGAAATAGGCGGAGAGCTGCTCGTGTCTAACCGTCATGTGGAAGAGTGGTGGATATCAATGACTTCCTCAAGGTGAGCACAGGCTTTGTGTAAGTCACTCTCCTGGAGTGAAAGCCTCTGCCTTTCATACATGAATCAGGAAACATCAGATGGCTGATTTGAAAACCAGTGATGCAGATTTAAATATTAGATAAACAGTTGATCGATTGCTTTGATAGGGGAAGGTTACTTTGCTAGTATATTAGATTGAGAGAGAGGCTGGGCTTGGGGTCTGAGGGTGGGCATGCTTCATCGACTCTGATGTTGTTGATCTAGCCATTAGCATGATTATTATTAACCTTGCTTATTATAGCACTGTGCCTGGGGCTCAACCAAATCAGGGCACCACGGGTCAAACAAGGACCAGGTTTCTGCCTGAGCAAGTTATAACCCAGACACAGCAGGTACCTGGAGTGCAGGAAAGAAGAAGGTTACTGGTTTGAGAGGATCTAGTAGTCTTTTTCAGATGGAGGACCTGCTACCACTTCTCTAGGAAATGTTTTCAGAAACAAAGCACAGTCACATGGAGAGATCTGAAGTTAGGATGTGGGTAGATTCCCCTGGGGTGAGGATGGAAGCAGTGACTTGCCCCATTGCAGAATTGGTGAATGAGGTGCAGATGGGGCAGCTGTGGCCACTCAACTATGCTGCTTTCCCCAGCCAGCTCCATGGTGAGCTCCTGTCAGGTAGTTTGCTAATAAAAAAATAGGTTAGATTTGTCTCTTTGCATAGTGAAGGGAAGACTGAAACTATTTTGGAAATTAATTCTGCATCATGGAAAGTTTAACTGAATGCAGTTCAAGGTAAGGTTGGATGTGGCACTTGGTGCCATGGCCTAGCCTTGGGCACTGTGGTAAAGGGTTGGACTTGATGATCTGTGAGGTCTCTTCCAACCTTGGTGATACTGTGATACTGTGAAAATTAAAAGGTAAGGTTTTCTAATCTGAAACCCAGCTATTTGAAATGAGAACCAACTTCTTGCCTTTCTTCCACTTTCAGCAAGAAAGTCCCCAGCAGCCTGCCAAAAATAAGACTTTGAGCAGCTGTTCTTAAGAATTTGAGCTCCTTTCAAGTTTTTTCTTCAAGATAGCACCAAAAAGACCTGTTTGTTTTGTTTGGTGTATGTCAGTAAAAGCAGAGTCACAGATGCACCCAGCTCCTCTGTGCTTGGCTCAGTAGGGCTCCAAGCACAGCCCAATTTTCACTTTCAGTTTGGCTCTTAGCTCACTCACACAGAAGTTGAGAAATCCCCGAAGACAAAGCCCAGCCACAGTGCTACAATTAGTCAAGTGCAGGATTTCCCCATCCTCTGTTTATAACTGACTGAGAGTTTCTTGGGCTTTTTTGTTATTTAAAAAAAGACAAAAACACTTAAGGCAGGGGGCTTTCAGGGATTATTTTTAGAGATAGTGCATGAAATAAGGAGGAGAACTGAGAAAATCCATTTGATCTCATATTTGTGAGACATAATCAATGTATGCATTTCCTTGTGTAAAATTAGGGTTAATTCTGTTAGCCAAGGGGAGATGGAGACTCACTGGTAGGTTTCTGAGAGGTGCCATCCATGGTCACTGCAGGGCCAACCTTACAATTGTGGCTATCAGCACCATGTGGCTGAGCATAGTTAAATGCTGCTGCTTACCCAAGAAAGCAAGGAATTGTCTCTTTAGATGCCTCTGGATGTGGTTGATCACTTTTAGATGCTCCTTCTTTTCCTATCTTGCAATTGGACTCCTATTTTTGCAATGAAGCAATAGACATGCACATCAGTTGTGCTGGAGTAGGTCTAGGCTGGATGTTAGGAAGTTCTTCCCAGAGGGAGTGATTGGCATTGGAATGGGCTGCCCAGGGAGGTGGTGGAGTTGCTGTCTCTGGAGGTGTTCAAGCAAAGCCTGGATGAGGCACTTAGTGCCATGGTCTGGTTGACTGGCTAGGGCTGGGTGCTAGGTTGGACTGGATGATGTTGGAGGTCTCTTCCAACCTGCTTGATTCTATGATTCTATGATTCTATGATCAGAGTCATGGTCTGAGCCAGGAGAAAGACCAAAAGTGAGATCTTGGCCTTTCAGGTGTATAGGGACAACATTTTGATGAGGCTGATGGAAACTGTGCACAGGAGAGAATGAGAGAATGTCAAGCAGAAGAGAAATATTTTTTTCTCATAGGAAAACAAGTAACATGGGTACCCAGGCTCAGCCACAAAGCCTGGAAAGAGTCCATGAAACTGTTGCTCTGGCTAGACAGTCTTGGGACAAGCCCACCTCATTGCTGTCTACAACTACCTAAAGGGACATTGTAGCCAGGTGGGGGTTGGTCTCTTCTCCCAGGCAACCAGCAACAGAACAAGGGGACACAGTCTCAAGTTGTGCAGGGGGAGGTCTATGCTGGATGTTAGGAGGAAGTTGTTGTCAGAGAGAGTGATTGGCATTGGAATGGGCTGCCCAGAGAGGTGGAGTCACTGTCCCTGGAGGTCGTCAAGAAAAGCCTGGATGAGGCACTTAGTGCCATGGTCTGGTTGACTGGCTAGGGCTGGGTGCTAGGTTGGACTGGATGATCTTGGAGGTCTCTTCCAACCTGGTTGATTCTCTGATTCTATGCCTATTTCTCCTACTTTCAAGAGCAACTTGTGACAGCTGTTTCACTTACATGAATGAATCCACATACATACCCTGAGTCACCTTCTCATCTTCCTCCTAGTAATCTATCTGGGCTGATATCCTTCAGATTTGTGCCACAGAGCTTTCTCAAACCCTGCAGCAGTTTTTGTGGGAGCAGCAGCTTCATCTGGTTGTTCCCAGGCATGCTGCCACATGCCTTTTCCTCTTCAGAGCAGGTGACAGGGTCACCCACTCAAGGGCTGAGGTGCTCAGCAGGGCAGCCCCAGTTAGAGGCAGACAGTGCTGTTATTGTAGATATAGCCTCCCAAATGCTCTCATAGCACCAAGGAGTGTTGCATCCAGATCTGATTGATGAAATGAATGGTGGAAAAGTGGGCTTGCCAGGTGAGCAACATGGCTAAAGAAGCTGAGGCTGCACTGTCAGCATGGCTGGGTTCTGCCCATGTCCTGGGCTAAGGGCAGAGGTTGGTCTTCAATACCATCCTCATCCAGTGACTGAGAAGACACCAAACACAGGCCACAGCAGTGCTCACACACCACATGTATGTGGCTCTGGGGCAACCTGGCACATGGTCCGTATCTTTGCTGGTCAAGGCTGCCACTCTGCCAAGCAGGAAGAACTTGTCTTAGCCACCCACTGGAGACAGCCATCTCCTGCTAGTTTCTAGATGGTGCCAAGGAGCTGCTGGCAAGGGCTGGCTGGCCTAGATGGGGCTGTGCTGGGAACATCTGAACACATTCTTGGAATGGCAGATCCTGTGCCAGTGGTGAGAGAAGTCCCTGAGAACACCTCATTTGCCACCTGTAAGCCTGGGGCTGATGTTCTGCTGGCAGATTTCTGCAGGCTGCCTCATGCTGCCAAGCGTGGTGGGGATCCTGGCTGGAGGCCTTGGAGGCAGCATCAGCCATGACCACAGTCAGCAGTAGTTCTGGCAAGCCTGGGAGCACAGTGGGTCCTGCACATTAATGGGCCACATGTGCCTGCCCAGGATTTCTGAGTGCAACAGCAAACACTGTGAGGAAAAACTGCTGAGGTGGAAGGAATGTCAGCAGATAGACATCCCCCAAGTCAGCCTGTGACCTCCACCAAAGAAATGCTTCTCCCCTAGCCCCCCATACCAGCCAGATGTCTGCCTGCCAGCTCTACTAGGCCAGGGTGCCAGTGGTCTGGATGCTGGCATGCTGCAGGCTCTGCTGCTCGCCCGACAACAGCAGCAGAGGGGAAATGTCAGGCATGAATGTCAGCCCTGGGACGCCTACAGCATATTTCCTTTCCACTAGCAGACAGGATGCAAGCTGTCATGGGTGTTAATGAGCCTTTTGTGCTAGACCTGTTATGAGATGCTCCTGATTTTTGTCAGCGCATCTCTCACTTTGAGGCTATCTCTTCTCAGACCACTCTTTCGGTGGGGCTGCAGTCCCAAAGCCCCCAGGCCTCTATGGTTTTTTTCAAGCTTTCTTTCCTGGGTACTACATTTCTCAAAAAAACCCACAAAATGTTGTACTCTGAAAGCATTCTGTGAGCATGGCAGAGTGCTGGCTGCTTCTGGACAAAGCTTATCCAGATGCATGCAGTACTGCTAGACACAGCAAAGTCCCACAAGTGTCCAACAGCAGCATTGCACTTGCTCTTCCATATTTCTTGTGGCACATAGATAGGAATATATTTAGCCTGGAGAAGAGGAGGCTCAGGGGTGATCTTATTACTGTCTACAACTACCTGAAGGGACATTGTAGCCAGGTGGGGGGTGGCCTCTTCTCCCAGGTAACCAGCAATAGAACAAGGGGACACAGTCTCAAGTTGTGCCAGGGTAGGTATAGGCTGGGTGTTAGGAAGTTCTTCACAGAGAGAGTGATTTCCCATTGGAATGGGCTGCCCAGGGAGGTGGTGGAGGCACCATCCCTGGGGGTCTTCAAGAAAAGACTGGATGAGGCACTTAGTGCCATGGTCTGGTTGACTGGACAGGGCTGGGTGCTAGGTTGGACTGGATGATCTTGGAGGTCTCTTCCAACCTGGTTGATTCTATGATTCTATGATTCTAAGTTGATTCTATGATTCTATGAATAGCTGTGTGTAAGCATAAAGGTCAGGAAAACCTTTTCTGGCTTGCCTGAGTTTCATTTAGAAGTAAAATGACATTATTAGTTCTTTAGAGAGAAGCTGGTTACAACTTGGACACATAGCAAAAGTTCTGCTGCTTTAAATAAGGTGTTTCAATAGAAGCACAGACCCTACCTTGTGTAGAATAACTGTACAGTTCAGCATCTGGGAGGAGCTGGAGCATCTCCTTGCTGCCTAGCAGCCTGGTGCTGCTTGTTAAATGAGCATCCTGCTCCCACCAGTCTGCAGGTCAGACAGAGCACGTGAGTGCTCCCAGGTTTTCTCCAGTGGAAAATCTCCAGTGTACCCCAGCACTCAGCACTGTAATACAGAAGTAGCAGCCTATGTTACTAGAGATGTAAGATCTCATCCACTAGTCTTTGCTGCTGGCTATAACACACAGGGAGGGAATGGTGGCATGTAGGAACAGGGCAGTAGCACCTGAAGTCTCTCCAGTCTTTACCAAGCTGTGAGTATGTCTTGATGAGCTGGTACACTGCTACCTTGACACATCTTGCCACACTAGCAGTGCAGGCTGTGCAAGCTGATGCCTGCAAGGGAGACACCTCAGCTCCTAATTCACCCTATTGATTTCATCTGATCATAGCTCCCAATGACTGTTCTTGGAACCACAGATGCAGTGACACTAGCCAGAGGCAGGGCAACACTGTTTCAAAACATGCTTGGCTTTCCTGCTGTGAAAACCATGATTTTGCTGTTCACTGACTAAATCTGGATTGCAGCTTTTATGAGACTGTAATTTATCAAAAGCACAAAGGGGAGCCATGCAGGCCAAGCTTCTAGGGCTCAGATGAAAGTTAAACAACAGGTGGAGTGAAAGTTTTAAGGTCTCTATGAAGAATGATGACATCTTTTTCCCATTGAGAAGGATTTTAGTTTGAGTGATATTTTCAGTGTCGTTTCTTTTGACACAAATGCAATGTTTCCAAAGAAAGCAGTCCCCTACTATAATGTCAGCCAACCTCTGAGCTTCTCATCAGAACAATTCCTGTAGATTCTGTTGAACCAACCTGCAGAAGCTGAATATGTTACCTCTGTGTTTATAAACAGCCCTGTTTTCACAAAACTCATGCTCAAGCAAGCTGCTCTCAATTAATATTAATTACTTTCACTTATTACTTGTGTTCTAAAACAAACAAACCAAACCAAACCAAAGAAGGATCGCAGATGGATCAGAGTCCTGTTGTGCTAACAGTTATCCTGGAGAAACCTTTGTGTTCTGGGTTTGCTGCAGGTCTCTGCAGTTCCTGATTTTCTTATGCCTACCTTCAGATGAATCAACCCCATCAGTGCCTGCAGCTGTTAACTACTCCTCACCATACTACTGTGAGGAAAGGCATTATTAACCCTGTGTTACAGATGGGACTCGTGGTGCAGAGAGGTGAAATGTCACACTGAAGATGATGCAGGTCATCCAGACTAGAGCAGGGGGTACACACAGAATCTTCCCTGAAAAGCAGCACCCTACCCACTATGCTTCCATACAGAGTCTCTTAGATTGGGAAAGCCCTTCAAGCTCATCAAGTCCAATCATTAGTTTCACACTGACAAGTTCTTGATGGAACTAAATCCCTCAGCACAACATCTAATCACTACAAATTGCTATGGCTGCAAAGGACCACCAGGATCATCCAGTCCAACCTCCATCCCAGCATCCTTAATCACTGGACCATAGCCTCAAGCTCCACACCCACTCTCCTTTTAAACACCTCCAGGGATGGCGACTCCACCACCTCCCCGGGCAGCCTGTCCCAGTGCCTGACCACCCACTCAGGAAAGAACTTCCTCCCAACACCCAACCTAAACCTTCCCTGACACAACTTGAGGCCACTTCCTCTTGTCCTGTCATTAGTAACTGGGGAAAAGAGGCCAGATCCAACCTCACTACAACCTTCTTTTAGGTAGTTGTAGAGGGCAATAAGGTCCCCTCTCAGCCTCCTCTTCTCCAAACTAAGCAACCCCAGTTCCCTCAGCCACTCCTCATAGGTCATGTTTTCCAGACCTCTCACCAGCCTCATCACCCTTCTCTGCACCCACTCCAGCACTTCAATGTCCCTCCTATACTGTAGTGACCATCACTGGGCACAGTACTCAAGGTGTGGTCCCACGAGTGCTGAGTACAGGGGCATGATCACATACAGCTGGTGCTATGATCATACAGCTGGTGCTATGACAGTATCATTTTAAAACTCCCTTTTTCCCCCATCAGTCAGCCTGTGAAAGAAAATTCACAGTACTAAAGTCAGTTAAACAAGGCAGCGAAAGCATTCAGCTGGTGTAAGCACACAAAGGGTGAAAACATAGAAGAAGAGAGCAAAAACAAATGAAGAGAAAAAATGAAGAGCAGGAGCAGCATGGCTACCAAGAAGTAGTAGGAGGGTAAGGAAAGGAAAGCTTCAACATGACCCATAAAACTCTGTAGTGTTACCAGCAACCCAAATGACTTTACTCAGAGATCTTGTTTTGCAATAACCTTTACTTGACTCATTTACACCTGCCCACTTCAGTCCTGTGGCCAGCCAGAAACCCTCCCACCTCCTTTAACCACAGCCTTCTGCACAAGGGTCTCTGCCATTAGCCCCCAGAGTATGCATGATTCCACCTCCTCTGCATCTCTGCCCCCTCTGCACCTCTGCAGATTATTTCCTGGAGCATTCTCAGCTTGGCAAGGCAAGTCTGTCACACCACTGAAATTAAAAAAAACAGGTGACTAAATGTGGTTGCATGATGACAGGAATCAGATTTTCAGTGTTGGGATGGAGTCCAGAATCTCTGTAGAGGAGTTCAGTACATGCTGTACTTCCCGGCTTGGACCTGGCTGCCTGTGCAGGGGAAGGAGATAGAGCAATACAGAAAAGACCACACAGAGCCCAAGGTCCCCTACTCCTTGCTCTGTCAATGTGAAGACCCTTTGAACTGATGTTTGCCTCTGCAAGGAAATGCAGTGCTAGGGTTGCTGTCAGGCTGGAAACCAAGACAGTGATTAATTCAATTACTTTCCCAGGCTCACAATAAAAGCTACGCATCAGGCTTGTCTCGTTCTGCTGAAAGCCCAGAGGAGTGTCATCTCCACTACACTGCTCTTGCCTTCTGCAATCATATATCACAGTATCACAGTATCACAGTATCACCAAGGTTGGAAGAGACCTCACAGATCATCAAGTCCAACCCTTTACCACAGAGCTCAAGGCCAGACCATGGCACCAAGTGCCACGTCCAGTCCTGCCTTGAACAGCTCCAGGGACGGCGACTCCACCACCTCCCCGGGCAGCCCATTCCAGTGTCCAATGACTCTCTCAGGGAAGAACTTTCTCCTCACCTCCAGCCTAAATTTCCCCTGGCACAGCCTGAGGCTGTGTCCTCTCGTTCTGGTGCTGGCTACCTGAGAGAAGAGAGCAACCTCCTCCTGGCCACAACCTCCCCTCAGGTAGTTGCAGACAGCAATAAGGTCTCCCCTGAGCCTCCTCTTCTCCAGGCTAACCAATCCCAGCTCCCTCAGCCTCTCCTCGTAGGGCTGTGCTCAAGGCCTCTCCCCAGCCTCATTGCCCTTCTCTGGACACGCTCAAGCATCTCAATGTGGAGTGACAGGGAGTCATGACAGGGAGCCAAGCCAGCTGAGACTACTCCCATGGCATCCTAGCCCACCCCACAAAGTATATACAGCTTCCCAGAGGACATGAGCAATGGCCCCCATTGTTGTAGAGCAGCAGCAGCAGCTAGCTTGCTTTCACTGCCAGGAAAGGTGCTGGCCACATACGGCCATGAAGCTGCAGCAGCACTGTGCTGAGATACTAGAAAACTCCTTTCTGCAAGGACCAGGGAAAGACAGGAGTGATGCAGGTGTGTTTACTCCTGGTTACACCTGGCTTGTTCCAGTTTGATGGTGTTAGAGTTGCTCTCATGGTCTCTCTGCCTGTGGGAGTTTGTGCTAACACTGCTTTGTACCTGCAGAGGAGCAGGCCCTTTCTGCTGCCTACCTTTGACAAATGCCTTAAGATACACAATCAGAAGTTAAAAAAATGAACACTGAAGTCCATGTGTCTGTTATCAGACCAGCAGTTTCTCCTTTGATAAACATTGACTCATTATTATCTGAAGTCAGCAGCTCAACAAAAGGTCAGTAGTGACAAAGCCTTTGTTGCTCTCACAGGAATCACTGCAGGCTATGCAGAGTTAAATGGGTTTTGTGGAAAGGTTGTTCTCCAAAGATGCTGCAAATTTTTGTCTTCATGCTTGACCCCACCAGATCTGGGGAGTCCTGCAGCCTCAGTATAAAATTTGGTACATGGAGGCATGATCTGTCCACCACTGGTTTTGCAGCATCAGGAGCTCTCACCAGACTAGTGACAGAGCAACAGAAATAGCTGCATACTGCTAAAGAAGTGAAGGTGAATCCTGACCCAGGCAGAAGTCTGCTTCCTCCCCATCTTATCTGATTTTATCATGAGCTCTGACCCATATCAGCTTACAAGCCTGTCAGCTTCATCTGCCATCCTGCCTCTGTTTAAACCCATGAGAACTATTCAGTGCAGACACCCAAACAAGCACCCAGACTTGCTTAGTCTGGTGCAATGTCTGCAGCAAGTGGTACCAAGAGGTTGGCCAGGAACCATTTCTGAACCAACTAGGGCCAGCCAAAGGCATGCTTTCCACAGAGCAGATGGGGGATGCTCAGGAGAGCACAACCTTTCCAACTGCTGTGTGGGGTTGGCATGGGGTGGCAGCATGATGCCTGGAGTGCCTGGATCAGTATGTCACCAGGAGGGCAAAGAAGGATTGCTCTACTGTGAGGAAGAACAATTTGTCCCTCTCCCTGAACCAGCATCCAAAGATGTGTCACCAGCAGATCCAGAGAGGTGATTCTGCCACTTTGCTCTGCCCTGGTGAGACCTCACCTGGAGCACTGCCTCCAGCTCTGGAACCCTCAGGATAGGAAGGGCATAGACCTGATGGAGTGGGTCCAGAAGAGGCCCATGAACATGATCAGGGGGTTGGAGTACTCTGCTGCAAGGACAGGCTGAGGGAGCTGGGATTGTTCAGCCTGGAGAAGAGGAGGCTCCAGGGAGACCTAATAGCATCCTTCCAGTACCTGAAGGGGGCCCACAAGAAGGCTGGAGAGAGACTGTTCACAAAGGCCTGCAGGGACAGGACAAGGGGCGATGGCTTCAAACTAGAGAAGAGCAGATTTAGATTGGATTTTAGGAACAGGTTCTTTAACTATGAGGGTGGTGGAACACTGGAACAAGTTGTCCAGGCAGTGGTTGAGGCCCCATGCCTGGAAACACTCAAAGTGGGGCTTATCAGGCCTCTGGGCAGCCTGATCTAGTTGAGGATGTCCCTGCTGACTGCAGGGGGGTTGGACTAGATGACCTTTGGAGGTGTCTTCCAACCCAGACCATTCTACAGTTTCATGCTTCTTCCTCAGATGGGCTGTGTGCTACTGCTCTGTGTGCACAATCACATCACTTGTTTTTACTCATCCAGAAAGCCTTTCAAAGTGTAACTTCCTTCAGATTTTGCCTTTTGGAGGGAGTTCTAGACAGCTAGATTCTTCAGCAGGCACGGCTCAAAGCTAAACTCACTTCTAAAGCCTTGGATTTCTGTTTCTTCAGGAACTTCAGCAATGCCCCCCACATCTACAAACCTATTGCTGTAATTTCTGAGGATGAACTAAAAGCCTCTTTGCCCCCCCTCCACCATGCTAGGCAAGAGTCCTTGTGAAAGCAGCAAACCCAGGTCCTTCTTTCTCCTCTCCATCACTGTCAGGACATAGAAATTTCTCACAGTTCACACTAAGTGATCACTTAAACCAAACCTCATGAGACACCAGAAGCACAGAGGGGAGCAGAGGGGATTTCCAGATGTGCTGGCAGGTAAAGCTGCCTTTCTTTGATCATGCCTTCCCAAGGGGACACATCAAAATTCCTGGGGACTTTCTCCTGGCTACATTGTCCATGTACACGTGTGCAGGAGGCCAGGGAAGAGAGGGGCAGCTGTGACCACAGGGAAGAGAGGGGCAGCTGTGACCACTCAGCACATTGAACCACTAAAAAGAGGAAGAAAAACAGCTCCTGGAAAGGATAAATGCTTTAAATGAGTTTTTGCCTTGAGCTCTCCACTAGTTTGTCTGTCACCTGAGTCCAACAGCAAGGAGAGGACCAAGAGCCATGGGAACTGCCCTACTCCACCTCGGGAGAGGGGCTGCCTCTCCCCCCAGCATAGCCAGGCCTCCACACTCACCCAGCAGTCACCACAGCTGTGTGGGTGCAGCTGATGCTGTACATCCTTGCCCAGGTGGGCACGGAGGTAACAGGGATGACTGAGGTGATGAGAGCAAAGGAGCCTATCTTGTCCTCGCTGTCCAGCTGGTATTGTTCAGGGATCAGAAATGGAAGATAAGGGGATAAGCCAAGTGGGAATGTCTTGGGTGAGCTCAAACATCTACAGGAGAGCAGGAAGGAGTCAAAGCAGGTGGTGCAGGGCAGAAGACTCCAAACACTCTCCAAGGCAGTGCTGAGCTGCCAAACCAGACTGCCTGGTGCTGTGGCTCAGGCTGTGCCTGTGACAGTCAGTGCTGCCCTTCCCAAGGCAGGGATGTGCTCCCTGCCAGGAACAGCCCAGGACGCTGCTGCCTCAAAGAGAGTTGAGCTGGGTAGTGCTACTCGGCATGGGTCAAGCCAGTGCCAGGGACGTCTGTAACAGTTTATGTGCAATGTTACAACTTATACTGATTGTAAATAATGATGCTGCAATTCTAGGAAGAACTCTCAAGTGCTGCTTAATCTTCTAGTGTAGACATGTCCTAGTGTAGACATACCCTGACTGGTCCATGCTCTGGCCATTTCTGCAGCCAGTCCCACTAGGTGACATTTAGGATGGGAAGCCCTCAGTGGAGTAGAGGAGGCTCAGGGGTGACCTTATTGCTGTCTACAACTACCTAAGGGGTGGCTGTGGCCAGGAGGAGGTTGCTCTCTTCTCTCAGGTGGCCAGCACCAGAACAAGAGGACACAGCCTCAAGCTGTGCCAGGGGAAATTTAGGCTGGAGGTGAGGAGAAAGTTCTTCATTGAGAGAGTCATTGGACACTGGAATGGGCTGCCCAGGGAGGTGGTGGAGTCGCCGTCCCTGGAGCTGTTCAAGGCAGGATTGGACGTGGCACTTGGTGCCATGGTCTGGCCTTGAGCTCTGTGGTAAAGGGTTGGACTTGATGATCTGTGAGGTCTCTTCCAACCTTGGTGATACTGTGATACTGTGATTATTTCTCAGTGGCATATAAGGTGGGTGGTGCCAGTTGGCTCTTTTGTCCCCCATGGGACCTGCCCTGTGTCCTGTTGCCCCCAGCACCTCCAGCAATACCCACAAGAGCTGCTTTGCAGGTACTCCCTTAGGGTGAGCAGTTGGTTTGGCTCAGACAGGTGGGCTAGGAAGAAACTTTGCAATACATGCAAGAGGGGCATTTCTGGTGCCAGTTGTATCAGTGTGGGCAGAAAGTGACTCCTGTGAGATAAGTGTCAGTACTCTTGATTTAAGCTGGCCACCCAAAGCTGTGGCTCCAGGTTTACATGGAATAAACCTGAAGCTAGTCTATATTAAAACTCTTTTCTGAAGCTACTTTGTAATTCTAACACCACTGAAGCCAGCACTGTTCCTCTGAACGTCTAACATGTCACTATACAGATATTTATCTACAGAGATTTAAAAGCCAGCAGCCTGGTTATGAGGACTGGTGAGACATTTTTTACTGACTGTGCAATCACTGTGATTTAGACACCCCACAGGGGCCCCACTGCAGGCTCTCTAAGAACCAGCTATGACAAATTCCCCCAACAAGCTCTGCTGAGCAGAGCAGCAGAGGACAGCAGTGGCACTTAGCACTGGGAAGTGCCCTCCTCCTTCTCATCTTCTCATCCTCCTGGCCACAGAATCACAGAATTATCAGGGCAGGAAGGGACTTCAAAGATCATCCAGTTCCAACCCCTCTGCCATGGGCAGGGACACTTCACACTAGATCAGGTTGCTCAGAGCCACATCCAACCTGGCCTTAAAAACTTCCAGGGATGGGGCTGCCACCACCTCCCTGGGCAACCTGTTCCAGTGTCTCACCACCCTCGTGGTGAAGAACTTTTTCCTAACATCCAATCTGAATCTACCCACCTCTAGTTTTGCTCCATTCCCTCTAGTCCTATCACTACCTGCCATCTCATCAAGTCCTTGTGCTGGTTTGAGGCTAATTGGAATATTTTAAAGAGAGAAATTAGATCCTTGGATGTGAGAAGAAAATAACAGTGGTGCCTTTATCATTCATTTGCTCTGCTGAGAGACATAAGTAGTCAAAATACAAGATAAGGCACTCACTTCTCACGTCTTCTCCGTCGGTCTGTGTCTGGTTGCATCTTGCCTTAACTCCTTTGCACGAAACCTGTAACCTGATCTAACCTTTTCCTTTGGCCTCCTTGTCAGCTTTTGACATCTCACCTCAAACCTCTGCAGACTTATCACATGAGCTACATGGAGATTGATCTGCTTATTTCTGAGACTGCGAGTGAGGGGTGAAGGAGGGGGGCTGGTCAGGAGCCCTCTTGGGAGGGATGCTGAGGTGCTGGAAGGTGTCCAGAGAAGGGTGACAAAGCTGGTGAGGGGCCTGGAACACAAACCTTATGAGGAGAGGCTGAGGGAGCTGGGGGTGTGCAGCCTGGAGAAAAGGAGGCTCAGGGGGGACCTCATTGCTGTCTACAACTACCTGAAGGGACATTGTAGCCAGGTGGGGGGTAGCCTCTTCTCCAGGGCAACCAGCAATAGAACAAGGGGACACAGTCTCAAGTTGTGCTGGGGTAGGTATAGGCTGGATGTTAGGAGGAAGTTGTTGGCAGAGAGAGTGATTGGCATTGGAATGGGCTGCCCAGGGAGGTGGTGGAGGCACCGTCCCTTGAGGTGCTCAAGAAAAGCCTGGATGAGGCACTTAGTGCCATGGTCTGGTTGACTGGCTAGGGCTGGGTGCTAGGTTGGACTGGATGATCTTGGAGGTCTCTTCCAACCTGCTTGATTCTATGATTCTGTGATTCTATGATTTTTAACTTCTGTATTATTTTCACTTGTGTATAATTGTAGATATCTCTCTATAATGTATCTATATACTTGTATATTGGTGCACATTGTCAATACAGCTTCATTCCTCAGCTTCCAGCTGACAGGGTTAGTCTGGTTAGTCAAGGGGTGGGGGGAACTCCCAAACCATGACAGTCCCTCACCAGCTTTCTTGTAGGCTCCCTTAAGATACTGGAAGTCCTGCCTTCCCAGCATCCTGCTTTCCTGTGGGGCCAGTTATTTATCTGGCATTGTACCCTTGCTTTCCAAAGCAATAAATTAATGCAGGATGCAGGACTTCATTAGCTGCAAACACTGTAGTCCCTTTTCCAGGGAAGAAGCCAGACATCCATGACTTATCTGCACAAGATATTCATTTCTGAGGTTCCCAGGAGGACCCACTGGTCTGCAGCAGATGGTGCACAGGACTGATGGATGCACAGGACTGGATAGCTGATTTGCCCCTCTTATCTCTGGGGATCACAGACAGCCTGGCATTCCTGTGACACTCCATTCCTGTGGTGTTGCACATCGTTAACATCAGAAAAAGCAGGAGGTACATTGAGGAGCCTTATTCAGTTCTGTCTTGTTCCATTTGTTACAGGGCTCTGGGCAACCTGATCTAGTTGCAGATGACAAGTTTGCAGATGACACTGAGCTGGGGGCAGATGTGGCTGGGTTGGAGGGTAGAAGGGCTCTGCAGTGGGACCTTGACCGCCTGCACAGATGGGCAGAGTCCAAGGGGATGGCTTCAATAGCTCCAAGTGCAGGGTGCTGCACTTTGGCCACAGAAACCGCATGCAGAGATACAGGCTGGGGTCGGAGTGGCTGGAGAGCAGCCAGACAGAGAGGGATCTGGGGGTGCTGATTGATACCCGCCTGAACATGAGCCAGCAGTGTGCCCAGGTGGCCAAGAGAGCCAGTGGCATCCTGGCCTGCATCAGGAATGGTGTGGTCAGCAGGAGCAGGGAGGTCATTCCTCAGGCCACACCTTGAGTACTGTGTCCAGTTCTGGGCCCCTCAATTCAAGAGAGATGTTGAGGTGCTGGAAGGTGTCCAGAGAAGGGCAACAAAGCTGGGGAGGGGCCTGGAACACAAACCCTGTGAGGAGAGGCTGAGGGAGCTGGGGGTGTTTAGCCTGGAGGAGGCTCAGGGAGGACCTCACTGCTGTCTACAACTACCTGAAGGGACATTGTAGCCAGGTGGGGGGTGGCCTCTTCTGCCAGGCAACCAGCAACAGAACAAGGGGACACAGTCTCAAGCTGTGCTGGGGAAAGTCTAGGCTGGATGTTAGGAGGAAGTTGTTGGCAGAGAGAGTGATTGGCATTGGAATGGGCTGCCCAGGGAGGTGGTGGAGGCACCGTCCCTGGAGGTGCTGAAGCAAAGCCTGGATGAGGCACTTAGTGCCATGGTCTGGTTGACTGGCTAGGGCTGGGTGCTAGGTTGGACTGGATGATGTCGGAGGTCTCTTCCAACCTGGTTGATTCTATGATTCTATGATTCCATTTCTGCCAGCAGCCCTAGTTTTGAAGAACAGGAGGAACAATGGAAAACCAGATCAACAGGCAGAAAAACCCCCACAACTTTAAGGCTTTGTTTTTGGAAGCTCTGAAGCTTTCACTTACGTTCCACACCTCTCTGTGTGACTCATGCAGAGAGACCCTGTCTCCTGTCTGATTTTGTTGTGGAAGCTGACAACATATCTGCTGAAGCTGGCAATGCCATGATGAAATACTGTGCTTTGATGAAGAGATTTAGTCCCTGGCAATTTTCTTTTTGTTTCCCAGCCAGCACCTCACTCCTGTCTGAGGTCAGACTAAATGATGTAATGGTCCCTTCTGGCCTTACAATCGATGGTCTGGTGGCAGGGATTCCTCTCCCTGCTGACAGGAGCGCTCGCTGCAGCTGAGACCCACCCTGGGACTAGGCTTTGGTCCTGGACAACGTCAGACTGCCAGGTGCTGTGGGACAGAGTTGACAGCGTGCACTAATGGGAAACACATCTCTTACAATGATGTTATATGAGTCTATATCTCTCCATAACAAGAACAAAAACAACGACAACAAAAAGAGCTCTCTTTAGTTCTTTGCCTCACACAGACATAGCCAAGAAACTCTCTGGTTTTACTGTAACCAATACCCATTTATTCGCGGGTGAGGGATTTGATTTGGCTTGCAGTCTTTTCTGGGACCCTGCTGTCCTAGAGCAGTATCTGAGCAGTGTGACCGTGCGGGCATATCACCAAGCGCTCTCTTCAAAACCTGTCTCTGGCAGAGGACTGCGCTGGTGGCGGACTGCACACTCGTCTGGCCTCTGACAGCCCGACCCAGACACTACCCCGACGCCCGGGTCCGTCTTTCTTGCTGCAGGGAGCGCTCCGTGCGCCGCGGCCGGGAGCACCGACCCGCTGAAACCCCCAGCACGGGACTGCTCCAGCGCCCCAGCACCTCTGCCCAGGCTTAAGCAAGGGAGCTTTCAGGTTTTGCGTTCTAGCAAACGCAAGACCAGGTTCAGAGACCCTGCGACAGATCCTCAGCAGCCTCTATCCCAAGTAAGCGGCAGCGGTAGCCAGGATCTCCTTTCACACTCGGGCAGGTGGTGCTGCCCCGCTCCCCCGCCCCGCTGCTGCCCTGCCCCGCTCCCCCGCCCCGCTGCTGCCCTGCCCCGCTCCCCCGCCCCGCTGCTGCCCTGCCCCGCTCCCCCGCCCCGCTGCTGCCCTGCCCCGCTCCCCCGCCCCGCTGCTGCCCTGCCCCGCTCCCCCGCCCCGCCGCACTCACCGCCTCGGACGCGGGGACCTGGCCAGCGCCTGCCCGCGGTGCCGGCATCACGCCGGGAAGCGGCCGGAGGAGCGCCGGAGCAGCCTGGCTGTCTCGGGAGCCGAGCCGGAGCAGAGCGAGCGGAGACCCCCGCTACCGGCTGCCTCCCACCCCTCCCCAACGAGGGAGGAGTCGCCAAACTAGGGGGACCGTCAGGATGCCGAGCTGGCCCCTGGCAGAGCAAGGCTCACCGGGAAAGGGAGGCAGAAATCAATGAGGGTAGGGAGGAATGAATTGAGAATCCCGTACGAAGAGAAACCTCTTCACGGTTCATTATTTATTGGTGATGCAGCCAAGCCCTTTCTGCTAGGATAACTACCGAGGCAGCGTGGCAGATACGAATGAAACACCCCAGAATGGCAGAAATAACCAGCACTGGTGCTGGGGAGCTGGCAGCCCGCAGGTATGAGGGATGGGGCCAAGAGACATGAGGGATGAGTGCTGCATCACCACTGGCCTGGAGATAAACGCTCTACAACACTCATCATCTCTGCAAGTGTTCCAGTTCAGCATTCTCCTGGGCACAGGTTCAGGGCATCATCCTTTTAACTGATAAGACTTGCTTGTACTTGACCATCATATTTTACAAGTGACCTGCTCTCACTGCACTGAGCTGCTTGGCAGCTACAGATGAAGTCAAGGGATTTCTTTCAAGTAATTATGAATTGTGTCCACTACCTCTTGCAGCCCAGATCATAGAATCATAGAATCAACCAGGTTGGAAGAGACCTCCAAGATCAGCCAGTCCAACCTAGCACCCAGCCCTAGCCAGTCATCCAGACCATGGCACTAAGTGCCTCATCCAGGCTTCTCTTGAACACCCCCAGGGACAGTGCCTCCACCACCTCCCTGGGCAGCCCATTCCAATGCCAATCACTCTCTCTGCCAACAACTTCCTCCTAATATCCAGCCTATGCTTCCCTCAGCACAGCTTGAGACTGTGTCCCCTTGTTCTATTGCTGGTTGCCTGGGAGAAGAGACCAACCCCACCTGGCTACAGTGTCCCTTCAGGTAGTTGTAGACAGCAATGAGGTCCCCCCTGAGCCTCCTCTTCTCCAGGCTAAACAACCCCAGCCTCTCACAGGGTTTGTGTTCCAGGCCTCCCACCAGCTTCATCGCATATCTTCGCTAGGAAAATGCATAGGAACTGCTCTTTCCCATGAGAAGGACAAGTGTCCTGTCAAATGAGGGCTGGTTAATAAGAGCTCCAGTTTGTCCTTGAGGAGAGATGAATTATCATGTCCACAATGCACTCCTTAGGGAAAACAAAACAACGAAATAACCAAGCAGACAAAACCACAATCAACAAAACAAAACAAACCCCAACCAACAAAAAAATAAAAAAAGAAGAGAAGAGAAGAGAAGAGAAGAGAAGAGAAGAGAAGAGAAGAGAAGAGAAGAGAAGAGAGGAGAGGAGAGGAGAGGAGAGGAGAGGAGAGGAGAGGAGAGGAGAGGAGAGGAGAGGAGAGGAGAGGAGAGGAGAGGAGAGGAGAGGAGAGGAGAGGAGAGGAGAGGAGAGGAGAGGAGAGGAGAGGAGAGGAGAGGAGAGGAGAGGAGAGGAGAGGAGAGGAGAGGAGAGGAGAGGAGAGGAGAGGAGAGGAGAGGAGAGGAGAGGAGAGGAGAGGAGAGGAGAGGAGAGGAGAGGAGAGGAGAGGAGAGGAGAGGAGAGGAGAGGAGAGGAGAGGAGAGGAGAGGAGAGGAAGAATGGAGAGGAGAGGAGAGGAAGAATGGAGAGGAGAGGAGAGGAGAGGAGAGGAGAGGAGAGGAGAGGAGAGGAGAGGAGAGGAGAGGAGAGGAGAGGAGAGGAGAGGAGAGGAGAGGAGAGGAGAGGAGAGGAGAGGAGAGGAGAGGAGAGGAGAGGAGAGGAGAGGAGAGGAGAGGAGAGGAGAGGAGAGGAGAGGAGAGGAGAGGAGAGGAGAGGAGAGGAGAGGAGAGGAGAGGAGAGGAGAGGAGAGGAGAGGAGAGGAAAAGAAAAGAAAAGAAAAGAAAAGAAAAGAAAAGAAAAGAAAAGAAAAGAAAAGAAAAGAAAAGAAAAGAAAAGAAAAGAAAAGAAAAGAAAAGAAAAGAAAAGAAAAGAAAAGAAAAGAAAAGAAAAGAAAAGAAAAGAAAAGAAAAGAAAAGAAAAGAAAAGAAAAGAAAAGAAAAGAAAAGAAAAGAAAAGAAAAGGAGAACCAAAATCCAACCCAACTTTTCAAAGCTACACAGATCAGAAAGGACTGGTAGATAGAGACTCCTGCAGAAGTTCCATCTAATCACAGTGACTGCCCTCAGATGCCAGTGGTACTCTCACCTTCCTGGCTCAGGCAGTGCTGAGGGCTTTTGGGTTTGTTTGCTTTTTGTCTGTTTGGATTTTTTTTCTTCCTCCTATGTTGTTTTGCTTGTTTGTTTGTTTGCTTTCCAGCTTTATTGCTGAACACGTATCTTGTATATAAAACATTAATAAAACTTCTCTTCAAGGTGCTGGGTTCCCTTCACAACACCCTCTGACAGCCTGTAAAATTCAACAGGGACATTACCCGAGGTTTGGCACCATCACTGCAACTATTGTGAAGGCTCAGTTAAGCCCTCCAGGACATGAATGCAGGCCAGCTTTTCTGGAGGTTGCAATATGTTCCCAGACAACATAACCTGGAGGGACTGATTTCTACATTTACACATTTGTTTATTATTTGATACTGGGTCAAGCTGAACAGATAAAATTACAGCTTGAGATATTCAGACAAATGAGACAGACCATTGCTTCCTGCTTATTGCTGTATAGAGCAGAAATGTTTTCCAGACCACTTTAAAGGGAAGAACTAAGCTCACTAATGCCTTAGCTGTGCCCTATCTGCATGTAAAATGCTGGAGAATTTCACAGGTGGTAACTGAAGACCACAGTGAAAGGAAGAAAATGAAAATCAAGCTCGCAAATATGGTCACCTTGTTTCTCACAATTCATATTTCTTCTGGTGCATATGCTAAGAAACACCCAAGGTTTGTTCTGCACAAAGCCTCATACGTGTTAGCAGTGCAAGATTAACTGGGATGCCCAATTAAAACAGGCACTCACCAATTAAGATAATAAAAAATTGCTGTTTGAAATTCATAACAGACTGGAAAGCTAAAGAGACACTTATGTTATCCAAGAGCTTAGCAGGCTTTCATTTGCAGATACTTAAGGAAAGAAAAAAAAGGTGAAGACACACTTTGGAACACAGCCCAGTAAAATCAGAGCAGACTGCAAGCTCCTGTGATGCTTCCTTACTACAATGCCTGCTGCTAGCCAGCCTGTTTGCTTTTGCACTCCATCTGCCATGTCTTGTACATACTGAGATGCAGGCTTTCCTTCCATTGCTTCTGTTGACGGCACCACTTGGACTGCCTGAACAATGCAGGACCTGCACTGGCATCTGGATTTTCCTTTCAGCAGGAACAGTATTTCACTGACATTCAGTCAACATTGCTCACTCACAGTATCACACAATATCACAGTATCACACAGTATCACAGTATCACAGTATCACAGTATCACAGTATCACCAAGGTTGGAAGAGACCTCATAGATCATCAAGTCCAACCCTTTACCACAGAGCTCAAGGCCAGACCATGGCACCAAGTGCCACGTCCAATCCTGCCTTGAACAGCCCCAGGGACGGCGACTCCACCACCTCCCCGGGCAGCCCATTCCAGTGTCCAATGACTCTCTCAGGGAAGAACTTTCTCCTCACCTCCAGCCTAAATTTCCCCTGGCACAGCCTGAGGCTGTGTCCTCTTGTTCTGGTGCTGGCCACCTGAGAGAAGAGAGCAACCTCCTCCTGGCTACAACCTCCCCTCAGGTAGTTGTAGACAGCAATAAGGTCTCCCCTGAGCCTCCTCTTCTCCAGGCTAGCCAATCCCAGCTCCCTCAGCCTCTCCTCGTAGGGCTGTGCTCAAGGCCTCTCCCCAGCCTCGTCGCCCTCCTCTGGACATGCTCAAGCATCTCTTACTCCCTGGAAGCTCTATGCAATACAGTAACAATAGTAGCAGTCCAAGGAATCGATAGCATTTCTCCAACCATCTGAAAAGCTGACTTGGTCTTGTTTGTCTGCTGGTCCCAAGTGAATTAGCTTGGAAGAGAACATGCATATATTCAGGTAAACAGACATATGTACAAAGCCTGTACGTATGTGCATGTCGGTGTGGTGAGACAATGACGGGTGCCTGCCCACATGCTTTCTCATGCTGCCTTCTCAGCAGAATGGGAGAAAATGTGATTTAAAAAGAACTTCATGGGTCAAGACAAAGATAGTTTAATAAGAAAAGCAAAAGCTGTGCACACAAGCAAAGCAAAGAGAAGAATTGATTCCCTGCTTCCGATTGGCAGGCAGATGTCCCTCCACTGCGTGGGCAGCAGGGTCTCAACACGCCTGATGATGGCGTGGTGACAAACGCCACAGCCACAACAGTCTGTCCCCTTCTTCCTTCTTTCCCAGAGCTTTTATTGCACGTGGTATGGCATACCCCTTTGGTCAGTTGAGGTCAGCTGTCCTTGCTGTGTCTTCTCCCCTCTTGCCCTGTTCTCAGCCTACTTGGTTTCGGGGGGTGCAGGAAAGAGAGATGAAGCCTTGACACCACGCAAGCACTGTCTGCCAGTGTTCAATACTGTCGTAGCCTCAAATGCAAAGCACAGCACCACACAGACTGTGGTGTGGAAAGTTAACTTTGTAACTTCATCCCAGCCAGACTCAGCACAATCTCCATCCCTAATTCCACACCATTTGTGCTGTGTTCAGGCCCCACATTATCCAACACCTCAAGGTATCCTTTGCCCACCCCATTCTATCTGCTTCTTATTCCTGTATTCCCCTTTTACCAACACTTATACATCATACTTGAATCTTCTTTACATCCAACAGCCAGGTTTACACACCATTAACAACTATACCCTGTTCCCTGACATATAGGGAGGTATTATTCTCCCATTCCATGGGCCTCCTCTCCAAAATGTCCTTAAGAACAGTCTGTGACCTCTGCCCCATAAAGATAATCACCCAAATGATGGGATCTTTGGGTGCCAAGATCAATTTGGGCTGGGTCATCACTCAGGTTCCTGCTGAAGCACATTCTCCATCAGTTCATAGAATCATAGAATCAACCAGGTTGGAAGAGACCTCCAAGATCATCCAGTCCAACCTAGCACCCAGCCCTAGCCAATCAACCAGACCATGGCACTAAGTGCCTCATCCAGGCTTTGCTTGAAGACCCCCTGGGACGGTGCCTCCACCACCTCCTTGGGCAGCCCATTCCAATGGGAAATCACTCTCTCTGTGAAGAACTTCTTCCTAATATCCCGCCTATACCTACCCTGGCACAACTTGAGACTGTGTCCCCTTGTTCTATTGCTGGTTGCCTGGGAGAAGAGGCCACCCCCCACCTGGCTACAATGCCCCTTCAGGTAGTTGTAGACAGTAATAAGATCACCCCTGAGCCTCCTCTTCTCCAGGCAGTTCCTGCTGCATTACTTGCATACAACTCAATTCATAATGATTGTCCCCCAGGATTAAATATCCTTCAGATACTTCATCCTTCTGCACTACCCACCAAATGCACCAGGATCCCAGAGTAAAGACAATCCCTTCAGCAGGTTTGCCTTTTACCCACAGGAGTGGCCACCCACACTACCCTTCCCAGTCACTTCCCTATGTTCACTACTGCAGGAACTGTGTCTCTTGCAGTACAACATCGCAGGACCAGGACAGCTATCAAACCCTCTGCTAAACTCTTTTTGCTTTATGTGTGTTTTCATGCCCCAGCACTCAATGTTCTCAGCAGTCTTAGATAGTTCATTGTATCATTCAGCCATTGAAGAGGCTTGTGGGGAACTGACACACCAAATCCATGCCATGGTTCTTGGCCCAGGAGTCTATGTGATTATCTGGGAAAGAAGTCCTGTTTCTCTGACTCAGTTTTGTCACCACAGAGCTTGCCCTTCAAGGCTCAAATGCTGTTTCAGGCATCAGTATGGGTTATACTGCCAGCTACACAGTGGTGGCTTCCAACACGGTGTGCATGTTACAGCACTTGTCTTGGCAGGTGGTCCAATACAGCCAAATCTTCCAGGAATTACAACATCAATAATCCAGCCACTGCCCTCTATTCTAGGGATACTTTACTCCTGTGGCTCACTTGATTAAACACATTTCACATCCAACAGTGACCTGTGTGATGGCTTCAATGGTCCAATTCATCCCTTGATCACAAATCCATTTGTATGTTGAATCTCTCTCTAGATATCCCAATGCTCATGGGCCCAACTGAGCTACTTTCCTAGCCCAGGTCCACTTCAGTTGTGGTGGCCTGCCTACCTGCTCTCTGTTTCAGTGTTCTTCAGTGGCACAGTTGTTGGGTGAGCATCTATATGACATACCTTCACAATGTTTTCCACTCAGGCAGCAATGTCTTGCTACAATGCAGCAGGACAGGCAGGTCTACCTCTGTGCTGCCAGTTGATTTCTTTCTGTTGCTGTAACCAGCTCTATGGGGCATTTGCCACCACCTCACTACACAGAGTCACTACAGAGTACTGACCACTTTCCTTGTTCAGCAATCTCAGGAGACAGCTGGATGGCTTTTACTTCTGCAAACTGACTTGACTTGCTTTTTCTAGCAGCAGCTTCAACAACTCATCATGTGGGACTCCACACAGCAGCTTTCCACTTCCACTGGTTTCTTACAACAGCACAGGATCCACTGGTATATAGATGATGCTACCTTTTACTTTCCAATAACTCATAGGGTGGTGCTTCTTGGGCAGGAGCCACGTCCTTGGGCAATGCTTGGAAATCTCTGCTTTCCAGCCAGCTTGGGATCTCTCCAAGGATTCCTGGGTGGTTGAGGTTCCTCATTCAATCTTGCTGCATGTAGTGTCAGTTGTGTGATATGTAGGGGGGATGTTCCCTTTAAACATTTGGTGTAGCACATGTAAGCATGATGATCAGAGGACCTGTGATTCTGTGCCAGCAACTTCTGAAGCAGCTCATGCCCTGCCATATGTTGCTAGCATCTCTTTAGAATTTAAGGTATAACCGATTTCATATCCTCAATAGCCCTGGCTCACAAACCCTGGAGGCAGACCTCAGATTTCTCCTGATGTTATCTGCCAGATGCTCCAGGCAATGCCAAGCAGCTTAGATAATCAAGTACAAGGACCACTGGAGCTCATGCAACAAAGGCAGCCACATCAATCCTGGAGGGGAGGAAGGAGGTGGAATCCCTCACCTGTCTTCAGGACAATTCTCTGAGCACAGGAGCCTTACCCATGCCAGGGCCATGCACATGGCTGCTGCCTTTTATCAGAACGTTCCCAGGCACAGCTAAGCACAGAGATAAGCAGCGCAGCAAAAAGCAAGAGCCGAAAGCAGCTGCTGACAAGCCCTAGGCTCTGTTACACAGTAAATCAAAGGAGCTCCATGACCCACGCAGAAACCTGCCAATGACTGGCTGCTACAGACACAGTATGTCCAGATCTATGCTGTTGTTATCTCGTGTCCCATGTTGGGCAGTAACAAAAAGGATTGTGGGGTTGATCTTGGCCAGCTGCCAAGTGCCCACCCAAATGCTTTCTCACTCTCCCCTTCTCAGCAGGACAGAGGGAGAAAAGATGACCAAAAAATCCTCATAGGTCCCAATAAAGACAGCTTTAAAAGAGGAATTTATTCCCTGCTTCCCATCAGTAGGCAGACATCCAGCCACTCGCGGGGAAGCAGGGCCTCAGCGATGCAATGGTGGCTTGGGAAGACAAATGCCACAAGCCTTCTTTTTATCAGAACAGATGTGCAGCCTCTTGGTGCTGTGCTGTTTGCTGTGTGAAGCCCTGTGGACTGGCTCAGAGGGATGGGGAGCATGGTCTGCTGAGCCCTTGGCAGGGACCCCACAGTGAATTAGTACCTTATTTCTTCAGTGTGTGAAGGGTGGTGTGCATGCCCGGGCAGCCCTGTGCGTCTCTACTCGAGAAGACACTTAGCAACAGAGAGTCCCTGACTCTTGCACTGCTCCACAGGAATGCTTTGTAGCTCAGAAAAAAGCTGCCTGAGGTGCCAGTGGGTATATGTGGGTGAAGTGACCTGCACCCATGTTGGTTTGTTCAGTCATCCAGTTGAGCTTGAGGCGCTGTCCTGGGGTTTATTTTCAAGCCTGGAGTTCACATCATCCCCGAATGCTGCACTTTGGCCACAGCAACCCCATGCAGAGATACAGGCTGGGGTCAGAGTGGCTGGAGAGCAGCCAAACAGAGAGGGATCTGGGGGTGCTGATTGATACCGCCTGAACATGAGCCAGCAGTGTGCCCAGGTGGCCAAGAGAGCCAGTGGCATCCTGGTCTGCATCAGGAATGGTGTGGCCAGCAGGAGCAGGGAGGTCATTCTGCCCCTGGACTCTGCACTGGTTAGACCACACCTTGAGTGCTGTGTTCAGTTCTGGGCCCCCCAGTTTAGGAGGGACATTGAGATGCTTCAGCGTGTCCAGAGAAGTGCGACGAGGCTGGGGAGAGGCCTTGAGCACAGCCCTACGAGGAGAGGCTGAGGGAGCTGGGATTGGTTAGCCTGGAGAAGAGGAGGCTCAGGGGAGACCTTATTGCTGTCTACAACTACCTGAGGGGTGGTTGTGGCCAGGAGGAGGTTGCTCTCTTCTCTCAGGTGGCCAGCACCAGAACAAGAGGACACAGCCTCAGGCTGCACCAGGGGAGATTTAGGCTGGAGGTGAGGAGAAAGTTCTTCCCTGAGAGAGTCATTGGACACTGGAATGGGCTGCCCGGGGAGGTGGTGGAGTCGCCATCCCTGGAGCTGTTCAAGGCAGGACTGGACGTGGCACTTGGTGCCATGGTCTGGCCTTGAGCTCTGTGGTAAAGGGTTGGACCTGATGATCTGTGAGGTCTCTTCCAACCTTGGTGATACTGTGATACTGTGATTTCTGTTCATGTCAGCTAATGAGATATGGATATGTCATAGATCATATCCTGAACTGCAGGCTATTACCTATCCTCTATCAGGCACTGCAAATGCTGTGCATCTGCACATGCTGCAGTATATCACAGCAACTGCTCAGGAACTTGAAGGTTTTGTACACGTTGGGAAAGAGGCACATCTGCACCTTTTTCTTGTCCCCAGTTCTGACTGGCAAGAGCTGCTTGCAAAAGAGTCCAGGCCCATGGTCTGCAGGGAAACAGGTGTCAGGTGGCATGTGATGAGGACTATCTGTGCCTTTAGGCCAAAAGAGCACCAGAGGAATTGCTGGTGCATCTCAAGCAGCGAGAGAGCAGGAAGGCACTTCTGGATACACTGCTGTAAGTACAGAGCATAATGCACAGCTGGATGCTCGCTGAGTGCCACATCCAGGTCTCCAGGCAGAGGAAATACCAGAGCCTTACTCAGGTGACTACTTAGCAAGGACTGCAGTGGGGAGCAGTGCTGGGGGCTGTGCCATGAGCTCTGCCCGTGGGAAAGCGGACAGAGGTGCTGGAGATGAATCACCAGCAGCACATCTGGGACTGCAGACTGAATGAGTTTAATGCAGTGTGAAAACAGAACAAAGCTGCCCCCTACACAGGAGTAATCTGTATGTTTTTTGAGGCACAGCAGGCATTTTTCAGGCAGCTGTTGAGTGTTTCACTTGGGTTTTTGCAGCGTGCTCTATGTGCAGTTTGGAGTTTGTGCCTGTGTATTTCGTTTCAGATGTGAAGGAGTAGCAAGAAAGGGGTGTCCTGTCATTTATAGGGTGCTGTAGGACTGGATTTCCACATGTACAATATTCCTGGACATGTTTTCAAAGCAGTCAGAAGCTTAAGCTCTTCTAAAGATTTCCCCAATTTAATGTTTGGTTTTGAGCCCACATGGGGTTCAAACATTTCAGCAGATCTGATTCAGAGAACAACCACTGTTTGAAGAGAAACACAAAACACAAAGTAGAAGTCCAGCATCCTGCCTGTCTGTGTGCTACAGCCTCTGCTCCAATCTCACACAGTGTGATGGAGTTGTACTGCACAACTTCTCTCTTCTCCCAGCTGAGGCAATTCATGATGGTGGTGCAAAGCTAAACCAACACATTCTGGCCAGGAGGTGTCAGGGTAACTTACTGAAACATCTGAAAGGGTGAACATAGGCAGGGAAACATATTTTCCCTCCAATCTCATTCATAAGACAAACTCAAACAGCTCTGCAGAAAGTTTTTGTAACAGTTTAGCCTGGGACTTAGGCATGGTGTGGAAATACTCAGCAGATACAGTCAGAAAGCTCTGAAAATCAGGACCTTGGTGTAGACTGAGTAGGGGACATTTGGACATGCCAGGGGCATTTGACTAAATGATCTTTAAAGGCCTTTTCCAGTTGAAACCATTCTGAGTAGGGTGAAGTCAGTAGGCTGAGCCGAAGTGTTTGCTCCTCACGTTATAAATACAACCAGACTACACCTTTGGGATTTAGCAGAGGAGGGAAGTTGAGCCAGGTGTCGCCAGGGCAGGGTGTGCAATGTGCAGTGTCTTTCCACGTCTCCTGTGCTGGGATTACAGCGGCTCGTCCTGCCCTCTAGTGCCTGCAAAGTCAGCTCCCTCTGTCCCCTCTGCTTGCCCTTGCACACATGCACACGCACTCTCAAGAGATGCTGCTGCGGCTCTGGGCAGGGACCAGGAGCTGGAAACCCCCGGGGCCTCCCATGTGCCACCGTGGATGCAGAGCCAGTCGGAAGCCCTCCGGGGAAGTGGACACTTCTTACCATAGCCACAGGGCTGGAAGGCTTCCTATTGAAAACAAAGTAAAAAATGTTTCCTCCCAGCTGACACATCCTGAATGATAAAATCCCCAACAGCTGACCCTGTCTGAGCAGCCTGCAGCACCCAAGCCTTGGCCGTGCAGAGCCACCTACAGAGGGCACCCACATGGCAGCCACACGGCCCCTCTGCCCTGGAAAGCAGCAGCCCCTCTGGAGGCTCAGATCCATATCTAAGTCTCCCCAGCTCCAGGGTGATGTCTCAAACAATGACAAGCACAGAAGTCTCTTTTTCAGAAGCATGAACAATGCCTGAATCCCTTTTGTACTTTGGACTTAGTGATGGCAGCCCAGAGGGTTTTTGGAGAGGATGTCCCTGTCCTTGCCAGTGCCTGTGCTTTTAGACAACTAGTGCAGGAGAGAGGCTGCAGTGTCTCAGCTAACACAGTCACAGTGCAGAGACCACCGCTGTGCTTTGCTTTTTAGAAGGGGCAGAAGCAAAGGCTGCCTGGGAGTGCTTTGAGAGCTGCACAGCACAACCACAGACTTTCACATGCCTCCACTGACATCTCCTGATCTGATTCCATCTACTCAAGGACACAGGCTGCTGTAACACTTGTCTTTCAGTCAAGACTGTAACTCAAGATCTTATAACTCTCTTACATCTTTCATTCCTATGTTTCATCTTGTGCAGTGATTCTGGGTTTGAATTACAGTTGTGTTTGTTTCCTTTGCTTTTTTTCCCCCCTCAGTTTAATGAGGACTCTAAATCTTATTTGTTAAAGTAGAATTTGGATAATGACAGCTGGTGTTTTATCCTAGGATATATATTGCCAATATGTACACATAAGGATCACTTCTTCATGTAGCTTTTCAAGGTGGAGGGAATTTTCTTTCATAGAATCATAGAATCAACCAGGTTGGAAGAGACCTCCAAGATCATCCAGTCCAACCTGTGCCATGTACAGGTAGTTGTCTGGGTAGCCCTTGCTCCTGGCACGAATCATAGAACCCTTTGGGTCGGAAGGGACTTTAAAGATCATCTAGTTCCAACCTTCCTACACTGGGGACACCTTCCACTAGAGCAGGTTGCTCAAGGCGCTGCCTTGAACACTTCCCGGCAGTGGGCACCGGCAAGGCCCCCAGGCAACCTGTTCCAGTGAGACAAGGCCATTGAGAAAGAAATACAATTTGGGACAGGCTGGATGGGTGGGCAGAGGCCAATGGGATGAGATTGAACAAGGCCAAGTGCAGGAATCTGCACTTTGGCCACAACAGCCCCAAGCAGCGCTACAGGATGGGGACTGAGTGGCTGAGAGCAGCCAGGACGAAAGGGACCTGGGGGTACTGATAGATAGTAGCTGAAGATGAGGCAGCAGTGTGCCCAGGTGGCCAAGAGAGCCAATGGCATCCTGGCCTGCATCAGGAACAGTGTGGCCAGTAGGACAAGGGAGGTTATTCTTCCCCTGTACTCAGCACTGGTCAGGCCACACCTTGAGTGCTGTGTCCAGTTCTGGGCCCCTCAATTCAAGAGAGATGTTGAGGTGCTGGAAGGTGTCCAGAGAAGGGCAACAAAGTTGGTGAGGGGCCTGGAACACAAACCCTGTGAGGAGAGGCTGAGGGAGCTGGGGGTGTTTAGCCTGGAGAAGAGGAGGCTCAGGGGGGACCTCATTGCTGTCTACAACTACCTGAAGGGAGGCTGTAGCCAGGTGGGGGGTAGCCTCTTCTCCCAGGCAAGCAGCAACAGAACAAGGGGACACAGTATCAAGTTGTGCTGGGGGAAGTCTAGGCTGGATGTTAGGAGGAAGTTGTTGTCAGAGAGAGTGATTGGCATTGGAATGGGCTGCCCAGGGAGGTGGTGGAGGCACCGTCCCGGGAGGTGTTGAAGCAAAGCCTGGATGAGGCACTTAGTGCCATGGTCTGTTTGACTGGCTGGGGCTGGGTGCTAGGTTGGACTGGATGATCTTGGAGGTTTCTTCCAACCTGGTTGATTCTATGATTCTATGATTCAATGAAATCAACAGGACCAAGGTTCTACACTGGGTTTGTTTCATAAGGCTGGAGGCTCCTGTCATGACTTCATATAAATCAGCCTTATTATGGCTTACTTTATCTGGATTAAAATAAATAAAAAGAACATTAAGGTGTGGCTTGGGAGAATTGTAAATGTTTTAGCTTCTTTAGTGGAATATTAAATGTCAGGTTTAGGGATTACTCATTACTGGATGTCTTGGCATATCTTTACAAGAGATTTACTATCACTAAGAGAATTGCTCTGGATATTTATGAAAAGATTTAAGCAACTGAATGCTGACTTGGATATTTGTGTTGGAAATTGTCCAAGGGGAAAGTGGTCATCTGTAAGATTTTCATTTCTGGTTTGTGCTTTACTAGCTGGAAAATCTAGTTAAGAGAGTGTCGAATTGTGTGATGGTTTGGGTGCTCTCTGCCCCCCCACACTTTAGAAATACCCAACTAGACTCAGCTGGCTCTGGGAATATAAATGAAGCTATTTATTTACAGCTGGCACAACATACAAGCAGATAGTTACAGTATATACAGTTATAGACAGAAATAGACAAGGGAAAAGGTAATACAGAAACACAACAGCCCTCCCAGAAACCTGAGTCCCCAGGAGGGGCTCCCAACTACCCCTGCACCTTCCCCCTGCCCCTCTCAACCTTACCCCAGTCCTAAGGAAGAACAGAGGTTCAGCCAAGAGGTTAAGAAGCAAAGGTGAGTGGCAGGTGAGGTTAGGGAGATGCAGCTCAAAGCCCAGCCAGAGAGTGAGAAAATGGTGAGAGTGCTATCTAATGTTTTCCTTTCTTGTTCAGCAAGACTCTGAGGGAAGCAGACATCACCATTGTTTCCCTTTCACAGCCTATGATCTAGTTCTTCTCACCAAAACATTCTAGCCTGCTTCAAACTAGCACAAATTGTTGTGTTGAAATTGTCTGTGGCATTATTTTTATTCTTAAATGGCTGTAAGAAAAACCCAATGCATTGTATCCACTGCAATAATGCAGGAGTATTTGCTCATGGAAGGTCAAGCCTATGTTTAAGAGACATTCCAAAGCTCACACATCACCTCTGATTTTCACATAACATTGAAAGTGCTGTTGAGAAAGTCCCTGTCCTCACTTGCCTGAAGTGATGTGAACAATGTACAACTTGGTCATATCAAGAATGATAGGCTCATAACAACATCTTTTTTTTTTTCCCAAGTAGAATGTGAGCAATTTATTTGCTCGCTTGGGCTATATAATTGTTACGAGACTACAAGGTCAGGCTAAGGTGGTTTAGCTCATGCTTCTTGGGATTTCACCTCTACCTGCTATCAGCTAGGTACAAGTGTATGACAAGGGGACACAGTCTCAAGTTGTGCTGGGGGAGGTATAGGCTGGATGTTAGGAGGAAGTTGTTGGCAGAGAGAGTGATTGGCATTGGAATGGGCTGCCCAGGGAGGTGGTGGAGGCACCGTCCCTGGAGGTGTTCAAGCAAAGCCTGGATGAGGCACTTAGTGCCATGGTCTGGTTGACTGGGTAGGGCTGGGTGCTAGGTTGGACTGGATGAGCTTGGAGGTCTCTTCCAACCTGGTTGATTCTATGATTCTATGATTCTATGAAAGTTACATGACAACTTACTTTTAGACATGAAAGTTACATGAGAACTTACTTTTAGATATTTTTCCTACTAAATTGTAAAAATCTCTTAAAATTAAGTTTGAATAAGGGAACCAATTCTTTCAGCCCTGATGTATGGTGCAGTCTGTGTTCTTCTGACAAAAGCTAATGGTTGTGTTTGGTGTAAAACCTCATCAATCTGTTTCTATACCCTCTCCAGACACAACATTTGAGCCATAACATTTGAGACACAGTCTCAAACTGTGCCAGGGCAGGTTTAGGCTGGACATTAGGAAGATATTCTTCACGGAGTGATTGGCATGGGAATGGGCTGCCCGGGGAGTTGGTGGAGTCACCATCCATGAGAGTGTTTAAAAGGAGGCTGGATGAGGCACTTAGTGCTGTGGTTGAGTTCATGAGAAGGGTTAGGTGGTAGGCTGGACTCGATGACCCTAGAGGTCTTTTCCAACCTGGTTGATTCTGTGATTCTGTGATTTTTTTAACAGTAACAGTAGTACAGCCACCAGAAATGCTTATTTGACTAAAAAAAGATATGTTCATGTGGACAAGCTGCACCCAAGTTGAAAAGAAGAAATAGTATAATGGCCATCTCCAAGCCACCTTTTGCAAGTGACTCTTTGCTGGTGGAAAGACAGCACTGTGCTCTGCAGTCAGCCTGGCTGTCACGTTCCTGTGGCTGAATGGGAGTTATTTAAGTTTGTTTTAACTTAAAGATAGCAATAGCAGAATCTGGAACTCCTTACGTGGGTATTGCTGGTGTTTGAATTGCTTTCTCAAATGGCCTATCTGGTTTATTCTGTCAGCAGAGGAAGGCCAGAGCTCCATGGTTTCTTCTTTAGTTTATAGGAGTGGCAAAGCTTTTGGCTTGTGGCCACCTACAGAATTACAGACTATCAATATTTAAATACAGCAAACTAATTAAAAAAATACAGGCATAGGCCAGTGCTCAGCTAGACAATGTGGCACTGTGCAAACAAACAGCAAAGCATCCTTAATCATAGAATCATAGAATCAAGCAGGTTGGAAGAGACTTCCAACATCATCCAGTCCAACCTAGCACCCAGCCCTGTCCAATCAACTAGCCCATGGCACTAAGTGTCCCATCCAGTCTTTTCTTGAACACTTCCAGGGGCAGTGCCTCCACCACCTCCCTGGGCAGCCCATTCCAATGCCAATCACTCTCTCTGCCAACAACTTCCTCCTAACATCCAGCCTAGACTTTCCCCAGCACAACTTGAGACTGTGTCCCCTTGTTCTATTGCTGGTTGCCTGGCAGAAGAGGCCAACCCCACCTGCCTACAATGTCCCTTCAGGTAGTAGTAGACAGCAATGAGGTCCCCCCTGAGCCTCCTCTTCTGCAGGCTGCACACCCCCAGCTCCCTCAGCCTCTTCAAAGAGGGTTTGTGCTCCAGGCCTTTCACCAGCTTTGTTGCCCTTCTCTGGACACCTTCCAGCACCTCAACATCTCTCTTGAATTGAGGGGCCCAGAACTGGACACAGCACTCAAGGTGTGGCCAGACCAGTGCTGAGTACAGGGGAAGAATAACCTCCCTTGTCCTACTGGCCACACTGTTCCTGATGCAGGCCAGGATGCCATTGGCTCTCTTGGCCACCTGGGCACACTGCTGGCTCATCTTCAGCCTACTCTCTATCAGTACCCCCAGGTCCCTTTCCTCCTGGCTGCTCTCAGCCACTGAGCCCCCAGCCTGTAGTGCTGCTTGGGGTTGTTGTGGCCAAAGTGCAGAACCCTGCACTTGGCCTTGTTCAGTCTCATCCCATTGGCCTCTGCCCACCCATCTAGCCTGGCCAGGTCCCTCTGCAGGGCTCTCCTACCCTCCAACAGATCAACACCTGCTCCTAGCTTGGTGTCATCTGCAAACTTACTGATGCTGGACTCAATCCCCTCGTCCAGGTCATCAATAAAGATATTGACCAGGACTGGGCCCAGCACTGATCCTTGGGGAACACCACTAGTGACAGCTGCCAACTGGATGTGGCTCCATTCAGCACCACTCTCTGGGCTCTGCCATCCAGCCTTCCATCCCTCAATCAGACAAGAAAGACCAGAGGTGTACAGAGTATAAGGAGACTGTGTTAACGTATCACAGGAGTTTGATGCAAGAATTACAGTCCATAATTTATTGAAGATGGTGAAAAACACCCACAGCAAATGAAGGACAGTTAAACATTGAGATGGCCACACTGGGTCAGAACAACAGCATTTCTGGTCCAGTTCAGGACTGTCTTCTAGAGCAGACAACAGGAATCGCCTAATGACAGCGTGGAGACAGGAGAGGCTGCTCCCCAAATTGCTTCCGCAGGATGCGGATTTGCACCTCAAAGAGTTCCTGAATCAGAGGTGTTTGTGTTTAACATGGATTTTTCCTCCATGATTATGCCTAATTGCTTTTTGAACTTCTGGCAACCTCGATCTCCTGTATCAATAAGTTCCAAGATCTAATTGTTTTGCGTGACGAGGTACCTTCTTTTGAACCTATTCACCTTACAATTTGATTTGATGATTCCTCTATCCACCTAGCTGCTGAGTATCTCAGGAAATACTTCTCCTTGAATCCAGAGGAAACTGTGAAAAAAAAAAAAACCATTAAAAAATACATTTTAAAAACCTATATATATATATATACATATAAAAGAAACTTCATTTTGGGACTTGTGGTGCTTGGGGGTTTAGGGTGAACTTTGTAGAGTAAAGATATTGGTTGGACTTGGTGCTCCTGAGGGTCTTTTCCAACCTGAATGCTTCTGTGATTCTGTGAAATCATATCACAGAATATACCTGGTTGGAACAGAGCTCAAAGATCATCCAGATCAACATACAAAATACACTGCATGGTATCTTCCCAAATATCAAAAGCATATTCTCTATTAAAATATCTCCACTTGAGAACAACAAAAAAAAGCAAACTTTGATGATCCTTATCTGAGATGACAGCAGCAATGCAGGATATGAAATTAGTAAGGTGAGACTGTGTATTACATAACTGTTGTGCATAGTTTAAGCAAGTAGGAACACATTTTCTAAGTGACCCACTGCACTTCTAGCACTTGAAGTCCTGGATAGAGTCAATAACTTGGCTTTTTAAAGACATTTTTCTGTCTTATGTTAAATATAAAGCAAAATCCTACAAAAAGAAGACTTTGCTTTCATGAGTTGCTTATTTTAATACAGAGGAAGGTAAGGAGAGACCTCATTGCTGCCTACAGCTGCCTGAAAGGACATTGTGGAAAGGCTTTCTTCTCAGAGGTAACTAGTGATAGAAGAGGGAATGGCCTCAAGCTGCAACTGGGTGGATTTAGACTAGATATTAGGGGAAAAAAATTGACTGACAAGAGTGGTCAGGCCTTGGAATGGGCTGCCCAGGGAGGTGATTGAGTCACCAACCCTGGATGTGTTTAAAAGCCGTTTGGATGTGGTGCTTGGGGATATGGTTTAGGGTAAATCTTGCAGAGTAGGGTTATCAGTTGGACTTGGTGACCCCGAGGGTCTTTTCCAACCTGAATGCTTCTGTGGTTCTTCTCCACTCACCCGTGTATGATGCATCTCCATCTTTCCCAGAGGGAGACGGGAATAAAAGAACACCTTGCCTTATGTTTCTCCATTGCTGGATGTGAGTTTATCTACTTCTTGTGCATGTTGTTATAGAACTGGGAGACCTGAGCATTGAGACCTCATACAGGGCAAGCCCACAACTTTTCAGAAGAATCTTACCCAGAAAGGGCTTGGCCCTAAAGTACATCTGAAATAATGTTCTGTCACAGCATGGTTTAGCTTAACGAAGGAGAAACAGGAGAGTATAAGCCAACACATTAAGCATTATAACTGGGCTGGTAACAGCCCATCCCAGGGCTCAAACAGATGCACAATGTTTTGAACACATGTGCAAGACATTACTGGCAGGAACAGTTTGTCATGATGGCATGACACTGGCTACCCTCAGAGACCCCTTAGAGAGGGCTTGAAGTAGATAGAATCATAGAATCAACCAGGTTGGAAGAGACTTCCAACATCATCCAGTCCAACCCAGCACCCAGCCCTAGCCAGTCAACCAGACCATGGCACTAAGTGCCCCAGCCAGGCTTGGCTTCAACACCTCCAGGGGCAGTGCCTCCACCACCTCCCTGGGCAGCCCATTCCAATGCCAATCACTCTCTCTGCCAACAACTTCCTCCTAACATCCAGCCTAGACTTCCCCCAGCACAATTTGACACTGTATACTTTAAAGGCAGAAGCTTCCTCTTGGAAGTGCTCTATGCCAGGCAGGGTGGGACTCTAGTGGAAGGTGTCCCTGCGCACGGCGGAGGGGTGTGTGGGGTGTGTGTGTAACTAGATGATGTTAAAGGTCTCTTCCAACCCATACCATTCCATGGTTCTATAAGGAGTCTCCTAGTCCTTGCGGGCCGATGAAGTGCCAGGGCCAGACAGCAAGGGCCTGAGGGCGCGGCGCCCTGTCCCGGAGCCTCTCCCGAGGGAGGGAAACGCACGCAGGCGGCTCCTGGGGCGTGGGCCGGGCCGCAGCAGGCGCCCCGCACCCTGCCGCGCCGCTCCGCCGCACCCCTGCGCGCCGCTCCGCCGCACCCCTGCGCGCCGCTCCGCCGCTCCCTGCCCGCGCAGGGCACCCCGGGCCGCGAGCTGCTATTTATAGCGCGCTATTTCCGTCGCGCTCGGCCATTGGCCGCGCTCGCCTGACGACACCGCTCCCGCGGGGCGAAGTCCCTCCGCGCCCCGGCCCCGGGGTGACAGGGGCGGCGGCCGCGCGGTGGCGTCAGCGGCGCTCCGCGCTTGCGCAGGCCGCGCCGGGAGGGGCGCCCCGTCCGCAGCGCCGGGGCCGGGCGCTGGGGCTGGGCGGCGCTGGTGTTGGGCGCCCCTGGTGTTGGGCGCCCCTGGTGTTGGGCGCCCCTGGTGTTGGGCGCCCCGTGGGGGAGCTTCCAGCGGTGGCGGCCGCTCCGCCACAGCCTCTGGCCTGGGGAGAAACTCTGGCTTTCTTCCCCGGTGGAGGTGGGGCAGACTTGAGTCGTCCTTGCCCCGAGGTCCCCTGCCGCCTCCCGGCCTTTCAGCTCGCCAAAGTGGCGGTGGGCATGAGAGGATGCTCCCGTTGAAGACAGGCAAAGGGCTGTTGCCGGCGGTGCCGCAGGCTGAGGGTGGAGTTCCCAGGGGTCTGTTGTCTTGCGGGAATCATCCTTGGAGTTCTCAGGTGTAGCTCCTGGGAGGATACAGAGGTCAAGCTACACGGAGAAGGGTGCTAGGAGATACACACACCCCACACGGCCCTGTTCTGCAGCCAGTGGGTTGGAAATGCAGCAGCATATTGGTGTGGGCCTGAAATAGCATTTGTGTAAGCTCTTTGCCATCTGAATCTGCACAGGCAAGACCTGTGTTAATCTGGAGCCCGAGCCAAAACACTCCGGGCAGTTTCTGCCAGGTGATAGGCCTATCACATGCTAAGAACAGACGAGGAGGGAAGGACTCTGCAATCTTGGCTGCTAACAGCTGTAGTAAAATACTTGGTGGAGCTCTGGTTTAGTTCACACCATCTCCTGCTCGAGGCCATGCTTTGGTCAGGTGGAGCTCTGATGTGGTTTATCCAACTGTGAGAAATACATATTTGATCCGATCAATTCGTGGCAAGAGGCCACAGACAGGGAGGAAGGGAGGGTTTGAATGGAGCTGCACTCCTCCTTGCACAACCATCACAGAAGCATACACTTGGCTTAAGATAACAGCAATACATAATTAGAAGCTAGAAAGCTTGGTGGAGGAGTGAGGCAGGTGGAAGAGACAGCCTTTGGCACGAGCAAACAGAGGACTAGTTTGGAGTTCAAGGAGGGGACACTTGAGGAAGACCCCTTACTTCATCCCTGAAGACCACCAGAGAGACCGCCGAGTTAAAAGAGACATGCGTGGAAGAGACACCTCCCATTCTTGGAATTGATAAGCAAAACCCAACCTGTTCTTAGAATTAGTAATGAAACTTGAGACTGTGTCCCCTTGTTCTGTTGCTGGTTGCCTGGGAGAAGAGGCCACCCCCCACCTGGCTACAATGCCCCTTCAGGTAGTTGTAGACAGCAATGAGGTCACCCCTGAGCCTCCTCTTCTCCAGGCTAAATACCCCCAGCTTCCTCAGCCTCTCCTCATAGGATTTGTGCTCCAGGCCCCTCACCAGCTTTGTTGCCCTTCTCTGGACACCTTCCAGCACCTCAACATCCTTCTTGAATTGAGGGGCCCTGAACTGGACACAGCACTCAAGGTGTGGCCTGACCAGTGCTGAGTACAGGGGAAGAATAACCTCCCTTGTCCTACTGGCCACACTGTTCCTGATGCAGGACAGGATGCCATTGGCTCTCTTGGCCACCTGGGCACACTGCTGGTTCATCTTCAGCTTACTATCTATCAGTACCCCCAGGTCCCTTTCCTCCTGGCTGCTTGTGCCATGGTCTAGTTGATTGGTTAGGGCTGGGTGCTAGGTTGGACTGGATGATCTTGGAGGTCTCTTCCAACCTGGTTGATTCTATGATTCTATGTAATAGAATAGGATATAAAAAGAGAAAACTGCAAACAAAAGGTGTGTGATAGGGCAGAGCAGAGCCTCCCTGTGCACCCAGGTCTGTACATTGCTTGATTCCTGCAACTCCCTTAAAGCCACTTTATGCCTGTTACTTATAACACAATTCAGAAGCTGCTTGTGTTGCATTTTAAAAATCATTCTCACAAGCATTGTTTAAACTAAAGATTTTGCTACTGGTTGCTTGATAGTACTTTGTAGTTTCTACAGAGGAGCCCTGACTATACAGGTGTTTACACATGTATTTATATAGGAAGCACTGCTGAAAGAAAGAGAAATGCAATCCTCTCAGCATCTGTTGCCAACTAACTTACTGAAAGAAAACAGTTTCTTCCAGAAGATGATTCACTCAGGAATTTCCATATTCTCTGCCATAGGGTTTCCCAAGCTGTCACTTAAGTATCACTATCAAGCCATATATCACAGTATCACAGTATCATCAGGGTTGGAAGAGACCTCACAGATCATCAAGTCCAACCCTTTAGCACAGAGCTCAAGGCCAGACCATGGCACCAAGTGCCACATCCAACCTTGCCTTGAACAGCTCCAGGGACGGCGACTCCACCACCTCCCCGGGCAGCCCATTCCAGTGTCCAATGACTCTCTCAGTGAAGAACTTTCTCCTCACCTCCAGCCTAAATCTCCCCTGGCATAGCTTGGGGCTGTGTCCTCTTGTTCTGGTGCTGGCCACCTGAGAGAAGAGAGCAACCTCCTCCTGGCCACAACCTCCCCTCAGGTAGTTGTAGACAGCAATAAGGTCTCCCCTGAGCCTCCTCTTCTCCAGGCTAACCAATCCCAGCTCCCTCAGCCTCTCCTCGTAGGGCTGTGCTCAAGGCCTCTCCCCAGCCTCGTTGCCCTTCTCTGGACACGCTCAAGCATCTCAATGTCCCTCCTAAACTGGGGGGCCCAGAACTGAACACAGCACTCAAGGTGTGGTCTAACCAGTGCAGAGTACAGGGGCAGAATGACCTCCCTGCTCCTGCTGACCACACCATTCCTGATGCAGGCCAGGATGCCACTGGCTCTCTTGGCCACCTGGGCACACTGCTGGCTCATGTTCAGGCAGGTATCAATCAGCACCCCCAGATCCCTCTCTGTCTGGCTGCTCTCCAGCCACTCCGACCCCGGCCTGTATCTCTGCATGGGGTTGTTGTGGCCAAAGTGCAGCACATGGCACTTGGAGCTATTGAATGCCATCCCCTTGGACTCTGCCCATCTGTCCAGGCAGTCATGGTCCCGCTGCAGAGCCCTTCTGCCCTCCAACCCAGCCACATCTGCCCCCAGCTTAGTGTCATCTGCACACTTGCTGATGACTGACTCCATGCCCTCATCCAGATCATCTATGAAGATGTTAAAGAGGATGGGGCAGCATCCTACAGACTCACATAACATTTCATAGAACTTGGCACTTCCATCACTGTTGATCTGATTTGGAAAATGAAACTGAGGAATCTCTTGCCTCACATGCAGAGGTGATTACAAGTCCACTGAAGCCTATGAGAGTCTTTTCAAGAATTTGAGGACACGCCCTCAGTATATAAAGGTTTGTGCAATTTATTGTAAAGCCCACTGCTGAATTGCCTTCACTGCAGAAAAAGCTTTAGGAGGGAGCAGAAAATAAAGTATGCAGGCTTAATATAGATCTGCCTTATATCCAGTTAGCTCTATCCACATCGTGTTTTGAGTGGCTTCATCCAGACAAAAATGAAATTAGATTCCAGTTTTACAAGAATCCTAAAGATCTTCTACAAAGATTTCTTGGAAAGTCAATATTCACAGACATGAAAGTTCCTAAGTGGAACATCATTTCAGTGTTGTTCCTCAAGTTGTTTTGAGAAGATCCAGGTGTCCCAAATGCTTCAATCAAATAAAATTTAAGAAGGTATTTGGAATTGTGTTATCAATTTATAAATCCATCTGTCAGCTAAGGTCTCACAAAAGCTTGTATTTGGATGCAAAGATTTTATTGCCTTTGAGCTATCAGTATCAACTCTGATAACTGGAGTACTTCTGCTAATATTTGGAGAATAAACTGTGGCTGCTGGGGTTATTCTCTGTCACTGGAGTGAACTGAAAGACTCTCCAGGCTCTCATCTGATTTAAATTGGAACTTGTGCCAAAAGCAAAATGCAAGTATTCTCTCACAGTAAAACAAAGAAACTGCATTGTTAGTGCAGGTATTGGTTTATGAGGGTATTATCACTTAAGAGCAGTTTTGCCACCACCACTAGTCAAGAGCATCATCAAGGAATGCAACTGAGTTTTACGGTCACTGAATCTCACCTGCTGTGCGTTGGAAAAGAAGATCTGTGAGTGGTATGTAAGAATTACACAGAGCAAATTTCTGCCTTGTCAATGCCTTAGCCACCAGTGCACTAGTGTAGTGCATTGCTCAGTGTTTTCAGACTCCAGAATAACAACAAATGAAGTGTAACTGTTAAGGAACAGTATATAATTGAGGGAAGTTTGAGGAGGAATTTGCAGTCGTGAAAGGTGCTAATTTTATGTTACAGTTGTTAACATGGTTTCATGATGGATTGCATAAAATCAGATAGAATCATAGAATCATAGAATCAACCAGGTTGGAAGAGACCTCCAAGATCATCCAGTCCAACCTAGCACTCAGCCCTAGCCAGTCAACTAGACCATGGTACCGAGTGCCTCATCCAGGCTTTTCTTGAAGACCTCCAGGGACGGTGCCTCCACCACCTCCCTGGGCAGCCCATTCCAATGCCAATCACTCTCTCTGCCAACAACTTCCTCCTAACATCTAGCCCAGACTTTTTCCGGCACAACTTGAGACTGTGTCCCCTTGTTCTGTTGCTGGTTGCCTGGGAGAAGAGGCCACCCCCCACCTGGCTACAGTGCCCCTTCAGGTAGTTGTAGACAGCAATGAGGTCACCCTTGAGATACTACTTGTCTTGTTATCAAACCATTTGTGTTGCACAAGGAGGGGTAGACTGAGCAGTAGTGTCTGCCTGTGCATTTAAAAAGAGTCATGTAGAGGAGTGCTTAAATGAAATGAATTTGCCACACGCAGAAGATTTCTTGCCAGGATGATCAAATTCTTGCCAATTTAATGAGAGGATGAAAATCCATTTGGAAAGCCAGTCTTGTTGCAAATGTTGCTGCACAGGAAAATAACTGCACATTTTACCATGAAAAGATGAGCTCCAGAGTTCAGGGAAACGGTGCACAATTTTGCAGGAGGAAGCACAGAGGTCATTTTGTGTATGCTCATTAAGGAAAGGAATTGCACCGGAATGTGGGAGGGTAGAGAGTAAAAATGCAGAGCTCCTGTGTCTGCAAGAAAACAGGGCAGTATGTATGCCACAGTGACTTAGAATGTACAGACTCCATACTGAAATTACTCTAAAACTGTTAAGGATGAAAATTAGTTTTGCTGCGGATCGCAGTCACTTAGAAGTTGTCTGTCAGCTCTCCCCAAACTGATTAGTCAACTATTAGCCTTGAGCATGCTGGACCCATGCTCCAGTTCAGCAACACTCTGACGTTACATGCACAGAGTTAAGCAGGTACTGTCATTTCACTGAGTCCTAGAGGATGCTGGTTTCAAGGATGACCCAAAGTCTGTTGCCTCGCAATGAGGTATGTGCCTTACTGCAGGATCCCAACGAACAGTTCAGGTACGTGCTTTAGGGCAAGACAAGCCTGCATCTCTGAGGAGGCCCTTGCAGGCACCAGACTCCTCCTGGATCAGCTACATTTGCTGTTCAGCAGCAAAACTGCACAGTGATAAACACTGCTATGTATGTACAGAAAGACACAATTGAGAAATGGCATTTGAAACCTGCTCTGCGATTGAAGAAACAAGAACAGAGTAAAAGCTTTCTTCATTCAGAGGCAGATATAACAGCAGGATGTAGGGGGTGCAGCCTGAACATGAGCCAGCAGTGTGCCCAGGTGGCCAAGAGAGCCAGTGGCATCCTGGCCTGCATCAGGAATGGTGTGGTCAGCAGGAGCAGGGAGGTCATTCTGCTCCTGTACTCTGCACTGGTTAGACCACACCTTGAGTGCTGTGTTCAGTTCTGGGCCCCCCAGTTTAGGAGGGACATTGAGATGCTTGAGCGTGTCCAGAGAAGGGCAACGAGGCTGGGGAGAGGCCTTGAGCACAGCCCTACGAGGAGAGGCTGAGGGAGCTGGGATTGGTTAGCCTGGAGAAGAGGAGGCTCAGGGGTGACCTTATTGCTGTCTACAACTACCTGAGGGGTGGTTGTGGCCAGGAGGAGGTTGCTCTCTTCTCTCAGGTGGCCAGCACCAGAACAAGAGGACACAGCCTCAGGCTGTGCCAGGGGAGATTTAGGCTGGAGGTGAGGAGAAAGTTCTTCACTGAGAGAGTCATTGGACACTGGAATGGGCTGCCCGGGGAGGTGGTGGAGTTGCCATCCCTGGAGCTGTTCAAGGCAGGATTGGACGTGGCACTTGGTGCCATGGTCTAGCCTTGAGCTCTGTGGTAAAGGGTTGGACTTGATGATCTGTGAGGTCTCTTCCAACCCTGATGATACTGTGATACTGTGATTATTTATGAATCTAATTTTTGAAGAGAATTTTAAGGTGTTAATGAGAAATCACTTTTAAGGCTGGTAAGTAACAGTGGTTCCTTGGGTTTCCTTTCTTACCATTTTGGTTTCAGGTGCTTATCTTGGACCTGATCCTGACTGAAATCCATGAGAGTTCTGGACTAAGACCAGTACCTCCCTAAAGCTGTATTCAAACTGCATGAAGCAGAACTCCTGTGGAAATAACAGAAACACTGAATTTAGTAGATTCTATTGAAGGATTTTCAGTTCTTCAATATTTTCAATAACAACATGCATTTATTTTTACACTGCTGCAGGCTGGTAGCAGTGTTTTCTGGGCATGGACCAAAAGTGTTTGGTCTTCTCCAAAGTGTTGTGTTTGCTCACCTGAATGTGCCACTATTCCCATAGAAATGCAGTACTTAATGTGATTCAAGTGTTTGCACAGCACTGTTGTAAAGCAGGCAGTAAATGACTTCCTTTATGGATAGACCTGTGGGTACATTCTGCTCACTGCTGTATTAACTGAATATTAATAATGAATTAAAAAACAACATGAAGAAGAGTAAACCAACTTGGCTGCTAGGACAATGTGATTGTCTGCTGGCTGCTATAGCAGGCCCTTTCTATGCCACTTGTACTGCCTTGTATGTGTGCTCTAGTGAAGGTCCTTCTGAGTCCTGCAGCAGCCTGTTCACATTACAGGATCACAGGATGTCAGGGGTTGGAAGAGACCCAAAGAGATCATCAAGTCCAACCCCCCTGCCAGAGCAGGTCCATACAATCTAGCTCGGGTCAGAGAGAAACACATCCAAACCGGCCTGAAAGTCTCTAAAGAAGGAGAGTCCACAGCCTCTCTGGGAGAACACTTAGAGCCAGCTCACACTGTTTGCAGAACTTAAGTCTTCATTCCTAAGGTGCAACCTTTTTAGTAGGGCCTAGATGAACAATTCCAAGTAACCTTCACCTGATAAACCTTCTTCCTGGTTGACAGCTGCCCTTTGATGAGTGTTTCTAGCAAATTCCGGAAGAGCCACACCTTACTTCCTTACTGTGAACAGGGATCACTCTACACTACACTGAGCTGAGCTGAGGAGTGAGGGCTCAAAGCTAAATGAAGAAAGCTGAGAGGAGCTGAACAATGAGGTGGCTTGAAGGGCAGTGTTGATGGGCTGTGAAAAGAAACAGCAGGCACTAGGTGTGCAAGTATTGAAAAAGGATCTTTGAGTAGAAAACTGCAAAAGTAATTTCTCCAAGCTGAACAACCCCAAATCTCTTAGCCTGTTCTCATAGGGGAGGTGCTCCAGCTCCCTGATCATCTTTCTGATCTGAAAATTCTTGAGCAGGTCTATGTCTTTCTCACATTGGAAGCCCCAGAGCTGAACAGGTGTGGTTTCATGAGAGCGGAGTAGAGGCGGAAGCAGCACATCCTTTGATCTGCTGGCCACATTGCTCTTGATGCAACCCAGGATGCAACTGGCTTTCTGGTTCCAAGCACACATTGCTGGCTCAACACTTGAAAGTCCTTCCCCATAGGGCTGCTCTCAATCCAGTCATTTCACAGCCTGTTTTTGTGCTTGGGATTGCCCCAGCCTAGATGCAGGACCTCACACTCAGCCTTGTTGATCCTCATGAATTTGCACTCCCCTTGCCTCCCAGACCTCACAGGTTGGTGTTGTTGGTTGTAGGACAAGGGAGGTTATTCTTCCCCTGTACTCAACACTGGTCAGGCCACACCTTGAGTACTGTGTCCAGTTCTGGGCCCCTCAATTCAAGAGAGATGTTGAGGTGCTGGAAGGTGTCCAGAGAAGGGCGACAAAGCTGGTGAGGGGCCTGGAACACAAACCCTATGAGGAGAGGCTGAGGGAGCTGGGCCTATTTTGCCTGGAGAAGAGGAGGCTCAGGGGTGACCTCATTGCTGTCTACAACTACCTGAAGGGACATTGTAGCCAGGTGGGGGTTGGTCTCTTCTCCCAGGCAACCAGCAATAGAACAAGGGGACACAGTCTCAAATTGTTCCAGGGAAAGTCTAGGCTGGATGTTAGGAGGAAGTTGTTGTCAGAGAGAGTGATTGGCATTGGAATGGGCTGCCCAGGGAGGTGGTGGAGGCACCGTCCCTGGAGGTGTTCAAGAAAAGCCTGGATGAGGCACTTAGTGCCATGGTCTGGTTGACTGGCTAGGGCTGGGTGCTAGCTTGGACTGGATGATCTTGGAGGTCTCTTCCAACCTGGTTGATTCTGTGATTCTAAAAAAAACCACCAAAACCAGCCCCACAAAAAAACAAAACCCAAAAGAGAATCATTACATTAAAGATCAGATTTAAGGGAACTTGTGGTTTTAAACAATTTGTCCTGTACCTCTTTCCAGGTCAAACAACATGCATAGGCATTTAGCTTGAGGTGACAATTTAACAAGGCAACTGTTGCTGACCAGAATCACTTCAAGTTCCCCTAACTGTCTCAAATTTTTATGATTTCTGACTTGCTCCACTTACGTCATCTCAAGCTTTCTAAAAGAACTCAGAACTCACTCTTCCACCTCTACTCATGTTTAAATCAGATTTTACAAGAAATCAGGCAATAATGCCATGGCAAAAAGTAGCAGAATCAGACTGGTAGCCTCTATTTCCAGACTGGCAAGCACAAACTCTTAATCTAACCTGTGATAAGGTCCATACACAGCTGGTTTACTGCCACCCTGATTTTGACCTCGCACAAGTGCAGAAGAATTTCTGACTTTGTGCCTGTGCACTTCGTGCAAGTCTTTGGATAATACTTCAACTGTGAACACAGATCAAGGTTATCATTTCACATTAACAAGGGTTGGCTGAGAGAGTAATCTAAAGTAACCAATTAAGTATTGCAGTGGGAGCCTGTCATAATGAAGTCATGGAATTTTCTCCACTAAACCTCTCAGTTACAAGCTTGGTCTGCCTGTCTTGACTCTGAAGGGGTCAAGATGACATTGAGGCAGGACTGCAAGCTTGAGTCCTGTGGGACTTACAGGCATCATTAGTTTGCATTGAAACTAGTTGCAGCTTTCATTCTCATGTCTACAAGTTTCACTGCAGCTTAATTTCCTATAAATGGGTTCCATAGAATTATATAGTCTAAAAATTACTCAGTTGCTTTTTCCCTGGTGTTCTAAGATTGCTTACAGGATGGGTAATGGATATGTAGCATTGCATTCCTTCTCAAGGGACAAAGAATCAGGCTACCAGAAGAGCAAGGAAATAACCTGAATTCAGATTTCATCCCTGCAGTGTACTTACTTGTCAGTATGAGTTCTGCTGTTTGGCAGTTCTTAGGGATACTCATTATAGAATAAATTGTTTAACCACAGGTAGTTGCTGCAGTTGCTTTTCCCACACATTAAAAATTTAAACAAGAATTTTATATCTGAAGTTAAAAGAAAACAATCTCAGAATTTTACAGCCGTGGTAAAAATCAGTGGTTAGGTATTTTAGAGCCAGGAAAGATGATTTTGATTACAAGCCTCGTCTAACATGAAATTCAGGTTGGCAGTCAGGAATTTTGCTAACTTTTGTTTAAGCTTTGTTTGAGTTGGATTGTCCTGCTGAAATTTAACACCTGCAAAAGCAAACAAAACTTCTTCTTCTAATTTAAGCCATTATTTACTCACCATTGCTGTGTGGTGACATTTGAAACACAACACTCAATTGCTGCCTGAAGCACTGAAAAAAGAGATCTTTTCATATAATACATTGTCCACCATAAGGAAAATCTTATTTGTAACAGCACCACTATTTCAGAAGTCCATAGCACTGCACTAATGCTATTGCATGCTGCATTTTAAGGTGATGCCTGTAAAGAGGGTTTTTTCATTACTTTTTTTTCTAAATAAGGGTGCAGACTGAACTCTGATACAAGAAAGAACTTTGTGCAAGAGTCTGTACTGTTATCTAAAGAATATTGTTTCTTATCTCTGTATTCATACAGCACAGCTAAACCCACTACAGTGATGAGTGAGCAATTAATTTCAAGCAACAGGGGTGGAGAGTATTGCTAGGAATGCAATGCAGGACAGGAAGAAGCACATTTAGGTATCAGAAAAGATAATGCAGTAGGAAATTATTCCTTGCTGTGCCACTTCTTGCTCATTAGACAGCCTCCTAAAGGGATTGGGAGAGTTCCCATCAATTTGAACACAACTGGGAAAACTGCTGTGTTGCTAGAGATGGTTGTGCTTGGAGAGAAATTGCATGGGTGAATGCTTTTGTTAGTCCTGTCCACACTTCTTTCTGCAAGCACCTTTGGTGTACCTCTCCAGGATGTCCCTAAACTCTCCCAGGTACATTGGCACTGTGGAGGGTGCCCTGCTATAAGACAGGTGGCTTTTTCTTTGCAAGCCATTACTCCACCCTGTGAATCAGCTGCACAGGCATACTCTCTTCTTGTCATCTCTAAGGCCTTTTTGGCATTGTCCTGCCTTGCAGTGTCAGGCAGGTGAAGGGAAGTTAGGCCAGTGGCCAGGACTCCTTTTTTCCTCACTGCTGTCCTGCTTGTCAGAGCAGCCATGAAGGGCTGGGCAGGGAAACTGCCCCACAGTCCTGGCCTGCCAGATCTGCATGGAGTGGGACAAGGTGTGTTCCCACAGACAGTGGGGAAGAGGCCACTTGTGGCCCTAGCCCCAGAGCACTCTGAACTGAGGCTGTGCGTGGGCTGACTGAGCTTCAATACAGCATCAAAAAGGTGGCCCTGTTACTCAGTACATACTCAGTACTCAGCCTGCTATGAAGCCCTTCTTGTAACAAGACCCCAAGTGCTCACAGCCTTTGGCCCTAACACTGAATACTGCAAGAGGTCCATAACTGGCATTGTACTATCACCTGCCCTGGCAGGCAGAGCACAATAAAGAACAACAAATCAGGGCAGTCCGTTTTCTGATAGGAAAATGCCACATAGGACATTGTTGCATTCCTTAGAGTTGGTAAAGTTCAGCCATATCTACAAGATGTTTCCAGTTCTCATGCTCCTGATCTTTCTCAGATCCAGAACTGAGAGGCAGCTGGCTTTGGGAATAAGGCAAGACAAGTCTGTGACAGTCTCTGTTGGACATATGTTTTGCCAAGCCACTCCAAGCAATGTCCATGAGACCAAATAACATTTAGTTGGGAAACCCAACTTGGACACAGAAACACTGCTTCATGTCTGATTGCTGCAGTGACAATGTTTTTCCTACTCTAAGATAATTAAATGTACTGAATAATTATCATGAACCACTAGGTCTGGAGTCACTGGATCCTCACCCTCAATTGATACTAAGTGGAGAGACAAGACACCCTGTTTCTGGAGTCCAGAAGCACCTCGCCCTTCTCCTCCCACACTGTAAGCACTTGAAGGTCAAAACAGAGCAGTGGACCAACAAATCTGGCTCCGAAGGCATTGACAGCAATTGCTGAGAGGTCATGCAGATGAAACCATGGCGTAGAAGATGATCCTAAGTTGACATGGTTTAGATTTCCACCCCCCTCATCTTACCTTTGTCTTTTATTAAAAGAGAACAAACAATTCATCATGCCACCTTTAAAAGATAATCAGCTTATTAATGAAGTGAAACACTGAGCTCTGCCTAGGATCAAATCAAGTCAGTGTGCAATCCAGATTACATTTGGGGCAGCACTTCAGCTCTATTTTGAAGGCTCAAGTGGTACTCAATTAGTACCTAGGTCCTGAGTTACCTGCTGCAAACTGCTGACATTCACCTGCTATTTTAAAGGTAACAATGATACTATGTTCTAAAGTGTTTTGAGGAGTTGCTAGCCAACATGCTACAAGACTTGGTGTTTATCTTTTCTGTCATGAGTCAGAGGTAATTACTTCACAAACTAGGTGTGCCATTGGGAAGCATTGAAAACTCCCTTTGTTTCAGGTTGCCTGCATGCCTCAGTGTGGCAGGTGAACAGTAATCAACCTGATACCCTTCTCCTCCAGCTAGGCCTCACAGAAGTTATTTGGTTTGGTAGCCTCTTTGTTTCTGAGTTACTGGCTTTCAGGCAGCTGGGACTGATTAGATAAGGGGACTCTATCTGCAGTCTTGACATAAAATGGATTGAGTTTGCCCTCAGTGTTTAGCAGGGTTGTTGAAAACTAATTAAGGATATATGTAGCCATTTATAAATTGTGTATGAGCTGTTTGCCATGAAATGGCTTTTTTGCATAATGAATATTTAATTAAGGTACAGTTCCAGGTAAGCCCTTGCAAAACATCTGAGTTAAAATTCAGGTCTGGGCAAAGTAGGCAGCGTTCTGCCTAGTTTAGCAATGTCTCCCTGCTTCTACCTGCCTTGTATTTGGTCTTATGTCTTTATCAGTGTCTGCCTGCTTTCAGCATTATTGTGTTATTGCAGAGCAAACAGAGGATTTCCCAAGAGATAGGTGGATTTTTGTACTTCGGACTCCATCTTAGGGTCTTGCTCATGATAGACTAAGGTCAAAATTACCCTCCTTTATCTGTAAGAGAAGCCTGCATTGTATCTTCACTCCTAATTCAGCTTTGCTGCTGTTGGGCAGCTGCAGTCTAAGTGGAGCAGAACTAACTTTAGCTTTTGATGGCACTTGGAAATGTTTAGCTGAAGCAAATGGTGCCAGGTAAGAGAGTTAATGTATGGACTAGTAACAAACAGTGGCTCCAGTATTACATATTTTCTGTCTCTTGTGCTATTTGGTGCAGCTTTTAAGGATAATCATCCTTACATTACAAAATAAACCTTATCTGCAGTGTTCAAAGTGGGAGAGGCCTCATTGTGTAGAGAACTTACATGAAGCTAGGCAAAATATGGAATGATAACCTGAAAGAGACAGTGCTGAGAGACAAAGGAAGATACGGTGATATTTAGTACCTTCTGAACTTCACCTAGTAACCTCTGCCTCAAGCAATCCTTTCTGTTTCAGTTACAGAGAAGTAGGAGAAAATGGTGTTTTGATAGTTGGCCCCAAACTGCACAGTAATGCACAGTTTATCTTGCTGACTTAGCTGAGGCCAGAGCCATGCTAGATGGTTTTTATCTGGGCTGAGTATTCCGCTGCAAACTGAATGGGAAGTAGCAGCCGATGCAGGCAGCTTTTGCAATTTACACTGAAAGAGCAATTGGCCATGGAGAGAACTGGAAAGGAGGCAGAATCACTGCCATTCAGTCTGGAGCATGGGGTTTAAGGATTTTCTAAAATGAAAAGGCTGGATTTGAGAATCAGGTGAAACTCACCAGTTTAGTTTATGCTGAAAGTCAAACAGCATGATCCTTCTGATCTTAAAAGGTGTGAGTCAGCATCGTATCCCAGGAAAACAAAAGGTACTCTGTGTCCATTAATTGTACATTGAACTCTGCTCTCTTATTTTAGCCCTGAAATTCTGAATTTTGGCACTTACAGGTGAGTTGAAATAGCTTATTTTGAAACCTTACAGCCTCATTCCCACAGTGAGAACGATACAAATGTCAGTAGTATAGGCTGGATATTAGGAAGAAGTTCTTCACAGAGAGAGTGATTTCCCATTGGAATGGGCTGCCCAGGGAGGTGGTGGAGGCACCGACCCTGGGGGTCTTCAAGAAAAGACTGGATGAGGCACTTAGTGCCATGGTCTGGTTGACTGGCTAGGGCTGGGTGCTAGGTTGGACTGGATGATCTTGGAGGTCTCTTCCAACCTGGTTGATTCTTTGATTCTATGATTCTTTGATTCTATAACTGGGAGTAAAAAAAACCTCCTGTACATACACTAACTATTTTTGTCTTCATCTACCAGTAAGCATATATTCTGCCTTCCCCTTCCTTACTACTCACACCTGCTATAAGCACACATCTGTGCTCCATTTATGAAGCACATAAACGAACATTATCTGACCTGCTGTTTTTGTCAGCAGGCTTTATGCACCTCCAGTTTGGTGTTATAAAAACCAACCAAATAACAAAACTAAAAGAGCTGGTGCCCATAGAAAGAGCTCAGATGTGCAGAGGATATTTGCAGTATATGGCTCTCAGTCCTCTCCTTTTAATCAGATGCCAAATAAAAAAGCACAAAGGAAGATATCAAGGTGGAATAGAGATTACTTAACCAGGGGAACTCCCTTCCTCTTTCTTATCATACACATTAAGATCATTATTTCGTTTTGAGACGTAAAAGCTGTGTTGCCCCTAGTTTCCATTTGCTTTGAGTCTTGGACAAACATGGCTGGATTTACACGTGTGGTATAACCTCCACCAATTCAGTATGTCATGAACTTTCTTTTTAAACACTGCTTTGTGACATGATTGTTTTCATTTAATAGATTCACAAAACTTTCAGTGATTTTTCTTTCCTTCCATTCTTCCTTCCTTCCTTCCTTTCTCTTTCTTTCTTTCTTTCTTTCTTTCTTTCTTTCTTTCTTTCTTTCTTTCTTTCTTTCTTTCTTTCTTTCTTTCTTTCTTTCTTTCTTTCTTTCTTTCTTTCTTTCTTTCTTTCTTTCTTTCTTTCTTTCTTTTCTTTCTTTCTTTCTTTCTTTCTTTCTTTCTTTCTTTCTTTCTTTCTTTCTTTCTTTCTTTTTCTTTCTTTCTTTCTTTCTTTCTTTCTTCCTTTCTTTCTTCCTTTCTTTCTTCCTTTCTTTCTTCCTTTCTTTCTTCCTTTCTTTCTTCCTTCCTTTCTTTCTTCCTTCCTTTCTTTCTTCCTTCCTTTCTTTCTTCCTTCCTTCCTTCCTTTCTTTCTTCCTTCCTTCCTTTCTTTCTTTCTTCCTTCCTTCCTTCCTTCCTTCCTTCCTTCCTTCCTTCCCTTCCTTCCTTCCTTCCTTCCTTCCTTCCTTCCTTCCTTTCTTTCTTTCTTTCTTTCTTTCTTTCTTTCTTTCTTTCTTTCTTTGTTGGTAAGATCAATAATTCAGTGTGGATTTCAGTTACACAGATGATTACCATAGATTTTCCTTCCCTGATAGAATCATAGAATCAACCAGGTTGGAAGAGACCTCCAAGATCATCCAGTCCAACCTAGCACCCAGCCCTAGCCAGTCAACTAGACCATAGCACTGAGTGCCTCATCCAGGCTTTGCTTGAAGACCCCCAGGGACGGTGCCTCCACCACCTCCCTGGGCAGCCCATTCCAATGCCAATCACTCTCTCTGTGAAGAACTTCTTCCTAACATCCAGCCTATACCTACCCTGGCACAACTTGAGACTGTGTCCCCTTGTTCTATTGCTGGTTACCTGGGAGAAGAGGCCACCCCCCACCTGGCTACAATGTCCCTTCAGGTAGTTGTAGACAGTAATAAGATCACCCCTGAGCCTCCTCTTCTCCAGGCTAAACAGGCCCAGCTCCCTCAGCCTCTCTTCATAGGATTTGTGCTCCAGGCCCCTCACCAGCTTTGTTGCCCTTCTCTGGACACCTTCCAGCACCTCAACATCTTTCTTGAATTGAGGGGCCCAGAACTGGGCACAGCACTCAAGGTGTGGCCTGACCAGTGCTGAGTACAGGGCAAGAATAACCTCCCTTGTCCTGCTGGCCACACTGTTCCTGATGTAGGCCAGGATGCCATTGGCTCTCTTGGCCACCTGGGCACACTGCTGCCTCATCTTCAGCTACTATCTATCAGTACCCCCAGGTCCCTTTCCTCCTGGCTGCTCTCCAGCCACTCAGTCCCCAGCCTGTAGCGCTGCTTGGGGTTGTTGTAGCCAAAGTGCAGAACCCTGCACTTGGCCTTGTTCAATCTCATCCCATTGGCCTCTGCCCACCCATCCAGCCTGTCCAGGTCCCTCTGCAGGGCTCTCCTACCCTCCAACAGATCAACACCTGCTCCGAGCTTGGTGTCATCTGCAAACTTACTGATGCTGGACTCAATCCCCATGTCCAGATCATCAATAAAGATACTGACCAGGACTGGGCCCAGCACTGATCCTTGGGGAACACCACTAGTGACAGCTGCCAACTGGATGTGGCACCATTCACCACCACTCTCTGAGCTCTGCCATCCATCCAGTTCTTGATCCAGCACAGAGTGAATCTGTCCAAACCATGATCAACATGCATGTTTTAAATGTGCCTTTATTTTGAGTAATATTTTAGCCATATTTTGCCTTCCCTTCCCCATCCATTGTCTTCCCTTCCCCATCCATTGTAAATACTTTCTCAGTGTACTTTGTATCACTCCCTGTGAAAGTTTCCTGGGGAAGAAGAGTGAAGAATGTGTTGCTAGAGTTACTACTAAGACAACTCTCAGGGAAACTAAAAGTAAAGTGGCCTTGGGACTTCTCAGAATTTTTGCTGAGGAGAAAAGACATATTCAGAATCTTCCTTCAAGCTTTTCTCTCCTTTTATGATGGCTAACAACAAAGCAGGTAAAAGCTTCATGTCTTGTCTGCTTCTTTTTCCTTTTTACCACCTTTAAAAATCATTCTTCATAAATTTCATTACATACAAATATCTTCATAGGCTATCATGTCCCCATAGGACACAGTGATGATCAGAACTAGGTTATCCAAAGGAATACTTGGGGGTGCAACTGGAAAAGGGAGCAGCAAAGATAGAGATCTCCCAGCATGTAACCACTGGATCATTTAGTAAGATTTAAAGACTTGTGCCTTCAAGGGGTAAGTCCACATTGGCAGCAGCACAGTGTGGCATCACAGCAGGGAAGCCCCGAAGGGCATACTTCTTCCCTGACATGAGTAGAGCACAGTTAGTGCTGAGATACATAACTGACCTTAATGCTCCTTCTGACAGGCATATAACCAGCATGGACACACACCCCAGCAGGACAACAACTGCTCAGTATAGTCCAGACTGACCACATGGGGAGTGCCCATCTCATGAAACAGAAAGACAAAACAGTGGCTTTCTGCTCTAGGAAGCATGTTGCCAAGTGCCTTTCTCTTCCACTTTCCTGAAGTCCAGAGAACAGCACATTAGAGTTGGGTTTCAAAGCAGATTGGGTTCTGCATCCCTTTCTCACCTGTGTAACCCCACTTAAGTAAACAGGACTGCTCAAGAAAGTAGCTGCTTCTCAGAACCTGCCACTTCTGCACTCAGCATAAAGCTTCAGACTTTGAGGACTATTAATTTTTTGAGTGGTGATTCATATAACAAACAAGTTTGAAAAAAAAAATGGTGCCACATGCAGTTGGCAGCTGTCACTAGTGGTGTTCCCCAAGGATCAGTGCTGGGCCCAGTCCTGGTCAATATCTTTATTGATGACCTGGACGAGGAGATTGATTCCAGCATCAGTAAGTTTGCAGATGACACCAAGCTAGGAGCAGGTTTTGATCTGTTGGAAGGTAGGAGAGCCCTGCAGAGGGACCTGGCCAGGCTGGATGGGTGGGCAGAGGCCAATGGGATGAGATTGAACAAGGCCAAGTGCAGGGTTCTGCACTTTGGCCACAACAACCCCAAGCAGCACTACAGGCTGGGGACTGAGTGGCTGGAAAACAGCCAGGAGGAAAGGGACCTGGGGGTACTGATAGATAGTAGCTGAAGATGAGCCAGCAGTGTGCCCAGGTGGCCAAGAGAGCCAATGGCATCCTGGCCTGCATCAGGAGCAGTGTGGCCAGTAGGACAAGGGAGGTTATTCTTGCCCTGTACTCAGCACTGGTCAGGCCACACCTTGAGTGCTGTGTCCAGTTCTGGGCCCCTCAATTCAAGAAAGATGTTGAGGTGCTGGAAGGTGTCCAGAGAAGGGCAACAAAGCTGGTGAGGGGCCTGGAACACAAACCCTATGAGGAGAGGCTGAGGGAGCTGGGGGTGTGCAGCCTGGAGAAGAGGAGGCTCAGGGGGGACCTCATTGCTGTCTACAACTACCTGAAGGGAGGTTGCAGCCAGGTGGGGGTTGGCCTCTTCTCCCAGGCAACTAGCATCAGAACAAGGGGACACAGTCTCAAGTTGTGCTGGGGGAAGTCTAGGCTGGATGTTAGGAGGAAGTTGTTGGCAGAGAGAGTGATTGGCATTGGAATGGGCTGCCCAGGGAGGTGGTGGAGGCACCATCTCTGGAGGTGTTCAAGCAAAGCCTGGATGAGGCACTCAGTGCTATGGTCTAGTTGACTGGCTAGGGCTGGGTGCTAGGTTGGACTGGATGATCTTGGAGGTCTCTTCCAACCTGGTTGATTCTGTGATTCTATGATTTGTTTGCAAAAAAAAAAACAAACCAAACAAAACCAAACCCAAATCCCAACACTCCCCCCCCAAAAAACCACAAAAACCCCAATAAAAAAAAACTTCAACAACCACACACACACAAACAAATAACAAACCAGCCAAACAAACAAAAGCACTCCACAAGCAAGCAAACAAAAAACACAACAAACCACCCACTTGTGGGAATTCATGCTTACTAGGAAAGAAAAAGTGGCTGAGCTTGGCAGCAGCTTCTCATTTAGGAACGACCCAAAATGAGGCACATGCTTTGTGCTCTCTTACCCTGTATATCCCCTTCCAAAGTAATCCAGAGAATATCAACAGTGCTTTGTCAATAGATGCCAGTCCACTGTGACCTGAATGTGTTAGGCTTTCAATAAGCTCATTTTGAGTAGTGGGGAAGCAGCTCTCAGGGCAGACAGAATTAAATTCTCCATTTCTTTGGCCACTCTTACCAAGTCTGACATTTCAGAAACTATAATGCCCATTTCTTTTTAAGTGCAATGGGGAATGAGCTGCTTATACACTCATACAGAATGAAAAAGCAGCTACTGTCAGTAGTTCCTTTTGGTTCTTCTTCCTCCTGCAGCTCTTCCAACTGACAAAATCTCCCTCTTGACTGTCCTAGGTGAAAAGCAGTGTGCTCAGGTGGCCAAGAGAGCCAGTGGCATCCTGGCTTGCATCAGGAATGGTGTGGTAGCAGGAGCAGGGAGGTCATTCTGCCCCTGTACTCTGCACTGCTTAGACCACACATTGAGTCCTGTGTTCAGTTCTGGGCCCCCCAGTTTTGGAGGGACACTGAGATGCTTGAGCGTGTCCAGAGAAGGGCGACGAGGCTGGGGAGAGGCCTTGAGCACAGCCCTACGAGGAGAGGCTGAGGGAGCTGGGATTGGTTAGCCTGGAGAAGAGGAGGCTCAGGGCAGACCTTATTGCTGTCTACAACTACCTGAGGGGTGGTTGTGGCCAGGAGGAGGTTGCTCTCTTCTCTCAGGTGGCCAGCACCAGAACAAGAGGACACAGCCTCAGGCTGCGCCAGGGGAGATTTAGGCTGGAGGTGAGGAGAAAGTTCTTCCCTGAGAGAGTCATTGGACACTGGAATGGGCTGCCCGGGGAGGTGGTGGAGTCGCCATCCCTGGAGCTGTTGAAGGCAGGACTGGACGTGGCACTTGGTGCCATGGTCTGGCCTTGAGCTCTGTGGTAAAGGGTTGGACTTGATGATCTGTGAGGTCTCTTCCAACCCTGATAATACTGTGATACTGTGATACTGTTAAAACAAATCTCTTTAAACCTGTACAACAAAGCTCAGAACATGGTATCCTTTCATTTAACTACTATACTGGATGTCCTTTCTTTTAATTGCTATATTAAACACAATTTAATATAGCAATTGTGAGTTGTCAAGAGGACAGAGTTATCTATTATAGATTCCCAGTTAGTAAAACTGCAAACAAACCAGGAGAAATGATGCAAAACACTTCCAAAAGAGACTGAGTTGTTTTACATGAGCAACCAAGAATGGTGTTTATAGGATACAAGATTTCATGTCTCCCAGTTCCTGGATGACCCAACTTAGAAAGTCTCCTGTTGACTTAGTTGGCACAAAGCCTTCTGAGCAAAAGCCACTTTACAGTGATAGGACTTGCTTGAACAAATTCTGGCAAATACTTTATTTTTACAGTGTTTTACATCAAGTTGAAATGTTGATACAGATTAAAGTAGAACAGGAAAATTAAATGGATCTTCTTTTTAAACAGAGAAGGCAGGCTTGATGAGGATGACACAGTTTGGTTAGGGGTCATTAAGGTACAGGAACTGTTACTGAAGGAAAAACAGAAACTGGGTTCTGCTACTGACCTGCTGAGCAATCGAGATGCTTTCATCACCTCCTCTGCTTTAGTAATTCCTGTAAATTGTTGCTAATGTCCTCTTAATAAAGCAGGTTAAGTGCTGGATCAGAGTACATCTTAGTCCTGTAACTTGAAGCCTTCATTTTGATTTGGGTCTTGTGAAGTCTGACTGAAGATGCTGTAGTATGGATGGCTATAAAAGCTCTCTTGTTTAGCTGAAGCCTAAATCTAGAAATAAACAAGTTCCATCCATTTTTCATGTGAAAAATTCTCCAGCTTCTACATTTTATCTGGTTTTGTTCCTATCTGTATATCTGCCTCCAGCTGTCTTGATGGAGGTTGCTTGTTTTGTGGTCATTTCATGCCTGCTCCAATATTCCCCTCACCTAGACTCCAAAGGGGATGCAGGCTATAAGCAGCAGTAATATTGGTATTATATGTCATGCTGATGTTCCAAAAATCCGATATGCTGTCAGGGCACTCTCAGGAAAACAAGAGAAAGGAGTCCTTTAACCTCCCTCAGGAAGGAGAGGAGAGCTGGATTAGTCTGTGTCTGCAGAGGATGAGTAGGCTTCTGTATACTTTCCCACCCTCCATCCTTCTGGAGGGAGGTAGGGACAGAAATGTGAAGGAAGATGCTCAGGCACTCAGCCACAGAGGAGAGTTTTGTACTGTCACAAAGACACCCTGCTACCCTACCTAAGCAAGCGTTCAACAAGGCACTGCGTTCTGTGGGCAGGAGGGCTTGAAAACACACCTAGCAGAAGGCAAAAGCCCAAGGAGAAGGCTGAAGGTCTCTAATGTATAATCCAAGATGGCAATTGTTCTGGTTCATTCCCAGCAGACAATGATGCCTGTGTAAGCTCAGTGTGCGCACTGTGGTTGGTTTTGGGTGGAGCACTGTTGAGTAAGAGAGTAGTTATGGATACCATTGAGGTATCTGCCTTTCCCCATGCACTGCAGATGATTGTGGGAGAATGTGGCACAAGGTTATGTGCCGTGGCAAACAGGAACCAAAAGATTGTATGTTGCTGCACTTAATTATTAGTCACCTAAATTCCTTTTGCCTTGAGGTCTGTGTGGTTAGGAAGCAATGATTAAGTGTGAAAACAAAATAAAACAAAACAAAAACAAAACCCCAGGGGTTTAAGCTTGGATATAACATAACATGTGGAAACATGTTATGTTATAACATATGATTCCAAGACATTCAAGACACTATAATCCATCCAATGAGGCATCACTCTGACATGGAATTGCTCCAATGTGAATGGAGCCCTAGGGTAATGGTCTCTGAGACTGTGTTGTGCTAAAGACAGGAAAGGATTTGGGAATGGCAATCACCCAGGATGGAAATGGGCTTCCCATAAGACCTATGCAATACCTGTTTCTAGGATATGCACAGAAACACACATTTTGGCTTTTCTTTTTCCAGTCACAACCAAAATCTGGATTTCAAGGAAGGAAAGTATCTCTGTTCTTTTTCCACTTGAAAAAAACATCTCCACAAATGCCACTTCTGAGTGAGGCTGCAAAAGCCAGGTTCTTACAGCACTCCTTACATGGAGCAGTTGTTCTCTGTGCTTGGCAACCCCAAAGACTGTCATAATCTAGTCTAGTCAATCTCCAGTGTCATCATAGAATCAACGAGGTTGGAAGAGACCTCCAGGATCATCCAGTCCAACCTAGCACCCAGCCCTAGCCAGTCAACCAGACCATGGCACTAAGTGCCTCATCCAGGCTTTGCTTGAACACCTCCAGGGACAGTGCCTCCACCACCTCCCTGGGCAGCCCATTCCAATGCCAATCACTCTCTCTGCCAACAACTTCCTCCTAACATCCAGCCTATACCTCCCCCAGCACAACTTGAGACTGTGTCCCCTTGTTCTGATGCTGGTTGCCTGGGAGAAGAGACCAACCCTCACCTGGCTACAGCCTCCCTTCAGGTAGTTGTAGACAGCAATAAGGTCACCCCTGAGCCTCCTCATCCTACTGAGGGAAGCAGGAATCCCAGCATGAATTTATTGTTCAATGGAATAGCACAAACAATCTCCTCAATTTTGTATTTTGTTGAATTAACCTGGTGAATCTCAGCAGAATACCAATTCCCATGAAAGCATCTAGTTTCCAAAGACATCTGATCCCATGTCTGTTTTCTAAGAAGCTGTTCAGCTCAGACTAGTTTTCTCACCTGCTGTTGCAAACCGACACCCTTATGGTTCCATTTCGATGGTAAAGCCTTCTCTAATCCCTGAGGATCATGCAACAGGAGAGGAAAAAAAGGCTTCTGACTTGGCTGCCCTCCCCTTTCTCTCACAGACCTCATGCAGTAATGATTCTTTAATGTGGCACTAGCAGTTGCTGCCCAGTGCACTCTGTGAGGGAAGACACCATTTGGATCTCCTGCCATGTAGGACCTGCATTGTTAGGGCTGTCCTTTCTGTTACCATCCCTTGACATTTCCGAGGCTCTCTCTTGCCTTATGTATTTTTCATTTAGCAGATCATTCTTTGTCTTGCACTGTGCCTCCCATTGCAGTGCTGTACCTTTTCTGACCAGATAGCCAGACACGGACTGAAGTGGGGCTGCTGCAGACAGCATCTCGGGTGCAGGCTGTGCCATGTCCTTTATCTTACAGCTCAACGACATGCCATTGCCAGCACAGCAGAAGAGCTGTGTCCTACACTCCGTTGCCCATAACTATGTAAATACAATGTGCTCTTGCGGCCAGTCAAGCGAGGAGATGCTGTGGGAGGCCAGCAGTTCCTGCAGAGCTGGCAGACACTTTATCTGCAGGAGCACATTCATGGATGGGAAGGGACAAGGGGCAGTCACATACTGTCAGCTTTGCAGACCTATGAATTGTTAGGTTGCTTGCATGCCTCTTCTAACTTTCACCTCTTGCTAACAGTGAGACAATCTGTAGGAGAGCAGTTCTAAGGAATGGCCACTGGTTTGTGGTGGTAACCATAGAATCAACCAGGTTGGAAGAGACCGCCAAGATCAGCCAGCACAACCTAGCACCCAGCCCTAGCCAGTCAACCAGACCATGGCACTAAGTGCCTCATCCTGGCTTTTCTTGAACACCTACAGGGACAGTGCCTCCACCACCTCCCTGGGCAGCCCATTCCAATGCCAATCACTCTCTCTGCCAACAACTTCCTCCTAACATCCAGCCTATACCTACCCCGGCACAGCTTGAGACTGTGTCCCCTTGTTCTGTTGCTGGTTGCCTGGGAGAAGAGCCCAACCCCACCTGGCTACAACCTCCCTTCAGGTAGTTGTAGGCAGCACTGAGGTCACCCCTCATGAGGTCTTTGCTTCCTAGTGTCTGGGCATAGACTGATTTTCAAGCTTCTATCTGTGGCTGCCGTTGCTGAGGACGTGCTTTGATGCACAGCACAACCCGCGGCTCCTTACGAATGCCTATCTCCCGACTTTGCCCTGCGAGAGGCACAGCAGCTCCCGCACTAGCACCGACACGCGGGAGGCGCCGGTGCCCGTCACCGTAGCAAACGGTTACTCGTTCCCGGGCTGGAGGCACGCACGGCACCGTCCCGCAGACTCCTTCCCCGTTTGCCTTAGACGCCTACCAGGGGCCCTCCGCCAGCCTAGGAAACGCCGTCCCGTCCCTGCCGCGCCGCACCGGGCGGGGCTGTGTTTGCTGGGCCCCCGGCGCGGCTGGCGGCAGGGCAGGTGCGGGCGTGGTGGCGATGCTTGCCCCGGCGGCCATGTTGCGGAGGGCAGGGCTGCGGGGATAGACACCGGGGTGAGGGTCTCCCTGGCAGTGGAGGGAGGGGCACGGAGAAGACGTGTCGGAGGAAGGCCTCGCCCTCTGCTCGGCCGTGCCTGGCGCGTTACCGGCGCGGCGCCGTCCCCGCCCTCTGGCACCTGTTGTTCGACAGTTTACTGGGGCTGGGGGGCAGCCGGAGGCTTCGGACCCGGCTTTACCCCCGTCGCCCTAGGCGAGTCGAAGCGAGACCAGCTGGGGTGCCAGGCGGCTGGGCGAGGTCAGTGCCGCGCTCGGAAAGCGCTGGGGGGAGCGGCGGGTGATGGCCTGCGGCGGTGAGTCACTGCCGCGGCCCCACCTGCGTACTTAACCGCCGCCGGGCGGCCGGCGCCGTATTCGCGGGCTGTGCTGTCGCCGTGGCCGAGAGTGGCTCCTTCCTCCTCCTCCTCGTTGCCCTCCTCCTCACAGGGTGCTCTGCTGAGGCGAGGCAGGCGCTGCATGAACATTTGTCTTGGGACTAGGAGAAGCACCAGCAGCCCTCAAAATGCCGAAGCCGGTAAGTGAGGAAGGGAAGGGAAGGGACGGGGGGCGCTGGCCGTTAGGGGCTGCTCGGGCGCCTGCTGGGGCGGCTGCGGTGCGGGCTTTGCTCGCCGCGCCTGCTGCCCGCCTTCCCGGGACTGAGATTGGGCTTTTCGCCTCGAGCACCCGCAGAACTTCTCCTTAGCACCAACGAGTTGTTTCGAGCACCCGCGGTTCACACAGGCACGCCAAAGTTGACCGACCTGCTGGCTACTTGTAACAGGAGGAATAACTAGAGCGGCTCTTTGCAGACGTTGCAGCGGCCTCCGGAGCGGCTGCACTGGAGTTGTGCCGGGCGGGCGCGGAGGAGCCGGTGGTGGGCTGGGGGTGCCAGAGCCTCACCTTGCTAGAGAAGGCCGGGCGGCAGGCCCTTGCCCTGGGCAGATGAGGAAGGAGCTTCCAGAGCTCCGCTTGAGCGACCAAACAGTTGATTGCTTCGTCTTCTGCAATACTCCCGTGCTAGAAGCGTACAGACCTCCCGAGTTAAAACTCTTATTTAAGAGCTTTTATCATACTTCCACTTCAGGAGAGATGGCAAAGCTGAACTGGCTGCATCTAGTAGTTGCATGTCCGGGGGACAGGAAATATGTGTCCGCAAATACAGGAAAAAACTTTGATCCGTTCGTTTTGCGGTCTAGAAACTAAATGCTGGGAACCCTACGGTGCTCTTTACCACTTAGTATTAGAAACATGTTTCTTCTTTCTCTCTCCCTCTTGTTTCCTATCTATTTCTTTTTTTTCCCCTCTCTTTTTTTTAAACGTTAAACAAATTTGTCTGCCTCTTTCATATCTCCTTTTTTCTCCACCCTACCGCCTTCCCCTTACCCACTTTTCTATTCCCTCCATATTCTACTGGGAATTTTGGTGTCTTTGTTTTAAAGTCAGCTACTCTGCCACTTGGAAACTCTCATTCCCTTGAGAAACCAAGTGCTAAACTCAAAGCTTTGAGCAATCATCCGAGCAGACACTTAGAAACTCTGAAGAGCATAATCAGAACAGATTGTTACTGCTATCTATTTTCGATAGAGGCAATAGTTCTTAAAATGCGGTGCAGTGAAGAATTCATGTGCGTATTAGCTAGAGCCTGGGAAATGGGAGTAAACAAGCTTATCTTCATGGTAATAAGCAATTGATGTTTTACCACCGTAACCTTTTTCTTCAAGGAATGCTTGGGTTAACCTATCTTGCAGTTTCGGGGGGAAAAAAAAGGTGCTCAGTCCTTTTAAGAACAGCTACATTGTCAGTCTTGCTGGGTGTGTTTCATCGGTAGGAGGTGGCATATTACTGTGTATAAAAATGTGTACCTAAAGGATTTTTCTGCAGGTAGGAGAGCAAATACATACTTTACAAAGTGTGGGTATAAACGGTTGTGTGTGAATAATCTCTCTGCATTATTAGTCTTTTGCTGATTACAGAGTGCTTTCTTGATCTATTCTACTCAGAATAATCCAAAATCCTGGTTTAGGACTAAGTCGTCCTGGGAGCTATGGATAGGTGTGGAAAAACTTTCGGATTTTTATTTATTTAAATAAAACACAACTATGTTCATCCCTTTACCTGCTGTGTTCATACAGCCTCAGAGATGGGGATTTTGTTTCTTGTCTGATGAGTCAGTGAATAACAAAAGTGGATGGCATAAACCACCTTCCACTGGGGAAAGACAGAACTGTAATGATTTCTGAGATGTGACTTACTCTGTGGGATTTAAAGACAAGACTTTTTGTTCAGAGGGACTGACTGTAAACAGAAAGAATTTTTGCAGAGGCTGTTTTAATAAAATGCACTGTTTGGTCTGTTTCGGACTGAGACTGGATTTGGCTTCTTCCCAACCTAGCTCATTTGGTCTTAAGACAGCTAAATAGGATTCCTGTCAGTTTGCAAGGAGCAGTGGGAGAAGATGTAAAGCTGTCATTGCACAGGCAACACTATGCTCAGGGCAAACGTGACAACAGCCTTTGACATGTGTTAGGAATGACAGTGTGAACTCTTGGGACACACGGGGAAGCAATTTTAATTTTGATGGTGATTTGACATGGGAACTAAGTATTTATTACCTGCACTTATTTGCATGTGTCTTGTCTGGATGGCATGAGTAAATACAGTGTTGCTTGGCAGAGTTCATGCTGCTATAGGTGAACTTTTACACACCATTCATCAGTTGCTTACAAGTAAGGATGACAGCAGAATTTTGGCAACACCCCCTTCAGCCCACTAGGTTAAATCTTTATATGAAGCTCTTTTTTTAACAGAAGTTCTGCATATGCTCACAAAGCTTACAGATATTGTCTGTAATTTATTCTTTCACCAAAACCAAGTAGTAAGTCCATTAACACTAGAATGTTAGAGATTTTGTATTTTTGAGTAGCCAAGTGCAGTGTTAGGAAGCCAACTGTATTCCAGATCCTGTGGCAATGTTTAATCACAATTAGTTGGATCTGATGCGTGCTTCCAGTGCTCAAAGTAAATTTTACACCAGAAAATAATTCTGAAACAAATGTTTAATTTATAATTTAACACAGACATTCTGCCATGTGTAACTGTTAGAAAGTGATGAGATCTCTCTGAGTATGCTGTAAATGCAGAACTTGTACTCAGTTCATAGGAGTTCATTGACAGTTCAGATACATAATTTCCACCTAGGCTATACAGAGGTTCATTAGGCTCCACTGGCTGTGAATTAGGATGCAAGGAAATGGAAGAGATGTCATCTTGTTGAAATCTTGTGTGATCTGGAAACAAGTGAAATGCTAAATGAATTTACTTGCTCAGCCTTGCATCTTTTGATCACTGGAGGGTCTGTGTGCTCTCTCTCTTTTTGCCTGGATGTGTGTTACTAGTTGATTTCTGTTTGGTTGACTAGAATTTTTTTTTCCCCTGAAATGCATCCTTTGACAAAACAAGCCAATCTAATAGATTGGCTACAACAGCATGGCAGCGGGCTAGTGAACATTACTTACTGAAAGAGGAGGAAACATGATCTCTGGGCTGTAGACTTGTTAATTTGATCTGACCTATCAATGTTCTCTGTTACTTTATTGAAAGTGGATTATTTTTTTTCCTACCGGAGAAAAAAAATCACAAAAAAAGGAAGTAAACTTTGTAGTAGGCCATTTGATACAGTGTCACACAAGAACTTTTAGTAGTATGCACGTCTAAAAAAGTTGGGTAGAGAGTGGATAGTGAATGCAGTCTAACAGCCTCTGGTGGTAAAGAGAAATCAAGTAATGTCTAGAGCACCAATTTTTAATGCCTTTAGTAATGGCTTGTGATCAGACAGCTGAGTGTACTAACAATCTCATAATGCTGAGTGCACTAACAATCTCATAATGTTGTGCTTTTGATGGGAGATGCTGTGCTTTTGATGGGAGATGCTGAGCTTAAGGCCACTATGTAAAGGGAATTGAAGGACTTGCAGTCCCATTGCAATAATTAAAGGGATGGGAGAAGAAAGCCCCTCACGATATAGGACAGAAGAGTATGGATTAATCGGTGCTAGTATTACTGCCTTGTCCATGTCATGTGCAATGCATAGGGTTTCTTTAATGGAAAGCATGAACAAAAGGTGAGGTCTTTCCTTGAATGCAGGGTGTGCTTACCTGTGTCAGCAAGAGATAAATTCAAAGCAGAACCTAGAAAAGAGTTTTAAGATGGTTAGATGCAAAAAGCCACCTCAGGATAGGAGGGTACTTGACTAGTTTAGTCTGGCAGAACTAAGCAAGTTAACTCTTCCTCCATTTGTACAAAATACAAGTAGTTTAAATGCCAAAGAGGAGGAAGACTAAGTAGAACTTGTGGTTTAGGGGTCTTTTAAATTAGAGCAGCAAAATGTGCGCGTTGGTGTTCGTTGGTTTTTGGGTTTGTTTTCTTCTCTCCTTGTTGGTCTTAGTAAGAGACTATTTCAAGACCTATCTTTAAATGCTAAGATAAAGATTGACAAGGACACCATTTAATGATGCTGTCTGTAGAAGTGGCGAGCTGGGACAGATGACTCAAGGTTTTTCTCAGCCCTCTGTTGTTAGTAACCTGCCAGTGTGTGCTAGGCATTAAGTGGTTAGACAAGTCCTTCAGATCTGTTCCATGTTAAATATACATCTTCTCAATTCTAGACTGTGTATCTTCTAACTGCAAGTAGCAGTTTTATTGCTTAAGTTCTTCACAGTGGATTGCTGTAACTGAACTGAAATTGAAAACAATTCTTAAGTGCTCATAATTAGAATATTCTTAGCCTATGGAGAGATATAGATTTAGTCAGGAATAAAATCTTATGCTTTCCTTGCAAGCACCAATTGCAGTGCATCAGACAATACGGTGTATCATGTACCTGATACCAGGAACTGTGTGCTCTGGTGCAAAATACAGATGTAAGAAAGCTTCCATCTGCCAAATGAGAGCTCTCAGTCATAGCTGCAAAAAGAAGGTGGAGCATTCTAATAATAGTAAATTTGAGGAGTAGTCCAAAGATGAGTAAAGTTACAAGAGAATGATCTCTCAATTGTGCTTAAGACCTGAATGAGCTGAGTAAGCATTTCTGGGGAGAGTTTGTTCTGGAATGTTAGCTGCTGCAGAGAAATCAGAGGGTGTTAACTGTTGTGTTAGTCACTACTTAAAGTATTTCTTAGCCTTCTTAAAGGGCAGAGGGGGGCAGATAAGCTTTCCTGTTCTTCTTTCTCCCTCCACCCACATCAATGTCTCTTCTGTCTGCTGTGGTATGTCAGGACTTTTTGTGAGTAAGACTTCTTGATGACCACTGAAGATTCACGATCAGTGTCATTCTTGTTTTGCACTCTGTCCGAAGAGCTTTATGTGCACTGTAAATCCCATAATCACTCAGTTGACCTTGAGGGAAGGCAGTGCTGCCTAAGATCACTGAACCACACTGCACACAAGGTTAAGTAATGTATTTTTGCTGTGTTGTGTGCTTGCTTTGAAGCCTAGTTTCAGCATTGGATAATATTTAGCCTGAGAGATAAGAAGTACATCTCTTTGGAGAAGGAACTGAAGTCTGCCTTTTACTGAGCAGTATTTGGGGTCCTTTTCCTTAAGAAAGGGAGAAAAACTCTTATTATGTGAGACTGGAAGCAAGGTGTAACTCACTGTCTAACAGCTAACCATGCTGCCTTCATGTTGCTCATCTGTTCAGATCCAGATTTTGTTTCATTTTCTAGTTCCTGCTTTGTAGTGAAGGAAAAATCACCTGCCTTGCTCTTTCTACTCACCTTTGGGAGAGCATGAGTAGCAGCCATGTGCTCAGCTAAAACTGGTGAGCACCTGATATCATCAACTGCCAAAATACTGAGCCTAAGAATTAAATACAGACTCTCGTCTTCTAATCGAGTCAGCAAGAGAAGCTATTGCTTGATGACTAAGGACTTGTATTTGGTAGCTGCTGTGTAGATTTAGTGCTGGCACCCCTATGTGATATCTGTAGCAGTCTCCTAGCTTTGAGAGAGGAGTATGGATTGAGGGTTATTGTGCACTTGCTTTGCCTTCCAATTCCATGAGCAAGTGCTCTGGCTATTGCAGAAAATTTAGGTGTCACTTTGTCTTTCTCTCATGATTTTTCACGAGAATACCCATTTATGCTGTAGTTCTAACCTCGGTGTGGAATGTGTGGAAGAGCATGGTGATGCAAAGGGATGGACATTCAGTTGATAAATCTTGAGCAGGCTTATGAAATGGGTCTAAAGCTGCTTAGTTCTGCTAAGAAACCTTGTTCTGCAGATGCATAGAGCAGATCTGTGAGTTGTCTACTAAGTGCAGAGATTAAAGAACCTCACATTTGTACCAGAGTGCTTTAATTTAGCCTGTGAAGCCTGGTAGAGGACTTCAAATCCTGTACTGTAGAATTTCAGCTGCAGAATTCTCTGGGGAAGCTGAAGTTATTCTTTAACATTTAGCTGAAAGCTTTACTTTAACTGAAAGCTTAGCTTGCTTAACTTTTTGTCTTTGGAGAGATAAGTGATTATAGAAAGTTCCTGGTGCACAAAGTATGTGGTGTGAATTGATGGCTGGATTTGCATAGTTGATATTTGGTGATCTCATTGTGGGAGAGAGTAGCTTTCTCCTGCTGATACAGCCATGCAGGCAAGCTTTTGAAAGTGACTTTTTCTGCCCGCACTGTACACTTTGGGGACCAACTGTTGTGTGTGTGTTTGCCATCATGCTTCTGTAGTGAAAGGCCTGTGAAGAGTTCTGTTTTGGAAGCCCTCCAGCTGTCTTAGGGGTCAGGAAGGGATATTTTGCTGATCCTTCCAACCACTTTTCCTGTATCATCTGTAACTGCTCAAGAGCAATCTCTTTGCTTAGGTGACATTCTAGGACTCGCAATGACCTACCTTTATCTGGGGGCAAATAGTGCCTGTTGCATGTTGTTTGAAGTACCTTGTTGGGAAGTGTAAGCATTGTAGTGTATTGGATGTAGGTCAGGTTATTAATCTATCAGAGGTGATCACGTTACATAATACCACTCAAATTTCACAAATGCCATGTGGTATGTTCCACCTGTGTTCATGAGGTAAAATAGAAGAGGCTGATTATGGAAACAGTAAAACAGAACTGTGAGGTGTTGGATCATCAAATCCCATTTTGACAAATGAATTCACACCTAGAATGCAGAATGAATCATTACTCAGCCTTGTGAGACTTGTTGCACTGCTATTTCTCTTTTAAGTGGAGTTCCTGTTCCTTCTGCACTTTGACTCTTTGTAGAACATGGCTGCCCTTGCTAGGTCAGGCAAAAGAACTCTGAAGCCTAATGGTGCACCTCTGATGTTGGCCAAAAGCTGAAGCCTGAGGAAGAATATTTCAAAGACATGCACCACTGCATTCCTCTGAGCTGCTGAGTTACTGGAGGCTGAGGGTTCCTATGTAATGAGTTACTAAGTAGACTTCTGTGAACTTGTCCCGTCTCCCCTTGAAGCCATGTGAACACCAGCATCCACGGTGTGCTTTAGCAAAGGCTGTCCTAGATAACCTTCACTTCTCCTGGGAACGTTATCTACAAAACTCCTTGCTACAGCAGTATTTGGAAAAACTTTTTTCTTGTCCAGAGTATTGATACTCTGTAGTTTTTGCCAATGGACATGTGGACTTTGTCCCTTCTGTTCACAAATTGATGTGCTGTTATGGCCTAGCCTGTTGATTTTCTTCCAAACTGTTAAATTTACTGTCTTAGTTGGTCCTTGAGTGAGAATTATTCCATAGAATCATAGAATCAACCAGGTTGGAAGAGACCTCCAAGATCATCCAGTCCAACCTATCACCCAGCCCTATCCAGTCAACTAGACCATGACACCAAGTGCCTCATCCAGGCTTTTCTTGAAGACCTCCAGGGACAGTGACTCCATTAGGCGTTCCACCTCTCCCTTGAGTTCAGCCACCAGGTTAAGCAGACAATCAATCTGCTCACACCTAATGCATGCCTTTGAACATCCTTGAGCTTCCTCCAGTTCACATCCGATGGAAGTACTGCTTTGCATGTGCAGTTGTTGAGTGCACTTTTCCAGCTCTTGGGTCTCGGTGGTCTCAAACTCCCAGGGCGTAATCCTGTGAGAGAATAAGGCATACTCTCTGTGCTGACACAGCCCACCCTGCTCTGAGCTAATGTGCTGCTCTTCCACCTGAGCAGGACAGACATTGTACCTTCTGCTCATGCTGTTTGTACAGAGCCTACTGAACGTGTTGAGAGCTGTGTGCTGACAGCCTGTGTTGTAGCTTGGTCTCCAGGTGAGTCATGCCTCTGCACAAACACTGGAATGAAAGACACCAGTATTGATACTAGGATTCAGGGTGAGCTCTGATTTACGTTAATGATGCCTTCAGGCCCAGCCCCTCTTTATGAGTTAGTACTGTGGAGGTCAGCGTTTGCATAAATTGTGCACCTGTCATTTCCAAATGAAGAAGTTAAGAGGAGGTATGAAATGGTATTTGTGTTCTGGATCAAGACTCTAAGATACTCAGTTATGGTTTGCTTTACCTTGTGGGGATCGTGTTGCTTTATGCAGCTGACTGGCATAAGTTTTAATAATGTTAAATTCTTCAAAAGACTCTGAAATTGTAATAAAACTTGGGATCTTAAATGTCTCCATCTGCCCTTGGCCCCATGCTGATATTTCTTGTGGAAGACCACAAAAGGTGATCTGTTTTGTTCTGGACTCTGAGTGGTTTCTTGAGATAAAGCTTGTTTGAGGATTGGTTGTGGGGCTTGCTTTAAACTTCATGTGTAAAGCCTTAGTCCCCCAACTTCATTATGTTTAATTAGATGCAACAGCTGTCATGATAAAACAGTCTCTGTGCGAATGAGTTTAATCCAGTGGCCTGCAGCTTCCCCCTCTATGTGCCTTTAGGCACAAAGGACCTGTTGTTGCTGCTGTCTGTGTTACTAAATCCATCTTAACATCCGTTGAGGGCAAATGGCTCATCCAAGCAGTGGTGCAGCACTGCCTCTCTCCTCTGTGGCTCTGTGCTCCTTCTGTAAAGAACACAGAGTTATTAACAGAATAATTCTGCTGTTTGTACACAGATGTTCCAACAATGCTAATGGAGTATTATGCAGCAGCAGAGAGACTTTGAAATCAATTTTAACATATTTCAACAGAACATCATAAACCTTCCTAGCATTGTCTGTGTTCTGAGTAAACCATCTCACAGAAAGTAAATGTTTTGCATGAACAAGATCTGGGCTCCCTAAGTGTACAGGGCTTTAAGGGCAATATCCTGGGGCCTTTCAGGCTTAAAAGGCATTGCTTTTATGTTTTGCCAGGATGCAGGGCTTGCTCTAAGTGATGTCACATTTTGATTTTTAAATTTTAAAAAGACTTCTATCTGCCAATTTTCAACTTCTTCCTCTCTCAAGACAGAATGAGGCAGTTTGCCTCTTAGGAAAAAGGAATGGAGAAAGATTTTTCTCTGGCAAGAGTGCTTGCTTAGTTTTACTGTTTCCCTAAGCAACTAATCTTAACTGTACAGAGCTGACTGGAGGTGGAAGTCTGGCTCAGGCCTAGGCAGATGGAAACCAGGGCTGTCAGAGTCCTGCTGCTTGCCACACCTGCATGAAATCTTCATGACCTTCTGGCATTCAAAGCATTAATGCTTGAGCCAAGATAAAGAACTGAATTACAGCTACGGTTGCTTCTCAGGCAGATGCCTCCTGTGAGGTTATTACATACTGACAGAAGACACAGTGGGCTTTGGTTAAGGGAACTGAGATAGTTATGTAATTTAGTATGGCATCTTATGCAGAACGAAACATTTTGATTCTTGGATCATCTTTGTGATTAATTATAAGGAAGATTTCCTACTGTATCACAAATAAGAGTCAATTTATCTGGCTGCAAAACCAAGCTTGGGTTCACTTTCTTGTGATCTGTTTTTGTATGCTGGCTGGGAGGGGGGACGTTTATTCTGAAAATTCAACCTGCTTTGCTAAAACATGAATTTCTGGATGACTCTCCAGGTCTGGATATTCAAAGTTTTCCTGCCCACATGAGCCCCCTTGCTCTCCCTCCCCCAACATTATCCAAAAGAGTCTAGCTGTCAGATTTCACTTCAAAGTTATTCTTGGCTTCAGCTCAAAGTACTTTTTCTCCCTCTAGAAAAAACTTCCAGTGAAGTTGTTACAAGACTTTTTCACTTTGCATGAGGGCAGCAAATAACTTGGGCTTCTATTGCTTTGAGCTGACTTAAGAAATTTGTTAAGTATATCTGATACAGTTGCTGCTCTTTAAATCCAAGGATTGCTGCCAAAAATAAGGTTGTGTAAGTGTGCAAGCTATTGCATTGAAGTTGACTAGTAGTTAAAGCTAACAATTTAAAAGTAACTACTAGCTTCCAGGTTACTACATGCATATTTCCCCCTCTCCTGGGAGGTTGAGCAAGGTTTTAAGGAACAATGACTAGCCTACTCAGTTCTAATTTTACCTGTTGCAAATGCAGCAGTACCTGACTGCTTCATAGATTCAGAGGAATTTCCATGGAAGGATGACTTGATGTTCTCATCTATTTGCAATGAGGAAGCAGTTTTTAAAACAGAGAGATTTGAAATTGAACTTGTCCTTCAGTCCAGCCTTTTTGGTTTAACACACTGTGTTGAGATACTGGGTTGGTTAAATGGGTGTAGCAAGCTAGCTTTGGCAGTCAGGTGGTTGCCCGTGAGACTGTCCCCTCCTCATGTTCTGTGAAGTGATGAGGCTGTTTTCTCCCTTGTCAGCAAGCCACGTCCTCTGCAGTGTGGATGGGAATGCTCAGGACTGTTTTGCCCTGCTGCCACTGACTCCTCTGAAATGCTAGGTGTTGGGCAGATAATGTAGAAAGTATTCTGGCATGGGAGCAGGGAAGGGGCTTGTGGATCCTACTGAAAGGCTTTATTCACTGTTGTGTTTTGTCTCCTCTCAAGAGAGTCACATTTTCCTTCCCACAGGAGAGGAATCGCAGGTTTGTCAGTTGCTTTCTCATTTTAGCTTCTTGGAGAGCTTTTAAACTGTAAAAACATAGCACTGGAGAGGGCTTGAAGCTATGCTGTCTGAAGGCTGCATGGAAGTGATTTTATATTGGCTCAATGTACAACCACTCCAGCAACTATTGCTTCTTTTCCTGTTACCTAGCCTGCAGAGCAGAAGGCTTTATGGTGTCTTTCTTCTTGTGGGTTTAAAAGTTTGTCTCCTCTATAAGCAGTTGATGTTTTAGACAACTCCCATTTGGAAGAGATTGGTGCTATGCCAATAAATCAGTGTGAAACAAATAACAACAAACAAACAGAGCCCCTCAACCAACTCCAAAATACCTGACTCTGCAGACAAGTGCTGACTTTCCTTGGTTAACTTGCTCCCTTCTGAACGAAGCATTCAGATTTTGGTGACAGCATTCCAGCTGGCAAGTCATCAGGCAAGCAGAGCAGGATGGTCACCTTCTGTAATGCTTCCGGTGACAAATGCACTCAAGAATGTAATTTTCCCTTCTATGTAACAGCATCACACCAGGAAATGTGGTGTTTTTCTGGGGATTATAATAGACCACATCCTTGTCTACAGTCCTGCTGTAGCTCATTGTTTGCAAGCCTGTAATTTGTTCACCTCTTTGTCTGCCTCTTGTCCATTCTCACTTTTCCAGATGTAACACCTGTAACTATCTCAGATCATAAGCTGTTGGCTTAAGTAACTTGTGGAGGACAGAGAGATGCAGACACGCAGTGGTAGTAGGTCAGCTCTGAGCTCTGAAGCCTCTGGGATTTTTTTTTCCCCTAACTGAAGTTGAAAATTTTCCCCAAGTAGCTCCCAGGAGCTGGGTCTAAACTCCTGTATCAGTTAGCACAGTCTCTGTCTTGTTGGACCTGGAACCCACAAACACTAGTTCATGAAAGCTGGAAGAATGAAGAGCAGTTTCATTGCCCCTTTGCTGCTGCTCCATCAAATTGCTTTTCCTATTACTGAATACCAAATCACTACATGCATCGCTGAACAGGTCTGGTTGCTACAATTGAAATGAGATTACTTTGTCCAAGCAGATGCCTTGCAACTCTGGGCAAAAAGCTTGTCTGTTTTTAATTACAACAGCAATTACAGCTTGAGTGGTGAAAGAGTAGGCCTGCAAAAGTAAGGATGCAAGCTTAGTACTACTGCTTTCTTAATAGTATTTTGAATACCACTTCTTTCTTGTTAAAATTGCTGTAGTCCTTCAGCACAAGCATGCCCATGTGCTATATGGTCAGTTGACCTATGTGCAAGAAACCTTGCAAGGTTGATGTGCTGCACTTCAAAACCCCTCCACTCTTCTGGCCTATGCTGGTGATCTGCCTACGTGTACTAGCTACCCACCTGGGACTTCCAGACATCCAGTGGCTGAAGAGAGAAGACATGCCTGTCTAGGTTTCTCCACTGAGCTAATTACCACCACTCGGAAAGATACTTACCAGAATTTGCACTTGTAAACCTGCAATTTGAGAGGCTCTAGTCTTTAACCTTCCTTAGAAGGAGGAAGAAAACATTCCTGAGCATTGTTTCAGGTATTTAGAGCTGCGTAATAATAATGATATGCAAGAGGCTAAGTACTAGCCTGTCCTGTGTTTATGGGTAAAAGTTGGTATTTACTGCCTTTTATCTGGAATTAAGTTGTATGGTGTTTTAAATGACTTGCACAACTTCATGGCTTCACTGAACTATTTTATTATGCAGATGTCCTTAAGGGATATTTCATGCATTGAGATGCAAAGTATCCAAGACAGCTTACAGTATGTGGAGGTTTTCTTGTGCTGCCTTTCTTTTTCCCTTCGTTGTAGGATGTTTTGCAGTGGAGTTGCAGTATCAGGACTGGGATGGTTAACTTCAAAGATGCCATGTTGCCTGCAACTAGAGACAAATTCTGGACCAGGCTGTATCTTAAGAGCTACACTTAAGGAGAAGGGGAAAAAAAAAGCTTCTGCATACGTAGCATCTGTTTCACGAGGAAACTGGGGTTTGAGAGAAAGCATTGGAAGAAGCAGTATCATAGTGCATTACTATCTAAGCTTGGATCTTACACAGAAAAGCTGCTGCCAGTCAGCTGGCTGGCAGTGTGTTGCCACCTTAAAATGTTATTTGAATGTTTTTCAAATGGCACTTTGATTTTCCAAGTAAGATACTGAGTGGTGCATGGTCTCTGAAGTGCTGCAGTGTCCCCTGGATTGATGTAGCAGCTTAGCATCAGAAGAGATGTTGTCTGAAGCACACAAAAAAGCCAACTGAAAAAAACCCACTCGCCCCCAAACATAAATCAGAAGAACAAACTCATGACTCGAGGATATTGCTAAAGCACTTAAACCACTGTAACCTCTACTACAAGAGCTTTCCATAGCGTTATGATTATTTAACCTGTGTTCTGAAGTTCTCCCCAGCTCCATCTTCTGAGTTCCACTCTCTTGCCCCATTAGGAAATGTAGGATAGCATGTTACAATCCACCTTGGACAATCTTGAAGCCATGGAAGTAGTGTTCAGTGACTCAGTGTAGGAAGGTCTTCAGCTGTTGTCTCTTAAATTTCATGGAGCATTTTTTTTCTTTTTAATACAAGTGGAATTGCCTTTTCAACAAGGATTTCTCCCCTCTGGGTCACATTTGTTACCAATTGTATGCATCCTAAGACAGGGAAGAGGAGAAATCTTGTGTTCTGTAGTGTTTTCATGCACACAAGCAGCTGTTCTAGGGCTCTGTTTGTCATTACACGAGCAAGTACACAAAGCTTCATGGCACTGGCCTGTTGAGAAAGACGTTAGGTCTTACTGCTTGGGATTTGTAGCATAGTGTATGTCTTTAAAACACCTTCTGTCAGGTATAGCAGCCATGTGCTGCTCTTCCCCTTCCAGACGTACCCTTCCACACGCCTGTGCTCTGGAACAATTCAAAACTGCTTTCTTTTTGCCTATGCTTTCAATTTTGCCCTGGAATACTGCTAGGACTTCACTTGCAAAACTTGTTCTAGCTGTGCAAACTGCCCTTGTGGGTGATAGAAATTAGTCTTGAGTTGTTGCCTGTTTTCCTCTCCAGCAAGCTCTTGAATTGGCTGACACTTGGTGTTTTGATTTAATCGACTTGGCACCACTGGGCGTTTCGTGTGGTCGGAGCTGAGTGCCAACCCGATCGTCTCCCAGCCAGCAGGACTTCTTCAGGCTGTCTAAACCACAGTTGCAAGTGATCTACAAGCTGTGTTTGCCTGCTTCAGCTTCTCCGTGGCCAAAAACTTGTGTTGAGCGGTTGTAGGACATCCGTTTAGAAGCGCTGTTGAAGTCCATATGTTCTGTGCTAAGGTTTGGAGATGAGAAGCAAGAGGTGTGCTAAGGTTTGGAGATGAGAAGCAAGAGGACTTAATGTGTCAGGAAGGAGACTCGAAGGATTTTCCCAGGCAGTCATTAACTCATTAAGTGACAACTGCTTGAGACCCTGTCTCTTCTCTGCCTCTCATGTGGCTAGCAGCTTGTCTGAAGGCACACCAGAGAATTCTTTTACCCTGCTGGTTGGTCATGGCTTTCAGAACCCAGAAATGAACATTTACCATACTCCCCAACAGTTTTGAAAGCTCTCTGTTTAACCAAGTAGTTATTCCTACATGCTTATGACTTTTTAAATATTTGAAGTGGAAACCACATTACTTTGTTTTTTGATCTTAATACTGAAATCATTCCTAAAAGATGTTGCAGGCAGATGACTTCAGCATTAAATGTCTCACTCACAGGCAAGGGGCTTGTATCCAGGAGAGTTTTTTAGCGTAGGAGTAATACAGAGCGTTTCCCTAGACTAAGGAGTTTACCTTTTTATACTAGCAAGTAACTGTTAAGGGGATAGAGTAAAAGACAGACTGGTGCCATCTGGAATTCCATGCCTGGCCAATGTCATGCAGGTTTTCTGGTGAGCAGTGGGAAGCACATTCTTTCAAGCTCTTTAACTTGTCAAGTGATACTTATTTTACACTCGCTGCAGTGTTTTGGCCTGAAGTACAAATTAGTTGCATGATACAAAGCTACGGATCCTGAGCATATGTTTCTTGAAGGGAGTAGAAAGAGATTAGAATATGATTAGGGATTATTGTTGAGAAGGATTAAGCAGCAGAGGTTTCTAAGGGCACATCTTCAAATTGCAGCCTTGCTGTTCCTGAGAGTTTGGTATCTGAACTTGCTCTCCCTACGCTGGAGACACTTTGGGAAACCTTCTGCTCTAAAGGCAGAGGAATGAAGCCATGCCCCTCTGTGGATGTCAAATGCTACTGTTGGGAAGAGAAGCTCTTAGAAAACCTTTCTTTCTTGTTACTTTTAGAGGATTTTTTTTAATCCTGTTTTAAAGGACACTTCAAAGTGATAGAGCACTCATCTTCTCTGGTTTGGCTCTGGGGTCCATGATTTGGAAGTTGCTTTCAGTTACCTTTTATAAGAAAGGGGATAGAGCAGGAGAGAGAAACAACTATGAAGGCTAAAAGACATTTGATGCCTTCATGTCTTTAATATATTTGGCTAAAATTGAATGGGGCAATTTATTAACAGATCTGTGTGAACTGTAAGATTTTTTTTCTTTTTAACCTGATATTTAAACTCTAGGGTAAATATACATAATGAAGTAGCTGGAAACTGCTGCAGTGTCAAGGCTTTGTAATGAGTGATTCTGTTTCTCTTCTGCTCCTTGTTTCTTCATTTGTGTGCCTCTGTGCTGGGCCTCAGTGCCACAGCTGTAGCAGAAGGCTCTCCTGGTCTAACTCTGGCTTTAGTAAGGGGACACTTATAAAAGGTTGGGAAAGTGTTATGAAACCTTACCTACCTCTAACATACCTGTTCATAGAATCGTAGAATCAACCAGGTTGGAAGAGACCTCTAAGATCATCCAGTGCAACCCTATCCAGTCAACTAGACCATGGCACTAAATGCCTCATCCAGGCCTTGCATTTACGTCGCCACTTTCTTCATTCCTTTAAATCCCAAGCTACACATCTGACTTGTTAGCAGAGCTGTGCTATGTAACCATCGAAGTTTGAGGTGGTTTAATTTATTTTGAGGTTGGGTTTATTGAGGCATAATACTATAATCCTTTACTGATTTGCCATTTTGCTGGTCCTTACACTATTCCCTGCAAGCTGAGTTGCTGCTTTTGCTTCTCGGTTAACTGCTAATAGCCTTCTTGCAGTCACTAAACACTCTTGCCTGGTGCATACAGCAGTAACCTGTGTCTTGCAGTCTGCTGCCACTGCAGTAAACCTGCTTGCTTCTTCACTAACACCAATTGCATAGTGAACTCTTGCTCTGTAGTATCTTTCAGTACTCATAACTGCTGTTTCCATGTGCTGAATAGATTTTTATGAGGGAAAGAATGAGTGTTTATCAGGCTAATGCTGATTACTTCATAAGAATAATCTGCAGCCTTTTGCCTTTAAAACCTTAGATTAATTCCAGCTCTAATATAAATGGAAGTTAAATTATAAGTCTTAAATTTAATTTAGTCATTAGGGCCTTTTGTAATCCAAGGGATGGCCTGCAGGCAGCCATGCTGTGCACTCAGAACTCTGACTCCAAGCGGGGTTTGGCCTGCAAATGGCCAACTCTAAAGTGTCCTCTCATTTAACCACAAGTTCAGTCCAATCCTGTTGTGATGGTTTGGGTGTTCCCTGCCCCCCCCCACTTTAGAAGGTACCCAGACTAGTCTCAGCCTGCTCTGGGAATATAAATGAAGCTATTTATTTACAGCTAGCACAATATACAAGCAGATATTTACAGTATATACAGTTGTAGACAGAAATAGACAAGGTAAAAGTAATACAGAAACACAACAGCCCTCCCAGAAACCTGAGTCCCCAGGAGGGGCTCTCAACCACCCCTGCACCTTCCCCCTGCCCCTCTCAACCTTACCCCAGTCCTAAGGAAGAACAGAGGTTCAGCCAAGAGGTTAAGAAGCAAAGGTGAGTGGCAGGTGAGGTTAGGGAGATGCAGCTCGGTCAAAGCCCAGCCCGAGAGTGAAGAGGAAAAAATGGTGAGAGTGTTATCTAATGCTTTGCTTTCTTGTTCAGCAAGACTCTGAGGGAAGGACACATCACCATTGTTTTCCTTTCACAGCCTATGATCTAGTTTTTTCTCACCAAAACATTCTAGCCTGCTTCAAACTAGCACACCTGTGTGGAGTAGGAAACCTGCAGTGCAAGCTGGATAAGACAGCAGCCTCAGTGCCCCAGTTAATTTGCCAGTGTGATAACACAAATCTAATTGGGGTTTCAGTGTGTATGCTGTAGAGGTTATGGTAGTGCATCAAAGCGTGGAGACTGTATTGTACACAGAGTACTGTGCTAACTCTGGGAAACTGCTTTCAGTGCAGCTTAAACAATGCATTTTGTTTTTCTCCTTAGATCAATGTTCGAGTCGTTACTATGGATGCAGAGCTGGAGTTTGCCATCCAGCCAAATACTACAGGCAAGCAGCTGTTTGACCAGGTCAGTAAAAGATTATTAGGGACTCTTGTTTAAGCTTGGAGTACCTTTCAGATTATAGTGGTTTCTTAAGACTGGGTTCCAAACCTACCTTTCTTTTTTTTCCTGTTAACCTCTTAATCTAAAATCCCTGATCTGTTCTAAGATCTCTGAATTCCATCACAATAAAAGAAAAAAAAAAAAGGGGGTGGGGGGGGTGACACACCACAGAAATCCTAACAGGTATGTTATGCTCCAGTGAAACCTGTCTTCCTAGCAGTGAGTGATGAAGTGTCGTAAGGAATCTAAAATATCTAGACAGCATAGGTAGGGTAGCACATTAAAATGATCCTGTTGCTTTGAAGTATGGCTTAGCTCAGGAAGGTTAAAATCAAGTCTTTGGATGACTGGCAAAGTGTAGGCACAGCTAGATTCATGCAGAAGCTGGGTTGGAAGTAGCCACTTGATACAAGTGTTTGAGTTTACCAAGCTACTAGAGAGCAGAAAAAAGTGTGATCTCTATGCAGCAACTATAGCAGCATGACTTATAAGAGGCCCTTACACAGCAGGATGGATCAGAGGCTTGTCCAGCTTTCCTCTGGGGGTTCTAGGGAAGTGGAAAGTATGAGCAGCCAGGACTCTCCCCCCTGCTACTGCATTAACAACATACAGGTCTGTTTGGAGATGAATCTACAAAGGTCAGGTAAAGACAACTAAAATAAACAAAGAGCACTCTGCAAAACTGTTATTTTCTTAAGTAGCTTCCTCTTATAAAACCAAAGCAAGGCTTAGTTTAACTTTACTGTTCTGGAGTTTAAAAAGAAACAAACACAAAAACCCAAGAATGGATCTTCAGTTAAACATTTTTAAGATGTTTACAGAGTCTTCCTGCAATTCCTTTGCACTTCTTCCCTTGTCCTCTGCTAGCCTCGATAGCAAAGGGTGGTTGAGCTTTACGTCAGGTAGGCTGAGCTGGTTAAACAGTGTACATTTCTTCTAACTCTCTGTTGGTACCATTTATCATTTCAGTGAGTTAGCTGGAACTTGCTTGGCCTGCAACTGTGCAGAGAGAAGTCCTTCAACAAAAAAAAACACCCCATAAAAACCCAAACTCCCAACAAACAACAAAACCACTCTGAGTGGGTGTTTGGGAAGAGTGAAAGGAGGAAGCCAAATGATAATCACTGCAGAACTTTGTAAAACAGATCACCACAAGTTGTGCTTAGTGTTCAGTTGAACTTAAATTCCTTTTGATTTATTGCTGCTATGGGATAAACATCAAGTATTCATTGACAGATAATTTAGTGAAGTGTATATGAAACCTGTATTTTTATGGAACCAGCAGTTCGTGTTTGACCTTCCATTCACTGCTGATCACCCCTGTGTAGGATAACTTCCTCCTCCAGCCCTTCACGTTAACCTAAAGCAGAGAACTGAAGTTGCAGCTCTGAGTGCACAAGAATCCAGATAACTAAAGCCAGGTTTTTAAAAGCAATGCCTAAAATCAGGCAGTGTAAGTACTCCTATGTTCCTTTTTACAAGGATTCAATAAGAACTTTTTCTCCCACATATGTTCACTGATGTTTACATCTGTTAAGAGCCAAGGTCATTTCTTTCTGACCCCTAACTGAGAATGTCCCAGGTTGAGACTATAGGGTTAAAAAAATCTTCTGGGGACTAGAAGATTGTTATTCAATCCCATAATTGTGCTATCTCTTTATAAACTCCCAACAAGACCAGCTCATTCTCCTTTCCTCCGCCTCCTGCCCTGTGTCTGGCAGGAGCTGCTTTATTGGGAAGAACATGTAAGCAGTAGGTGTGTTCTGGGGCCTCCAGAGGCTTGTTTAGGCCTCTTGGATGGCAGAGGCATTGGTGGGGGGGGGAGGATTGGAGCACTGGAGATTATAGATTTAGGTTTTTTTGGGTTGGGGGAAAATTCAAGGGGGTTTGCCAGGGATGTGGTCATTGCTTTGTAATGTCTATCTCTGTATTTCTCTCTAAATATAGTTCTGTATGCTTTCCCTAATTTCATTTGAGAGCTTCATTTCTGTCAGCTATCTTTAAAAGCCACAACAGAGAAACACAGAGCCCTGAGAACGTGGGAAAAGGCAGGATGCTTCAGATCCAGGATACTTGTACTTCCCCATCTAGGTAGTCCTGGATTTCTGAAGACTGCTTATTGCAGCACTTGTTGGACTGTCACCTCATGAAGATTTGGTCACATCCCATGGCTTGGATTTAAAACCTCTGACTGGAAATTCTTCTCTGTAGTCCATACCTTCTGGGCTGCACTTCTGCATATCAAGAGAAGACTATGGTAGAAGTGTGCAGCACAAAACCAGAGAAGGCAAAGGCTATTCATCTGTAACTATTCTGGCATCCTCTCTTCTCTTCTGCTATGCAAGCCTTTTACTAAGCCCTTATCTCAGATGGAGTTTACACTCAGATAAAGCTTATGGAGGCAGCAGGTTTTCACAGGTATGGGGAGTGGCTAGACTTGAACTACAGAACCACTGTGGGTCTAAAAGGGTGTTGAGGAAGCAAGGTATTTGTAACAAAACACATGATGTTTTCTTTGCTGGCTGTCAGCTAGCAAAGCTACTCTGGCAGTGCCCTTGTGCTTTGCTAGCAGATATGTATGAGGAGAGGCTGAGGGAGCTGGGGTTGTTTAGCCTGGAGAAGAGGAGGCTCAGGGGGGACCTCGTTGCTGCCTACAACTACCTGAAGAGAGGCTGTAGCCAGGTGGGGGTTGGTCTCTTTTCCCAGGCAATCAGCAATAGAACAAGGGGACACAGTCTCAAGTTGTGCCGAGGGAAGAATACACTGGATGTTAGGAAGAAGTTGTTGGCAGAGAGAGTGATTGGCATTGGAATGGGCTGCCCAGGGAGGTGGTGCAGTCACCATCCCTGGAGGTGTTCAAGAAAAGCCTGGCTGAGGCACTTAGTGCCATGGTCTAGATGACTGGATAGGGCTGGGTGCCAGGTTGGACTGGATGATCCTGGAGGTCTCTTCCAACCTGGTTGATTCTATGCTAGCTCCCTTCTACAGAAAGGGGAAAGCAGTGCAAACCTGTGAATACTGAGTTCAGCTCCACACAAGCGAGACCTGTGCAGTTTGTGCCACAGTGGTCTGAGGGATCCTGAGAACCAAAATAATGGGCAGGAGTACCTCCCCAGCTAGTCAAGTGCCATCCTGGTCACAAGGCAAAGAAATTCAGTGGAAGAGAGTGTCACTGGCAGCTTCTGTGAGTGAACACATTTCTGAATGGAATGAGCAGACTTAAGATTTGCTGCTACATGCATTTGAGGAAGGAGATGAGGGTTCCCCCCTCTTGAGTGCGATGTCTCCGTTCGTAGTTTGCTGTGGAGGAGGCTAACAAACCATTTCCCAGAATACAAGCTAAAACATGAATGTCTTTGTTGTTTGTATTGGAACTCAAGTGGATAAATTGTGACGTTTAGCTTAACACTTTCTCCTTCCTTGCCTTTAGATTTGGAGAAGAACTTGAGGGGTCATAACTGCTGCAAGCTTTCTAACTCCATTTATAGAGAAGTGGACTTGTTCTGTTCTAAGAGACACTCAGAGATAGTGACCTGATAAGGGCTTCATTTATGCAACTCTTTATTTTAGCAAAGTTGCAACATTTTTTGCTGCAACAGGAAGTGCCACGTTCCACATACCCAGGCTTTGCTGCCAGGCTGAGGAGAGCTCACTTCTGACCTGTCTAAAAATATGTCTAGCTGTCAGAAAGCTTGTTTGTGCTGCAGCAAAACAAGCCACCATGGGGGTGGACTGAAAAGGAATTTTGCTCAAGTAAAAGCTCAAAGATTTCAAAAGAAGTGGGATTTGGGTGTTTTTTTTGCAGTTAGCTCTAACTAGTTGCTTCCAACTGTTGAAGCAGAACATCTAAATCATAGCCTCCTGAATGCACCCCAGTGTCTAGCTGTCCCCTTTCTGCAACTAGTAGGCACTGACTTCTTTATCCTTAAAACATTGTCTTTGCTTACTGACATTTCTCATACTACTATGCAATTTGCTTGATGTGTTTATATCACTAAATTGTATATTTTGCCTGTTATTCAACAATGCCACACAAACAGTAATAATTCTCAGAGGGCTAATTAGAATGGTGCATGTTTTCCAGTCTCCCTTGCCACCCCAGGAAGCTCTGGCTTCCAGGTACAGACTGCTGGCTTCTAGCTCACCAGAAAGAAAAAATAATTAAAGAAAACTGCAGCAAAAAAAATAATTAAGTATCCTAAAATCATGTCTCAAGCCTGGTGTCTATCCAGAATGTTTCCAGGAATGCTATAAATGAGGAGGATGACACATGTTGAAGCTTAGGTAGCAACACCCTCTCAGGCCTGTCATGCTTTCCTAACTTAAACCAGCTTTACAAAGCTCTTTTCTTCCACTCAGCTCAGCTCCCCATGGTGATAGGTACATCACTTTTTGAGGAGCTACTTTGCAAGTAACATCAGGTTTTCCAGATACATTTGTTATGGATCTTTACCACTTTTGGCTCTGTCTAGAGCTCAGCTTTACAAGCAGATGAGTTGCAGCAAACTACTGGGCTAAAAGAACGAGCAATAAAGAGCAAGAGGAGGTTGTGAGCTTGTTAGCCCATCTCCTCCACAGAGGAAAAGGGATGTGCCAAACATGTCTCTTCTCACTAGTAAGTGTGCCATCCAGCCAGTGGATGGTGTTTCTGAATCTATGTCTGGTTCATATTGACAGTGTATCAAATCAAATTTGTCCTGATGTTGGGCCATCAGTATATTTTGTCCTTCAAAAGCAGCCTTTGTGTGAGATTAAAAAGAGAGTAGCCCTGACTAGGAATACTTGCAGTTTGTGTTTGTTCTCAAAACTGCCCAGGGAGCTTACTGCAGCAGCTCTCTGAAGCATACCTCAGTTGCTTCAGTGACTGGCAGATGAGATCACTTGAGCTATTAGTACTGCTAGCCACTTGTGATTAGTACTGACACCACTCACTGTAAGCTTTTGTGAGAGAAGTAACTAGTCTGCCTCAGCAAATACCATTTTAAGAAGGGACAGTAGAGAGGAAAAAAAAGCAGAAACCCCACCAGTCTACAACTAGTGACCTATCACTTGCCCTGCTTGTGTCTCTGTGTTTCCTTCCTATCATCTTCTAGGAGCAGGATGGGACAAGGAGCTTAGCCTATGCCACTGATGTCATCTGCTGTGTCAGTGGTGCATCTTTGTCTATAAAGTGAAATTGGGAGACACCAGTTTAGGCTGTTGCCTGTACCTGCAGGTGAATGTAGGACTTAAGAAGGTACCTGGACCTCAAGTGTACTGTTACCCACAATAACTTCTTTCCTTTTTGACCTTTCTGTTGCAGGTGGTTAAAACCATAGGTTTGCGAGAAGTGTGGTACTTTGGTCTTCAGTATGTGGACAACAAAGGATTCCAGACTTGGCTGAAGCTTGATAAAAAGGTAACAGGCTTTGGGCTAGTTGTTGAACAAAGGTTGAAGTTTTTATCATTCCTGATGTGTTATTGGCTGCAAGTTTTGTGACCTCCATGGGAACTGTTTGAGCGAGGTGTGGCTTTATAGCCTTAGTCAGAGTACAGCAGCAGCTCAATATGATACTTCACTGGGCAGAAGCAGCTATTCTTGCTGTGACTGGAGTAACATCTTGGCTAGTGATGGTGTTAGTCTGCTTGTGCAGAATCAGTTGTTGCACTAATCATCCTGATGCCTCTGGTGTGCTCTTGTTTGTGGACTTGTAGTTCTTCTGAGGGTATGAACTGTTTTTCTTGACGGGGCAGTCAGTGATATACCTCCTTAATGTCAGGGAGCTGTTCTCTGTCAAATGCATACAATGCTAGATGAGTTTGCTCTCTGATACAGCATGGTAAATCATTCTCCAGTGACCAAGGTTTGCTGTGCAAACAGATTTTTTTCTGGCTCAGTTGAAAAGCATGTGTCTCCCCTGTCTTCACATCCTAGTAAGCAGGCAGAATGAAGGAATTCCAATAACGAGTTGCCAGTCATTTGCCTCTTAAGGCAAACGCCCCAAATCCCCTTCTTTTGTATAAAGGCAGTTTATTGTTTGCAGCCCTGCTTACTTGTGACATTACCTCTTCTTCAGGTTTCTGCTCAAGAAATCAGAAAGGAGAATCCCCTCCAGTTCAAATTCCGTGCCAAGTTCTTCCCAGAGGATGTGTCTGAAGAGCTGATCCAGGACATTACGCAGAAGCTTTTCTTCCTGCAGGTGAAGGAAGGAATCCTCAGCGATGAGATCTACTGTCCTCCTGAAACAGCAGTGCTTCTTGGCTCCTATGCTGTGCAAGCCAAATTTGGAGACTACAACAAGGATGTGCACAAGCCTGGATACCTCAATTCAGAGCGTCTGATCCCCCAGAGGTGAAGGCATTAGTTGATGCAGTCTCCTCTATTTTCTGCTTTAGTTTGTTTTGTTTTTCTTGTCTTAGAACTCAAGAATTTGCATTCTAGTTAAATGGAGAGGGTTTCACTGAGAGCATGATTTAAATACTTTATTGAATTGTTTGCATTTGAATTGTTTCCTCTTTTTATTTCTGTCTGTCATGCTAAGGTATGTTTTTGTGCTCTCTCCTGGGGTTGAAAGTATGCTTATGAATTCAGCTTTTCTTGCCTAGAAGTTTGCTGCTGTGCTGGTAACTAGCAATGTGAGTGTCTTCTCTTTAAAAAGAGAAGAGGGGCATTCAGTCAAGAATGTGTCAGCCCTGGAGGAGGTTGAGTTCTGTGTCCTTAATCCTAATGTAAAGTCCTAAAAACTTTGTATGGAAATGATGATTTGAGACTACATAGTCCATTCCCACAGAGGACGTCCTTGGGCTGAGTAAGATAATCCTCTTGGTTCCAGTAAGACTTCATGGCTGGGACTAATTTTTCAGTAATACCATAGTGAAGATCACCATCAATGGATATTGCAGACAGGCCTGGAGGATTGGGCAGGGAGAAATGTAATGAAGTTCAACAAAGGCAAGTGTAGAGTCTTGCACCTAGGAGAGAATAACCCCAGGTATGAGCTGGGGACTGACCTGCGGGAGAGCAGTGGAGCAGAAAAGGATCCTAGTGGATGGAAGGTTGACCATGAGCCACCAATGTCCTCTTGTGGCCAAGAAGGCCATTGCCATTCTGGGGTGTGTTAAAAGGGCTGTCGTTAGTAGGCAGAGAGGTCCTCCTGCCCCTCCACTCTGCCCTGGTGAGGCTGCATCTGGAATACTTTGTCCAGTTATGGGCTTCTCCATTCAAGAGGGACAGGGAACTGCTTGAAGGAGTCCAACAGAGCCACAAAAATGGAGTGGAACATCTTCCTTACAAGGAGAGACTGAAGGAGCTGGGGCTCTTTAGCTTAGAGAACAGGAGAGAGAGTGGTGACCTCATCAATGTTTATAAATATGTGAAGGGTGAGTGCCAGCAGGGCAGGGTGGAGCCAGGCTCTATTTGATGATGCCTGATGATAGGACAAGGGGCAATGGGTGGAAGCTGAGGCATAGGAAGTTCCATGGAAACATGAGGAAAACTGTTTTCACTGTGAAGAGTGACAGAACACTGGAAGGGGCTGCCCAGGGGCACTGTGGAGTCTGCCCCTCTGGAGAAACTCGAGATCCACCTGGGTGCATTCCTGTGTGATCTGGTACAGGTGATCCTGCTCTGGCAGGGGGTTTGGACTGGATGATCTTTTGAGGTCACTTCCAGCCCCTAACCTTGGTGATTCTTTGATAAAGGCTATTGTTGCTAATACTTTTTTCTTTGTGTAGGGTGATGGACCAGCATAAACTCTCCAGAGAGCAGTGGGAGGAACGGATCCAAGTGTGGCATGCTGAACACAGTGGCATGCTCAAGTAAGCATTTTGTATTGGTCTTTAGGCTCTTCACTTTGCTGGTTGATTGATTATCTTAAGCTTGCAGTTCTACAGCACAGACTTTTGAAACTGACCCCTATTGTGGGGGAACTCCTGGTGTATGTTTTCCAGTTCAGCATTAAATGATATGGTAAAACTCTCTAGGATATTTGCACAGTGTCTTGGATGGTTTCTTGAAGATCTCAGACTTGGGTACAAAGTATCAGTGATGACTTTGGGTTAAAATATAAAGGTGTATCTCTAACCCTTGTGCTCGTTGAAGCATTTGCACTGCCAGATGGGAGAAGTTCAGATACTGCACCTTTCCTACTGACTACACATTGAGAGAAGGATGAATGCTGAGAGAGATGAGTGTTGCTAATTTTGTGTCTGGAAATACTAGGGCTTGGTGAATGGGAGTGCTCTGGGTATGTATGTGTGTGTTCATAGGTGTAATATCATGATTTCTGAAGTGAATTCCCAGTGATGAATATTCAACTCTAACTCCTGTGTTTATGTGGGTTTAGGAATAGTTACATGTTTCTTTTGGGGACTTTGTGCCTTCTGAAATAGCCAGACAAATGAGAAGCTGAAATGTTGCTGTCCTTCATGTTTCAACCAGGGAGAATGCCATGCTGGAATACCTGAAGATTGCTCAGGACCTGGAGATGTATGGAATCAACTATTTTGAAATCAAGAATAAGAAAGGAACTGACCTTTGGCTGGGAGTTGATGCCTTGGGGCTCAACATCTATGAAAAGGATGATAAGTAAGGCTTTTGTTTTTACCTCTCATCTCCTATTATGAGGGCTGCTCTGGGAGCCAAGAGACGTTTCTCATTTACAGAATCAGGTCAAAGTTTAAAACTTGCATGTGTTCCAATTTTGGCTCAGTAGTTGAAGCTGTGGTGGAAAATGAGCTTTGACATCCATTTATGCTCTCATGACTTGTCTGACCTGCTAATGCTACTACTTACAGTGTAAAAAGAGAAGTCAGTGCCATCTGGTAAACTGCACAGCTGTAGAGCTGAACCCTGAACTAAGGAGTTTACCAAGCCTTTGCTTGAGTCAGGTTGCCAGGTATGCCAGCAGTGAACTCAGTGCAAGAAAGATCTCAGTAACTAACATATCTGCAGTACTGGGGCATCATCAAAGACTGTTCCTACAGTAAGGTTAATGAGATATCTGTGTACAGATGCATGGCTCTGAAAAAGGCAGGTTATGGGGTAGGCACAAAGCCAAAGCTGGATGACACCCCAGAACCCAGGGAGGAGTTAAGCTATATAGTTACTGAGAATGAGGAATGAAACAAGGTCTTCCTGAGGTGTGTGTCACTTTAATCAGCCCTTCTGGTAAAGACAAAGGCATTGCATATATTAATGATAAATACACACATATATACTGGATAGTAGGTGAGAAGTGATAGCCTACATCTATAAATAAACAAAAGGTGAGAAGAGCCATGCCTAAGCCTGCTAGTCTCTTGCAGTACTTCACAACTGAAGGGCAGTTAAAACAGATATTTTTAGAGGAAGGGTTGCTGTTTAGCTTGCTTCCCTGCACCCCTCCCCTCCTGAGGTTTCATTTGTTCTCATTTTAGTCCCCAGAAAGCTCTGAATGCACCTGAAATATCAACTGAAAGTCTCTGGCACTTCTGTTAAGACGGTAAAGAGAAGTGCAGCCTGTTCTGCAATGCTAACATGTGCCGTCACCCAGAAAACAGGGAGTGTCCCTTGAAAGAGAAGTAGTTTCGCTCATGTAATACTCGGGTCCTGAATGACAAGTCTTGCTGTGTAACCATGGCCACACAAACAGGTTTTTCCAGCTGCAGAAGCAGGGTACAGCCATCTACTGTAAAGAGCTATCAAGAGCGTTTGCAAAACAAATACAAGTGCTGCATGTTTCTGCTCTAACTCCTGCTACTATATAATTAAGTCTTTTGAGCAGATACGGGGACTAGAGCAAGAGTCACGTGTGTCTTGCCTCTGGTTCCTACCTGCAAAATTTGGGGACTGGGGTAAAGGTGAAAAGGCAAAGGTTTAGCTGCTGAAGTTCAACCAGAGGAAAAAGAGTTCTTGCTATAGGTGTGTGAGGGTTTGTACTACAGGTCAGTGTTCCACTTCCAGGTATTTTCGAGGTTTGGTTGTTTGGGTTTTTATTTTTTCATTGTAGAGGTGACTCTGCAGTAGAAGTTAAGTAAATTGTTCTAGTTGTCTGTCAAACTGTAGCACTTGGTGTTGGAACACTTAAGCTAAAGTGATGGAGGTGAGAGTAATTAGTCTAATCAAGTCATTTTCTTCACAGTTCTTTCTTAATGTTACACACACTCTTGCATAATCTTGCAGTTCAGTTAAAGGTTAGGGAATGGCAAGTTCTGAAGAGGATGTCTTAAAGGTTAGGGAATGGTAAGTTCTGAAGAGGATGTCTTAAAGGTTAGGGAATGGTAAGTTCTGAAGAGGATGTCTTAAAAGTTAGGGAATGGTAAGTTCTGAAGAGGATGTCTTAAAAGTTAGGGAATGGTAAGTTCTGAAGAGGGTGTCTTAAAAGTTAGGGAATGGTAAGTTCTGAAGAGGGTGTCTTAAAAGTTAGGGAATGGTAAGTTCTGAAGAGGGTGTCTTAAAGGTTAGGGAATGGTAAGTTCTGAAGAGGATGTCTTAAAAGTTAGGGAATGGTAAGTTCTGAAGAGGATGTCTTTGTCTTTTTTTTCCCCCTTGATGTCTGATTTAAAATCAAGAAAGTTGATGGGGTTTTTCTTAGGCTTGGGCCCAGCAAGATCATGCTACGTAGTAGTTTTCTATCTGTGGCAGGCACATCCTCAAGAATTGCCATCTTCTTCCTCATTGAATGAGCTCCATAGAAAGAACTCTTACAGGTTAAGCAGCTCACCATGCTGATAGCTGTTTTCTCTAGTAAGCATTGAATACTTGTGTCTTCAACCACTGCTAGTGCTTCAGCATGTGTGAGACACATTGGAGGGGTTAGTAACAAGAAGATTTCTGGTTGGTGTTATCACTTGTGTAAAGTACAGTTCTTAATTGTTATTTGCTATCTCTAGAGAATACAGCCTCCCTTAAAGAGTAATAATGTGGTGTTAAATACTGAAATATCTGATCAAATATGCAAGTCTCTGTAGTACTAGAACTGGCTGCAGAGCTGGGCAGGTGTGTGACTGAGAAACATTCATCTCGTGAATAACTTGAAGGTTTTTACATGCAAGAATCTGAGAAATGATCAAGGCTTAAAGAAGTGATTTAAAATAAACCAGCAGACACAAACTCCTAATGAGTGAGGGAGAGTTGGGAGTCTGAATCTTGCCCTTTGCTTCACAGGGGCACTTTTGAACAGGGGAGCACACCCAACATGTTAAAGTTCTGCTTGGTGACTGTTGGGATGAGCTGAAGGAGCAGTGTGCGCAGATGGAAAGAGCTGTTTGTTACTGCCTTGCTTCTAACACAGGGGAGGGGAGAACAAAAGGCAAGAAATCTACTTTTACCAATTGTGTTTCTGCCTGCCCAGCACTTGAGAAGTGAAGGCAGTGTGGAGGTAACTGGGCTAGCTTTAACACAGCAGAGCAGACTTCTTCTTGGGTGCTGGAAGGTGTGGGGGGCTGGCTTGAGTTACTTGGGTTTAAGTGTTCCATGATGTACCAGAAGCCTCTGGGAAGCACAGCACACATACCTAAAAGTCTGCCCACCACAGATTTTAGGCCCTGATGTTAAAGAAACGAGCTCAAAGGAGGTGGTGTTCGGAAAAACTGAGTGGTTTGCTTCAGCAGAGACCATCCCTATTGCATAGCCAACAGTCACTGGGAAGTGGCTGACCAAAACAAGACTAAGGGAGACTTCTTTTCCTACTGCCTATAGGGTTTTGGTTCAGCTGCTGTCCCCTCTTTGCTGGGGGAGCTGTGTGAAGTGTTCAGAAGCAAGACAGGGGAAAGAAGTTCATTGCAGCATCTCATAAACATTTCTGTTCTTTCCAGACTGACTCCAAAGATTGGGTTCCCTTGGAGTGAAATCAGAAACATCTCTTTCAATGACAAGAAGTTTGTTATAAAGCCTATTGATAAGAAGGCACCAGTAAGTATACCTAAAATGGGTTCCTGGATACTGCATAGGCACAACTTATAATGGTTCATCTCTGAAGTACTCTCTGGAGAGGAGAAAGCTGCAGATGTTTGAGATACAAAATGAGCCTTAGTATTTAGGTTGTATTTAAAGCTACCTGTTTTTTTGTGCAGCATAAATAAAGGGTTTATGGTGGAACCTAACATGGAGAAAGATGAGGATTTTGCAACTGCAGAGTTCTCTTTTTTTTGGTGGCAAACTAGACAGTTTTATGATGAAATGTGAGAGTGCTCACTAGTTCTGTGAGTCCTTTTGTGTAGCCAGAGGACCCATTTCTATCAGGGTATGGAAACTGGTGGTTAAGTCTTTTGTGGGTTTTTTTGGGTTTTTAAATGATTAAAAAAACTCCCAAACACAAAAATCATTCAAATGCTACTGCAGAACCACATGGCTACATATGGCTTTCCATTTTAATGCTCATTTCTATGCTAGGGAAAGAGTAAATGACAGTTAAGGACCAGTTCATTGACCACCTTGCATATCAAGCTTCTCAACGGTAGGGATGTGACTTCTGTGCAGAACTGAGATGTACTGATCTGTGAATGTTGCTTTTCAATACTCAGAAACACATTTTCAGGGTTATTTTAATGAAGAATTGGCAACTTACTTCAGCCTGATGGAAGCATAAAGTGGAATAACTGGTATAGGTGGATCTCATTCCTTCAGTCTTGTGAAACTGTTGGAATAGTTGAGAAAGGCCTCCTCTTATTTTCTGCCCCCACCCCAGTATTTGGCCTTGGTGGGTGAGGATAACCCTGAGAAATAATAAGCAGTTTGGCTTTGACAGAGGGTGATGGATTATAGATCTTGAACAGGAAAAGATCCTCCCAGTAATTTGGAGGATACTAATGCATAGGTTGTGCAGGGCTTTTCTCCAACCTGAGTTTTGCAGGAAGAGGAACTTCTTTCTGTCGTGCTGCTGGTGAAACTCCACAGAATTCCACAGAGGTAGAGAGCTGGTCTGTCAGGCATGCTGTTCTCGATGGAAGAGCCTCTTGCCTGTGTTTCATTAACCTCATCTATATAGGTCACAGCTTTCCATCTGTTCCCCAACATTAGATCTGACAGAGTCTGAAATGGGAGACCTGTGAGAGGCTGATACAGAATCACAGAACATTGGAGGTTGGAAGGGACCTCCAGAGATCGAGTCTCACCTCCCTGCCAGAGCAGGATCCCCTAGGGTAATCTGCACAGGAACACATCCAGGCAGGTTTTGAAAGTTTCCAGAGAAGGAGACTCCACAACCTCTCTGTTCCAGTGCTCCATCACCCTCACTGTGAAGAAGTTTCTCTCATGCTGAGGTGAAACCTTCTACGTTCAAGTTTGTGAAAAGTGCTAGCGTTGAAATCCTGAGTTATGTCTCCCTCCTTTATCAGTTGTCCTTTCCCTTCTGGGTAGGGATATATTTAAAGCTGTGTCTGAAAGAACAATTGACCTGGATGCTAATTCTGAGCATCCAGGAAATTGTCTGTGTCCTTTCATATGGATGTGCCCCTTTTTAAGAGGCAAATATCCTAACTACAGCAATCCAGACAGTCTGCACAGGATATGGGTCAGAACCTCCCTTTTTATTTTGGCAGATTCTACATGTCAGTGTTTCAGTGGACACTAACGTGACGCATGGAGTCTTGTGGCACTTTGCCCAGAGTACACTTACTAATTCTTAGGTCTGCCTGGCCACGTACTCTCAACATCTCCAGCACGTTAGCTTTAAAATACCAAACTGCAGTGCTCCCAGTTGTGCAAGACCGGGGGGAAGCTGGGAATGAGGAACGAAGGGGAATCTTTTGTTTTCTCCTGTGACTGTTTTGTCCTTGTACCACAAAGGCAATCACTACCCGTGCCCTCAGTGTTTATTTCTGTGCAAGTGAACCTCACCTCAGGATATGATCTGTCCATCAGTGTACACAAACAGTTTGGGTTTAAAATTACTTCTCAGAAGTGGGATGTCGAGCGACTGTCTGGCAGGCACAGCCTGCATTGTCGCACCTGCACAGCTCAGAGTGGCTCTGGCAAGGTCAGGGTTCAGCGCAGGAGCAAAGCACAGTACTGCTGCCTGCCTCCTTTACAGTCACTATGTGAGTTAGAAAAAGAAGGTCTCTGTCAGCATGTTCATGGTTGTATTAATAGTACTTGGAGAGCTCTTCATTGCTTCTGCTGTGACCTCCGGTTTTCGCAGACAGCCACAACTGCTTGTGAGTTCAGGCAGTGAAAAACCAGTCACTGCTGCTGCCCAAAGTTGTATAGCCTGTTTGCCCCTTCTCACTTTCACCTCTTGCTAACAGTGAGACAATCTGTAGGAGAGCAGTTCTAAGGAATGGGCACTGGTTTGTGGTGGTAACCATAGAATCAACCAGGTTGGAAGAGAACTCGAAGATCATCCAGTCCAACCTAGCACCCAGCCCTGTCCAATCAACCAGACCATGGCACTAAGTGCCTTATTCAGGCTTTTCTTGAACACCTCCAGGGATGGTGACTCCACCACCTCCCTGGGCAGCCCATTCCAATGCCAATCACTCCCTCTGCGAAGAACTTCTTCCTAACATCCAGCCTAGACTTTCCCCAGCACAACTTGAGACTGTGTCCCCTTGTTCTGTTGCTGGTTGCCTGGGAAAAGAGACCAACCCCCATCTGGCTACAGCCTCCCTTCAGGTAGTTGTAGACAGCAATGAGGTCCCCCCTGAGCCTCCTCTTCTCCAGGCTAAACACCCCCAGCTCCCTCAGCCTCTCCTCATAGGGTTTGTGTTCCAGGCCCCTCACCAGCTTTGTTGCCCTTCTCTGGACACATTCCAGCATCTCAACATCTCTCTTGAATTGAGGGGCCCAGAACTGGACACAGCACTCAAGGTGTGGCCTGACCAGTGCTGAGTACAGGGGAAGAATAACCTCCCTTGACCCACTGGCCACACTGTTCCTGATGCAGGCCAGGGAGCCACTGGCTCTCTCTCAGCTTGCCCACTGCTCCTATCTCTGTTGGCATGGTACACAAATGAAGGCACAGAGATGCAGAGTTTGCTCATGGTCTAAGTGGATTCAGAAAAACTGAGTAAGAATTTTAAAAAGTAAGACATTTTTGAGAAATAAAAAATGTGGCTGGTTTATGTTGTGTGGGTTTGGTTTTGGTTTTTTTTGGTTGGACCAGAGATTTTAGCATACCTTGTATTTTGTTACTTCCTGCACCCCAGTATCCAAAATAGCACCTATATGCTTTTGCCTTTCTTGTAACAGCCTAGGTCAGCTCCACTAGGAAATGACACAGAGGGGAAATACATTGGCAGATATTTCTTCTCTTTCTCTGAAAGAACAGGTGGTGCTTTGATTCAAACAGGTCAGCAAGGTTACTTTACTATTCTGCAATGCATTCTTGGTTTCACACACTATCTTATAGTTCCAAATACATGCTAACTTAAAAGCTAATTAGTACTGGAAGTCTCCAATTAAAAACTAATTAGTCACTACTCTGAGTTACCTGCCAACACAGAATCTGCAGCATCTCCAAACAGGTGATCTGCCTGCACTTTCCACAGCCTGGAAAAGTGACTGTGTGGTGCCTCACTTCTAGGACTTTGTGTTTTATGCCCCTCGCCTGCGAATTAACAAGAGAATCCTGCAGCTCTGCATGGGCAACCATGAGCTGTATATGCGGCGCAGGAAGCCTGACACCATCGAGGTACAACAGATGAAAGCCCAGGCCCGGGAGGAGAAGCACCAGAAACAGCTGGAAAGGTGAGCTTGCATACAGACAGCAGGGATGGGGTGGCAGGGATAAGTAGCTCCAAACTCTCAGGGTTCAGCAGGCAGCTGCATCTGCAGAGCAGCAGGGCAATAACAGGGTTTGCTTAGGTGGGTCCAAGAGCTGTCCCACATCATTTGCATGTGGTGCTTGGTGATGTGGTTTAGGGTGAGCCTTGTAGAGTAGGGTTATTGGTTGGACTTGGTGATCCTGAGGGTCTTTTCCAACCTAAATATTTCTGTGATCCGTAAAGCATATGCTTGGCCCCTCGAGCTCTGGCGTACAGCTTGGCATATCCTGCAGTGGGACCATGAGCCTTCATCTTCTTGCTCAGACCTGTGCCCGTGGAGTCTCCTGTCCTGTCCTTGACACTTGCAAGAAAAAGTGTGAGAGGACTCTTGTGTGGTGGCACACACCTGCAGTGGGGTTCTCCTGACTCTTGCGTGTTATTCATCTGTTGGACCACAGGATGGCTGGGAGTAAGGGAGAACCCTCCACTGGGAGCGTGTGTGTACACTCTGAAGAGAGCAGAGGGGACTGGGAGACCTTTTATAGGCAAGGAAAAAAGGATTAGCAGTTCCATTAGACTTATAGCACTGGCTTGCAGGTTGCTTATGATTCAAGAAATCATACTGGTTTTCTTCAGTATCTGTGGCTTCTTTCTCTTTATTTCCTCGGTGCTTTTGTTTTCAGAAGCCCTTAAGTCTCTTCTGCTGTGCACTACACAGTCCTCCTTTTTCTCTCAGTGCATCTAGTTTGTTTGAATTTGTGGCAGACAAGAAAAATGCAAGTATTTTTCTGAAATGGGATTTTTGAAACGGAGCAAAAATTCCCAAGTGATGCAGGAGCAGGCTCTGTGAATTTCAGTCTTTTGTTTTGTGGTGGTCACTTTACACTGAGCTGCCTGGAGATATGCCCAGTTAACTTGCTTGCCTAGCTGTAGCTTAGGTCTGGAAATGAAAGCATGAAATCTGTTTCTAACAGGCAACAACTAGAAAATGAAAAGAAGAAGAGAGAGACAATTGAGAGGGAGAAAGAGCAAATGTTGAGGGAGAAGGAGGAGCTGCTGGTGCGGCTACAAGAGTACGAAGTGAAGACTCAGAGAGCAGAGAAAGGTAAAGTACTTGTGCTGACTGACCTGACCATGGATGTTGTGCTCCATAGAAGGATTCTGTGGGTTGCTGCTTACACTCAGCCTAAACCTGGTGACACTGGGGTCACTTGGCAAGGCTTGCTGACATCTGTCTGTATGGATAAATACATGTGTATGCTGCTGAGATTGTTCAGAATACCAAAGTAGCATAACATCTGCTGTTTGTATTTGGGAGCTGAAGGGTGCAAACTGGTTTTCCCTGTTGCCAAGAGGGTTTAAGTAGCATAACATCTTCCAGCAGCGAGCAAGAGTTCAGCTCTCAAGCATGTTTAACAGAAGTGGTACTTGGTGTGGAGCAAGTACTTTTCCATTTCACTTTCCAATGAAATGGAAACTTCTGTTTCAGTGCACAGAGGAGCAGCAACATCTGTTCCTTGCAGTAAACTGTAAACAGAGGGCATCAGAATCATGTGCAAGTATCTTGCAGAAGATTTAATTGTAATGTGCAGCTGACAGCTTCTGAATGGAAATAATTACCTTGAGGAGCGCAGTGAAGGGATACTGCAAGCTGGAATGAAGTGTTTGTCATGAGTTCTGCAGTAGCCTAGGAGACTGTCTGTGTGAAGTCCTTTTGCTTTCACTGGACTTGTGGACTTAACCACATCGATCCATCTTTTTCTAGAGCTCTCAGATCAGATCCAAAGAGCCATTCAGCTGGAGGAGGAAAGGAGACGAGCCCAGGAGGAAGCAGAACGCTTGGAAGCTGATCGTTTGGCTGCTTTGCAGGCCAAGGAAGATCTGGAGAGGCAAAATAAGGACCAGATGAAGAGCCAGGAACAGCTGGTAAGACTCTGTTGTTTTTTTTTAGGATAAGAAACAAAGGTATGTTCCTCTGCCTTTTGAGTAAATGAAAGCCTTGTTCTGTGGGGAAAAGCAAAGTGCAGTGAAGTACTAGCCCATGTGATAGCACCATTGTGGCATTGAGTCTGTCATGAGAAATCTCCTTTTTTTGGTTAATGTTCTGTTTGGCCTTTATTACTCTAGAGTGTAACACTTGGGTCTTTTCTCAGACAGTAGTGCTGCTTTGTTGCTTGGTTGTGTGGTTTTTTTTCCAAGGGTCATGATAAATTCCACTTTTATTACTCAACAGGCTACAGAGCTGGCAGAGTATACAGCCAAGATTGCACTTCTTGAAGAGGCAAGGAGACGTAAAGAGAGCGAGGTTGAAGAATGGCAAATCAGAGTAAGTACCTGCCTTAGGTTCAGGACTTGAACAGAACATAATGCAGGGCTTAACCTGGTATGACCTCTCTAAACACATGGAGACAAAACATCTGTACGTCTGCAGAGAAGGGCAGTTTCCTGATGACTGTGCCATATGCCTGCAAAACTTTTCTTCTGCAAGCTTCCAGTCAAAATTCAAAATAGAAGCCTGTATAAAACCTAAAAATGTGATCCTTATCTTGGAGCCCTGGAAAGGAAAGGGCACATATGAATGATGCATTTAATCCATGATGTAATGTCTGAAAATACTACATAAATCAAGAGAAGATGCTGCAAATGCAGCTCTGTCGCAGGTGAGAGTCTTAAGGGCAGTGTGCTGTTGTCAGTGGCTTTCCTGGTACCTGGGTCAGGAGAGTGTCACCATTTGATGCACTAAACCCCACAACAAACCAGTGCCTGGTGTTCTAACTGGCACTGCATGCCAGATGGGAGGGCAGATCCACTGAAGTTCTTGCTCTGTGGAACCTGCGTTTACAGCCTACAGGTCTTCAGCTAGAGAAGTGGATGAAGATAGATTTAGTTTCCCACTGAACTGTTTTTCCTAGACTCTTTTATTGGAAGAAGATTCTCTGTTCAGATCCCCTGTACCTTCCACGGTGCACAATGAGTAGCATTATCAAACACCCAAGAGATGTTCTGCATTTCTGTCAACTGCAGAGATTTAATCCTCTCATGCTTTTCATAGCAGATTAAAAAACCTGAGGATGCAAGTGTTGTGAAGCTGCTTCAAAGCACTAACTGCATGTAAAGTACTTGTCGCTCTTCTCCCAAAGGCCAAGGAAGCCCAGGACGATCTGGTAAAGACAAAGGAGGAGCTACACCTGGTAATGACTGCTCCACCACCACCCCCGCCGCCTGTCTACGAGCCAGTGAACTACCATGTCCACGATAACCTGCAAGATGAAGGAACTGAGTACTCTGCCTACAGCGCGGAGTTCTCCAGCGAGGGGATCAAGAACGACCGTAACGAGGAGAAACGGATCACTGAGGCAGAGAAGAACGAACGTGTGCAGCAGCAGCTGAGGGTAAGAGAGTGGTGGAAGGCGCAGTACTTGAAATGCCATTCCTGGACAATAGGTCATTTAACTGCTTAGTTAAGCAAACAGAAGAGGATAGTCTGTCTTTGTTCACAGTTGAATTAAAGACAAGGTGTGTGGTATGAAGGTTACTGCCATCGCTCAGGCCTTCAGATCACCTGTGCTATCCGTAGTCTTTATGGGAAGCACACCTTGCACTGATCTGTCCACTCGTTTAACCACTGCCACCAAGGAACGTGACTATGGTGAGCCGAAAGCTTCTTCCCTGTAATCGCTGCTTCATGCTCTTGACATTGCAGGCACTGACAGATGAGCTGGCCCAGGCTAGAGATGAAAATAAGAGGACCCACAATGATATCATCCACTCGGAGAACATGCGGCAGGGACGCGACAAGTACAAGACGCTGCGGCAGATCCGGCAAGGCAACACCAAGCAGAGAATCGATGAGTTTGAGGCGATGTAACAATGCTTTTAACAAGAGAGCAGGACTGTGGGAAAGGCAGATCTTAATGCTGTGTTCTTGTTTTGGGGTGGTTTTTTTTGTTGTGGTGGTTGTTTTTTTTCCCCTGAGGAGTCATCACTGTATGACACTTAACAAATGTTCTCTAAACCCAGAGGTGTTTGAAGCTCCCTTTTGTTCCATACCTTCTGTTAAATTTGGGATAGTTAAAAACTCTCTGTACCACTGATCCTGGTTAACTTGCTCATGCCTTTGCTTAGTGCCAAAAGGCCTTTTGTCACATCCTTCTAAAAACAACACAAGTTTTCCTAGGCCATGCTTCTAGTTGAAGATGCATGACCTGTGCAGGTGCTGGATTCAGCTTGGTCTAAAAATAAGCAGCTGTAGGTGAATTTTGTGCCATATGTCTTTGTATTACTAGTAAAGTGCAACAGTTGAGAAGACAGGTCGTGGAACTCAGGATTTGCAAGCACCTGTGCAACAGGTGTATCCGTGTACATGTGTGCACGTCTCTTTGTACACCCTGTTTTTCCCTTGGTCTTGATGCCCACATTTCCCTTCCCTTGCCTCCTCCCCAAGAACTGACAGCACCTCAGAAGTACTTCGTGTAGAAATTAGGCTTTTTCTGGTTGCTCTTCTTGACTGGAGAAATTCTGCAGTAATGGCTCAGAAGTGTGGCAGAGGGACACTGATGCCCTCCCTTGAGTAACAACTAGGCAAATACTCATCTGGAATCTAATACACTACTGTGTTTGCATTCCAGCTTCATTCCTGATCAGTTAGAGTGTAGTATTTATATATAGATATATATATATTAAAGAGAACATGCAATACATGCATTGCAGCACTAGTTTAAAGGGAAGTAGTTTTGCTCTGTATATTTTGTTACTTTTCAGATTCAATGAGACTTGCATCTGTACAAATGCTTAAAAGAGTACTGTAGCCAGCTACAGTGCAGCTGATGATTTGCTCGAAGGCATTATTTGTAAAGATCACTTTTTTACTCAATGAAGGGCGTTGTGTACACATGATCCAGGAGATACCCTTCTACTGCACCTATTTTTCTAACTAATTTTCTAATTTTTTTTAAACTGTTTGATTTAAGGTTTCAGACTCCAAAGATGAAGGGACTCGTTCTTTAGCCCACAGTTGTAGTCTCTCTAGTAGAGAGCATTTCTGTGACCATTCCTTCCCTCCCTTTCCTTGACAATCTGTTAGAAAGTGAGATACAGTATGTCGTCAGCTCTTCTCTTCCACTTACACCATCTCTGCTGCTTTGTACTTGAGTTGAATCCTGTGTGTTTTTTATGTGCAGCAGCAAACATCTAAATAAAAGATCTGCAGAGTAAAAAAAGGACTTGAGTCAAAGGTTTCTTAAGCAGGGTGCATTTTGTGGAAGGGGTGCTATGCTCTTCTGTTCCTGAGCTTACCGTATTAATTCCTCTGCCTTTCAAGTCCTTAAAAGCCACACTGGCCTGGAAAGAAAGAAAGAAAGGGGAATACTTGCTGTAATGAGTGGAGGTATCTAACAGCACCACCAGTTAGTTACAGTTGTACAGATGAAGTTTCTGCTGCCACTGATGCTACAGCTGAGGCAAAGTGAACTGATGCAGTATTTAGGCCTTAAGCTTCCACCGTTTGCATGACTAAATTATCACCTTAGCTAAACTCTTGTCCTGGGCTGTCTACCATGTGGCTCAGCTTTGTTAGTACTTTCTCACATCAGCAGTTAACAGAATAAATGTAGGTGTAGGAAGTTTCTTAACTGTTGTCCCACACTCCACGTGAGGGAGAACTTACTCAACTGGTTTTAAGCACCATGATACAGCCACATTCTGAGAGGCATGTGGCCACAGGCCATAGTTTTTTAGAGCTGTGTGAAGTGGCTCTCTAAATAGCTCTGAAGCATAAAGGAGCCCACCTACATGTACAAAGCATCAACAAGGAGTGAAAGTGTGTAACTTTAATAGTTATTGTCTCCAATAATAAGTCCTGTCTGTGATTACATTGAATAGTTGCAGTTCTGCTGTGCCTAGAAATGGAAAACCGCCTATCGTTTGGCTACTGTTGCCTTCTCAGCACAATGCATTGCAAACTGAATTTGCCACTCCTAAAGAAACAATACTGACCTGATAGTCCAGCTAGAGCCACAGCTAAAGAAGCTTTAACTGTTTGAGAACTAAAACTTGCAGACTGTCACTTTCAAATGCATAACTCTCGTTTCCCCAAAGTTGGAGTTGGCACTGCTGCAGTATGCATTGCCCAGACTTGAAAGCTGTGTGCCACTTGAATGAAAAGAAGGGAAGGTGAAGTTGCTGTGCAGCAATCTCTCATGATTTAAAGTTTTCCTTATTTGAATGCAGTACAAGTGTAAAGTCCATCCACGTGTTGGGGCTGTACAGCACTTCGTGCCACTGGAGCACTGACTGAGAAACAAGGTCTGCAGAGCCCAAGGATTTCTCTGCAAAAGAGCAAAAGGAAAGATCTCAGTAACTTTGCAAATGCCCTTACTCAATTCCTGACTAGATCACAAGCCATCTGCTTCTCCCACTTAAAGCAGTTTCAGCTGTGCTGAGGCTAGGGCATTAATTGCAATAAACTATGCTTCTGAAGCATTTGCTTACATACTGCTAAATGAGGATGACTCTAAAGAACATGCCCTGCAGCAAAGTATTGGGTTGTACGACTAGAAGCAGGAGGAGCGATTGTGCATGCTAATAATGGCACCAAGTCTCCTGCTTCAGCTCCTCCCTGCTGACTTCTGTGCATTAGGCTTGAACAATCTTTGCTCAGAACCAGGCAGTCCCTGCTCTATCCAAGGGGAAATCAAAGTAAGGTCACAAGGAAGCCTGCACAGCATTAAGTTGTTACTAGTGATAACAGTCCTCTAAAGTCCTTGCTCTTGCCATTATGAAGTGAGCACCTCATTTTGGGCCTTTCAGCCTAAATGAGGTGCTCACTTCATTATGGCAAGAAACCACCTGGGAAGATGGGTGACAGACGACACTGGATGTTTTTCAAGTGACAATCCTTCCCTGCTCACTTACCAATTAAACAGGGTCTATCCAGTGAGCAAGGGGGGGGGTGTCTCAGAAATTCCTCAGCCTTGAGAAAGAGAGCTTACTCATGTTAGAGCCCAAAACTCACACATGAGACAGGTGCTTCTGAGGGAGTTTCCTTTCTGTATCTCCATTTGACTGGGTTGATTCGTGGATGTAAAACAATAAGCACAAATATGGGCAGGGTTGCAGACTATGGGATCATTAGTTCTGTTTCCTTTTGCTGAGATGCTGCTTGAAATTAGCCAATGCAGAGAAAACAGCTGAAGGAACAAGGCTTCAAAACAAGGAGCTCTACATCAGTTAACTCCAACTAATTTTTTTGTGCCTGCTTTACCATGTCCAGGCTCTGACTTTGAAAGTTACCACACTAACAAAGGGCTTTCTTGACAATTCCCACTGACCTGAACTAAATTACACACTTTAGTGCTTGCAGAATCCAAGCACAAGATTCCAAGTTGCTTAGGACAGGGCCTGGAGCATATGCACAGGCACAGTGTAAATATCCTTAGGCAGAATGCAAGCTGAAAGAACTTCTTCCCGCATCACTTTCAAACTTCAGCCGTAAAGAACCTACCTGCACCAAGCTTGGCTCCTCCTAGGAACTGAGCACTTGAGCTAAAAGGTGACTGGTTCCAGACAGTCAGGTGTAGACATGATTGGTGTAGCTCAGCAGGGGTAACACCATCAAAGACAAACAAGTGGTTCCACTGGGGACAGGCCTCTCTCTTCAAGACAGGAGACTTCTGCTTTACCTCTTCTTGGTCTGGAAGGACAAGACACCTTCCCCAAAACAATGAGAGTTCAGCAAGGTTACTGATTTCCCAAACAAAACACAACACTTGCAATGATCAACCAGGGCCATCTGGTTTGCCTTAAATAACAAAGCAGCTGAGCTTAAGTGCAAGGTAGCACAGGGTGCTAGTATGTTTATCTGGGGATTTGCTCCCTTCCCTACCTGCCTTCCATGATGGTGCAAGTAGGCTCTTCTGATCTGCTGTCACTGAAAGATCAGAGAGTAAAGCCTCCTACAATACTGCTTGAAACCTGCCTTTCAAAAGACAAACTGCACCACCATTTCACTGAAGACAAGAGCCACAGCAAGTGAAATGGCTTTATGAGATGTTGTAAGTGTACCCCAGCATGTACTTCCAAAGGCATCTGATACCTGGCAGGAAGAAAGTAAAACGATCCCACATACAGGCACAGAAGAAAATTGAGGCCCTTTTCCTCTAAAATGTCTAGAATGGAGAAGCTAAAAGTTTTCTTTCCATGGTATCAAAAAAAAAAAATGCTGCAAAAGCACAGCTGAAAATGGGAATGAAAACAGCCTCTTAATTTGTGTCCTTTCCCCCTTCCCCTCCTAATATCTCCAAACAGAAACTCAAACTAGTGAATCTACATTGTAATGACATCAGTGAATTCTTCAAGTTCCATTGAGGACCCAAAGAGCAGGTGGGACCTGCCACCATCCTGCTGAGTGCTGCTGTTGTGCAGACACCTACACGTCCCCATTACAGGGAAGGCTGACCAAGAGTGTGGACAATGCCACTTTCATACACTAGTCTCAGGATACAGCTCCATGTCAGCACATGCACGGGTACAGCATGTGTGTGACATTCTGTATTCAAAGGCCTCATACATACCCTTTAACAAATGAGTTTGTTGTTCCAGCAGATCTCAGCATAGGCAAGTCCTTGGCCCCAAATATCATAACCTGAAGCTGGCAGTTGGGAACTACTTGGTCTTTTTGCCCTGCAACAGGAGCATTTATCACACGAAAGAACCAGTGAGTTCAGCTGAGCGCTTAAGATCTGGCATAAGTAAGGAGGTAGATGCCTAAGCAGCACCACTGAGATAAGGCCTCAGAGGGCTGCATTAAGATCATTTACAAGGTTTTAACCTGCTTGTACAAGGTAGGATTCACACACACACAAAACAGCAGGCTGCCTTGTGACTCCTGCTCCAAAGACAGCTGCCTGTTGTTTGTGAGAAGTAAACAGTGCACAGTGCTCACAGAAGTGTTTCTCTGAAAGCCAGGAGAAACAGCCAAGCCCTGGTGTGATACTGCTCCACCGTTACAGCACTAGTTACAGAGCAGCAACACAATACACAGGCATGCACAAGGAGCAAGCAAGCTGCTAACTTTGAAGTCATTTGGAAAAGGGAACAAAAATATCCTAGCAACTAATTAGGTCTTCCAGTTTGGCTCCACATATTGCTATGGGCCTGACACAAAGAGCATTACTAGAGCCTGAACTGCTGTGTTAACTCACCATGATCCAGTGAGGTAAGGACAATCTGCTTGTCCTATCCTTCCCTCACAAAGTTTTTATTTTACTTCACCAGCAGGTGCCTGCTCTGACACACTACAACAACATTTAATGTACCTTGCATGCCTTTAATTACCAAAACTTGAATCCTGACTGCACAATTCAGACCTAGTGTCACAGAACTTTAGAGGTTGGAAGGGACCTCCAGAGATCAAGTCCAGCCTAGGGTAGTTCACTCAGGAATGCATCCAGGCAGGTTCTGAAAGTCTCCAGAGAGGGAGACTCCACAATCTCACTGGGCAGCCTGTTCCAGTGCTCCATCACCCTCACTGTAAAGAAGTTTCTCCTCATGTTGAGGTGGAACTTCTACATTCCAATTTGTAGCCATTGCTCCTTGTCTTACTGTTGCTGACCTGAGAAAAGAGATTGGCCCCAGGCACTTGACACCCACTCCTCAGGTATCTGTACACATAGGTAGGATCTCAAATCTTTCAAGTGAAACAACTTCTCTAAAATGAGACCACTGGCAGAGGCCAAGAGTTCTGGTCTGGTACCCTTGCAGCCTTTTCCCCTCCACCTTTGCCCTCTATTGGCAGTCTCTACCTTGGGCAGTTGATCTCCGCTCTTTTCTAGGCAAGAGATTAATGTATGCTGAGACATTTCATACCTTCAAACTGGGAATTTCTATACTGGGCTGGTACTGACAGTCTTGCAGACACAAGGAGTTCACTGTTGTGTTGTTTAAGGTCATCTTCAAGCTTTTCAAGCTGAAGAAAGGGACACAGAGAAATCTGCATCACTACAACCATTCTATTTTATGTCCTTCTCACAGCTTATTGGTGGTGGCAACACATCTTACTAATGGACTGTACTGACAGCATTTTTCCCTCAGTGATCACAGAATCACAGAATGTTAAGGGCTGGAAGGGACCTCAAAAGATCATTCAGTCCAAGCCCCTTGCCAAAGCAGGATCACCTAGACCAGATCCCACAGAAACACATCCAGGCAGGTACTGAAAATCTCCAGAGGGGGAGACTCCACAATGCCCCATGGCAGCCTGTTCCAGTGTTCTGTCACCCTCACAGTGAGGAAATTTTTCCTCATGTTTCCATGGAACTTCCTATGTCTCAGCTTCCACACACTGCCCCTTGTCTTGTCATTGGGCATCACCCAGCAGAGCCTGGCTCCATCCTCCTGGCACTCACCCTTACGTATTTATAAACACTGATGAGGTCACCCCTCTGTCTCCTCCTCTCCAAAGTAAAGAGCCTCAGCTCCCTTAGCCTTTCTTCGTAAGGAAGTTGTTCCACTCCTTTAATCATCTTTGTGGCTCTGTGCTGGACTCTCTCAAGCAGTTCTGGGTCTCAGATGGGCTTTCACTACATCTTGCTCTTAAGACACAAGTGAGCAGAAAAACTAAGAATCACCTTGGGTTTGAGCTGGTACCAGCTGAACTGCTGCATCGAGTTCTCTTCGAAATTCCATGCTGCCAGTGGGATCACCACTTCCCCCAGAAACACCCTGTGCTTGAGTGCTCCTGCGTGCCACACCGAGACCTGAAGCTGCCGGTTTCCCAGATGGGAGGGTTCAATCTTGTACTAGAAAGGTAAACAGCAGTTACAAAGCAGCACACAAGGTGAACACAGGCCCCGTGCTCATTAGCTTGGATGTGCAGCCACAGCATGGCTGAAGGCACCTGGATGCAGACAGAACTGTCTTGTCTGAATGTGCTTCCTAAGCTGCATCTTACCCCACTACTTAAATGTTAAATGATGCTCACTCAATTATGAAACAACATTCCAGGAATACTTTGCCCTGCCTTGCTAAAGATTTTGATTAGTAATTCAGGACTTTAAATAATCCTTGCCCATTTTTGCTGTCAGTTTTATTTATATATATATTTCTGGTCTACACTCCCAGCCAAATTTGGGTGCTCTGGAGGCCAATTCAGAATTAAGACCCCAATCAAGATGCTAAAACTCCCACTCTGGTCAGTGGACATCTACTGAATGCAAAAAGGGGAAAGGAAGTAATTCAATTGACCACTAATTAAAGCCCTGATTCACTTCCAAAACATAGAGTTGAGACATGAGACTGGCAAATATGACACCCAGCTTCCAGGCAGCCACCTGATTGAAAACTGGAGGCAATGACCTGGACAAGGACCTGGCTACTCATATCTAGGCTGCTGAATCTCAAGTTGGGTGTTGGCTCTCAGGTTAATCACTCTGACTCACCCTGGGCTCTAGTGATTTCCAAGAGCACTTGCACACCTCTCACACATGCAGCTACCTAAATGCAAGTACCATAATTTACAGTTGAATCCCACTGAGCTGGATCATGGTGTCATGATGCAGTTTACCTGCACTAGCACTATCCTCTTTTGACTGTTTCTGCTGCTCTGGATAAACTAATAATTAAACCAATTAAAAAGATTTCTAACTGAACTACCTTTAGTGTTCATGCAAGCAGCCCAGGCATGCCTCTCATTCTCCTTTTATCAGTTTTGCATGGTTCTGGCATTGAAAAGGGGCTGTAAAATTACTCCAATTTCAGGTCCTTTTGTCACTCAACTTTATATCCATATTTTTGGCTATATGAGAACTGCATACTTTACAATTTTGTTGTTATAAAACTTGAATAATGCTCTTTTCAAATGTTTTGCCCATTTAACTTCCTACAATTTCTCACACACACTGAAAGATGGGGCTAACACTGGCATTTGTTTCGTGGTTAAGGGAGCAATACCACTAGTTGCCCCTCCATTAGCTTTGTTTCATACCTCTCCCAAGACAACGTTGTTGAAGAACTCATCATTTTTATGTGCCACACAAAAAAAGAGCTTTGTAGTGATCTGAATACAGAACTGGAGCTGTGAACAACCAAACCAAACCTGCCTCTCTCAGCTGGCAGTACACAGATTCAGCTTCACGTTTCATTAAGTGTCTGTGAAGTGCAAATAATGGCTCCTATTTTCTACACAGAGTTCCTACAAGGATGTGACAAGTAATAATACAAGGCATTAATAATACAAGACATTAAGGCATTAAAATCATAAGTGCTTTTTTCTCTAGGAGGTTTAATGATGTTTGAAATCAGATGCTGCAAAGAGATGGTCTGACATCAGTTGCACAGGGAAAAGGAAGCAGACTGCACTTTAGAGGTGGTGGAATTCCATTCCCATTTTCACAGACAAAAGCAGACTCCTCTAACGATCTACAATTTACTGTTGTAACTCCAAAAGTCTTGTTTGGACCGAGAAACATCATTTAAAAATGACTGTTATCAGTGACTCCTAGATTTTCCCCTCAGGACAGCTCTGCAAATGCAGGACTGACCCTTCCAAAAGGAGACATTAGCAGGGAAAAGCACACATAGCAGCACGGAATTGCAAACAGTACCTTCAAAGTTTCGTTGAATTCTGGGTTCACTGTGCTCCTTTTGACAGCTGTCTTCCGCTTGCTCCAAGGAGATTTATCAGGGAGTAAATAAACCTTAACATACCTTGCAGACAGAGAGGAGGATACATGGAAAGTGACCAGAAAGGAGAGAGGGCGAAGGAGAGGGCGAAGGAGAGGGCGAAGGAGAGGGCGAAGGAGAGGGCGAAGGAGAGGGCGAAGGAGAGGGCGAAGAAGAGGGCGAAGAAGAGGGCGAAGAAGAGGGCGAAGAAGAGGGCGAAGAAGAGGGCGAAGAAGAGGGCGAAGAAGAGGGCGAAGAAGAGGGCGAAGAAGAGGGCGAAGAAGAGGGCGAAGAAGAGGGCGAAGAAGAGGGCGAAGAAGAGGGCGAAGAAGAGGGCGAAGAAGAGGGCGAAGAAGAGGGCGAAGAAGAGGGCGAAGAAGAGGGCGAAGAAGAGGGCGAAGAAGAGGGCGAAGAAGAGGGCGAAGAAGAGGGCGAAGAAGAGGGCGAAGAAGAGGGCGAAGAAGAGGGCGAAGAAGAGGGCGAAGAAGAGGGCGAAGAAGAGGGCGAAGAAGAGGGCGAAGAAGAGGGCGAAGAAGAGGGCGAAGAAGAGGGCGAAGAAGAGGGCGAAGAAGAGGGCGAAGAAGAGGGCGAAGAAGAGGGCGAAGAAGAGGGCGAAGAAGAGGGCGAAGAAGAGGGCGAAGAAGAGGGCGAAGAAGAGGGCGAAGAAGAGGGCGAAGAAGAGGGCGAAGAAGAGGGCGAAGAAGAGGGCGAAGAAGAGGGCGAAGAAGAGGGCGAAGAAGAGGGCGAAGAAGAGGGCGAAGAAGAGGGCGAAGAAGAGGGCGAAGAAGAGGGCGAAGAAGAGGGCGAAGAAGAGGGCGAAGAAGAGGGCGAAGAAGAGGGCGAAGAAGAGGGCGAAGAAGAGGGCGAAGAAGAGGGCGAAGAGGAAGAAAGAAGAAGAAAAAATTAATCAAGCAAAGAAGGAAAATTCATTAGATGAAGAGAGTTTCCTTCTTCATTCTTAAGCAACTTTATCGACTTGGTAATTTCCCAAGCAATAAAATGGCAAACTGTGATTTATATCCTCTCAGTAAAAGCAGACAGACAATAAGCATCCCTGGATGTCAGCCAGTTAACGTGTCTCAAACCTATTGTAACTGGGAAAGGATTAGAATCTGAACAGCAATCTTTTGTTTTCATACTCTAATAAAGCAGCCACCAGGGAAGCCACCTTGTCAGCTGTAGTGACAGCTCAACAATGAAAACAGACAGCATGTTATGTGCTCAGATTAAAAGAAAAAAATCAATCAGCTTCAGGACAACTGCTGCTTGCTCAGGAAGAAAACATCTCATAACAGCAAGTACCAAGTAGAATAAAAAGGTATAATCATACAAATAATAATTCATAACTCTCAGTGCTGTAATGGTCACTCAAGTGAGAGTGGGAGATTGTCTAAAGTGATCATAATTGCCCTAACATTGATTCAAGGCAAAAACAGTTAAAAAAACGTTTTTGGAAGATGAATGGACCAATATCATAGAATCAACCAGGTTGGAAGAGACCTTCAAGATCATCAGTCCAACCTATACCCCAGCCCTAGCCAGTCAACTAGACCATGGCACTAAGTGCCTCAGCCAGGCTTTTCTTCAACACCTCCAGGGACAGTGACTCCACCACCTCCTTGGGCAGCACCTACCCAAAGTTTCTCATGTGTAGGTCATACAAATATTAATACTTAAATATCCTCTTAATATGAGTTCACTTCTCATGTGTAGGTCATACAAATATCAATACTTAAATATTCCTCTTAATATGAGTTCACTTCTCATGTGTAGGTCATACAAATATCAATACTTAAATATTCCTCTTAATATGAGTTCATTTCTCATGTGTAGGTCATACAAATGTTAATACTTAAATATTCCTCTTAATATGAGTTCATTTCTCATGTGTAGGTCATACAAATATTAATACTTAAATATTCCTCTTAATATGAGTTCACTTCTCATGTGTAGGTCATACAAATATCAATACTTAAATACTCCTCTTAATATGAGTTCACTTCTCATGTGTAGGTCATACAAATATTAATACTTAACTATTCCTCTTAAAATGAGTTCAGTGGGATGTAGTTGTGTTATGGCTTCAAAACCAAAGAGTATAAACAACAGAGTGTTTGTTCACAGTTTGGCTGGGAAAGGAATGATGGTTAACATAATACTGTGTTACTCCACTATGTTACATACTATACTATGATAGTGTATCTTCAAACTGTACTTATATCCTATTTCAGATGTCAGGATTTAAATCAGTATTAAACCAGCCTCTTGACTAAATCACTGGGTAAATTAAATCAGCAGTGCAGAACTTACACAGCTTTTCCAAACTTAACCCTGTCATTCCAGATCATTCAAGATAAATAGTTCACAACAGGCTTTAAACATCAGTGAAAAGTCTGCTTTTCAGCAAATGTGTTAAATGAGTGCAGTGATTGCACTTCTTCTGCTAGCTTGGAATTATCTAAATACACACCAACAGAAAAGACAATGCTCACTACACAGCGCTTCCCACATTGCCTCTCCTGTTTTCTGCAACTGTCTGCCTGCCTTAATTACCACAGGACTTAAAGAACCCTGACCCACTTCTGAAGTGCTCCCAAACTGCCCTGCTTCAGGAGCTGCTGTCCTAGCAAGGCTCCTTTCGTCACCAGGTTCACCTTTATGAACACCCTGTGCAAGATGCACAGAAGCCATGCTCCTTCTGAGTGAAGATGACTGCAGCGCCACAATCCCAGTGTCGTCTCTCCAGAGCTCACCACGGTAGAATGCATGTGCTAGTTTGAAGCAGGCTAGAATGGTTTGGTGACAAGAACTAGATTACAGGCTGTGGAAAGAAAACAAGGGTGATGTCTACTTCGCTCACAGGCTTGCTAAGGAGTATGGGAACAAGAAATGAAAACATTAGATAACATTCTCGCCATTTTTCTCTCTCTCTTGCTTGGGCTGCTGGCTGAGCAACATCTTACCTTCTAACCTCACCCTCCGTTTGGACTAACTCACCTTTGCTTTCTTAACCTCTGGCCGAACCTCCATTCTTCCTTGGGACTGGGATAAGGTTGAGAGGGGCAGGGGGAAGGTGCAGAGGTGGTTGAGAGCCCCTCCTGGGGACTCAGGTTTCTGGGAGGGGAGTTGTGTTTCTGTATCACCTTTTCCCTTGTCTATGTCTGTCTATAACTGTATATACTGTAAATATCTGCTTGTATATTGTGCCAGCTGTAAATATAAGCTTCATTCATATTTCCAGAGCTGGCTGAGTCTAGTCTGGGTGATTTCTAAAGTGAGGGGGGGGCGGGGAACACCCAAACCATCACAATGCGTTAGGTTGGAAGGGCTCCTCAAAGATCATCTTGCCTAAGCCCCCAAGGTGAACAGAGACATCTTTAACTAGATCAGGCTGCTCAGGGCCCCATCGAGTTTGACCTTGATTGTCTGCAGGGATGGGACCTCCACCATCTCTTTGGGTAACCTGCTCCAGTATTTCACTATCCTCATTGTTAAGAACTTCCTCCGACACAGTGTGACAGCAGGAGCAATAAGAGGCAGTCAGGAATTCTACCTGATGATTTTCTATGAATGTTTACAGCAGGGTCAGAGAGGGTCAATTAGTAACAGACAAATCACCAATCATGAATTACTGTGGTGCATTTTATCCACAGAAGAAGGTATTTCCTCCTCTTACAATAATACATAATTATTAAACAGCTTTAGACTCCAAAACGTGTTGCAGTATCTGAAATCTCTGTTCATTAACCAGAAGATGAAAACAGAGAAGCAGTCTGGCAATCAGCCAGAGACCCAGTGTGAGTCAGCAGATGAATTAGGAACATGACACCTCACGTTTTAGCCACTTACACATTCATTTTGCAGGCACAACCTAAGAGCTAAAATCTGAACAGCTCTTCTCTAGACCTGCTTCCAAAGGTTCTCATTACCAATAAAGATATCCAACTGCCTGCTCACATGCACGAAAAGGGACAACTACCAGCAGAAAATGGCCAGAATGGAACAAGTGCTGGTGTGAAACCCATTTGTCTCGTGGTGTGTATATGTGAACAGTGCATGTGTTGGATGTTCTGAAAGCACTACTGTGGCACACCACTATAAAACAATTCATTTCAACTGCCTAAGTATCTTAAAACCAGGATATTTGCCTTACTTTCTACTCATTCTTTACAAACACACTTACGGGTTACACTTCTTCTTCTTCTCCTCTCCATAAGCCAGGTTCTTACATGCCTTGATGCAAACTTCTAAGATGCAAGCTTCGAAGATGTATCTTAGGGCAAACTCTATTTCTCCTATGACATCAGCCTTGCCGAAGTTGCCAGACTCAGTGCAAGTACTGTTAAGACTACACAAACTCCCCTGGGAAAAGACAGATTTGGGAGAAAAGTAGCTTCAGATCAAAACAGGACAAAAAGCATCTTAATTTCCCCCAAAGGTCAGTTTCCTTACAGACATGATTATTGGGCTAGTGCAACCACAGAGATTTAAGATAACCTGTATAAAATATTCTGTTGCTTCCACAACAGCCCTAAAACTCATGATTGTAATTGCAATTCCACTGCTTTGTCTTCTTCTCTTCAGTAAGCTCTCTAGGCCAAGAAAATGCTTTCTTATGTAACATCTAGATCTAGACATTGTCTTTGAAGAAAATTTCCATGTGGCTTCCCACAAGGAAAATTGAGGTAAGTGTCTAAAGGGGAGAAAGTGAAAAACCCCTCTAAAATCTAAGAACATACAAACCATGGAATTAGACTGCTTTTAATACACAGCTCATAGCAAAGTACACTGCTGAGAGGTTAGGTTCTACCATGAAACTAAAAGTGGCCTTGCACATCCAGTAAATGTTCTACAAGATGTCCCAACTCCATATGAGAATGACATGCTCTATAATGCAGCAACCACTGAAGGAAGTCTAAAACACAAAGAAACATCTGTCCTGCATAAATACAAAGAACCAGCGCATAAAGCTGTTTCCTAGCTCACCTCAGTCACTTTGTTTCCTTTTCATCTGCTTTCCCCTATGGAGGAAAGGTTTGGATGCTGTCTATCCACATATAAACAGCATTTTTGTCTGGCATTTACAGAGGCTGTGAAAAAACAGTAAAGGAAGAGACTGCAACCCTTTCTGTGGCCCAGCAGAGACCTGCAACTTGACAGTATGATCTAGCCTTTGCTATAGCAAATTATCAACTTAAAAGGTCTCCATTAATTCATAATGATATTCTTTAAAGTGTGCCCTAAAAACATTATAATTAGCATATGTCATAAAGACACAATTTTTGTGCTTAATCTGACAGCAACATTGCCCAAGATTGCTAAAATATCTGTTTTAGATCACTCCTCCCTCTGACAATTAAACATAGGACTGGTTAACCAAGGAGTTCTGACTTGCACAACCAGGCAGCTAAGGTGACAGAACAGTGTTTGTAAGATCATATGTTCCCCAAGGATCAGTGCTGGGCCCAGTCCTGTTCAATATCTTTACTGATGATCTGGACGAGGGGATTGAGTCCAGCATCAGTAAGTTCGCAGATGACACCAAGCTAGGAGCAGGTGTTGATCTGTTGGAAGGTAGGAGAGCCCTGCAGAGGGACCTGGACAGGCTGGATGGGTGGGCAGAGGCCAATGGGATGAGATTGAACAAGGCCAAGTGCAGGGTTCTGCACTTTGGCCACAATAACCCCAAGCAGTGCTATAGGCTGGGGACTGAGTGGCTGGAGAGCAGCCAGGAGGAAAGGGACCTGGGGGTACTGATAGATAGTAGGCTGAAGATGAGCCAGCAGTGTGCCCAGGTGGCCAAGAGAGCCAATGGCATCCTGGCCTGCATCAGGAGCAGTGTGGCCAGTAGGACAAGGGAGGTTATTCTTCCCCTGTACTCAGCACTGGTCAGGCCACACCTTGAGTACTGTGTCCAGTTCTGGGCCCCTCAATTCAAGAAAGATGTTGAGGTGCTGGAAGGTGTCCAGAGAAGGGCAACAAAGCTGGTGAGGGGCCTGGAGCACAAACCCTATGAGGAGAGGCTGAGGGAGCTGGGCCTGTTTAGCCTGGAGAAGAGGAGGCTCAGGGGTGATCTTATTACTGTCTACAACCCCTACCAGGTAGGGGTTGGTCTCTTTTCCCAAGCAACCAGCAACAGAACAAGGGGACACAGTCTCAAGTTGTGCCAGGGTAGGTATAGGCTGGATGTTAGGAAGAAGTTCTTCACAGAAAGAGTGATTGGCATTGGAATGGGCTGCCCAGGGAGGTGGTGGAGGCACCGTCCCTGGGGGTCTTCAAGAAAAGACTGGATGAGGCACTTAGTGCCATGGTCTGGTTGACTGGCTAGGGCTGGGTGCTAGGTTGGACTGGATGATCTTGGAGGTCTCTTCCAACCTGGTTGATTCTATGATATCTCTCTTCCATGCAGATGCTTTTGTTTGTGCACCTTCCCAAACATTCACACCAAAGCTACCTACTCTATAAGCTCTAAGTAACATGCAAGCCGGACAGAAGAAGAGTCAGAGTGCTTACAGAGAAGTATTAAGAAATGTTAGGATTGTTTTGACCCGAAGCTCATTGCACATAATCTTGCTTCTCCTACAAGACATATATCGGCACAATCAATCTCCCTTGCAGCTTTGTACAGCTTTCGTCTTTCACTCACTGACACATTTTTATTCACCTGACTAGAAAATGCTTATTGTCCACCACAACCCTTCATGACAGATGAACACAAACACGTTTTTCTCCTCGTTGTAAAAAGGCTCTGCAAAGGTGTGCAATAATTACGTGACAGAATCTCTTATATAGAGAGGCTGGATTAAGGACGTCCTGATTAAGGACGTTTGGAGTATCACTACTTTTGTCTCCTACCTGAGCAGGAGTCACATACATTCAATGCAGGAATCACTCATCCTTTTTGGGTCAGTGAACAGGGATTTAGCAATGACTTCATGTACTGCACTCCTGCTGGCATGACTTGAAGTGATGCCATCTGGTATTTCAGAAGATACACTTTCATAGAGCAGTCATCAACATCCAACACTTAACCATAAAGGGAAGTTTAATGGAACTGGACCTTACACTTTATAAGATAGTAGAAGATATTTCACTTTAAAGCCAAATTCAAACAGTTGTCACTAGAATAAAAAATGTCATCCAAAACTGTTAACCATGTGTCAGTTTAACACTTCAGACTCCACAACATGGTAAGCTATAATAAAGTCCCCAGAAAATCTTTTTGGTTCCCTCCTTTTTTACAATATCAGTCATGGATTCTTTGGATACTTCCTCCTGCTTAACCTCATCACTAATACATAGAAATTAAGTTCCACAGCTAATCACAGAGGCTTTAATGCATATTCTGAACTCATTTACAACTGGCCTGCTTCTCTGTCACTCGCAGTATTCAACCATCCACCTGAGGATGAATCTGTGCCATCCTCTAAACCTATGAACTGCTCCTCTGGCTTCTGTCACTGTCAGCTTTCTCTTCACTCATTGACATTCTGACATTTGAATTTCCACTGACATTTCCATTACCACAGTTCTTGCAGAATACCCAAACCTTTCTGTTAAATGAAGTTTTAAAAGCTACCAGGTGAGAAAGAAACATGTTCCAAACCCCAACATAAAACAGGAGGAATGTTAGTTGCATTTGTGTAGTTCAGAGGAAGCTGATTTATCAATTATTCATTACTAATGGATACATCCATCTACCAAGTATCCATTATGAAGCTGATTTGTCTTATGCTGCAGAAGTTCAGTGTTATTATTAGGACCACACCAAAGGCAGATCATAGAATCAACGAGGTTGGAAGAGACCTCCAACATCATCCAGTCCAACCTAGCACCCAGCCCTAGCCAGTCAACCAGACCATGGCACTAAGTGCCTCATCCAGGCTTTGCTTGAACACCTCCAGGGATGGTGCCTCCACCACCTCCCTGGGCAGCCCATTCCAATGCCAATCACTCTCTCTGCCAACAACTTCCTCCTAACATCCAGCCTACACCTACCCGGGCACAACTTGAGACTGTGTCCCCTTGTTCTGTTGCTGGTTGCCTGGAAGAAGAGGCCAACCCCCACCTGGCTACAGCCTCCCTTCAGGTAGTTGTAGACAGCAATGAGGTCCCCCCGAGCCTCCTCTTCTCCAGGCTAAACACCCCCAGCTCCCTCAGCCTCTCCTCATAGGGTTTGTGTTCCAGGCCCCTCACCAGCTTCACTGCCCTTCTCTGGACACTTTCCAGCACCTCAACATCTCTCTTGAATTGAGGGGCCCAGATACAAACTCAAGCAAAATTTCTCCTATATTCTGTGAGATAATCCAAAATACACCCACATTTTGCACAAGATTTTAGCTTTTATACCTGTTCCCAAATGGCTTAGCTCTTATACCCTGTTCTGTCCTGCTTCATCTTTGAACTTACATGTTTTCTTCCATCATAGAAAACTGCATCACTTGTGGGACTGCTTGTAATGTCTTCTTCCTCCTTGCAATTCCTCTTGCTCAGAATCTCGCTGTCAATTTGGGTCCCAGTGACAAGCTGTTGAAGACTGGGCATATTTTTCATCTGCAAGAAATTCAGCATGTGATTTTTTTTTATTCATTTCAGGAAAAAAATGCCCAGATTCCTTCAGGAATACTATGAGGGGGAAAAAAAAAATCAATAAATCAGTAAATATCTACAATTCAGTCTGATCAATGCCATCAATTCAGTCTGATCATTGCCATGTAAGCAGCACACTTTCAAAGGCAGCCAGTTTAAATGTTGATTTACAACTGTCTACAGGTACACCACCTAATCCTGTGGATCATTACCACGGCAATTACTAACAATAATCTACTAATTACACACCAAAAGTAGTAATATACTAATAAAAGGCCTTGCTGGCCTTTAACAAAACAGTAATTTTGGAAGGAAACCAAAAATTCTTGCCTCCAGGAAATCAGAAGTAGTATTTTGCAATATGCATGACACATGCCTGTGCCTACCTATGCAAGAAGGAATGTAAGTTGAAAGAAACATGAATATAGAAACAGAGTCACAAGATCTAATTTACCTTTGATTATAGAAGAGCTTTAAATTTCTCAGGTGTTCTTAACCTTGCTTTGAGTCAATTCACCTTTCTGATAACTATGACATACAGTAGCAAAAATCCTTGACATTTACCTTCTGCCACTAAAACCAACACTTAATAGAATGAAGTGCCCCCCAAAAAATATCTGTATCTATGATGAGAATTATGCTGAAAATAGATTTTAGCTCATTCTGGCCCCTGGATAATGCAATTTATGAAAACTATGTTCACAGTTCAATGGGCAACAAGAGTGAAGATATTTTATGTGGTTATGATCTGAGAAAATAGTTTCTTTTAAAGAAGTGTGTAACAGGAATTAACTGAAAGAGTAGAAAGAATGTAGTGTGACTGAATCAACAAAAAGGATTGGGATTTGTTTGCATAAAAGAAATAGATCACAGTCTCACAGTATCATCAGGGTTGGAAGAGACCTCACAGACCATCAAGTCCAACCCTTTACCACAGAGCTCAAGGCCAGACCATGGCACCAAGTGCCACGTCCAATCCTGCCTTCAACAGCCCCAGGGACGGCGACTCCACCACCTCCCCGGGCAGCCCATTCCAGTGTCCAATGACTCTCTCAGGGAAGAACTTTCTCCTCACCTCCAGCCTAAATCTCCCCTGGTGCAGCTTGAGGCTGTGTCCTCTTGTTCTGGTGCTGGCCACCTGAGAGAAGAGAGCAACCTCCTCCTGGCCACAACCACCCCTCAGGTAGTTGTAGACAGCAATAAGGTCACCCCTGAGCCTCCTCTTCTCCAGGCTAACCAATCCCAGCTCCCTCAGCCTCTCCTCGTAGGGCTGTGCTCAAGGCCTCTCCCCAGCCTCGTTGCCCTTCTCTGGACACGCTGAAGCATCTCAATGTCCCTCCTAAACTGGGGGGCCCAGAACTGAACACAGGACTCAAGGTGTGGTCTAACCAGTGCAGAGTGCAGGGGCAGAATGACCTCCCTGCTCCTGCTGACCACACTGTTCCTGATGCATGCCAGGATGCCACTGGCTCTCTTGGCCACCTGGGCACACTGCTGGCTCATGTTCAGGCAGGTATCAATCAGCACCCCCAGATCCCTGCACAATCAGCAGAAAGGACTAAAGAATGAGGTCAAGAGAGAAGGTTATGCACTGAGATTACTGCTGAGAAAACAATATCTGCAAAATCCAAACTAGCATGCTGCTATTGCAACACACAAAAATGGTTGGGTGTAATAACTGCCCTACCTTAAGAACAGGTGTAAGAATTTATTAAGTTCCTACACAGGAAGGAAATGAAGAGAAAAAGCATCCAGACTACCAGCTCAAAAAACCTCCCACCCCCCAAGTGACATTTTTACACTTCTCAGCAGAGAACTCTGTCTTCTGCTTTAAAAAAAATCTAATGCCACCATCTTCACTTGCTAAGCAAACCAACCTATTGCACACTGAATGTCAGCTTCTACTCGATTCAGAAAGGCTTCTCTGCTGTATCAAACAGGAGCCAAGCGACTGCCAAAGCAACACATCGGTGCTAAACCTAGCATCACATCCTATAAGCAAGACTCCCACCTAGCCCAGCAGGATGCTGCCACAGGAGAGGTAACCCACAGCTACCAATGCACCACAAACAGCTTCCAAAGCTTGTGCACAGCTGCTTGCTCACCCACTAAGGCAGGTATAACTGTAGTTTCTTTAATGAACCTGCAGCTTCTGACAGTGGTAGGCCCTAGAAAATACGATTCAATTAACTGCCCAAATCCAAATTTTACACTGACTTGACAGTTCTTGACGTCAGATATTTTTTCACCAGTACTGAAGTTAAATGTAACATCTTTTAACTTTAATCTGTAGGAATCAAGCTCCAAATATATCACAAGTGAACAAAACCTACTTAGGGAACAGTGCTCTTGAGGTGGTGTCCCAGTCTTACACTCTGCACATTCAAAATGGTAGAGTTGCAGCTATAATTTCCCATTCATTCCCAGGGAGAAAATGAACACCTTCTAATGGAAAAAAAATACTATTTCAATTCATTCTCTCACACAAAAGATTAAATTAATGTACTTTCTGAGGTGGAAATCACAAGCAAGATGTCTACACTATATTTTGATATAAATTTGAGTAAATGTAACCTAAAACAGGTTCTGTTCCTAAACTTAAGTCATATAGGTAAGGATGCAAACAGACACTCTTTTTAAAGGACAACAAAGATGAGAAAGAAAACCAAACCAAACAAAACAAAGCAAAGGAGGAAGAATAACACAACAGTGCCATTAACAGAGATTTTAAATTATGTTTAACATCACAGTAAAGATATAAAAAGCAATCACATAAGTGCAGGGTCAAACAAGTAACATAGAATCATAGAATCAACCAGGTTGGAAGAGACCTCCAACATCATCCAGTCCAACCTAGCACCCAGCCCTATCCAGTCAACCAGACCATGGCACTAAGTGCCTCATCCAGTCTTGTCTTGAACACCTCCAGGGACAGTGACTCCACCACCTCCCTGGGCAGCCCATTCCAATGCCAATCACTCTCTCTGTGAAGAATTTCTTCCTAACATCCAGCCCAGACCTCCCCCAGCACAACTTGAGACTGTGTCCCCTTGTTCTGTTGCTGGTTGCCTGGCAGAAGAGACCAACCCCTACCTGGTAGGCGTTGTAGACAGCAATGAGGTCCCCTCTGAGCCTCCTCTTCTCCAGGCTAAACACCCCCAGCTCCCTCAGCCTCTCCCCATAGGGTTTGTGCTCCAGGCCTCTCACCAGCTTTGTTGTCCTTCTCTGGACACCTTCCAGCACCTCAACATCTCTCTTGAATTGAGGAGCCCAGAACTGGACACAGCACTCAAGGTGTGGCCTGACCAGTGCTGAGTACAGGGCAAGAATAACCTCCCTTGTCCAACTGGCCACACTGCTCCTGATTCAGGCCAGGATGCCATTGGCTCTCTTGGCCACCTGGGCACACTGCTGCCTCATCTTCAGCTACTATCTACCAGTACCCCTAGGTCCCTTTTCTCCTGGCTGCTCTCCAGCCACTCTGTCCCCAGCCTGTAGCACTGCTTGGGATTGTTGTGGCCAAAGTGCAGAACCCTGCACTTGGCCTTGTGAAATCTCATCCCAAATCCTAAATGGCAAAGAGAACAGTCATGAGAAAAAAAGATCAACAGCAATCCTAGCAAAAAATAAAAGTTTTTGCTTAACTATAGTCTAACTGGTTGGAATGAAACAAAAGCTCCCTGACTCAGTGTCCTAGTGCTCTGGCACACAGACACTGAAATTTATCTTTCAAAATCTGTAATGCAAAGGGAGGACATAAATTAAGTCCTAAATCTTTAAATGGCCAATTAAACCCCCACACAAGTAATTTGTAATCTCCTATATTACTACATTGCTCCAGCCAATGAAGCCATATTGATCTTTCAAATATGACAGGTTTTGTGCAGTTACCATAAAAGAACAGTTTAAGTTCACATTATCTCCAACTCCAATGTTTTTGATGCACTTGGAGAGCAGTGTAATGAAGTAACACTGAAGTGTGGTTTGGCACAATGAAAGCAGCACTCAGGTAGTTAATAATTGTTGTGAATTTTGTTCACAATAGAATTGCATCCAAAACCACCAGAACTCATTTCACAGAATTTGCAGACCTTGCTGAGCCAGTTCAAACCACTAGTCTGTGTGGTCTGACATCCTGTTTCTTTCATTTAGCAACACCTAAATAGCTGAGAGGAAAGTGAAAAGTGGGCACCCAGGGAGCTGTGAGTAATACTTGCCATGAGGTCTGGTACAAAGGAAAAGCTTCTCTCAGCATCCAGTTCAGGCACTTTGCAGAGCACGTTTACCTCATTCAGATGAGCAAGGCAATTCAGTCAGTGCCCACTGTATGGAAAATTCAGTATAGAAAAGGTTCAGGCACTTATGGAGGTGGAAAAGTGCTAAATAAAATCTTCAGTGTAACTCCAGAGCAGGTATGTGACGTCAGCTTCAGCACAACTTGTGGGAAAAGGATGACTAAGTGATGCTCAAACTTCACAAGAGAACCCTAAAAGCTAGCATCTGTAACCAAAGGGAAAGGGAAGTTGCCTAACAACTAACAGCAGACTCTTCCTTGGTAGATTAAAAAAGTGCTCAGAAAGTGCCAGGATGGGTTTTGGACAGTTGTAGTTTGGTCCTATTCAACAGCAAGAGGGGCAGAATGATGACAAGACAGAAGACCTTCCTGCAGTCCAACAGTCACACAGAGTAGATGTTAATCAGGCTCAAGAGTCTGTGAGCACCTGAAAGCAAAACAGTCCAGCCCCACTCTCCCTGTGTGAGGCTCTTCATAAAATATCAGTTTAACATTTCAGTTCTGAGCTGAGATCAAGTCTACAGTCAAAAAACTTGTGAACAATCAGAGTTCTGGACAAAGGCAGTGAACAGCTAACGTAATAAAAGCAAAACCACAGAATCATAGAATCAGTCAGAGTTGGAAGGGGCCACAAGGATCATCTAGTTCCAACCTCCCTGCCATGGGCAGGGACACCCTACCCTAGATCAGGCTGGCCAGAGCCCCATCCAGCCTGGCCTTAAACACCTCCAGGGATGGGGCCTCAACCACCTCCCTGAGAAACCCATTCCAGGCTCTCACCACTCTCATGGTGAAGAACTTCTTCCTCACATACAGTCTGAATCTCCCCACCTCCAGCTTTGCTCCATTCCTCCCAGTCCTGTCACTACCTGATAGCCTAAAAAGTCCCTCCCCAGCTTTCCTGTAGGGCCCCTTAAGATACTGGAAGGCCACAATAAGGTCACCTGGCAGCCTCCTCTTCTCCGGACTGAACAGCCCCAACTCTTTCAGTCTGTCCTCACAGGAGAGCTGCTCCAATCCTCTGAGCATCCTTGTGGCCCTCCTCTGGACATGCTCCAGCATCTCCACATCCCTCTTGTAATGGGGCTCCAGAACTGGATGCAGTACTCCAGGTGGAGTCTCACCAGAGCAGAGTAGAGGGGGAGAATCACCTCCCTTGACCTGCTGGCCACACTTCTCCTGATGCAGCCCAGGATCTGGTTGGCTTTCTGGGCTGCAAGTGCACACTGCTGGCCCATGTTGAGCTTCTCATCCACCAGCACCCCCAAGGCCCCTCTTCCCTGGGCTGCTCTCTAGCCACTCACTGCCCAGCCTGGATTTATGCTTGGGATTGCTTCAACCCAGATGCACTTTGTAAGTGATTATTCTTACAAACATACTGTATTCCTGAAACAGCCCCTACAGCTAAAGGCTGTATAATAACAATGATACCCTGCTTGTAATGTTGATGGCAGTGTCAGACAGGCTCCTTCTTTGCTTCCTTCTCTCCACGTTGTGGCCACAGTCTGTGGTTAGGAGACATCGGTCAGCCATATCATTCTGGGACTTAGAGATTTCTGAAGCAGAAATAAAGAGAGAAGTCATTATTACAAACAGTGCAAGCAATCCTGTATATCTGTAGGCTAATTCTGCAGCTTTCAAACCTGCATCCTGCAACTTCAGTACTGATGTCCTAAAAACAGATGGGAAGGCCCATGCTTGCCCCATTTTGTTTAACTTATTTTGCCTACCTAAATATTTCCTGCTGTTTCAGATGAGAATTATACTCCTTGCTTACTGTCATTATAGCTGCTACAAGGAATTATTGTATGCTATCAAATACAGTTTTGTTGAATAATCAGCTACTACAGTCCCCATATATAGTTTGATTTGTAAAGCAGTTTGGTTTGGTTTAGGATACAAGTAAGATCATTGTAACAATGTAAAGCAAGGTGAAAATGGAAATTAGAAAGCAGAGCATATTGGAAAATGCTTAGAAATGTATCCAAAAATATGGATTCAAGGAGAGACACTGCATACTCTGGTCCCAAACCACATGTGGCCTTAAGAACATGAGTAGCCCTCACTGACTTCAATAACATTACTCATACAAATAAGCTTATGGCCACGGTGAAGCATCTTAATGAATTAGCACTTCAGTAACATCCAGCTCATTGTCAAATAAATCTACAGGAAAATTGGACATTTAGTACACAGCTTTTTGCTTCTTATTCCTCAGGGTACAGTAAGAACTTCATTTAAAGGGAAGGGCAGCACCCAGCCAAGATTTCTGACATTGGAAATCAGCAGGCTTAGCAGCAGACACACTGTTGTTAAGCCCTGATAGTCATGAAGAATTAATAAGTGGCACACAAAATAGCTATTATATGTTTAATTCATACAGAACAAACAACTGTTTCTCTCAAAACATGAGCCTCTGTGGAGAAACCTCAGAGAGCAGACAATATGCCACTACGGTATACAAATCCAAAAGCTCTCTTAAGTGCAATTTTTAAAGCCACTTTGGCTTAGTTTTGTTCTTAGCAGCAATCAGTCCTCAGATGTTTACTGTACTCTTTGTACACCATTAAGGCATCATGTGACACGTTCACAGGCAAGGCTCAACTGAGTCATTTCTGATTGCAAATGAAAGCAGGTTTTTAAAACACACAGTGAAACCAGAGATCATAAAAGAGACTGGAGTGAGAGACCTAATGGAGCAGATACAATATGAGCAGCTTGCCCAGCAGTAGAAGCAGAAACACAAGCTTGCCTCCCACTCCCCTCGAATACACAGCTCACAGAACAGGTCACTCTGAGGGAAAAAAGATTGGTCACTTTCCATAGCTATTCCTCCTTTGGCTCCTCTGCCAGACTCTGCTCAGTGAGACAGACACTGGGCCAAGGGTGACTTTGCACTGCAAGCAAAGCAACAGCTAGCAACTTATTTTACATTCACCAAATAGCAACCACTGGATTGCAACCTCCTGCTGCTGCCAAAGCACACTGGAACAGGAGGCAGCAGCACAGAGAGCAGACTGTACAACAGTGGCATTTTGCTACACGTGCTGATCCTCTGCTCCCGCTGCTCTCAGACATGCACACAGAGGCTGCAGTGACAGAATCAGAGGCACAACAAGGTTCCCCAGGTTTATTTACTGCAATACACAAGAGCTGAGTGTATTAAATACTTCTTCACACCTGAACATTTTTATCTAGATAAAATATAAAGTACTAACTTTAGACACTCGTGACTGAAAGCATTTATCAGCACAGTCTCAGGTTCCATTAAGAGGCCATACTGTCTGAAAGAAATGTTTTCTTAAGTCAAGTAGTTCAAGTCTTTTTCTCTACAAGAATTCCTAGACTTTTTAATTACTGACTTCAGTGCTTGCAACAGCCTGTTACATCCTCACAAACTAAAACCCTGGCTGAAGACGCTAGCACCTGGGTGGGGTTTTGCACACAGGTGAACCGAGCCTGCTGCCATGCCCTTCTACAGCCTCTGCTCTTCACTCCTCAGCTCCTGTGCACACAGAATAATGACCTAGCACCCTCTGTTGTGCAGGCTCCAACATATATACCCTACCTTAAGCCTATTTAACTCATGAAACCAGCAGAGAAGTACCTGTGTGTTTTATCAGAGGATCACAGAAACATCCAGGGTGGAAAAGCCCCTTAAGATCACCATGTCCCACCCACAACCCTACTCTACAAGATTCACCTTAAACCACATCCCTAAGCACCACATCCAAATGACTCTTAAACACAGCCAGGGTCAGTGACTCAACCACCTCCCTGGGCAGATTATTCCAGTGCCTGAAAATGTTTTGTACTTTCAAGTTAAGCAACGGAAGTATAAGGCTAGAAGCAGAGAGAGAAGAAAGATGAGGGGAAAGTAGGACCTTCCTCTTGCTAGCAAAGAACTATTGAATTAGCTTGCTGCAGTCCTAATAGCCTTTATCAGCAACTATGGGTTATGATCAGGCTTCAAACTAACAGAAAGAAGAGGAAATTACTTTGTATCCAATTGTGTGCTGCCTCAGTTATCTACTTCCACTGACCAAGTATCCCGTGCCACCCTACCTATACTACTTCTGTTCAGGAGAGCCTGGAAAGATGGCTTCAACATGTGTTCACACAGACACAACATTAAATTTGTGAATAAAGAACAGGCCCTTAGGGTGGGTAGAAGAAGTTAAAGGAAAGACCAAACAAGAGCTAAGACAAGTTAAGGGGAAAGGCAGAGAGGTACTTAAAGCCAAATTTATTCAGGTCTAATCTCATGTTTGGGGTTGTCGAAGATGAAGCTAGAAAGAAAACATTAAGGCTCCTTCAAACACATGTAAATCTGCAAGCCCCTGTAATCTTCACAAAGCTCAGAAGTTGTTTTCCTCTGGTCACTGATGCCTTTGTTTTTCGCTGTGGCTGTCCTGTAGTTAGCCTTAGAGGCACGTACACAGTCTGAGCCCTGAAGAAGGGCAGGCAGCAAAAGGGAATGGAAGGAACCACAGTTATCAAAGCGCAAGAAGAGCTGTTAGGACTGGTTGGTTCTAGGAAGCATGCACTGAAAAAAAGACAGACTGAGAAAGATGAAGGAAGTCCTCTTGAAAACCAGTGAATGAAAACATTAAACTCTACTTTCATGGCATGATAGGTTCCTTGACAAAGGTCAGTCAGACAATTGACATGAAGATCACAACAGCAGAAAGTGGTGATTCCTCTATGGCAATGTGAGTCAAATACACTGCATACAAACACCTAGTAAACTTAAAAATAACACTGTACAGTCTTTTCACACATTTAAAAGAAGTGCTGGCTTGGTATCATCAGCTTCTTAAGTATCAGAAAGCTGAGGGAGAATTAGACTTTCTGCATTATTTTTCAGGCTGCCTCAGTCTTGGCATTAGTAATTTCAGCCATTACTCAATCCTCTTTTTTAGTAACTATTTTTGGCCAGCAACTGGGCCAAAAACCCAGAGATATCTGACTACACTGCCCTCAAAAGTAGTGCAAGTTACTTACTTTTGATGTGTGTTGCGAGAGACAAAAACAGATTTTCCACAGATTTATTAAAACCTCTGGACTGCCCAAGCTCCTGCAAATAGGAGATGCCAAAAGTCAGAAAACACAAAACATTTGCTGTTTCAAAGTTTCTGTGACCACACAACAATCAAGTGGTAAGGCTCTTTGCAAAGACACCTGAGGACGCATGTTCACATGGTTGAAAACTGCACACTAATGTATGAAGAAGGAAAATAATACTTTCAGCTTTATGCTCTTTGATATACAAGTGGAAAAGCTTGTAGAAGGACCACAGAAATGACATAAATACAACTATGGTGTCATGCACTTAGTACTTCAAATAGAAAAGTCCTATCTATTACAGGCTGCCAAAAGAGGCTGTGGAGTCTCCTTCCCTGGACTGCAAAATCTGCCTGGATGCATTCCCATGCAGACTAACCCTAACCCTAGGGGATCCTGCTTTGGCAGGGACGCTGGACTCAATGGTCTCTGGAGGTCCCTTCCAACCTCTAATACTCTGTGATTCTGTGCCTCTGAATCAAGTATTCACAAAACTCCAGGTAAGCCCAGATCAGAATGTTTATGCAATTGCAAAGGGCTTTTAAACCAGGCCCAGGGATGAAACAGAATAGTCATTTAGTGTAATTGCAATGAGTTCTGAGCCATGCTCCACTGCTCTGTCTGCCAGAGGCTGAAATGCTAAGCCAACCATCAAATTCACTGTTTTTCACTCAGTAATGAAAGTAACACATGCTACAATTGCTTTATGAATGACTACTCAATATTACAGGATCAGGAGATTGCAGTCCAGAGCTCCTATCTGAGGCACCAAAACCTGGGTGCGGTCTTTGACTTGACACTAGAGTAGTTATTCACTTCCCTCAAACCCTGAAAACTAATTGCAAATATCCCTCATGACAGCCTCTGACCTTTCTCTCCTACTATCAACACAGCATTAAAAAAATGACAAGAGGAACAGGACAGGATTTACAGTGTAATGTGATGCTACAGCAGTTGCTATTTATTGCATTCCTGTGGCTGGCCTCCTCAAATGAGGGACACCCTACACCCTACCAGGTGCATGCATACCTGTGCTTTGCAGATACATACATTTACTGTCACATTGCTTCCTGCTGTGGATTCTGTGAAAGGAGGTGGAGTTGGAGGTACAACAGAAATTTTACTAGAAATTTAAGAGACAATAAACAGTGCAACAATTAATACATTATCATAACACATCAATAAATAATACACATTTGTGCACAGCATCTTTATGTCCTGTATTTTCTGCAAAGTAAAGATCTGACTTGAGATCCTCCATCTACTCAAGGCTGCAACATAGACTTCATTTACAAGAATGAGAACTACTTTTGTATTGTCTCAATCTTTGGCTCCACTAGGCAGAATTATCCATTTAAAGCAATGAGGACGACCCAATGTAGGATGGGCTTCCCGGACCTCTGTATGATTGGCAGTGCTTCAACCTGCGTTACAAGTACTAAAACACAATTCCTGTGTAACACACCCTATCTCTGTTTCAGAGATGCTGTCAGAAAAGTCACCCTCCTTTACAATCTAAAAGGATCCTTCTTTGCCTGGTCCCAGAGCTGTTAGAGCCTCTTTACATTCCAAACATTTGATCTGTTGTAAACAGCCTCCTGCCTGTGAAAAACATATACATCTGACTGTTATCTGACTGATCCTGTTACCATGGCACAACACAGACCCTAAAGGCACCCGGTGAACTTCCTATTTGATTCTCTTTTACCACAGCTAGGGAAAAACAAGTCTTTATGCAGCTCGGTTAGGAGCATATCTAGTTGGCTCTTGTTTTTGTCTTACACAGCTATGCCTTGTAGATAATCATCATTAAATTGAGGATCTCTCTATGTGTTTGGGAGTTTTGTTTTGAGGAAACTACACTGTATCTTAAGTAGCCTTATTTCATTACATATTACTGGTAATAACACAAGTCTGGTCATGCATAAGCCTCTAGTCAAATAATTTATTCAGTGTAAGCTGCATTTTTCACTTTTAAGTTTAGTAGGTGGAAGCATCATGCTGAATACAGAGCTTCTTGCCTCCTATTACTTCAGAAGGAATCAAATCAGCAGTATCTCCCACTGAGCAAACAATTATACTGCTCTTATTACATATAGTAGATCATTTCAATATCTGATCACATAAAAGTAGTGTGCAAATCTGAAAGATAGCAGTGAAAACAGCTAGGCAGAAAAAAAAATCAGCAAATACAGCACAAATAAATATAACATCTAAACATAGGACTCTCTTTTCTAGTTAAGACCCTTTCTATGGATTGCTGACAGACAAAAGTGGCAATTTTTCCGTGCTTTTATCACTTGCACTTCCAAAGTATTGAATTTTTTCATAACAAGCCCCATAATCTTGGAGGTCTCTTCCAACCTGGTTGATTCTATGATTCTGTAAATCTCTGGTTGGTTTATAACATACAATATATCACCTAAACCAATTCTCAGTGTCCTAGGACCATTTGTCCTTTTTTGAGTCTTACCTCAGTTTCTGGTAAGATTTCAAGAGCTTTGCACCAACTGTTTCATGATTGTCTGTGAAGAAGAAAGAAAAAACCCAAAAGTCACTTAGGGACAATACCAATGCCTGTATAATTCTTTTTGAAACTAGTGCCTCTCCGGAGCTGGCCTGGGTTTGCAGAAGCTGGTGTAGATGCAAGTCAGTGTGAAGTCTCAGTGAAGCAACTTAGTGAATGTCTTTCTGTCATCAGCAAGTGCCAAGCAACATGCAAGGTTCTCCTGTACCACAAACTCTACCATGATTTCCCCTTCACATCCTACAGGTGACACGTTCAGTCCAGCTCTTCACACTGGACACTGGAATGGGCTGCCCGGGGAGGTGGTGGAGTTGCCGTCCCTGGGGCAGTTCAAGGCAGGACTGGACGTGGCACTTGGTGCCATGGTCTAGCCTTGAGCTCTGTGGTAAAGGGTTCGACTTGATGATCTGTGAGGTCTCTTCCAACCCTGATGATACTGTGATACTGTGAAATGCTGAGGACAGTCACGTACAGGTGCTAACAGGCCAAATTCCTACAGATTAAGTGCTCTTAGGTGCCTGAGACCCAGGCGCCAGGTAGCACAGGAACCCACTGCACTAAAGAACACCTCAACCATAAAACTCACACACTGTAAAGCTTGAAAATGTGTATGAGAGTAGACACGTGGTCATCTCCTGCATCTTAGGAAAACTTCATTTTACTCTTTCTTCTAGAGACCTAAAAAATCATGAAACTGCACGATTAGCTCACAAACATAGAATCATCCCTGTGGGGAAATAGCAAGCATGTCACGTTCCTCAGGTGAGCAGCCACATGATGTAAACAGCAGCATGGAGCAAGAGCTCCATCAGGCACGAACAATGAAGACTCATAAAAATGTAGATTGCCTCTGAGGGACTGTGAATGGAAAGAAGAGCGAAATGCATGTAACCAATGGCCAACTGAAAAAGCATGGAGTGACTTTAATCACTAATCCTTCCTAAGACATCAAGCAGCACATGACCCATGTGATGTCATTAATTCTTGCAAATTACTTACATAAAAGTAGTAGACCTTTGTGGTAGAAGCAAGAATCAAATTCTTGACGTTAGGAATTTCACTCAGAACTCCAGAATTAATGTGCTGTTATTAAGAAGTAGTATCTGGTATCTTGATTTACTGAAGCATTAGATGATTCCTTAGATTTTAAAATTATTAGTTGGTAAAGGCAATCTACTACTGTTAGGAAAATATGCTTTTTATTTTAGGTAGAAGCCACACAAAATTAAGAAAAAGCAACTGGAGTAATGAAAAAAAAAAAGTAACTCTGCAACAGGAGAAAACTTCCCTGTAATATGTTTGGGTTTTTTCCAGTTAACTTCATTTTCCAGTGAAAACCTCACTTCTGCTACATTTTCAAACCAAAAGAGGGCACTGTCTCTCCAGGCTTGAAGAATCCACCTCTACAACGGCTGCAGTGTTTCAAAGCTTGCCATTTTTCAGCTCCTTTAATTATAGCAAATGAAGTAACCAAAACATATTTCTCCCTCTAGGCTTATCTCCTCTATATCCTTAGATCTTTGTGACTTCAATAGCATTACTATTAGACTAAGCAAAATGCCTCCAGCTCCCACAAAGCTTTGATAATGCAAGGTGAGAATTTTGTTTTACTGGAGAGAGGGACAATCAGTACCTTGCAATGTTGGATTCAGTATTTGAGAACAACGTAGCATTTACCACTAACTGAGAGGGATGGTTAAAATTACAAGCTTTAAACTCACTGAAAAGAACATGAGGGAAAATTATAAAGCAATGGCTATGAGAAACAGCTGTGCTTTTGCTTTAAATGATCAGTAGGCTAACACTTGAAAATCAGAAACTGTGTTAGCTAGAATGGAATTAAGTGATTTTTTTCCAATTGCAAATGAATTGCTATAGCAGGAACTGTAATTCAGTTTCTTAAGATGCTATTTGCTGTCTTTCACTAATATCTACTACCCCAATTTGCCTAATTATGCTCTTCCATTTATAAGCTTCTTCCTGTTCATATTTCCCAAGGAATATTTAAGGCCCATTGCCTTAAATATGTTAGTATTTTACCAGATACTCTGAAATTTAGATATGATGCAGACACTGGAAGTGAAACTGCAACACTTCTCTACAGCCAGGCACAAAGTGAAATATTTACCTATTTGAAGTGGCACTTCATGGGAAAGAGGAAAGAAATTCTCTCTGCCTCACTGGGTGTTGTAGGTGAAAATGAACACTTAACAGCCCTGTGGCTCACAAAACAGAGCCCCCCCCTACAGAACACATCCTTTGTAATTTATTTTAGGGCTTTGCATATTTAATCACATTGAAAAGACTGAACACAAAGCAATGGCACAGCTGACTGAAATAAACAGTAAGCATTTAGCTCTTTGTTGCTTTATAACTATGTGTTTTCTCTTTACTCCATTCTGTCATTTCTTAAAGCTCTATCTTTGAGAAAACAACTGAAGATTTAACTTTGACAAAGCATGGCTGCAAGATCAACAACTGAAGTTTTAACTTTGACAAACCCTGGATGCAAGATCAACAACTGAAGTTTTAACTTTGACAAACCATGGCTGCAAGATCAACAACTAAAGTTTTAACTTTGACAAACCATGGCTGCAAGATCAACAACTGAAGTTTTAACTTTGAGAAACCATGGATGCAAGACCAACAACTGAAGTTTTCACTTTGAGAAACCATGGATGCAAGATCAACAACTGAAGTTTTAACTTTGACAAAGCATGGCTGCAAGATCAACAACTGAAGTTTTAACTTTGACAAACCATGGATGCAAGATCAACAGCTGAAGTTTTCACTTTGACAAACCATGGCTGCAAGATCATTTCCTTCCTGCATGCATATTTTCACACTTCTATATTTATTTTGTGCAATTGTACTTCCTAGAAGTGTTACAGGCTCATTAGCTCAAATTCATGTGGTCAGCAATTTTCTTATTTATATTAATTATACAAAATAAATTATCCTTATTACTCATATAGAAGAAATTATACCTTTAAAAGCATTCTGTTAGCTTGTGTTCATGTTTTATTTAGTGCATAGACAGATGCACTGCATGCTAATTTCTGACAGCTCTCTCTCCAAGTGGAAGAAGCATGAGACACAGTGGCAGACTCTATTCTGTGTTTCACTTAGATGAGGACTACACATTACACAGCAGTTTATTATCTGTTCCAGTGATTACCTTCACCTGGATACTTCTTCGCTCGTTCCTCAAAGAACCATTCACCAGCTTTTGTTTTCACATCTCTGAAAAACAAGTAGAAAACATTTGAAACACTTTGCAAAATCCATTTCTTCAAATGTTGCATAACTACTTCATAATCCAACAATCTTCCTTAATTCTATCATAAACCAGATTTTGTGGCTTGCTCGCTCTGTTGGCTGATTTTGCGGTCAGTTTACAAACAAAGGATTCCTCTCCTCCCTTTTTATTTATTCCTTCTCTATTTGCTATGTAGGACTGCCCATGGAAAGCAATAAATACTGTTGTAGGCATTGTTCTGAAACCAGGCATCCTAGGTCCACTCTATACAAACAGCTTGCATTACAGCCTAGGTTCCTCTGCTGACTGCTAATAGCTGCAGTCTCTTATGAAGAGCAGGGGAAGCCTATCGCAGAGGACAGCCTAGGTTCTTCTGCTGACTGGTGTGCTGACTGCTAACAGCTGCAGCCTCTTATGAGGAGCTGGGGAAGCCTATCACAGAGGACAGCCTAGGTTCTTCTGCTGACTGGTGTGCTGACTGCTAATAGCTGCAGCCTCTTATGTGGAGCAGGTGAAGCCTATCGCAGAGGACGGCCTAGGTTCCTCTGCTGACTGGTGTGCTGACTGCTAGTAGCTGCAGCCTCTTATGAGGAGCAGGTGAAGCCTATCACAGAGCATATAACACCAAGCAGAAGTTGGAATCACCACTAGGGAACGCTGAGCTCCACAATTCTAGTGGTGTGATGGCTCATCTTTCCTCATTTAGTAGAGAATTAACACCAATGATGTCAATGTCATATACAGGTACCAGGATCACACGATCAGAAAAGCAACGATCCACAAGCATAAAATTATACCAGACTACATAGCTCTGTCAAAAGCAGATATTCAGAAGATTAGATGGCTACATTTTGTTGTTTCCAATGGACTTAGATGAAGTCTGCAATCTGAACTCATCCATTATTAAAGAGACTAAAAAAAATTTAACTGAGGAGAGGATCCTCTGGAGTCTTCAGGTTCAAAACTCTCATTTAATTGTCTTACTAATTTGTAGTGTATTTATAATATCTCTATTTCTTGCAAATTTTCTGATGCTTATTACAGGATGAAGTCCTGCTGCAAACATTTCCTCAGTGCAGGCACCACCAAACTTTCTTCTCTACCCAGCAGTTAATTTTCCTTCTATGAAATGAATATTTTTATTACCATTGCCTCTGTAAAAAATGATTGAAACTGGTGACAACATACAGACAGTAAATTCATGCAGGGCTTGCCTCCTTAAGCAAAACCTCTAAGCACAGGAGCTGTAGTGATATCCACCAACAAAATCCCTAGGTCTGCTATTTCACACTTCACCCTACTCTATGTTAAAATAGACAAGCTGTAGGTAGTATGTTGTTTGTCCTTCCTGTGGTTTGGTTTTGAGGCATTTTAGGCATTTAAAAGAAACCTTTGTGAGTAGAAATGCAGACTATTTTAAAAAATCACTGCCTGCATAGATGGTGCAATTTATTTTCATGCCTTACCACACAACCATGTGCAAAACTGAACACAGGTGAGTTGAAAATAAGGTTAATTTTAACTTTGAAACAGGATACTTATTTACTTTGGATTTGGGATTTATTAACTAACAGATGTCTGAAATTTCTGTCTGCACTAGATCTTCAAGAGCTGTGCATTGGTAGTGGCTCAATTCCATCTCCAGCCTTCTCACCACCCTTGGTTATCTCCCCAGTTCTGCACAACACCATGGGATAACTGGAGCATTTATACATAAGATGAAAACAGATCTGGAAATACCCTCTGTTCTTCTTGCTGTTTTTTGGTTGGGATGTTTTAGGCTAAAGAGTGTATTAAATTAAGCTATCAGCTGTATAGCTGATAAAGAACTATCCTTGTCAGGTAAAACAGACTAAACTCCTTCAAAGTAAATGTCTTTCTAGACTCCTACAAAGATTCCTTTAAAAGACCCACACTGTATCAACTGCATCCACATTAGTGATGCCTCTTCCAGGTGAAAGAGACTTTAGTCAGTCCATAAGGCTTCTTAAATTCCTTACTTTTTGAACAATGAATGCTTTTCTGATGAATAGAATGGACTGTGATGGAGTATATTGATATAAAAATTGTACCAGTACAGTAAAAGAAAGCTTGTTTCCTGGAAAAGAAAACCATGGTGACAGTAAAAGAAAACCCAGTTACTTCAAAATAAACAAATCTGGATCTCTAACCACGGTTAAACAATTCCTGATAACATTATTAATGCTTTTTGCTTCTTACATTTATATAAAACAGAACTTCAAATTATTCATCAGTCCAGGTTCCTTGCCTACATGGTATGAGGTGAAAAAATATCCTGATTAGGAAACTGCCAAGAAATTCATGATACTATACCAAAATACAGCACCTTCAGCAATCTGTCACGCAGAATTGGTTCAGTATTGAGTAAGCAGAGTTCTATCTACACTTCAGAAACTAATGACTCCTCCTATGCTTTGCCCTTATCTTTGTCACTGTGCTAGTTTGAAGCAAGCTGGAATGTTTTGGTGAAAAGAACTAGATAATAGGCTGTGAAAAGGAAAACATGGTTGTGTCTCTTCTCTCACAGTCCCGCTGAGAAGTCTGGAAACAAGAAGAAAACATCAGATAACATTCTCCATTTTGTCTCTCACTCTTCCTTTGTCTTCAGACCAAGCCACATCTCCTTAACCTCACTGCCACTAACCTTCCTTCTTAACCTCTTGGCTGCACCTCTATTCTTTTCTCAGGATTGGGGTAAGGCTGAGAGGGGTAGGGGGAGGTGTTGGGGTGGTTTGAGAACCCCTCCTGGGGACTCAGGTTTCTGGGAGGGGAGTTGTGCTTCTGTATTATTTATCCTTTGTATATTTCTATATATAACTGTATATATTATAAATATCTGCTTGTATATTCTGCCAGCTGTAAATAAATAGCTTCATTTATATTCCCGGAGCCCTTCTGAGTTAGCTGGGGCAAATTACAAAGTGTGGGGGGCAGGTTACAGCCCAAACCATCACAGTCACACTGCCTCTGGCCTACCCTCCAAACCCATTTGGCTAAATACAGGAAGGGAAATTCTGACTACATGGAGTATAACACAAAATTCATAGAATATCATAGAATCATAGAATCAAGCAGGTTGGAAGAGACCTCCAAGATCAGCCAGTCCAACCTAGCACCCAGCCCTAGCCAGTCAACTAGACCATGGCACTAAGTGCCTCATCCAGCCTTTTCTTGAAGACCCCCAAGGATGGTGCCTCCACCACCTCCCTGGGCAGCCCATTCCAATGCCAATCACTCTCTCTGTGAAGAACTTCTTCCTAATATCCAGCCTATACCTACCCTGGCACAACTTGAGACTGTGTCCCCTTGTTCTATTGCTGGTTGCCTGGGAGAAGAGGCCACCCCCCACCTGGCTACAATGCCCCTTCAGGTAGTTGTAGACAGTAATAAGATCACCCCTGAGCCTCCTCTTCTCCAGGCTACACAGGCCCAGCTCCCTCAACCTCTCCTCATAGGATTTGTGCTCCAGGCATTCCCATCAATCTGATTGCTACCAGTACTCCATCCAATGTTTTCACTCTGCCAGAGGCTTTGTCTCATTGCCTGTTGAAAGCAACAGGTACACACAACATTGGGATGCACCCACTGGATAACCAGTGCAAGCTGGCACTCCCACAAAGCAGCAAAATGCCTTACCCATGGGCGTAACAAACAGTGCATTTCCAAAGGCAGGGGCTCAGGCACACCCGGCACTCGGAGCACACTCGGTGACTGCACCCATTGCACACTGCCCCTCTGTTCATCAACAGTCCCAGCGACTTCTGGCAGCGAGCACAACATCTCTCCTGGTATTCATTGCTTGCATTTCTTGCTCCCTTCCACCGAAGCTGCTGCAGCTGCAGTTTCAGTTTCCTAATCCCCCAGGGAAAACAAACAAACAAGCAAACAAAAAATTAGGATGACATCAAATAGACCAGAACCCTTATGTAAGTCACAAGCAAACCTGTAATGCAAACTAGTGGCAGGTATGCTCTCGAGTTTGACCTCAATTAAGCACTGTCTGAAGGCCTCTGCACACAGAATTTTTGCTCTGTGACTCTGTGTAACCACAACTGCACGTACTGAGGATTCTGGTCACATCAGCTATGAACACTCAGGGCAGGCCACCCAAACGATGTCTGCAAAGGGTTAGGTACTCATACACAAAAAACTGAGAGTAAATCATAGAATCAACCAGGTTGGAAGAGACCTCCAACATCATCCAGTCCAACCTAGCACCCCGCCCTAGGCAGTCAACCAGACCATGGCACTAAGTGCCTCAGCCAGGCTTTTCTTGAACACCTCCAGGGACAGTGCCTCCACGACCTCCCTGGGCAGCCCATTCCAATGGCAAATGGTGCTCCCTTTCATGTGATCATGTTTTTCTATCATATTAATTCAAGAATCACATTTTTATCAAGTAAAAATAATAATAAAAAAAGCATCAACTGAACATTAAATAAAAACCAGATCAGATCAAAACCATCCCTGGGGGTCTTCAAGAAAAGACTGGATGAGGCACTTAGTGCCATGGTCTAGTTGATTGGTTAGGGCTGGGTGCTAGGTTGGACTGGATGATCTTGGAGGTCTCTTCCAACCTGGTTGATTCTATGATTCTATGATCAATCCCCCTTGCTTCATTAACTTTGCTTCCATTACACATGCCAGTAGTGAATCGTTAACTACATCATCCACAGCTGAAAGGGATTTCCTAAACAATTCAGATGTTCTTTATAACCTTTCATTTCTCACAATTATTCAGTAATACATGCTTGCTGTGAACAAAGGTTAAGTTTTTACATTTAGGAGACTAAAAATGGCAACACAAACACCTTGTTTCACACGGAGATGTAATGTGACAAAGCAAAGCAGAAGCTGCAAGGAAATATTTTGCCCTGGCCTTGATACAAAGCAAATAAAATACTTTATATCCCTCATTCTTTATACTTGCATAGTATGAAATACTTAAATAGAATAGTTTTCCTAACCAGTGACACCTATTGACACTAGCATGCTCCAAGACAGTGTGGTGTGCTTGCTACCTGCTGTATGTGAGAAGGGCAGTGATGGGTTCAGTGCAATAAGCAGGTAAATAATCCTTACCTCTGGTCTTGGCACTATACAAGTTAAATAAGCCTGATCTGGACATGTTCTGTGTTACTGAGACTATGCAGCCATACAAGGGAACAAGATGAGAATGCCATAAAACCTTCACAAAAAAAATACAGGCAGCAACTTTCTTTGAAGGCCAGAAGTAACATTCATTAAGACTATGCACCGAGCTGTATTTGCTTATGCTTACTGAAGAGCAGCCAATAGTATGGCAAATCCAAGAGGCTCTGGATAACCCAGAATAAAAAAGCATTAGCTAAGCAGGAGCAGCAGGAAGGAATACATTTAAAAAGTTGGCAAAGAGGAAGAAGAGTTTTTGAGCAGTTTAGAGAGGAAAAAAAAAGGAATGGATATACAGGGATAGGAGAAGAGCAAGTACCTTATTCTTTCCTCCTCTGTTTTCCTCACCATCTGGTCACGGTACAGGACTTCCAGAACAGCTTCCCATTCCAATTCTTTCAGGAAGTTTAGATTAAATTCACAGGCCATTTTTCCCAATCTTCATTTATTTTGCAGACTCCTGTCCTATGGTTCTATTACACCCAGAATAATGGATACTACTTCATAGAGCATAACATGGTCTGAGTGTTTACTAAGTGGCTGTGCTCTTACTCGATTAGTGATAGATTTCACTGTGTTGTACCCTTGAAGAGAAAAACAACCATGTCCATCTTCACACAGGTGATTGCTAAAGTGTCTCTACCACTCAGGGAGTACGAACAGCTAATAACATCACAGCAGTCTTGTCTTTTTTCACACGAAAGAACTTCTTGTTCTTGACTTATTTTTTTGCTAAGAGTGGCTCCAAAAGAGATAATTTCTTGCAGTGAGATCCTAAATAGGGCTTTAACTGTCACCGGATGGAGAAACAATTCAGCAAGAGATTGTGCAAAAGATTAGGGCAAATAGTTCTGTGTTTTCTCTTTTTTTTCTCATTTGGTCTTGTACATTTGTGATTGCTGCACCTAGGGAAGAAAAGAATATGCATTATTTTCTTCTTTCCTCACCTCTTCAAGACATTTCAAATGGTATGTGAAAAGCACATTTTGCTGTTCTCAGACCTTTCGTGCACTACTGATTCAGATACAGCAGAGGTTTTAAGCTAGACTGGGTTTTTTTCAGACAGTCTCAACACATGATCCACTAACACCCAGCCACCTATCTTTTTTTTAACAGTCAACACCAAATAACAAATAAAGAAGTTTAAGTTAGTTTTGAAAACAGGCCTGCATACCCTGCAACTGGAAAAACCATCCTGGTGGAGACAAAAACGCTCTTTTTTTATCTCATCTTACTGAAAAGGCAAAACAACACAAGACTAAGAGGAAAGATGCCCTCTATGAGTCATTTCCAACTATGATTTGTCTTTTAAGACTAGATAAACCGTTTAATATCTAATAATGTGATTATCATTATCTTTGATTGATGTATGCAAATGCTGAAGAGTTAAGATATAAATTATTTCCAGTTCAACGCACTAAGAATTTTTGCCCTAGCTGGTAACAGAAATGTGGAAATATACAAGAAGTAAATAATTAAAACATAATAACAACTGCATTGTTGATCTATTTTGTGACCTTCACTTCTGCAAAACTCACAGTAAAATAGAGAATGATTTTAATATACTTAGCACTGGAGTAGAGAAAGAATACAACTGTTCACACACAGAAGCCAGAATGCTAGGGGTTGTATGGAACCTCAAAAGATCATAGAATCAACCAGGTTGGAAGAGACCTCCAAGATCATCCAGTCCAACCTATCCCCCAGCCCTAGCCAGTCAACCAGACCATGGCACTAAGTGCCTCATCCAGGCTTTTCTTCAACACCTCCAGGGACGGTGCCTCCACCACCTCCCTGGGCAGCCCATTCCAATGTCAATCACTCTCTCTGTGAAGAACTTCCTCCTAAGATCCAGCCAGAGCAGGATCACCTAATTCACTTTACATATTGGATATGGTTTTAATACCACTGTCTAGTGCCTAGTGTGTGTTACAAGAAAGGTAAGAGAGTTCCATTTATGCTTCATCAAATACTGAATATGTGTATATGAATACTGGTTGTTTCAAACTTAATCTGAGCTAAATGCATATAGTCAAGCTCTAGGCTTGGACACTGAGACAGAGAGGTAACACTTTTCCAGACCATTTACTGATGCTTCACTGATGGACCTCAGCTGAGATTCTGACCAACTATCTGCATTACTGGGTCATTAACTGAAAATACTGTGGGCTTAAGTTTAAAAACAACCAACCAACCAAAAACAAACACCAAAAGTTCAGGTATACAGTGACAATTCATTTTTGTCAGTGTAGGGAATTCATTCACATATAGCTTGCTTCAATCGAGTTACTTAACTCCCTACATAAAAATGCAAGAGGTGATAATCTGTGCTTATAAACCATTCAATTCTTTTATGAAACCCTTCAACAGACACCAAAAAAGACAAAGTGCTTTGCAGAAGTAGCATTAACAAAGAAAGGGGAAAAAAATGGTTTCCTGTGGAAACAAAAGAGACGAGAGATAGACTTAATCATGGTTTATTTCCTTACCAAATGCAATTTCACAGGAAATGACTCAGTTGAAAGTAAAAAACCTGAGCAACTTTTTAACATGACATATGTCATTTTCAAAGGCTGCTGTATCCTTTGCCTGCTTTTATATTTTACTTCCAGAAGACCTGTGAGAATTAATGAGCATGTTTAGAGCCTTCAATTCTATTTCAGTCAAAGCAACCTGAAAAAGCTGTTGTTACAAACTTGGGGACTTCTGCATCACAGAGGATACCAAAACAGCCATTACAGCATAAGTTACATTTTCCATAAGCTCCTAGGATTGCCAAAGGCTAGCATATCTACAACAGCATCAAAAAGTCCTGCTCAAGCACCAGTAAAAGCTAGCAAATTCATGATGGCTATTATTGGGAGGATGCAACAAAACAGCTCCAGTGATTGTAAAGAAAATGCATTCATGTTTTACAGAGACAGAATCTGCCAGAGTAAAACAGCTACCGAGTTAACACCTGCAGTTAAGCAAGCACAGAAACAGATGTCATGCAGTAACTCCTTTAAAACAGGACTACCTCCTTTCTTCACTGAAGAGCACAAAGTTTTCCACATCATAGGCCTGTTTCAGGAAATAGGTTTTCAGATGTATGAAAAATACTGAGGGTGTACAGAGATATTTAGAGAAGCACAGAATTACTGGGGCTTAAATTATGATTTCAGCTATTTGAGCTTGCACAAATGTAAATAGTGTGAGGAAAGGGACAGTTTAGAGCCTTTCTTTGTTTCTACATTTTCTTGCTCAGGGCTATTCTCTCAACAGGTTCTGCCCTAGTGAGGGCAGGATTCTTCCTAAGGCCATTCAACCTTAGCTTGTCAGTGCTACTGCAAACACTGGCATCAAAACCAGTGGGTCTATTGCTACAATTCATACCCTATTCACAGCAACAAATGATAAGGACTGAATCCAATGCCAGCAGCAGACTGTGAACAGGGACTAGGATTGCGAGACTGGGATCATATTCTGGCATGAATTAGCAAAACAAATTACTGCAGAACAAAGTGCCAGGGGCCCTATGTTCTGCAGTATGCAGAAAGGGAAAAAGCCACTGTGGCTCTCTCAGTGCTGGGCAAGACCATTGCATTCGGCAGAGAATAAAGCTTAAAATGCATCATGTAGCCAGCAGGTCTATTAATATTGCACCTGGACATTCCCACAGCTTCATGAAGATTTAAACTCTGACAAATGCTGTGTTCTGTCAATTCTTCATCCACATTTAAAGATAACTCAAAATCTAGGTTAATGGTAAGATAGCTTTAAGAACAGACATTGTACCTCCCAAAGTGGGAGATAATCCTTGTGCCACACAACAGAGCTGAACTCAAAATCATTTCACAGAAGTGTTCAAACCGAACTGAAAAGCTCTCTGCCATTATAAAAGAGCAGCCCTTCTAACACTAACACTGTCTGCATCGGACTGTGTTTTGGGAGCAGTAATGAAGAAGTGGAGTTTTCAGTAGTGACTCTTCTTCACAGGAAAAAACAAGTCTTAAAAACCTTCAGAGATGCCCTCCTTTCGGGTTTACTCACTGATGCCAGATAGCTAGCTGGTTTACTGTCAGCTAACCTCAAAGCCAAGGATACTCTACGTAAAACTAAAATCAACAGCAAACTCTTTAGTAAATACCATGACACTGCTCCCTTTTTCAGTATAAAGCTCATGTAAAATACTTTGTTCAAACTTTGTCCAGCGTCAGGCACCTTGCAGCTAGCTTTTAGAAAAGAGAGTGGATGAGCAACATGGTCCACACACACACTGCAATATCAGAAGACCATGATTTTTTCTTTTCTATCAAGATACAATATTATGTAGCTACACTACTAAAGATCAATGAAAAGGCTACCTAAGAGCAGATTGTCTGCAAAAGGTATCTTACTTTACATTTTTGCATTTAGAAATGCGTGACTTAGGAAGCTTTTTCTCAAAGCAATTTTGCATGTAGCATATTACTGATCTCTTTTTAGATCCTTAAGCATCAGCAAAATAATGACAATTAAAAACTGATCTTCTAAAGCCACAGCCATCAATGACTTCAGCTAATTGGATTATTTAATCCATTAACCTAGAAGATAGATACAATATATCAGTAGCTAGGATGCAGAGTAGGAAGGTTCAGTGTAAAAACTTATCACAATAGCTACTGTAATTTATGGCTATTTTCTATTCTGAGGAGGTAAATCCATACATTTATTCTTAGATAAGAGCATAAAAGTGTTATTTTATACTGCCTGGCTGCAATAGTTTAATTTTCACATCACTGCACACACACAAATCACTTTTAAATTCTCTGATAATGCTTTACCAAACTTATACCTTGTGATTTCAACAGCATCCCATTTTTAAAGTAAAAAATGGTAAAATACAACAAAATCAACAAGGCAAATACTTGAGTTCCAGTTGTAGTCTTTCCACAAAGTCTTTGCAGTTTAAAACCCACCATCCCAGTAAGTAAAACGCACCCCCTTGTGCAATGTCATGAAGAATAGATTAAAATGATGTACTTACCCTTCCAGCAGCCACCAAAGAAAGAAGTGTGGCAGTTAACTGCTTTCAAGAGATGAGTAGCACTCGTATTATTTATTTATTTTTCCTTAAACAAAACTGGTGGCTGTTCTCCACCCCCTTTCCTTCCCTTTAGGCACCAAAATTAGACAGAAGTGTACAGAAGAACATCCTCAGAACAGCTAAGAACAAACCCACTCAAAAAAGAACTCCAGTGTTACAGCGGCTTTTGCCAAGACTATGGTTTTGTTGACAGCAATTAGCAATCAAAGAGAAGTTACTCTAACATTAAAACCATTGATTTTCTAACATTAAAGAGATAATTCAGTACAAGAGCCTATAAAAGCTGACTGATACCATCTAAAACATGCTCAGCCTCCAAACCACACACAGGAAGAGAAGGGGTTTTGACTTCTACATACTTCTTTTCTTTTTCTTATACTACAGATGTGAAAATGCTACTACCCTCAATGTCCCCAGGACTCCACTTGTATTATCACAGTATCACAGTATCATCAGGGTTGGAAGAGACCTCACAGATCATCAAGTCCAACCCTTTACCAGTTATTTCCTGCAAACATAACAGTTTTCTAACTAGGTCTGAGTAACAGAGCAATTAGCATAGTTAAAGTTCAAAATAATTCCTTTCTTATGCATCTGCAAAAAGAAGAAAAATATTTTACCTCACAGCTGGAAATCTGATGTCAAATAACAATTAAAATGCTATTTCCATTGGGTATCCCAATTCAATCTATTACACAACCAACTGGGAGTAATGAAGTTCAAAACTGAAGGCAGGCTGAAAGTATTTGGGCTGCTCAGCCCGGAGATGAGAAGGCTCCTGAGAGGTTTTACAGCTACATTTCAGCATCTGAAGGGGACCTACAAGAAGGCTTGTAGTGATAGGATGAGGGGCAGTGGTTTTAAACTGGAGCAGGGTAGATTTAGGTTGGCATAAGGAGGAATTTCTTTACAATGAATGACAGTGGAAGAAGATGCTCAGGAATGTTGCTGAGGCCAAATTCCTGGAGACATTCAAGATCAGACTTTATGTGGCCCTGGGCAGCCCGATCTAGTTGAAGGTGCCCCTGCTCACCACACAGGGGATGGACAAGATGACTCAATCCAATCTGTGAATATTGCATCCAAATTATTTCAAAGACAGAAAAAGAGAGGCTGTTCTTGCAGGTTGATTGCCTTGCTTGTTCCTGGGTCTACCAGATAAGCTACAAACAATGTAGAAGCCCTTGTTAGTGTTTAGAGTGGTTTCAGAAGCACTGGGTTTAGATTAAACAAAGCATGGCAATTCTAGTCATATGGCAAAATTAAACATCCCACCATTTTATAACCTAAGTTAATAGGTTTGAACACTTCCACCTCTGTATGTCAAGTTTAATCACTTACTTTGATGTAACATTAAAGCAAAAGCAACTTTGAGTTTGGGCACAAAGCTGAGCCCAACAGAGAATATTTGGATGGTTTTGGATGGTCATTTCAGGTAAAACTTTAACTAAAATAGAAGACCATAAATAATCTGGGGGTTGTAGCTATGTATGGTAACAGACTTGTAGTATCTGAAAGCTGGGATGAGTTAAAATAGCCTTACTGCCATCTTACCCCTAATATTTAACCAAAGTTTTAATTGTCACACTTTGCTTTTGTTGCATTTCCCCCCCTCACTCCTGGATGTGGAAAACTGGCTCAGTATTTTATATGCATGAAGAATATAACCAAGCCACACCATTTTATTCTTTCGTCTAAACAAGCACCACTTCCTCAGCCTTCCCAAAGGCCTCTATTTTTGTCTCCACTTCATGACCATCAGGAGCAGCAAGTGCAGGGATCAGAGTGAAGCTGAGGGTGAGCTAGCAGTCAGCCAAAGCACTGCTGTATCCCAGTGGGGCAGGAAGAAGTGGTGCTGCCCACAGGGTGCCCACACAGTCCCCAAGTGAGAGGACCAGTCAAAGTCATCTTTTTTTTCAGGAGGCTGGGTTGTACATTTGACTGGAGACAAAACCAAACAGCAGGCCAAAGCCCACCCCAGAGACAGCCCTGGAGCAGAATGCATGCAGATGAAGGCCACAGCTGAGTTTGTGCACTTGGGCCCTGAAAGCCATAACTGAAGTTCTTCACAGAGAGAGTGATTTGCTGCTGGAATGGGCTGCCCAAGGGGGTGGTGGGGTCACCATCCCTGGAGGTGTTCAAGCAAAGCCTGGATGAGACACTTAGTGCCATGGTCTAGTTGACTGGCTAGGGCTGGGTGCTAGGTTGGACTGGATGATCTTGGAGTTCTCTTCCAACCTGTTTGATTCTATGATTCTCAGAATACACCACCTACAGCTGGACACAGTGTGCTCCTTGTGAGGTTTTACTGTACAAAGTGCAGTAGGAGTGATGCTTCCCTTGTCCTGCAAGCAATACCTCTATGTACACATCCCAGTACAGCATCTCCCTTGTTTTTACTGCACCATATGGCAAACAGCAGCAAATCATAACGCACCTCCCTACTCCCTTGTCTTTAGAACAGATATCAGCAGGCTGGTCCTGCCCTGTCTTCATTTCTAGAGCTGGTTATTCCTGTCTCAGTTCATCCAGGCCACTACGCACCTGAACAGAACCTTCCACCCTTCAGAGTTCTCAGAAGTCAGCACCATCAGCAATTTGGACCACCTGTAAACACTGCATACACACACCCACAAACCCCACAAGCTGTGAAATGCACACCCTTCCATTTCATTGTCCATATTCTGATTCTGACTGACAACAGTAAGTGGCTCTGATTAGAACTGTAAGAATTTACACATTCTTCATGTCTTTTCCTGTTCTGCTTCTCCTGGGCATGCACTATGGCCTTCTTTCCAGATATTTCCAGAAATAAGATCCAGTTGTGAATCTCCTCCATCCCAGAATCACAGAATTAATCAGGCTGGGAAAAAACCTCTAGGATCATCAACTCCAGCCTACACCTAACCCTTCTAATTAACTAAACCATGGCACTAAGTGCCTCATTCAGCCTCCTTTTAAACACCTCCAGGGATGGCGACTCCACCACCTCCCTGGGCAGCCCATTCCAATGCAAATCACTCCTTCGGTGAAGGATTTCTTCCTAACGTCCAGCCTAAACGTGCCCTGGTGCAGTCTGAGACTGTCCTCCCGTTCTGTGCCTGGCAGAAGAGACCAACCCCCGCCTGGCTGCAGCCTCGCTTCAGGCAGTTGTACACAGCAATGGCGTCTCACCTGAGCCTCCTCTGCTGCAGGCTGCACACCCCCAGCTCCCTCAGCCGCTCCTCACAGGGCTGTGCTCCAGGCCCCTCACCAGCCTTGCTGCCCTTCTCTGGACACATTCCAGCACCTCAATATCTGTCTTCAATTGAGGGGCCCCGAACTGGACACAGCACCCAAGGTGCGTCTGAATGCCTTCCCTGGTGCTGCTGCCACGCTACTCCCGGTACAGGCCAGGACGCCACCTGGGCACACTGCTGGCTCAGGCGCAGTCGCCTGTCTGAGGGCAGGGCCCCTCGGACCCACGTCTCTGCGCACGCCCGCTCAACTCAACAAGCTAATGCAGTGGAAAACACAGCTGGGACAAGCTACCCTCTCTCTCATCCCCCGGCTTAGGGGCATTCACACCGCCGTATCAGCCCCACTGCCGCCTCAAGCAGCGCCTCCTCCCTCGCTCCCGCACTGCCGCACCGAACCCGCGCCACCTCGGCGGGCACTGGGCGGACCGGCCCCGGCTGCTGCAGCCACGGCGGCGCACCCCGCCGCTAGCGCACCCCGCCGCTAGCGCCCGAGACGCGCGGAGCTGCACTGCGCATGGGCGCAGAGGCCGCTGGGGGGGCGCAGGGCTGCGCAGCTGCGCTGCCGCCTCTCGAGCCGGGAGGCGCAGGGCTGCGCGGAAGGCGGACACAGCAGGGCGCAGGCGCCGGAAGGTGTCGGTGGTCGGGCGCCGCCGCCCGCGGGCCTCACTGCGCAGTCGCCGCCAGGCTGCTGGAGCTGGGGCGCGGCGTAGTGCGGGCAGCAGCCGGCGCGCAGGGCGGCGGCCGTGAGGGGCGGTGACGGGGTGTGGAGTGAGGGCTGCACCGGGAAGATGGACGACTTCCAGTCGGGGGAGGAGGTAACGGGCCGGGGCGGCGGCGGCAGGAGCAGTGCACCTTCGGGGCTGCGGGCTGGCGGAGAGTCTTAGGCGATACGTGTTCTCCCCCGGCCCCACCCTTGGGTCTGCCCCGGCGAGCCTGGAGCCGTCGGTAGTCTCGCCCGCCGCCGCGCCGTCCGCACCCCTGCCGCTCTCTGGCGGGGCGGCGCTGGGCGGCGGTGCTGTCTGAGGCGCGCGTCCCGGGCAACGGCTGGAGACAGGCCCAGGCTTTGTTCCTGCCGCCCAAGCGCTCGGGGCTGCAGCCTCCCGGGGCGGGCTGGTGGGAGCGGAGCTGGCTACTGGCCGTGCTGATTCCGGGGGTTCGCCGGACGCCTCTTCCTTGGCGTCAGTTCATGCCTGTCTCCCCCGAAAGCTGCCGCTGCGAATCACTGAGGAAATGCTGCAGGAGTGTCTTGGCTTCTGGCTTCACCAGCAGCACCACGCAGCGCGCTGTGGCAGAAGGGTTAGGTTGCCCCGTTTAGATCGGTCTTACAGGCGCAGTAATTAGACATTATACCCTATTAAGGAATATACAGACCTGACAAGGGGAGGGCTTTTATCATGTGAAGTGACTACTCAGCAAGGTTTTGCAGAGGGACATTTTCTCTGAGCTGTGACAGTTCATAAACGGCAGCGCTGTGACTTGGTCAGACAATGGCAGAGCAGTGTTGGGAGTGGAAGTCTGTCAGGCTTGGGCTGTTCTGACAGCCTTGACCGGTTCGCTATTGTTACCCATTAGCAGGTATGTTAACGAAAGAAATATTCTTAACATACTTGATCGTCGTTCTGACAGCTGTTTAAAACCCCCCAACGCTCTCAGAACTGCTAAAATACAATACTGCCTCGCAGGTTGCATCTGTTGCCTGGGAGCACTCCCTTTAAACAAGCCATCTGAAACACTGCATCTGCTTTCCTTGTTCCAGAGCAGTAGTACAGGCAAGCCATAACATTTCTGACTTTTCCCCCATTGTTTTGTGAATACAGTAAGTGTTTATATTGCCTTAGTGAAAGGTGGGTTAGCAGTGCTGTATTATTACAGCATAAAGCTGGATAGCAGAACTTTATGTTCTATCATGCATCTAAACCCCTATGCACTGTCATCCTAAAAAAGGTCAAGCACTAACAGCAGTTCTAGAGCAAGTTCTTGAATCTATCACTGGCTCTTTCCCACTTGTTTCTATATGAATTTGATATATTAATACCTTTGAGAACTTGGGTTCAGTTTACTTTGGTGAGCCATATTTATGCTCTCTTAAAGGCATCTCTGAGCAGAGTTCTAGACTTTGTGATGAAAATCCATATATAGTTTATCATGCCTGACAGCATGCTTCATGTCTGCCAGCACGCCTGGCAAGTATATTCTTCACTTAGGCTCCATAGGAAAGGATACTTTGATAATTACAGCTTTTAATTGATTAAAACCAGTGGCACATCTTAAATGTGAGTACCTGTAAAATTCACTACCATGCAGACAACTGAGGTGGATGGCTTGCTGTGCAGGATCCCACCTGTCTCTGCCCTCTGGCCGGGGGTGCTGGGCTCTTGCCAGCACTGGTGGCAGCTTGTTTGAACCACCTGACATGGGAGGCAACAGTAGCTGAGGGATTAAAACAGGAAAATATACTAACCATACAAGTAAGCCAGTAGTAAGTAAGTAAGATTAGTAAAATGTTGGGGCCTTCTCTCCCCTGATTCCCTATCTGTCATCTGTGCTCCCAGGAGCCTGAGAGAAGACTGAAGGTGGTGGGAAGTCCAGCAAGCTATAATTCCATTTTGATGTCTAAGAAGCATTTTTCTCCCTATCCTCAGCTGAGACTGTCAGGAAAGCTTTTCCATGAGCTGTGATTTGGTGTTCTGTCTGCATCAGTGCCCTGGAGATGTCAGTTTCATTTAACCCTAAGCCGTGTCTGCACACTGAGGTTTTTTCTGCCACCCCACTGCACAGTGTGGCTATTAATGCTCATTGTGAAATGGAAACATATGTGTACAGAACTGCTACATAAATTATTTCACAACCTTTCAAGTTAAATTTTTAATACTTTGACCTAGGAAGCCAGCCAGTGTCAGTTATCTTTTTGTTACTTTGCTAAGAATATTAACTTGACTGGGTTCAGGTAGCCAAGAGTACATATGAGCAATTAAAGGAAGACTTGGTATCTTCTGTCTTTGAAGACATCTGACAAGCATAAATTAAGGCTCTAGTGCATGTTCTTAAGAAAGCTTGAACTCTGTAAACAGAAGAATGTATCCACTGATTACTTAAAATTCTACCTTTTTTTTTTTAGCCTTCCTTTGTTGTTGATGAAGTTAGTGGCATCATTAAAGAGGTAAACTGACATTTTCATGTCTTTGATGTGATGGTATCTTGTATGATGTTTGCTAAAAGACATAAAAGAAAATCTGATAACTGATATGGAATAGATTTATAGATAGGCTTCTATCAAAGTATAGGTTATTGCTGATTTAACCAATTAAGTGGAAAATGTACCCAGCTGTAGTTGTGGGATGAGCCCTGTGGAAAAGGACTTGGAGATGCTGGACATGAGCAGACTGTGTGTTTGCAGCCCAGCAGGCGAATCACATCCTGGGCTGCATCAAAAGATGTGTTGCCAGCAGATCCAGAGAGGTGATTCTGCCACTTTGCTCTACTCCAGTGAGACCTCACCTGAAGTACTGCATCCAGCTCTGGAGCCTTCAATATAGGAGAGACATGGACCTGATGGACCAGGTCCAGAGAGAGGAGGGCCATGAAAATGATCAGGAGGTTGGAGCACCTGTGCTATCAAGACAGGCTGAGGGAGCTGGGGTTGTTCATTTTGGAGAAGAGAAGGCTCTGGGGACACCTAATAGCAGCTTCCCAGTATTTGAAGGGGGCCTACAAGCAGGCTGGAGAGAGACTGTTTACAAAGGCCAGTACACAGTTACAGGACACAAGAGGCAATAGCTCCAAACTAGAGGAGAGCAGATTTAGATTGGATGTTAGGAACAGATTCTTTACTATGAGGGTGGTGGAACACTGGAACAGGTTGCCTGGGGAGGTGGTTGAGGCCCCATCCCTGGAGATACTCAAAGTGAGCCTTGCCAGGGCTCTGAGCAACCCGATCTGGTTGAAGATGCCCCTGCTTACTGCAGGGTGTATGTTGGACTAAATGACCTTCGGAGGTCCCTTCCAGTGGAGACCATTCTGTGGTTCTCTGTAATACAAATCCAAAAGATAATGAAAAGAGTTTCACATGCCTCTGTATAGTTGCAATGTATCCCTGTTAAAATGTCTAGGGGAATGTTTATGGGTTTATGTTTCACCTTACAGAGATTTTGCATTTAAGTAATGTATAGAAGGTAGGTTGTTTTTTATAGGCTGCCTGCATATGTTTCTGTTCTCTTTGGAGATGCTGTCCCTTCAAAAGGAGTTGTTGCTCATTTGAAATGATTAACTCTTCTTGTTGATGTCTAGAACATTTCCAGAGGGAGTTATTTTTTGTGTCCAGAGTTATTCTTGTAAACTAGTGCAGTCTTTTTCTTGTTGCAAAACCACTGTTTTGCTCAGATTCAGTACATCGAATACATTTGCTTTAATACATGTCCTGTCTCTTCTGGATCTGAAATAATTTTCTGCTTGTTTTTTATACAGTTTCTGTGTAAGGAAAAAAAATCTATCAGCAGAAAGCATGCAGATTTATTTATGTCTTAAAGAGGAAAATATCCTCATAAGTAACATGAAGCCTTTGGCCAAATAATCCATTTAACTGGCAACTACATGGATGTTTTGGGAGTTTGTTTCCCAAAAATGATTTTACTGAAAATCCTTCAGTTTGTTTCCATAGAATAATGTGTTTCAATTAGCCATTGTTGTACTTTTTCAGTCTCTTCAGGACTGTGTAAATAAAAACACCTTTCATGACTCTGGCTTCAGAACATTGAGACGGGAATTAGAAATGATCAGAGCACCACAAAATGAAGAGAGGATGGAATCTGTGATAATATTCCTTGTGCCTAGTTCACACTCTGACCTGCAAGCTTTTTAGTAATTGAAAACCCTTCCACCAGTCAGTATGGACAACCAGGATTTAGGATTTTTTTTCCTGTGGGTATGAGGTCTCATCTTTAGTGCTCCATGTAGGAGTGGGTAAATGGATGCCTTGTAGATTCCACAACAGTGCAGCTTATTTTACATGTTTGTCATCAACAGGCCATAGAAAGTGCAATAGCTGGCAACGCTTACCAGCACAGCAAAGTCAACCAGTGGACAACAAGTGTGGTGGAACAAACTTTAAGCCAGCTCACAAAGTTGGGGAAACCTTTCAAGTATATTGGTGAGCTCAACTTTCTCTTTTCTGTTAAAGCTGACATAACTGATGGGTGAGTGAAGATCTTGCCAAGAACCATGTCTGTAAACTACTCATGTATGTATGTGTATATATACTCATGTATATATGTGTATACCATGCTAAGCAAAAATGTTAGTGATGAATTAACAAAAGCTTCTTTACTAACAGTGACTTGTGTGATTATGCAGAAGAATGGTGCTGGGCTACATACAGCAAGCTCTTGCTTCTGGGACAACTCCAGTGATGGTAAGGAACAGAACTGTTGGATTTTTCAACTTGCAGCTTTAATGCTAGTCCCCCTTAAGGCTAGCTAGTTCTGGAATGATAGCATACTGTTTGGTAGTTTCTCTATTTGGTTGTGATGATAACTCTGCTGCATATGAAATGTGTAGCTAGTGTGAAAGATTGATTCTTAATGTCAGCTGTTACAAATACACATATAAGGGTGTGCTTCTAATCACTGTAACTTTCTTCTGTCTCTGAAACCCTTTTTTTGTATTTGTAGGAACCTGCACTGTGAGATGGGAGAATAAGACCATGTACTGTATTGTCAGTGCCTTTGGACTTGCAATATAATTGCCTTGAAATCATTCACCCTTCTCTTTTCTACTCCAGCAGTTGATTCCATCTCTACACAGACTGTGAATACAACTGAACACCTTCTGGTTTTAATGTACTTTTAAACTTTTAAGAGGTAGAAATGTGAAAACATGCTGTTACGTAGTTCATGTTTGTACTTAGTATTGTATCAGTGTTGCCATACTGTCTTAACACTTCCAGGACTTCTCTTCAAGGTGCTAATGCTGAAATCTGCTGCAGTATGAACACTTTCTATAGATTTCTTTTTTAAGACCAATATAAACGAGACACTGACTTTCATACTTTGTACTTTTGGTTAGCATTAAATTATTGAAATTCATAACCAGTGTTGTGATTCATTTAAATGTAACTCTTGTTATTTTCAGGTCTCTTCTAGGCAGCTGAAGGGCATAACAGAGCACTCTGTGATTTTGCCAAAGTCACTATAAAATTGCAAGAAAATGAGATTGTGATTTTGCCAAAGTCACTATAAAATTGCAAGAAAATGAGATTATGTTTATCAGAAAGTAACTTGGCAGCATTTTTGGGACCTGTTTATTTAAGGCATAGAGCGATAACATAACTATCTTCATGGAATAAAACCAGATAAGCCTTTTCACATTCTAGATGTGTTGAGCAAGCTGTACACAGCTCATCATTCACCCAGTTACGTGTGTTAGGTAGGTCTTGAACTTACCTGCTCTCTTCTACGATGGTTCTGCTGGTAGTGAGTATGATGAGTTCTGATAGTGGAACAGGAAGGGGAAAATCTGCTGCAGGTCTACGTGTCTGAAGTAAGTCTCCTGCCTTCAAGAGTAGAGCTGCAGAGGAGTAACAAGTAAAACAAGTTTTCAGCATGGGTAATTTTTTTTTCAGTTTATCATTAATTAAAGAAATGGGAAGCACACACTGAAATTCAGACTACCTCTGTGAACTGCCAAACTGCCTTTAAGCAGTAGCTCACTGTTAGTGATGGTGAAACAATTACTGGCAAAACAAGTCTGGGAGAGTATTCCTGGGATAGAATCAGTCTGAGTTATCTGAATTTGCTTGTATTTAGGAAACCCTGTTGACTGATTTCAGAATGTGTCTCAACTAAAACAGTTTAGAATGAGGTGACTGCTGATAGAACAGGATCTTTCCACAGTCTGAAAATAGTGAACAATCAAATGGCAGAGTCTTTGTTTTCCATAGTGCTGGGTACACAAAGGTTTTACTCTGTGTCCAAACAGATTGTAGAGAAAACAGTGCTAGCCAGGTCCCAACTGCCTTCCTGTCCATTGTCAGTAAGGCAAAAGAAGCTGTTGATCAGCAGATCTGGGTCTGGTACATTGGAGACTTGTACTATAGCTGGTAAGACTTACATATTTCTGCTAACTTACCCATTTCAGAACACCTCTGTAAATTCATCTCTTTCATGGCAAGCCACTTCACTGGAGACTGTCAGTTTCCCTGTGAAAAAGTGCTAGAGTATTTATTTCTTAGGAAAATTAGCAACCTGTCCCTTCAAGCCTTGGCAGCAGCATCAAAACCAGCCCAAAGCATAACCCCCTGGTTAATCTGTACTGATACAACCTCCTGAATCCCATCCTTATGCAGATACATACAAGGAAATACTTGTCAAATGCATATGTATCACTTAGGAAAATGCTACAGTTAATCATTCACTGGAAGGTAAATAAACCCAGGATACAATATAAAGATAAAAAACTTTATTATGAACATATTTAATAACGATTATGCAAATGAATTCTTAAGAAGCTCAATACCCAACTTTTGCTTGAAGTAAAATACTACTTTTTCCTTCATATTGCATATTAGCATGAAGTTTTCCAACATAAATGGATAATTGGCTGTCATTAACACAATTACTAGATACACAGAATATTTAACACACGTCCTCATGCACACTTTCTCAAAGCAGTATTAATTACAGCTTCTTATTAAACAGAGCATTTATCTTACACATCTTTATACCATTTTGGTATACAATTCTTCCATATTTTCATTTTACATATTTACAAACTTCTAAAAAAAACACTTAAGAGTAATGCAAAGGTTATTACTGGTATAAGCAAAAGGAAGTGGGGGAACAGTTAGGTGACTACAGATACAAAGTTGTCTTTTGGCTCAGAGAAAGACAACAGATCAAAGTCTTCCCTAGATGGAACCATCCTCCCATTTTCCTCAGTATTAATGCCGTGACTCTGTTGCACTAGCTGCTCCTTAGTGTTAAGCCTTCTACTTCCTCTTCTTTCCAACCACTTCAAACAGCAACTGTATTTTTATAGCAGATACTACAGAAAATGGTTGCCATGAATGGTGTAAGCTCAGGCATTGATTTCTTAAAAGTTCCTCTTGATCACTGTACATGGAAGTCTTGCAGTTATTTTATAGATAGCATTTTCTTTAGAGCAGGAATGCTGTATGCTCTGAGGCCTTTTTGCATACTTTTCTCATTTTAGACAGTTCCACTAGTGATGGAGATACTTAATTACTTTAGCAGTAATGAAAGGAAGGGCAGGCCAGTTTCTTGTCCAGGTATCTTCTGTTTCACCCTTAGGTTACAGTACTCAGAGGTGAATTCATGTCACCTACTTTCAAGCAGCTTCCAACCCATATTGTAATATTCCTGTAGGAATCGTTTTCAGACTGTGATAAGAACCATCAATATACTTTGCACATTGGTCAAATCAAACCTCTTGTCTCTTCAGCACAATTTAGAACTGAATTAAACATTATGGGATCTGAATATATAAGGGTCATATAATACCAATTTTTGAGTTCCTGTATCTGCTATCACTCCAATGCAAGTGAAAAGAACTGGGAGTATGCAAGGAATTTGTAGGTGGCTCCCAAGTCTGACTTTGCAAATTCAAACAGCTGTAAACCTCAGGAGTCATCTGGGAAAGAGTAAAAAGGAACATGGTCTCTCCCCTTTCAACATAACAAAAGTCATCTTCCAAACTTGCTAAGTGTAATAGGAAGTGCTGAAAGTGCAGCTAATTGCACTTCACTGGGAGAAAAAAAAGAAAACACTAACTCAAAATAGTATTTTCTGATATGTTCTTCTAACTGACAGCAATTCATTAATAAATTAAAGGGGGAAAATCTTTCCCTCCACCCCAGCAGCACTACTTTGGCTTCTAACAAACAAATGATCCTTGGTACCACAAGTTTTAAGTATCAGATGCTCACAAAAATGTCACAGGTCTTCATGATTTTAGAAAGTGTTCTCTCTCTCTCTCTTACAGAGCATCTTAGCACACTTGTCTTTAGTAGAGCACCAACATAATCTGAACTAATCTTGATAGGAAGGATGCAGCACACAAAGCATTTCCTTTGGTCCTCTTTAAGCAAACTGCTATCTTGGAAAGTCTTCATGATCTTTGGCTGCTGCCAAGAAGTTATCACAATGAGAACAGTCTAGAACGAAGCCAAATAAATCTGTTCCCCCAATGTGATTCAGCAAGTCTAGTAGGACTTCACTCTTCTACTTAAACTGCCTCAATGATGACCACAATTTTCTAGTGTGAGCCAACACCATTTTCTAGTACATTATCTGGACTTTTGAGAGTCTTCTAGAGCAGCAGGCCAGAAAAACTTTATAAGAATAAATCACAGTTAACAAATCCATGAAAAAAATCCAGAACTTTAAGACAGGTCAAGTACATGAAAATGAAAGTACTAGAAACAAACAGCATCCACTTAAATAAAGAACAGAACAATAATGTAGGAGAAAAAGTAACTTTTCAGTAAAGCAGCATTGTACTAGGAATACTTAATTCCCATATAAAATCTGCTCCAGCACAGACTGGAATACAGACTATTGAAAGATGTGCCAGCAAAAGTTTGAATCAGTACAGCTGACAACTGTGGCATAAAAGCTGAGCTACGGACAGACCACGCTCAAAAGCTAACTCTCACCCATGTTCAGTACACGAGCAACCACGATTGTGCCTAGGATGTCAATTAACTATCTGCTAATATAACTTAAGGATAAATTCTGATGTGGAAAAAGCCTCTGTAAATCAAATCATTGGAAATTTGAAATAGCAATGCTCCAAGAAACTTTCCTACTGTGTTCTCTGTAAGTGTAACAATCTCCTCCAGCATATTAAAAAAAGAGTGCTGGCTTCCTTCTGAGGTTTGTTGCTGCCTAAATATTTCCATTTGAAAGGGCTGTTTAAAACAAACCAAACCCAAACCCTTCTGTTGTGGCAGTAATGCATGTTATTAAACATGTATTATACAAGTAGTTTTGTACCACTGAGGTGACTTTGGTGCAGTTAAGTTGAAAAAATGGCCTGAAGTCTGTATGATTTCTTCAAAGGAAAAATGGAAAGCTGTGCTTTCTTGCATTAAAGGGAAAAAAAATCCCAAAACTTAACACACTTCATTCCTTGCCAATTCTAAAATTGGTATATAATCAGTGACACTTCTAGATGGAAACAAACTTAAGAGATTTTAGTCCACAAGCATCCTGCTATCAGGTATTTCACAAGATGTATAAAAATGTACATTTCTGAAGTCTTCACCATAACTGTTTCAAGCATTTCAGATTTCACTTTGTAAACAGAAAGAGAAGCAGGATGTCCTTCCTAGGAGTTGGGTGTTCAGATGACAGCACACTGTAAGGAAGCCAAGGAAGTTGTCCATCCAGGAAATCTTCAAAATTGGTTTAATTCCAACTGAGCAAGTCTGTCTGCATCAAAATCAGTCGCTGTCTGATTCCTCTTTATACTTAGCTCTAATAGCTTGGCCGTTCTGAAGTGGCATTTCTTCATAGTCACTCCTGTGAAACACAGCTGTTAACATTTCTGAACATGGTTGTTCAAATAGAAAGTCCAAAATATACAGGAAAGTTCTAAACTGCATTGAGGCATCAGAGTGTTATTTGGGCAACATGCTGGTATCTGGTTTTATTCCTTGTTGAGACAGGAACTATAGATACGATTTCTCTCCAGAGGATGATCCACAATAGAAGTTAGTCATAGAATCATAAATCAAACCGGTTGGAAGAGACCTCCAAGATCATCCAGTCCAATCTATCCCCCAGCCCTATCCAGTCAACTAGACCATGGCACTAAGTGCCTCATCCACTCTTTTCTTGAATACCTCCAGGGACAGTGACTCCACCACCTCCCTGGGCAGCCCATTCCAATGCCAATCACTCTGTCTGTGAAGAACTTCCTCCTAACATCCAGCCTACACTTCCCCAGGCACAACTTGAGACTGTGTCCCCTTGTTAGGTTGCTGGTTGTCTGGGAGAAGAGACCAACCCCCACCTGGCTACAACCTCCCTTCAGGTAGTTGTAGACAGCAATGAGGTCACCCCTGAGCCTCCTCTTCTCCAGTCCAGTAACTACAAGCCACTTTTCACAAGGACTTGTATAGAAACAAGCTGGTACTACCCCTACTCATCTCACTAAACAAAAGCAATCTAGCTCAGTCTAGCACAAACTTGTCCAGATTACTGCAGCAGTAACCCCACCCATACTGTTCCAGCCACTCTGATGTCTTTGTTAAGAGGTGAAAACATCAGGGGAAGATACATGAGTTTGTTCAGTGTCCAGCATACACCTGATCAAGATGCATTTTAACTGCTAATAAAACGTTCATATTACATGAACTCACACAAGTCCAGGAAGCTATACTAGATTTGATTATTCTCATTTCACTAAGTGATGGACACTGAAGAACTATTTTCCTACCCTTAAGCATTTATGTATGAGTTGCCTCTCTACTAACTCAGCCAAATTCCTGCAATCCTTCCTGGTTTGAAGTCCTTTCCTTTCCTAGCTCTTGCTGCCTTCAGTCCATGACCTTCCCAGCATCCTAATACTTTCTTATCTGTTTGTATCAGTGCCATGGCAATCCCTTTTAGAAATAAAACATCCAAACCCCCAAATAGAAATGCACTCTCATTGCATCTGTTTCAGAATAAGGCTGTTTCTGTTCCTTAAGCAGAACACTCTAATAATGCACAAATCCTTCACTTATTTAGTGAATATGGAAAAGAACATGATCAGAATAGCACCAAAAGTAACTTTCTATAGGTATTTTATAGTCTTACCCATAAATCACATCATCATCTGAATCATTCAGCATAGAAAAAGCAGGATTGTCTTTCAACTGTGATTCTGGAAAATACAATTAAGGGTTAATTTAGCACATTAAATATAAAACCATAGGACTGTTTTAGTTGGAAAAGAGCTTTAAGATCAGGAAGTCGAGTCCAGTCATTATGCAACTACAAAGTCTGGTGCTAAACCATGTCCCTTTACACCACATCTATGCATCTTTTAAACACCTCCAGGGATGAGGATTCAACTACCTCCCTGGGAAGCCTATTCTAGCATCTGAGAATCCTGTCAGTGAAGAAGCATCTTCTAATGTTCAATCTAAACCACTGCTGGTGCAATTTGAGGCCATTTCCTCTTGACTTACTGCTTGTTATTAGCGAGAAGAGATTGACACTCATCTTGCTACAACCTCTGTTCAGGTAGTTATAGAGAGCAATAAGGTACCCCCTTAGCTTCCTATTCTCCAGACTAAACAACTCCAGTTCCCTCAGTTGTTCCTTATAAGACCTATTCTCCAGAGCCTTCATCAGCTTTGTTTCTCTTCTCTGGACCTGCCCTAGCACCTCAGTGTCCTTCTAGAGAGGGTCCCGAAAGTGAAAACTACTCAACGTGTGGCCCTACCAGTACTGAGTACTGGTCCTGCTTATAACACTATTGTCAATAGAGGCTGAGATGCTGTTGGCCTTCCTGGCCACACTGCTGGCTGTTGAAATACAGAAATGTGGCTGTACTTCAAACTCAACACTTGACTCAACAGACTTGACAACTTCAAAGGCAGTCATGACTACAATTCAACAAAATGGTATCCAAATAGGAATTCTCTCCTTTAAATTCTTCACCCTTCAGCCACAACATCATAGTGTTCTTAAGAGCTGAGGAGATGAAACAAACATCTCAGTTTTGAATAGATATTCTCCATGTTGTACAAGTGGATCTCCCTTGTGCAGTTTCCTGTGTCATATTATTTCAATCTGCACATAAGAGTAATTAAGTCAGAATTTGTTAATCATTCAGAATGTATGTTCACATGTCTTTAACAAGCACAGACTTCTTTAACTCCTTGGTTGTTTCCAAGATACAAATATAGCAGACCAAAGTTGTACTCCCTTTCATGCTAGTCAGTGATGAGCCAGTTGTATTTCATCATTGTAACAGGAGGAAAGACTTGTGCCTTTATGGTAAGGTGAAGGGCTATTTATGACAATTTCCCCTACCTTGTTTTAAGGCCTTCACTTCTTGTGTAATCTGCACTGCTTGGCTGCAGTTCATATTTATATGCAAGTAAAATGCAGCCCAGCAATTTGCTATAAAATCTTTTTCCTGGCAGCTTTTTACTTTCTGCCTTCTTGCAACTCAACAGCAAGTTTTTAGCTTTTATCCTCACTTGACCATTTCTCTTGTCTTTTTTAATGGAAACCCAGCAGTATTCTGTAATAGTTCCATCCAAACAAATTCTAAGAACTTTAGAGAAAGGATCAGCTCTACTATTTGCTGTCTTCCTCCTGTATAGTCCATCATATAAGATGTGACTGGACAGAGTGCTAGATAATCTCACCTAGACTCCCTCTCCCATGAATGGTTGGACCAGATGCTTTTTCTCAGTTCCAACCTGAACTATCCTTTGGTTCTATATTTTAAATTCAATACTTAAAGCTGAGAATGCACTTGGTATAAATATTTCTTTCACAGATCTTTATCTATTAAGGAGGGATAATGCTTTATAATTGTCATCTGAATCAGATTACATCCTTTACAGAGATGCAAAAACAGATACCCCCAACTGCCCTTATCTCCCTTTACATAGTCCCTGTGCAACCTTCTTGCTAAAGCAAGTGCCCCAAAATTCCTCCCATGTTAGAGATCGGCTCCACTCCTACTTTCCTAACAGTATGTTACATATTTCAGAGTCCACTTTGCCAGCACAACAATCTATTAACCTTTGCTAGAACAAAGTACAAATGAAGTATTGTTGCTCCTTGAGGATTATGAATCAGCAAGAAGTGATTGCATCATATCATCAGCTTGATATAAGTGCGTAGGAACTGAAGTCTAACCAATAAATTGTCTACATTTTATGCACTAGTTCCTTTTTGCCACACTAATATGCTCAGTGGAGCTGCTTCTGTTAACTGTAACAAGACAGCCAAGATATCAAGATGTTATACAGCATCTGGTACTATGCCAGCTCTTGTCATCTAAGTTTGCCAGAAAACTGCTTACACTTACCATATAGTGCATTCTTTGAGGGGGAGTACACGAAGGCTAACGTGTAGAGATAAAAGTTCAATAAACCATAAAATGATAGGAATTCTGCTGGTAGGAAGTGTCAAGGATATTGCTCATATTAACTTTGGAAACAAGACCCAAATTTAAATGAAAACATTTAATTTACTGAAATTTGAGAACACAAAGGGCTAAACAAAATCGCATGTTTTAAATTCAATGACAACTAAAGCTCCCACTGGAGACAAAGCTTTAAGGCAAGTGTCGTTTGCTGAGATGAGGTCTGCTTTTGAGTGGTGGAGTGCATGGTGAGTTGAATAGTTCTGCCTGCTATTCCAAAACAAAGCTGAGTAAAGAGAGTGTTCAGGTGTTGGGGTTTGTTTGCTGTCAAAGTTGTTCCATGGCACAGCAATTGAGAAGGAGAAAGTACTACCTGTAGGTACAAGTCTGAATGCCATCATTTTGGGTCAGTCACACAGGCACTTCCAAAAAGCAGATTCAACTAAGATCTTATGCATAGTTCAGGTCCAGAAATAGTTTGTAATCCTGTTTGGCAACAAACATAAGAAATAGGCTCTCCCAAGTCACTCAAAGTCTCTGCTATGACCTCTTCCACATGTAAAAAAACATATTTTGAGTACACCCCACATATTTTGGGACACCCCACATTGCTAGGTAAGCAGCAAACTCAATTCATGCAGTAAATACAGCCAGATTTGTCACAAGAACTTATTAACATTATTTGAATGCATACATATCTACACCTTCACTCTTTTGAAGAGTTTCAGATGTAGCTGTGATTTATGTGATGTCAAAAAAAAATCAGACCGAAACCATCTCACTTCATAATTCTTCACAAAGAGCCATTACAAAATGCCAAGATGAAACCTGAATCAAAATGGACTGAACTTCAAAAGTTCACCTAGAAGTCAAAGGTCTCAGTCCTTAGGTACATCATTTTAAAATACCTTCTGCATGAAAAAAAAAGAACCACTCCTATGTGAGCAGTATCACAACCCAAGGATATAATTCTGATAATGAGTCGACAGCTCAGCAACAAAGTTGTCCTGTAGAACTTGTGCTCCAAAGCGTAGGTAGAGTATAACAATGCTGTGGAAACAAGTTAAAGCATGTAAGTATACTGTGTCTTGATAGAAGAGTACAGAGGAAAATAATCATGCTGACATGCTGACCCTATATTTTCAGATACTTTTGCTCTTGCAATGTTACATTGAGAATGGTTACTCTGTGATTAAAAGTCAGCAGTCAATGGAGTAAAGATTAATAACCCCCCCCAGTCTATTTCCCTCAGATTTCATCCACTACAGACAATCCCAAAGTCACAGCAACTTGAAATAACTCCATGGAGTGAGGGAGACAAATTTTAACAATAATTTAAGAAACTAAACTTTTGATTTGACCAAGTGTAGCTTAACAAAGCTCCAAAAGAGGTGAACGGTGCACTGCAGACCACTCAGCAGTACAGACAGTATCTTTAAAGCAAATTTCTTAACCTTGCAGTGTGCTGCTGTGGTAAGAGAAATAATGTAACGTTATCTCTAAAAGTCACAAGGAGGACTGAAAAATTAAGAAATGCCTGTCATAACAATCATATCAAAAGGCATTTCTCAGTTTTAGAGACAATTTTATTCTCAACAAAATGTATTCAAAGCCCTGTAAAAGACACTGCAAAAGTCAGATTGAAAAGCCTTACCTAATGACAAGCACTACAAAGGTTAATGCAGTTAAGAATTTTAACCTGAGATCTGGAAAAGATTGAGAAAAGTGATTAGCAAATTTGCACTTAGAGCTAGGAGGAGCAAGCTTCTTTGAAGAAGAATCAAAAAATACTCCTTACCAACATAAGGCATGTTACGAAGTTCTGAGCATGCCCTCACTATCAGGAACAAAAGGTAGAGAATGTAGGTAGTTGCCACCACAAGGAAGAAAATTTTCATTCCCTGTAAGAAAAGTGTGAGTTTGGGGTTTTTTAAATGATCTTTTCCTTCTGTCTCCAGTAGAAATAGTTATTCCCCAAAGCACGTCAGACAATCATAGAATCAGCCAGGTTGGAAGAGACCTCCAACATCATCCAGTCCAACCTAGCACCCAGCCCTATCTGGTCAACTAGACCATGCACTAAGTGCCTCATCCAGGCTTTGCTTGAACACCTCCAGGGATGGTGCCTCCACCACCTCCCTGGGCAGCCCATTCCAATGGCAAATCACCCTCTCTGGGAAGAACTTCATTCAGGGAAAGCAGGCTTGCGCAAGGAAGTACAAAATAAGGATGGCCATACATCAAGGCAGGCTTTTTGGGAATATAAAGAAAGGCTGTTTAATAGAAGTTATCACTTTGTTCACTGAGTCCATAGTGAGCTGAATATCAGTGAATTCCCAAAAACAGAGTCTAACACAAGGATCTGTATAAATCAGATCCTCCACGACCAGAAAGTCTGAAATATACTTGAGTGGAGATCTTAGAAGCAGTAAAGATGTACAAAACTGACTTAGTAAGAGGCTTAAAATTTTTCTTTCAATCCCAACAGCCATGAATCCATGGCCAAACTTGCAGTGTTGAGTCTCCACATTTGTAAGCCTATTTGCTTTTCTCATCAAGATGGAGCTCAACATGGCCTACACATGATCTGAAGCAAGATTGGAGGCACTCCAGTCTCAGTAAGACCACCTGACCAGCATTTCCTATGTTCTAAACTGTGTCACAGATTCTAGTAGAAAAATGAATCCTCAATATTGCCCAACTCCACCTGACAATGTAATAGCAAGTAAACACATCTGACTTACCTGGAAATTACCTGTGTCAACCCTGTATTGATATGTAGGATCATGTACTTCATTAACACTAGAAAAGATTAAATATGAAAAGGTGATACTTACACCATTAGGAAAGACAAGGCCAAAAAGCCACACTGACCAAGAAACCCACTAACAAACAGCAGGTTTCAAGTGACTGTAGAGAGTTTATAACTCAATGTTTTGACTGCATAAATTGGTGCAATGCCACTGATTCCGCGACAGTTTACAGTACATAACATTCTCCTCCTTCCCAAAAGCAATGTTGAGGATTTCAGTTGTGAGCAAATGTATAATCTTGTCAATTCCTAAAAGCCTTCAGGATGATCTGTTTCATTTTTTCCCTTGGTGATAAGAAATTACTGAGGTGTAGGCCCTTCCCTCAGAACAGTTCTGCTTATAGGGCATTAGCATAACGATTTCCTACAACTGCATTGCTTTCAGCAATGCACATCAGTGTGGCAAAGGTTAGAAGTTATCTTCCCTCTGAGAAGTAAAATAAGAGACAAATACTTGAGACTAAAATAGATTGGAAACTACAAACCTACCAAAATTAAGAAAGTGTTGGGTGACATCTTTGTTAACACAACAGATTGGAGAAAAAGAAATACTAAACCAAGTAAAAGAATTGAGTGTTGAGGAGAGATAGCAGATAGCATAGCTTTGCTGTCAGTGTCAATACCAATGGTGCAGGTGCATAGAATCATAGAATCAACCAGGTTGGAAGAGACCTCCAAGATCATCCAGTCCAACCTAGCACCCAGCCCTAGCCAGTCAACCAGACCATGGCACTAAGTGCCTCATCCAGTCTTTTCTTGAACACCTCCAGGGACGGTGACTCCACCACCTCCCTGGGCAGCCCATTCCAATGCCAATCACTCTCTCTGGGAAGAACTTCCTCCTAACATCCAGCCTATACCTACCCTGGCACAACTTGAGACTGTGTCCCCTTGTTCTAGTGCAGTAATTGTCTGGTCAAACTGTGTAAGAGTTAACCACAGAAAAAAAATTTTGCTTCAAATACTAAAATCTTGGGAGCTGTAACATATTGACAAGGTAGTGATTTGTCTCACTCTGGTTTATAAAATTATGAACTACTAGATCCATGAGAAATTCTGTTTTCAAATCAGTCACAATGCTGCAAAACAGAAAGAGGTACAAATCTGAACTCTATTCCTGTATCACGATCAGAGCATAAAGAAACAGACACCACTACTTATAATCAGTCTCATTCTTGATACCTCAGCTGTTACTTTTGCACTGAATTTTAACCTACTTACGTTTGCCATATTCCCAATGTAACAGAGGCCAGCCACAACAGTCCAACGATAAAGAATTTGGGCAGATAAAAGGTCAAGCACTTCCTTTCCCCCTGTTGAAAAATAACAGTGTAGTGAAGGAGTGAACCCACATTTCAGGTTTCATTAATTCTTGACAGAATAGAATAATCATAATCTTTGTTTTGGTTAGCATGAACTAGATTAAGAAACTCACCTCTATTTTTATCTGTACGAAAGATTACAGAAGACATAAAATTGTATCATCATTTGTGCAGTAAATTCAGAGCATTCTGTGGATAGGGGCCCATGTATTTTACTGACACTGCAAATATGCTCCAGAATTCATATTTATCTTATGGAGTATTTTAAAGTTGTTTTAAAAACAATCAACCAGCATGGACAACAATAAAACCTTTCAAGCAAGAGCACAGCATAACAGCATTATAATTCTGAAGACTGTGTTCACATCTGTCTAATTTAGGCACGGTACCATCAAGACAATAAATATACTGCACCACAAAAGATTTTATCTCACTTTATGTGTCATGTAGTACTTAAAAGAGACATTTGTTTTATTCTTAAAGTTTGAATTCATTTTTGTCACTTTTTGAGAGAACTGAAAAAACAAACACTGTCTTTTCAGTAAGAGTAGGAGATAATGCTGCACCCTCACCTGCACTCTTATCCCATGGTAGACGCAAAGCCAGAACAGTAACAGTGCACACAGGAATAGTGACTGGAATAGATCATCCAGCATTCCAGGGAACCAGCTGTTCACCAGAAAAGAAAGGGGGAAAAATGGATCTGGAACAAAGTAAGAGAAAAACAGTCACACAGAGGGGGAAAAAGCACAGTCTTTGCCATTATGAAAGGTAATGCAGAATGTATCTTCAGAGGAACACTAAGTCCTAGACTTTTCAAATTACACCAAGAAATTATACTGAAGTTTGCTGTATCTTAGAGTAATTCACAAAGAAAATGTTACCTCCAGCAGCAATCTGAAATGGTTGCCAACATTTCTGGAAGATTTAATGTTTTATTACTTTATACTAAACCACTGTTCTTGGTGATAACCTAGAATATTATCATGCAATGACTGAAAGGCAAAAATACTTTTGGTTCTGCTAGGGAGTGCTAGAATTTGATGCAGTTTACTGGACTTAAAGCAGTCTCCACTTTTAACTAAGGTGAGAGTCTCTGGAAAATGAAGATGACTCAGTAGACAAAGACAAACTGTGTTCACATGCTGCTGTATGAAAGGTTCAGTGCAATTGCAGCCACTTATTCCAACCACAACTTTAAACAAAAGCACTGGCATTCACATGACTGAGAATGATATCCACCTGTTCATTATGCCCTTGAATTTGATACACCTGAAAGGACTGTTTGGTTCTTTTTACTTATCCAAAGCCTTTGTAACAGCTGCTGGAAATTCAAGACCAAATTCCTTTTCACCTTTTTTTTTTTCTTTTCAAAACAAAGCAAACCAAAATAAAGCAGAGCTTTCCTAAAAAAAATCCAGGCTACAAGTACCATTGTAAAGTAGCAGCAGGGGAAGGAGGATGGACATCCATTTCTGTTCAATACCCCAGTCTCTCATGGAGAATTTCCGCAGGGAATGTGCAAACAAACACTATAAAACAACAACAAAAACGTCTAAGGAAGCAATGCAGTCTTAATGGTTTTTGCACAGGTAAGAGATAACACAGCACCTTGCAAATGCTGCGGTCTTTCATGAGGCCTTTGCCAAGGAGAACACTGTAAAATAGTCACATTTCCTAGCTTTTACTTCTGCTTCATGTTTGCTGCCTCACCCCAACGCAAATTACTTAATTTTTCAGGCAAACTGAGAAGGAAAGCAGCTAGTACTGTGCACATTAATCTTATAGAACCATCATAGAATCAACCAGGTTGGAAGAGACCTCCAAGATCAGCCAGTCCAACCTAGCACCCAGCCCTAGCCAGTCAACTAGACCATGGCACCAAGTGCCTCATCCAGGCTTTTCTTGAACACCTCCAGGGACAGTGCCTCCACCACCTCCCTGGGCAGCCCATTCCAATGCCAATCACTCTCTCTGCGAAGAACTTCCTCCTAACATCCAGCCTATACTTCCCCCGGCACAACTTGAGACTGTTGGAAGGAGAGGAGTTCACTGCCTTTGTTCTGGTCTGAATTAGAATAGAACTGGTTTGTGTCGGGGGAGGTGTAGGCTGGCTGCTAGGAGGAACTTCTGAAAAGTGCAGTTACTTAGAAGAGATCGAGGTAGGAGAATCAGAATCATAGAATCAACCAGGTTGGAAGAGACCTCCAGGATTATCCAGTGCAACCTAGTGCCCAGCTCTATCGAGTCAACCAGACCATGGCACTAAATGTCTCATCCAGTCTCTACTCGACCACCTCCAGGGATGGCGACTCCACCACCTCCCTGGGCAGCCCATTCCAATGCCAATCACTCTCTCTGCCAACAACTTCCTCCTACCATCCAGCCTAGACCCCCTACATATACCTATTTATGTACACACACACACCCCTCCTATATGTACCTCTATATATGTATCTCATGTATCCTCAAAGGTCAAAGCAAAAAAAAGCTCAAATTCACTAAACCCAAAACATTTTCAATTAAAACAGTTTTTACAATCAGTAACATTGGACAAGTTTAAAACTTTGGGGTTTTCTACTGCAGAGCTAAAAAAGAAAAAAGAAGGATTTGTGGAATTTTAATGAAGAAAAGCCACGGAGTTCCCACTCTACTCCTTTTGATAGGCTGACATGAGGAACATTAACAATGTATAAAGAGTTGTTGCCTATTTACTGGTCACATACCACCAAAAACTTTGACTTAAACTCACTTTTTTAAACAACAGATACCAAATCACAGACACAGTTGCTGAGTGACACAATCTATGTGAGAAAAACACCACACATGTGTTCAGTGATTTAGTTTCCTTACTCTGAAAATTCTGCTTTTTGGGTTTTGTGGGGTTTTTTGGTTGGTTGGTTGGGTTTTAACCAAACACTTAATTCCAGAAGCAAAAACAGTTTGGAGGGGAGAGATAATCTAAACTGCAGCATTTGCAATTGGAATGGGCTGCCCAGGGAGGTGGTGGAGGCACCATCCCTGGAGGCCTTCAAGAAAAGACTGGATGAGGCACTTGGTGCCATGGTCTAGTTGACTGGATGAGGCTGGGGGATAGGTTGGACTGGATGATCTTCGAGGTCTCCTCCAACCTAGTTGATTCTGTGATTCAGGTCATGCAAGGGCCTCTACAGGTCATCTGGCCCATCCTTACATAAAAGGCAGTGCTGACTGTAAAGTTAGATCATGGTTATATTCAATGGAACTCTGCTCATTTTCAGAGACAGAGATCCCACATTCTGGGTGGTCTGTTGCCATGTCTGAGCCTACCTGAGATGCAAAAAATATGATTTTTTCTAGCATCTAATAACAATTTCCTTTGTTTAAGCAAAATTCTTTCTGTTCAATTAAAAAACATCAGTTCTTCTCACATCCTTTTTACTTCATGTCCCTTCAATAGGACATGTAAAAACATAAAAGCAGCAACTACAGGAAGTATATGTAAAATATTTTCCCATCCTTTCAGTGATATCTCACCTCTGCTGCCTGAGGTTAAGTTCCTAAACACAGCACTACAACAAAGCTGTGCTTACCAGCAAAACTGAAACAAAATCTTACCGTGACCATAAAAGTAAGAACTACAAAGACAAAGCGGAACCATATTTCCACTTGTGAAAAAGTTGGATTGTAGGTCTTCCACTATAAGAAAACAGAAGAAAAACAGCCTGAGGAATGAAGCTTTGACAGGGTACACACAGCATCAACAATCAGCACTTTCTGCAGACAGTGAAAAGCTCTCTGGCTTTTCAAATTGTAAAGGTATAACCCAATTCCACCACGCTGCCATGGAATGAGAAAGATAAATTCATACTCCTAGGACTATCTAATGAAAAGATGACCAAATATTCCTGCTTCTCTTTTACTCTGGCCTCTTTGTTAATGTATCCGTTGTGCTGTCATATGTTAAAGCACCTCTAAGGACAAAAATCTAAGATTTAAATGGAGATCACCATAAACCATTGTGATAATTAAATAAATGGATGATTTTAGCTGCTGCAGGAAAGCAGGGTGTTGGGGTTGGGTATTTTGGTTTTGTGCACAAGTCTGCCTGAAAGGAAGTCTGCAAAGCAAGATAATAAACTGTACAATGATAAATGCTCAAACACTTTGCCCTGATTGAAATCTGGAAGTAAGCAAAGGGTTTGCAAGTTTAGGGATTCTTCCTCTTAAAGCTTATTTTTAATGGTGTGCTTTATGCACTAAAATACTACAAATATGAATATTCAGGAAGTTCATTTATAAAACCCACTTCTGCTTTACAGAAAGACTGCTTGCTACCTGCTCTGACATTGCAAATGTTGCATGCAGGTAGACTATTCCATAATCATCTGTGTTACACATTTGGTTTGGTTCCTTTTTCTGCCAATGCAAATGCATCTTGAATACTGTGTTCAGTTTTGGGCTCCCCAGTTTAAGAGGAACAGGGATCTGATGGAGAAGATCCAGCGGAGGGCTATGAGGATGATGAGGGGACAGGAGGGCATGACTTATGAGGAGAGGTTGAGGGACCTGGGACTGTTTCGTCTGGAGAAGACTTACAAGGGGTTTGATAAATATTTTTAACTATCTGAGGGATGGGGGTCAGGAGTAGGGGGACAGGCTCTGCTCACTGCTCCCTGGGATAGGACAAGGAGCAATGGGTGTAAGTTGCAGCAAAAGAAGTTCCGCCTCAACACAAGGGGGAACTTCTTTCCTGTAAGGGTCCCAGAGCACTGGCACAGGCTTCCCAGGGAGGTTGTGGAGTCTCCTTCTCTGGAGCCTTTCAAGGCCTGTCTGGATGTGTTCCTCTGTGATCTGTGTTAGATAGGATTGTCCTGCTGTGGCAGGGGGATTGGACTCGATGATCTCCTTGGGTCCCTTCCAAACCCTAACATCCTATGGTCCTGTGATTTCTTTCTGGAGCCATTCAGCATACACTGATGATGTAACTGTTTTATAAGCACACTTTAGCACTATGCACTGAGCTAGTTATTTCACTATGGATTATTTTAGTGAATTACTAAACTTTTAGCCTGGTTATTTTAGCTGAATAAACACTTTTCCTCATAAGCACTGTCACTGAGTTCATTACATCTTTCTAGCCCACACTTTCGTAAAGTCTGGGAAAATCTTGTTAATTCAGATACACCTCCTGGAAAGGCTGAAAAAAAATTACCATGTTTTAGAGCAGCAACATCTCTGTAAGCAAATGCAGAAAACTGGATGTTCCAGTCTAGCTTGCCTACTGTTAAAAATATCTCCCAGAAATAAGACTAAATTCATCTGTTCCAGAAAACAGCATTAGCAGCTCTGAAAGAAGAATCTTTCTTTATAGAGTTATAAAACCATTCTAGACTCTTATTAAAAGCAAATGTGAAAATAGTTCTCTCATTAGTAATGACAGAAAAATTAATTAAGATGCATCTTTATGGTTATCCTAAGAAACAAAATAATTACATTTAAAGCAGACTTCTGCAGCATCAGTAATTAAAGAGAATTATTTTGCTGGTATAAAACTTGCTACTTACTGTGAAAGTAACATTCTTGATGTCATCAGTTAACTTTAGGTCTTCAAAGCTAACAAATACATTGTACTGAGTGTAGTTCAGGTAGCCAAGGTGAACAACAATGATTTCACTGCATTTCTGTGAACATAAACAGTGAAGAAGTAGTATGTGAATGCCTTCAATTTATCCCAGAACATAACTGTTAGTATACACTGGAGAATGTGTTTCTAAAAGGTCAGGTATTGATTATATTTGTCATAGATTCACAGAACTGTTTAGGTTGGAAAAGATCTTTAAGGACATCAAGTCCAATTGTCAACCTAGCACAGCCAATCTTGATCAGAAGAGTCTGAAGACTCAATTAAGACCCACAGATAATGAATTTCCTGTAAGATAGCAGACAAAGCAGAAGAAACTGATAAAGTCAGCCAGCAGGATCAAAAAAGTTTGACCAAGAAACAAGGCTGCCTTTTCACTTCAGCTGATGAAAGCAACTGCTTGCAGCACTTCAAATGATCCAAGTAATTCTATCATAGAATCATGGAATTGTTTTGATTGGAAAAGACCTCTAAGATCATTACGTCCAACCATGAACCTAAGACCACCATGGCCATTAAACCATGCTCTAGAGTGCCACATTTTTTAACACATCCAGGTACAGTGACTCCTCCCATGAAAGCCTACTCCAATGCCTGACCACTCTTGCAGGAAAGAAGTTCTTCTTAATATCCAACCTAAACCTCCTCTGGCACAATTTCAGGCCATTTCTTCTTGTCCTATCACCTGATAGTAGTGAGAAGAGACCAACCCCCACCTGGATCCAGCCTTCTTTCAGGGAGATGTAGAAGGGAATGAGGTCTCCTCTCAGCCTCATTTCCTCCAGACTAAACAAGCCCAGTTCCTTCAGCTGCTCCTCACCAGACCTTTTCTCCAGACCCTTCAGCAGGTTTGTTGCCCTTCTCTGGACATATTTCAGTACCTCAAAGTCCTTCTTGGAGGATCAGTAAAGCCCCAGGCTCACGAGGTGTGGGTTCTAACTCGTTTCTAAAAGCTAACAAAAGAGAAAGCCCAAGCATATTGCTCTTCTGGCTGTGTGTAATTACATCTGATGGAATTGAATTTCTGCAAGTTTCACATGCATAGATGTACAAATATATATAAAAAGGAAAACATTTGATTACATGCTTATCACAAAAAAACTTTATCTATCCTAAAGGATTTGCATCTGGAGAAGCTGGTTTGGATCTCTCTAGCCTTCAAAATTTCAGTGTAAATGAGGCCTGTATCTAGTGGGGTCCCTCATGAGTCAGTATTGGGATCAGTACTATTTATCAATGACCTGGATGAGGGCACAAAGTGCTTTGTCAGCAAGTTTGCTGATGACACAAAACTGGGTGGAGTGTCTGACACACCTGAAGGCTGTGCTGCCACTCAGCAAGATTTAAGACAGGCTGGAGGGCTGGGCAGGAAGAAATGTAATGAAGTTCAACCAGGGAAAGTGTAGAGTCTTGCACGTGGGAAAGAACAACCCGTGGAACCGTATAGGTTGGGGACAGACCTGCCAGAGAGCAGTGAAGGGAAGGACCTAGGGGTTCTAGTGGTTTCAGGGTTGACCATGAGCCAGCAATGTCCTCTTGTGGCCAAGAAGGCCATTGCCATTCTAGGGTGTATTAGAAGGGCTGTGGTTAGCAGGTCGAGTGAGGTTCTCCCCCACCTCTACTCTGCCTTGGTGATGCTGCATCTGAAATATTGTGTCCAACTCAGCTCAAAAAGAACCTCAGGGAACTGCTTGAAAGAGTCCAGCATAGAGTCACAAATATGATTAAGGGAGTGAAACATCTTCCTTAGTGAGGAAAGACTGAGGGAGTTGAGGCTCTTTAGTTCGGAGAGGAGAAGACTGAGGGGTGACCTCATCAATGTTTAAATACATAAGAGGTGAGTGCCAGGAGGATGGAGCCAGGCTCTTCTTGGTGATGCCCAACAACAGGACAAGGGGCAACGGGTGGAAGCTGAGGCATAGGAAGTTCCATGGAAACATGAGGAAAACTTTCTGCACTATGAGGGTGACAGAGCACTGGGACAGGCTGCCCAGGGGGGTTGTGGAGTCTCCCTCTTTGGAGATACTCAAGACCTGCCTGGATGTGTTCCTTTAAGATCTGGTATAGGTGATCCTGCACTGGTGGAGGAGTTGGACTAGATGATCTCTTGAGGTCTCTTCCAGCCCCTAACATTCTATGTGAAAATTATATTAGAAACTCAAAACTTTAAAAACTCCTTCATGAGCAGCAAGAAATGTGGCTGTTTTCAGAACAGAAGATGCCAGTTGACTTTAAACTTGCTGCTAAGTGTTAGAAGAGATTTTTTTTGTCTTTGGAACCCTATAGCCAACATTTTAATATAATATCCCCATCTTCTTCTAACTGTGTTTAGGTGAGTAAGCAGGAAACACTGCTTTGCTGACAAGAGAGCTACTCTAACAAATGAGCGGAGTCTTTAAGGGGCAATAGACACAAGTCATAGAAGTAAAGAGAAAAAGATTAATAGGTAGGTAGCAGTACCAGCTAAGCTGCAATTACAAACAAAACTATACTCCAGAGTGTTTCCTGAGGCATGCTTAAAACTTGTGTTCTTCTCATTTGCAGTGTAATGTGACATTGTACTGCATCAGTCTCATGTAAGTGGACACATACCTGCGCACAACTAAGCAACCTGGTCCGGTTGTGAACTTGATTATTGACATAGGGTGTGCTTCCATCCTTCACCACCCCGAGTACTTTCACTGTCATAGTAACATTCTTTTTGAGGGATACTGTAACTAAAAGAGAAAACATTTCACTATTGCTTATGCAGGAATGAAGTCTCAAATAGAGTCCCAAACATAAAGCACATATAAGATCCAGAAATTCCTCAAAGTTATTATTTACTGCAGTAGTGGTCCAATACATTAATTAAAATGCCACAAGACTTTTCACTTACATAATTAGGTAAAAAGTCACAAACTCCCTCAATGGAATCTTGACAGATTAACAGTTACCAATACAGCATTTCTCATGTATTTACAGGGAAGTTTTATTGGAAAATTAACATAATTACAACCTACACATCTAAGTCCTCCCAAAATGAAGGAAGAGAGATTCTCCACACACTGCTGCTTTCACAGATGTAACAACCAACCTGTTGCTTCCATTTCTCAAGATCAGCACTGTCCATGTCTTTACTGGGTAGAATCATAGAATCAACCAGGTTGGAAGAGACCTCCAAGATCATCCAGTCCAACCTAGCACCCAGCCCTAGCCAGTCAACTACACCATGGCACTAAGTGCCTCATCCAGTCTTTTCTTGAAGACCTCCAGGGACGGTGCCTCCACCACCTCCCTGGGCAGCCCATTCCAATGGGAAATCACTCTCTCTGTGAAGAGCTTCTTCCTAATATCCAGCCTATACCTACCCTGGCATAACTTGAGACTGTGTCCCCTTGTTCTATTGCTGGTTGCCTGGGAGAAGAGGCCACCCCCCACCTGGCTACAATGCCCCTTCAGGTAGTTGTAGACAGTAATAAGATCACCCCTGAGCCTCCTCTTCTCCAGGCTAAACAAGCCCAGCTCCCTCAACCTCTCCTCATAGGATTTGTGCTCCAGGCCCCTCACCAGCTTTGTTGCCCTTCTCTGGACATGTTCCACAAGGAGTGGAGGGTGAGAAAAAGTATCAAGAGTTAAAAGCTACCAACTCTAGCCAGAAAGCAACAGGGGCATAAGCAACAGATGGAATTAAAGACACAATGTACAGGATGCTATGGCAGTTTTCCAAGAATTAGGTAAAATTCTCACCATCATCCTGCTTCAATTCAAGTATGCAGGTCAGCCACAGCTGCTGATTGTAGGTAGACAATGGTGGTGAACTTAAATTAAATGGCTTCAGCTGTAAAAAAACCCCACCAAATTAGCATGATAATCCCGTAGTTACAATGATGAAAGGTTTGCTAATGACATCTCTCAGGTTTTTGGAACAGATTTAATATGTGCTACTCTGTAGAGAATATGATAAGCAGCTCAAATATAGACCTTTCAGAGAGGTAGCTTAAACAGTACATGTATTTTGCACAGCAGTAAGGAAAAGTATGATTACTTAAAGCAAATAAATGCAGCAGCAATGAACCAAAAGGTCCTAATCTGAAAAACAAAATCCTGAGACCAAGCCTGAAAAGAATTCCTAGCACATGGCACAAAATAATCAAAGTTATGATCCTTCATGAAAATAACATTTTCCACTGGGTTTTCACATTCATTTCAAAAGCATGGAAGATAAAACCTACATGTAGGAAAGACTTATTTGATACAAAAATACACTTTAAAACAAACCAAAGCAAACCCAAACATAATACAGTATCAATTCAAACACATATAGGTGACTAACAGACCCAAAAGAAAAATGCTTCAGTAGTTTTCAAGAAAACATACTTTAAAATAACAAAAAAACTAAACCAACAGAACCTTTTTAGTGCTTTAATGAAAATAACTTAAAGTATTAGGCAGACAGCAAAGAGCTAGACAGAAAAAAAATTGCAATAAGCAAGAACCAAAATATGAAAGGTTTCACAAAGAGGAATGTAAAGGTTCATATTAGGAAGCCAGTTTCTGTGTCTTGGACACATGGCAGTGAACAATCACAAAGAAACAGCAATATTCCTTCCTAGGTGGTAGAAAAGAAGATCACAAGAAGGAAAACTTTAGTTGCCACTGAGAGCATTACTTGTGAGTTTATGTCCTCAGTTCTATGTCTGGACTCCCTACAGGAATCTCCAACATGAACTCACTGGGAAATCTCAAGAACACTCAAGTATTACTCTATCAGAAATTACTATTTCATCAATAGAATTCTGTACTTTGTCACAAAAGTAAGAGACCAGAACTTGCTGCTGAGCCACTCATGATAGAGCACAGTGGTAGCACGACATTGCACATGGAATTTCTAACCAGAAAGCATCATGTGGCCAAGAAGTGCTCCAGTAACAGTTTAAATACTTTAAATAACTACAAGGAAGGAGGGGAATGTTTAACACTACTAACGTCAAATAAAGCCATTCATGTAATGCAATTGTATTTATTAACTCTTACCTTTAGGCTGTTATTTGAGTGAGTTCTTGCTACAGAAGTTTCAATTACATTAGGACCTATAGAATATATGAGAAGGAAAAAGCAAAACACTATTGAAGTATGCATATTACTGATAAGGAATGACATTAAGATAGGATTTCTAAAGACTGCACAAAAAAGCTCCCTGCAAAGAAAGTAAATAGTAGCCTTTTTTTCAGATGAAGGCTAAATCACTTAGACATTTCACTATCATCAATAACCTTGGCCTGAATGTTCCTTTAAGCCTCTCTGCCATAGTATTTCTAGGCATGATTAAAAAGGAAATAAATTATGAATCAAGAAGTCCATGTCAAAATCCCTGTATATGTTCTCTTAACTACTACAGGAAACCACACAGTACTTTTCCCAAGCTGAGCTGTATGCTGTAGTCATGAAAGTAGCCAGCCACAGAAAAACACTAGCTAAGCACCAGTAGCACTGCTGTTACAGCAACGCAAAGCACAAGTGCTGCAAAGCACACCTGGAAAAAAGCAGCATATTTAATTGCACTATAAGTTTCTACAGCCAAACTACTACCATTGCCTGACTTACATAGAGCATAACATCCATAATGCATTGAATTCAAAGCTCAGGCATCAGGGCAAACACATAGAATTGTAGAATCAACCAGGTTGGAAGATCATCCAGTCCAACCCAGCACCCAGCCCTGTCCAATCAACCAGACCATGGCACTAAGTGCCTCATCCAGGCTTTTCCTGAACACCTTCAGGGACGGCAACTCCACCACCTCCCTGGGCAGCCCATTCCAATGCCAATCACTCTCTCTGGCAAGAACTTCCTCCTAACATCCAGCCTAGACCTCCCCTGGCACAACTTGAGACTGTGTCCCCTTGTTCTGCTGCTGGTTACCTGAGAGAAGAAACCGAACCCCACCTGGCTACAACCTCCCTTCAGGTAGTTGTAGGCAGCAAGGACAGCACCCTTGAGCCTCCTCTTCTCCAGGCTAAACACCCCCAGCTCCCTCAGCCTCTCCTCAGAGGGTTTGTGTTCCAGGCCCCTCACCAGAGCACATGATGCCAATGCCTTTGTTTTAGGTATGTGCAGTGTGCTTGCTTGCACACTCACAGTTACAGTACTTTATGGCCAGTGCTGGATTTTCATTGCATTGATCTGTTCAAGCCATGACACCGACATGTTTGTTTAGGAATGGTTCTCAGTCTACTCAGATCAGCCCCCTCTTTTTGTACAGAATTTGGGGCAAAATATGAATGCCATCACATACATAAGCATAACTGCATAAAAGCCCTATAAACAATTTATTCTAAACCAGATAATCAATTTAATCAATGGAGTTTCATGTCCAATTGTGATAGCAGATGTTCAGCTCACTACCAGCTTTTTTCATGTAGTTATCCCCCATTCTGGATACAGATACACACATTTGACATGTGCTGATCAACTGCATCCATCCACTCACACTCTACTTCTATTTCTGCATGCAGTGAATGGGAAGCAATAAAACAGTGATTTATTTTAGGCCTCCAGAAGCCTTCTAGTCTTCTCTCTTGTTTAATTACATTAGATTGCTCAGGGTCATGTCCAATCAAGTCTTGAACATCTCTAAGGACAGAGACTCCCACAGCCTTCAATCAGGCAACTGATTGAAGTATTTAACCACTCTTACAGTAAAAAATGTCCTAATATCTAACTGGAATTTCTTGTGTCCAGCCTGTGCCTGTTGCCTCTCACTCTATCATTGTGCATCTCTGAGAAACTAGCCCCTTTTTTTGTGTATATGGTTGTTTTAGACAGTGGCACTGTTTCCCCTTAGCCTTCTTCACGTACGAAAGAGCACATGGTACTGGGGAGAAAAGGAATGCATGCTTGTAGGTACATTCACCAAAGTATGTGCTCATCCATGACTTGCACATACATGAAAGGATTAAACCAGAAAGATGAAAGGGAAGAGCAGAAGATCTGTATCTATGTACCAGGACATGAATCACCACCGATGAGAGGTAAAGCAGGCAGGGACACAGGCAGGACATACATGTGTGTACTAAGTCACTCTAGAGGCATCACAGTAAAATTTCTCCATCCAAATGGTCTCTCTCTCCTTACTTATTTGGTCTGGCAATTTCATATGATTTACTAATCCTCAAATCCCACTGTTTCAGTGACAAGCCTAGTATTAAAAAAGTTATGCAATCAGCTTTCCACAAAGACCATGGGCTTCAAAATGACCACAGAGAAACAGCAGAAAAGAAATTAATAAACGAGCAACATGGGATTGTTCTGTGCAAGAAGTTTTTTAGGTTAGCTGCCATGACAGCTCGAAACACACAGCATTGCTTGGGCTTCTCTAACCACCTTAATTACAGTATCAACCACCTCACAGACTTTAAATGGCAAAATGAAGAACTTCACTTATCACACTCAAAAGCTTCACAGTAGAATCACAATTCAATGTCACTAACAACCACACACCATAATGTCAGTTCTGCATCACTGACATACATATAAACAAGGCATACTTCTGGAAGGCACTTTTGTTTAGAAAAGCATAATTTCAGTTTCAGGAAGTGCTCACAGTTGATAAGTCATTGGATTTCAGTAATTAAGTCTTAACAAAACAAGAGAATGAGCCTCTTTTAAGTTGAGGTTTTTACCATTGGATATGAACTAATATTGAAGAATAGAGATCACAGTCCCAGATTTGAAGAGAAAAAAAAGATGTTCTACGGCTGTAACTGCTGCTCTCTAGCAAGCAGTATGTTAAAGCCCTCTAAAGCAACTGAGCAAAACAATGCCATGGTCATGTTATTAAAAAATGATAAAGTTACTGTTTTTCTTTTAGTCTTGCTCAAGTAACAGAACCACATCTGAAAGCAGCCTTTAGGTGGTGAACAGGAAAAATGCACAGGTACAGAAAATGAGCTCTGCACACTGGATTCTCCTTGCACTTCTCTCACTCCAAATGTAACACAGATCCACTGGGAAAACAAAAAGAAAGTGAGCGGAATTTGGGGGACACACCCCAAAACACAAGTCTGCATCTGTCTTGGGTTACTAGAAGCAAAGAGTAAGAGCCACCTCAGATTTAACTGTCGTGTTTTCTCATCTGAGAAGCGAGACCTGCTAGAACTCCCAAGCTGCAGGCAGAGATGTTGAGTATGGGCAATGGCATATTCCAGTAGCACAGAAAATATGGATGTATCTCTCACTTCTTCATTTACTTAGTGGGTTTGGTGAGTTTTACTCAGGCTGCACCCTATTGTTGGTGCTCCTCCCTCCATTCACAGGAAACAAGGAGCTGTCAACTAAAGCCATTTAAAAAATCACAGTAAGTGTTCAGGGGGTGACCTCCCAAAGTAAACATCATTCTTTCAAACATAATTAAGTTATAATAATGAACCGTGTTCATGCTTCATCAACGTAATTATCCAGCTAACCAATCATACAGAAGAATTCCAAAGCTATGCCAGCTCCTGAAGGGGATCACAGGCAAGCTGTGAGATCCCTGTGTGGTACAGATGACCAAGTGCTGCTAACAGCAGCCCCTGGACCAAAGGCAACCACATCATCCAGACCACTCTGGATGCAGATGAAATGCAACATATCAACAGAGCTCTCTTTTAGGTTCTGCTACTGATTAAGAACGAAACAGTCAGCTTTCTTCTTCCAGAAGTACTGCTTTTTGCCTAGTCTCATGTAAAACAACATTCTTGCACTTCTTGTGACTAGGTAATACACAAACACAACTACAAATATGGTTCATTTTTCAAGCCAAATAGCTAAGTGACACTAAATTAAGTAACTCCATTTTTTCCCTTTATCATTCATAAAACATATTTCTTTGTAACCATATTTTTACAGTATTTTAGTGGCCAAGTAATACCCTTTAGGCAAGTTATAGGAATATCAGTGGTTATCTTTTATGAACTGAAAGTCTGTTTGTCCCTCAGGCTGCTACAATAAATCAGTCAACAGAAAAGAAGGTTTCATTTCACAGACAAATTTTATTACTTAATGCCACTATGATAAATGCACTGCCTACCAGGCACCAATGGGCATTGTAGCCCAAACAGCTGTCTCAAATTAGCTCCTGCTTCTTTCCAAGGCAGGCAGGAACAGATAAGTCCCAGGCCTGGGCAGCTTCTCTCACTCTAGAGCAAGTGAAGGAGAGGGCACATGTAGAGACAACACTACAGAAAGTCATGCAGTGTCAGAGACTGGCATGGAGAGTACAGCTTATTTCCATGTCACCCAATGTGAAGTCAGGAGAGGTAGTCATATGCTTAAATAATTCTTACATGGAGAGTAAGAGCTTAATGAGTATGAGTCCTTCCTTCCCCTTTCCCTGTCACTTCACTTCTGTGTAGACAAAGCTATCCTGATAGCAGAGCATCAGTTTATTAATGCTGCAGTGATAGCATGCTGGCTTCTTTTTCAAGTTCATTGTAGATCTGGAAGTGCTTTCTGGCATGAAATATGGAGGGACCTCCACACCTTCCACCTAACACCACTGCATCTTTGTGGACCACGCTTCCACAACTCTCATCTCCAGGCACTAACTGCTTAGCCTCCCAGGTCGTGTGAGAACTTCTGCAAAGGTCTCTGAAGCCAGAGACCTAAGCTCATATATGTTTGATAAGAGAAGTTCATATTTTCACGTTGCTAAAATATTTTCTATTTCCATGGCACCCAGACATTTAGAAGGTTTTACAAACAACAGTTTCCTCACAGGAAAGAAATGGTTAGCACCATCGTTTTACAGGCTGAAAGACAATGAAGAAAATCTATGTAGCACTTTGCTGAAAAAATACATTACAGTGAAGCTGGGTTTGTTTTACTGGACTGACTCTTTCCTGCAAAGCAGGTCCAAATGCCAAATCTGTGAAGGTACTGTTCCTATGAAAAAATGAAATGGAAGAAACACTTTCCTCTCTCTGCCAGAAGTAATGCTTCCTCAGACATCTCAGGGGCAATAAACTCATCAGCATGTAAATACATCTGTGATTACAATAGGTTTAGACAAAGCCTAGAAGAACTGTAATCTTTTCAAAAGACAATATCCTTACCTGCTATTCCTATGAAGACTGTCAGACCAAAACAAACAAAGAATACTACAAAGACCAGGACAAAATGCCGTTTGGACAGTGTATATAACCGCATCGGTGCCAGCCTACAAGAAGCAAAGGAAAGCACAGAATTAGCTGGTTTGTTAGAGCATGTATTTATTACATCAGCACAGAATAGTTCAAAAGGGGAAAAAAAAGAAAAGATTCCAATCGTTCTTCCACAAGAAAATTAAACCAAACTCAGAAGCAACACTAAGAAAAAAAAAATACTAATTCTGCTCCATAGAGCAAGGGCAATTATTAGGAATTATTAAGCATATCATAGAAGCATAGAATCAACCAGGTTGGAAAAGACCTCCAAGATGATCCAGTCCAATCTAGCACCCAGCCCTAGCCAGTCAACCAGACCATGGCACTAAGTGCCTCATCCAGGCTTTTCTTGAACACCTCCAGGGACGGTGCCTCCACCACCTCCCTGGGCAGCCCATTCCAATGCCAATCACTCTCTCTGCCAACAACTTCCTCCTAACATCCAGCCTACACTTCCCCTGGCACAACTTGAGACTGTGTCCCCTTGTTCTATTGCTGGTTGCCTGGCAGAAGAGACCAACCCCACCTGCCTACAACCTCCCTTCAAATAGTTGTAGACAGCAATGAGGTCCCCCCTGAGCCTCCTCTTCTCCAGGCTAAACACTCCCAGCTCCCTCAGCCTCTCCTCATAGGCTTTGTGTTCCAGGTCCTTCACCAGCCTTGTTGCCCTTCTCTGGACACCTTCCAGCACCTCAACATCTCTCTTGAATTGAGGGGCCCAGAACTGGACACAGTACTCAAGGTGTGGCCTGACCAGTGCCGAGTACAGGGCAAGAGTAACTTCCCTCATCCTACTGGCCACACTGTTCCTGATGCAGGCCAGGATGCCATTGGCTCTCTTGGCCACCTGGGCACACTGCTGGCTCATCTTCAGCCTACTATGTACATGTACATCTGCACCCCTAAATGTATGGCTTCTGCCCACGGTTTTAATATTAGGGTCTTCTATTGTCCTAAGACTTGACTGAGAGCAGCATTTTTTAGTTCCTATGTTAATAATTTAAACACTGAAGATACCATGCCTCCTGTACAGACTGCTTAACCTACAGGGACTGACGCACTAACAACTCTGTTACCTGCACAGGATCTTGATGAGTTTTTTTACTCCCCATGTATGTATGTACTTCATCGCTGCAGGACCACCCCCAACAGGGAGTAAGGCAGAAATCCAGATCTGATACATGTGCAAGCTCAGGCTCTGCATTATTCTCTGAGATATATCAAGGCTTGGGAAATAGAACCTTATATTTAAGTATGAAATAATAAACTTAAGTTCAAGTACCCATATTTTTTCACAACTGCCTGGTGGTTATCATTAGGTTGAAGACCAAAATAGAGGGGAAAGAAGTATTGAAAGTACCAATTGCATTCTATTGCAAACAACTACTTCCAGTTCTATTAGCTTAAGGAAAATGCGATTACAGAATTAATTCTACATGTAATAGCCCTCCTCTATCTTCCTTTAAGTGCACAGTTCAAAGAAAGTTAAACCCACTATGTTTCAAAACACAGCCAACATTGGAGTTATGTCAGAACTGAGCCACCATAGAGCTGATTTTTCACTGCTGTTCCAGAAGCTATGATTGTAGAAAGCTGTACAGTTTACAAGGGAAAACTGTAGGATTGGGGTGAGCACTGTTTTCCAAGAAAGCTGTATGATCATCATCATGGAAAGAAAGGAAAGCACAAGACTTTAATGACTGTGCTCCCGTTCAGCTTGGAATAGAACTCCTTTTCATCATCTGAATAGTGCTCTCACTGGTTCAGAGAGCAACACAAAAAAAGTGACAGTATCCTTTCCATAAGCCTAACCTGAATTCTAAGACCAGATACTCCATGTGTGCACGTCTAGCAAGGCAAAAATAATCACTCTGAACCAGCAATATAATTTAATAACCTCAAATTTTCTTTAAGAATCACTGCATTCTCTCCAAATTAAACTCTACAAAAAAAATGACATTATTTCTGTACTGTAAAATTTAAAATATCCAAACTTTAACTCATGAAAGAGGTGGGGAAGAAAAATCCACAGAAGAGATCTTCAAGTGACTGTAAATGTTAAAAGTTTGCACAAACTTGCCCTACGCGACTCTGGGCATACTACTTGCAAACACAGCATCCTGCCATGCCCCATTACACAAAGCAAAACCCCTGCACCAGTGTAAGAAGTCAGGACAGCTGATTGTGCAAGCAAAAAGGGTAAATGGTACTTGAAATGTTCACAAACAGAAGCAGATCAGATCTACAACACAGATCAGCACACGGAAGTCTCACAGACAAACACAATTTTAAGTTGACTTTGAAGAATGCCAACTAATAGAGGCACTTCAAAACAGAACTTGTCCGCACAACTTCTGCAGGGATCTAACTACAGTATTTTCCTTAAATCTATGTCTTAACATCTCAGCCTTCAACACTTAAACCACTGTAAAGCTATTTGTATTAGCACTAAACTAACTAAGGTGCTTTTAGCCCATCTGTTATGAAGGCTTGTTGAGTTCCACAGCATTCCTTGTTTCCCCAAGAACATCATGTACAGGATACTATCTTAAGATACCAAAGTATTAACATTAAGCAAAAATTCCTTGATTTTTAACAACGGTACATAAAACATTGATACACCTAAATTAACTATGAGGGTTCAGGTGGACACATGCTCCATGGAAGAGAACACTGAGGATAACTCAACACATAGAAACCATGTATGGATGGGAAAGTCCATGGGTCGAGGATAGCTGACAACTGGAAGAGTATTGTATGCATGCAGCAAAGTATTGCAGATGCTTGCGTCGTTCTTAAATGCTTGCATCTGGGCATCCACTTAACAGTTACAGTCTGAAGCAGGATACTTCTGCTTTGCTATATATATTCTTGATTCTTTTGATAAGCATCCCATTTTCCAAGCTTTTGCAGACATTTCAAAATGCACACTGCAAACATGAAAAGCAACTTCATCTCCACAGTCCTTTATAGGAAAGCCACCAGAGTTGACCACCTAGCCAACACTCACAGCTATGGCAAACTACCACTTCAGTTTATTCGTACTCCAAAGCATAGAGGTACTTGCAAGCTTTCAAAGGAACAAGTTCCAGACATTGGCTTATTCTTTATTCCAGCTCCTCTCCAGTTGGTGCAATGCCTAGTAGTCGAAATGGATAAGTACACATACCTATCTCAAAACAGCCATGGTGGTGCTTAACGAAATGTGGAGGGGACAGACTGTGTTCTCCTTTCTTTTTTCACACTGGTACTTCTTTAATCTCATTTAAGCCACTGATTGTACACACTACTTTACAGGTCCATAAGGCAACATGGGCACTTTCTGTAAGATCAGATGTAAGAACCTAGCCAAATCTCAGATACATTTACCATGACAGCAAAGAACAATTTATAGCATTCCTATCGGGTGATGTACTCTTCATTGCCCCTCGCTGCAGTAACAGAATTCCCTTGTATGGTTTAAATGTCTCTTTCCAAACTATCAGCAGCTGACACACAGCACATAAAATAATCTTACTATATGTTAATAGTTTGACATCTGCCTTTCAAAAGAGATTATATAACATTTGTGAATGAATACATATATATATATACAAGATGATGACTCTCCACTAACAGCTTTTTTTCTTACATCTGAAGGGCACAATAAATAATAAACAGCTTGAAAGATACTTATAGGAAAACCAAAAAAGGCTCATCACTGTAGAAGCACCTGTTCAAATGAGTAGACTGTGCTCTGCTTTTAGTCAACCTAGCCATGCAATCTAAAGCTCAAGATTACTCATCCCAAAGATTTTCCACACAGCTTTGAGCACCTATGATCAGCTTTATCCTAAGTCAGACTTATTTTACAAGTAAATTAGGTATGTCTGAAACTAACTGTGAAAGAGCAGAAAGCACTGAGACAGGGAGAAATATTATGCTTGGATATCTCAAATAGTAGGCAGTAAAACCTAAACTGCACTAATGCAATCTGTGATAGAGTGAGCTATGGGAACACACACTCATAAAAACTGCAATCTTTCAGCATCCATTCATATGTGAGATGTAAAAGTAGCTTAAATCTTGCTCTTGAGGTAAAATCTTGGCTCAAATTGTCAGGCTGTTCTTCATCTTCAAATGACTTCTCATGTCTGCACAACACAGGATCACAGGAGGTTGGTTGGAAGGGACTTCTGAAGCTCTTTGGGTCCAACCCCCCTGCCAGATCAGATCACATAGGAACGCATCCAGACAGGGCTTCAAAGTCTCCAGAGAAGGATACTCCATAACCTCCGTGGGGAGCCTGTTCCAGTTCTCCGTGACCCTTATAGTTAAATTCTTCCTCAGGTTGATGTGGACCTTCCTGTGCTGTAGTTTACATCCATTGCCCCTTGTTCTATCACAAGGTGTAAGTGTGATAGAAGGCTGTCCCTTCCTTCTTGACACTCAGACCTCATATATTTACAGAAATCTATTAAATCTCCTCTCAGTCTTCTCCTCTCCAGACTGAAAAGCCCCAGATCTCTCACCCTTTCCTCATAAGACAGTGCTCCAGTCCTCTAATCACACTTGTAGCTGTCTGTTGGACTCTCTCAAGTAGATCCCTATCCCCCTTGAACCGGGGAGCCCAGAACTGGGTACAATATTCAAGGTGGCACCTCACCAGGGCAGAGTAGAGGGGGAGGAGAACCTCCCTCAATCTGCTGGACGCACGCTTCTTAATTCACCCCAGGATCCCACTAGCCTTCCTGGCCACAAGTGCACACTGCTGTCCCATGGATAACCTATTGTCCATGAGGGCTCCCAGCTCCTTCTCCACAGGTCTGCTCTCCAACAGATCACCTCCTAACCTGTACTGGTGCAGGTTATTGTTCCTTCCCAGGTGCAGGACTCTGCACTTATCCTTCTTGAACCTCCTAAGGTTCCTCTTTGCCCAGATCTCCAGTCTGTCCAAGTCTTGCTGAACGGAACACAATCTTTACCAGTGGAAAACAGCCTTTTATATAGTTGTGTTCACTTGACACCCTCACTTCACAGGTGGGAAGGCTGTGACAAACTTGGGTTAAGCAATAGGTAGCACGGAGCTGAGACTAAAATCAGAAACAACTCACTTTTACATAAAGCAGTTTTTCTGACATACTGGCCCGAACATCTCTGCCTCTAACTGCTCTATTTTAGGCTCACTCCCAAGTAAAACCACCAAACCCACTTTGATTTACATGATTATAAATGCTACCTACATTCATAGTACTGAGTCTGTCTGTACACATCTCAATTTCTCGTGGTTTAAAGACATTCAGTGTCCCTCAGAAGACCTTGGATTTCTCCTTGCAGATGTATTCCACAACGGTTAACAGCTCATGAGGCAGTCCATGACTACACAAAGATGCATACAGTTAACAGTACCAGCTAGTACTGCTACATGCCAACTGACAACTAACCATGACTCTGCCAAATAGCTTCCGTGCTTGGAGTGGGTTTGGCATTTTTTTAGCGTCCTTTTTGTTGTATTCACTCAGATCTGAATAATCAGTCACGACTTTGGCTCTGTCCACGCAAACAGCACCTGGCCAAGCCTGGTGTTTTTTCCTCTGAAGGGGTGCAATCCTAGAGCGCACACAGGGCGGGCGCAGGCATTCGCCAAAGAGGAAACTCCGCCGAGTTCCTCCGAAGTGGGCAGTCTCCCTCAGGCTCTTGCCTGGCGACCCGTGACCTCAGAAACGTCCCCATAACCCTCGCAGAGCTTATCTCCTCCGTGAGAACTAACGCCTATGTATCGAATGACAAGACACAGCTCTTCAGAGGGGAGAAGCCTCATCCGGCCGGAGGAAGGCACCGCTTCTCCCTGCCCCGGACCCGGCTCCAACCAAACAAGCACACCCCAGCTCCAACAAACTCATCTGCGTGCGTTTCCCTCTCGGTACCTAGCGGACCCTGCCGGCCGGCGGAGCGGCGGTAGCCGGCGGCGGGTTTCCCACAGCCGCTCCCGCCGCCCGCGCCTGAGGGGAGGACAGGCAGTCCCACAGGCGCGCCGCTAGCCGCCGCCGTTATCACACGCAGCGCCCGCCAGGGTCGCCACCACGTTAGCCTCCGAGCACAGGCGACAGCCGCCACCGCCGACTCCCTGTCCCCCCGGCCCCGGCGCGACAGTGCGGACCCCCCGCCCCAGCTCCTCCCCCGCCCCCACTCACGGCTCCATCCCGGCGCCGCATGCGCAGCGCAGCTTCTCCTCCCGCGCCCTCCGCCCCCGCCCCGCCCTGGCGCTGCCGCCGCTGCCGTGGCACAATCGCGAGCGGCGCCTCGCGGCCGCTTCCGCGTGCGTCACCCGCCCCCTCGCGGCTCGGGAGACGTCACGGCAGCCCCGGCGCTCCCCAGCGCGGGCCCAGGGCGCTACGGCGAGGCGCAGGGGACATGCCCCTGCGCTCTGCCGCTCGCTACCGGGCGCGGCGGTGGTGCCGAAGGGAGCAGCCACAGCGATCGAGGCCTGGCCTGCAGCCTGAGGAACAAACCGCCGCCTCCGAGCGGTAATGCGGGCTGCCGCCACCGCATTTCCGCAGTGGGTGCCGCCGGGCAATTGGTGCAGGCACCAGCCGGCACTCCGGACAGGCAGCGTCCACCGGGCTCCCGGGGCCGCAGTTCAAGTCAAATGCTGGGCGTCGGCACTCGGCAGCGTTACCTCAGACTGATGATCAGGCCTTGAGAGCAAGCAGATGTTCTTCCCGGCTGTGGGACTTACGCAACTCCTAACACTACTGTTCTTGCACAGGTGTTGCGATAAACTCGACTTTGTTCTGCTTTCCTATTAAATCACCTGAAACGAGGCAATAACAATTGTCCACTGATCCAGTGGGTAGCAGCGATCGAAACTACACAGTGTCAGGGATTTCTGTTAGCTGTTAAGACTGGCTTGCAGAAAGCCAATACTGCAGTTACTTAGACACAGGGATACTTGGTATCAGACCAGGATGAAATGCAGAGCATCCTCCGGGCTTTGATATTTGTCATGTAAGCAAGGAGGGCCCCAGGCATGTTTAGATAGATCAGTCAGTGTAGAATTGAAAACTTACCTCCTCAACCAACCTCAATTAAGTTCATTTAGATGGTATGAGGCTTTAAAGGAACTTAACATTAATAATATTAAATTCTTTCAGTTGCTCTATGGGTGATTCATGCCAATACTGGTGACCCGTGGAACCCAGTATGTCTTTCATGTAGCTATTAAACCTGACAGAAACATGGCAGGACACTGGTATTTATTCCACTAGTTAGAACTGTGATTCATAGCACTGATGAATCATAGAATCAACCAGGTTGGAAGAGACCCCCAAGATCATCCAGTCCAACCTAGCACCCAGCCCTAGCCAGTCAACCAGACCATGGCACTAAGTGCCTCATCCAGCCCTTTCTCGAACACCCCCAGGGATGGCGACTCCACCACCTCCCTGGGCAGCCCATTCCAATGCCAATCACTCTCTCTGTAAAGAAATTCCTCTCAACTTCCAGCCCACACTTCCCCCAGCACAACTTGAGTCTGTGTCCCCTTGTTCTCTTGCTGGTTGCACAGATTATGGATATGTCACTTGAAAGCATAGTGTATCTTGTTCTCAGTGCATCTCAATGTTTAGGAGGGACATTGAGATGCTTGAGCGTGTCCAGAGAAGGGCGACGAGGCTGGGGAGAGGCCTTGAGCACAGCCCTACGAGGAGAGGCTGAGGGAGCTGGGATTGGTTAGCCTGGAGAAGAGGAGGCTCAGGGCAGACCTTATTGCTGTCTACAACTACCTGAGGGGAGGTTGTGGCCAGGAGGAGGTTGCTCTCTTCTCTCAGGTGGCCAGCACCAGAACAAGAGGACACAGCCTCAAGCTGCGCCAGGGGAAATTTAGGCTGGAGGTGAGGAGAAAGTTCTTCCCTGAGAGAGTCATTGGACACTGGAATGGGCTGCCCGGGGAGGTGGTGGAGTCGCCGTCCCTGGAGCTGTTGAAGGCAGGATTGGACGTGGCACTTGGTGCCATGGTCTAGCCTTGAGCTCTGTGGTAAAGGGTTGGATTTGATCTATGAGGTCTCTTCCGACCTCAGTGATACTGAGATACTGTGTGAAACCATTAGCATTTTTAAAGAAGCACTTTGAAGCCTTTTCCAGGAAGGGAAACAGGCCATAAGAATCTGATGACTATTTAGTAGTCTCATTAAAAGGCTATCTTGAAAAATGATGAAGGAAGGGCATTTATAAATTTTAAATCAGTAAGAATCACTACTGAGGGGCAGAAAACAAAGCTTTCAGTAACCAGGTCAACCTAACAAACTATCTGCACAGAACATGATAGCTCTGCGGAACCACACTTTGAAGCTGTTAGGTCACAGGTCTCAAGTTATGCTGGGGGAAGTATAGGCTGGGTGTTAGGAGGAAGTTCTTCACAGAGAGAGTGATTGGCATTGGAATGGGCTGCCCAGGGAGGTGGTGGAGTCACTGTCCCTGGAGGTGTTCAAGCAAAGCCTGGATGAGGCACTTAGTGCCATGGTCTGGTTGACTGGCTAGGGCTGGGTGCTAGATTGTGCTGGATGATTTTGGAGGTCTCTTCCAACCTGCTTGATTCTATGATTCTATGTGATGTGCATGCACTGTGTAGCTTTTCTCCCTGGCCAGAAAATGATGGAATGGTACTTAGAGCATCTATGACTTCTGGGAACTGCAGCTGCAGAGTTACAACTGCTGCCATTTATGTGTACTCATCTGAGCTGTTTGGATGACTGCTTCAATCCCATCAGCATTCAAGTGTCTCACAAATGTGGCTGAATTTATTATCCTCAAAACAAAAATACATTTTTCTCATTGAATGGGTAGGAAACTGAAACACAGAGAAACTGAGCCTTACCAAAAGTCACTTGGAGAACAGTGTGGGTGGCAGAGCTTGAAATCCAGCTCACATGAATTAGCATTTCTATTTGCCATCTATCAGCTCTCAAAGGACTCTGAATACATTGCAAACAGGTACCTTTCACCCTGCACGTTTTGTGAAAATGATGGCATTGAGTTTACAAACACTGAGAAGGCACCATGAAAACCTCTGTCTCTCCACAAATGCAGCCAGTCAGTCTCACCCTGCTTTGTTCCTTGCAAGAAGGTGCCTTACTCAAGGCCTGGTCTGAACTGCTCTGGGACAAAATAGTGCAAGAAGCTCCTGTCTACCTCATGTATTGTAGAACCTGGAGAGTGCATGCTGAATGAGGCTTGCAAGAAGCAGCAGGCTCATCTATGAAAAAGCAGGCTAAATGCTAGCTCAGTCAGAATTCTGCTTATGCTGTCCACCTTAATGCTACTGATGTACTTTCATGACCAGTTCATACAATTTGTGGCTCATAGCTACAGCATTAGTGACATTAGTGCTGTCTATAGCTACCTGAAGGGTGCTGTCTGCAACTACCTGAAGGGACATTGTAGCCAGGTGGGGGTTGGTCTCTTCTCCCAGGCAACCAGCAATAGAACAAGGGGACACAGTCTCAAGTTGTTCCAGGGGAGGTATAGGCTGGATGTTAGGAGGAAGTTCTTCACAGAGAGAGTGATTGGCATTGGGATGGGCTGCCCAGGGAGGTGGTGAAGGCACCATCCCTGTAGGTCTTCAAGAGAAGATTCGATGGGGCACTTAGTGCCATGGTCTAGTTGACTGGCTAGGGCTGGGGGATGGGTTGGACTGGATGATCTTGGAGGTCTCTTCCAACCTGATTGATGCCATGATTCTATGAAAAGGTGAAATCTAGCCTCCCTGTAGCTCTTTTATTTTTCCAGTACAAGTTTTAGGGCAGTTGTGAATGGAACAATGGAAATGAGATGAATTAAAAGTCACTCAGGGAAAAAGAAAAAGAAGTGTTCTGCTGGATTGGTTGCTCAATCACTGCACAGCTGCAGGAGTATTTGTGGGAAGACTGAGAAGAAAGCAGAAATGTGTGACTAGGCAAAGAAGAGCTAGGATGGCATCTTCCATCTGCAAAGTCAATTTATGGCAGCTTAAAACACTCATGAAGCTATAGTGTTAGTTGTCTCCTCCTCCTGTTTCAAACATTCTGTCCCTAGCTGTATACTCCACACCGGGGTCATTAGAGTTCTAATTGCCAGGGCCCAGCAGCCCTACAAGAACATAAGTGTGGCTTGAGTAGCCGTGGAAGATCCTGTTTGGGTCTAGGCTGGAACCACCATGAACCTTCAGGGAACTGCAGTTCTCCAGCAAGGTCTTGCTGACCCTTTTGACTTCTCATGCACTTGCACTTTGAGCTTCTAGAAAAGATTTTATCAAGGTGGATAGAAGCATGTCCTTATCACAACAGCCCTCTCCAGCAAACTTTAGGCTTCTCCTCTGAAGTATGAAGGCACTAGTTCCTCTAGGGGAAAATGAATGGCTTCTCTTGATTGCTAAGTCAAGTTGCATGCTATTTTCTAGTCTTTCTTTGCCAAGGGGACAGAACTACTGTGAATAAACTTCCCACATTTTGAAGATTAGCTATGTCTTAATGAGCTGGAAGCACCAATAGGAAATACTAAAGAATTAACATTGGTACCATCTATAATTATTTCTTCTCTTACCTATATACGCAAAGTCAAGCATTAATTAAAGCTGCAAGTTAAGTAATAAGTTTCACAGGGTTCTATATGTAGTCTTTTCTTTTTGAGGCACAAAATGTCATATTAATGCATGATAGGAGTTTCAAATATATCCATTATTTAAAGCAGGGTGGGTTGTAGATCATTTATCTTAGTCTCTAGGTATTTTACTAAAATCTTTGTCAACCCTGTGCTTTGCTATAAAGCTGAGTGACTAGTGGGATGTATTCATTAACCTAGAAATTGATTTTTCAAGAGTACCAAGCTTTTATTTATAGTTCTGCAACTCTGATGTCAGACCACAAGTTGGCCACTCTTCTGCTGTCTCCTCTTTATCAAGTAGGCACTTTAATTGCCTAGTAACATGGTATCTAAGCTCTTTTTGTACTGATAGGTTACTTAAAACTGCCAAGTGCAACAGTGGGAGCTACCAGCTGCCAACCCTCCATCAGCTGTCCTTGCCATGCTATCCCAGCCAGAAGGCTTGATAGGGAAGGAAGGAACATAGTAGAGTGGCAGGCAAAGACAGCAGACAGAAACCTGTTCATTTAAGTGGCCTGGTTGGAGTAATTATTCAGAGATATAAATGAGAACAAATCTGAACTTGCTGTAATAAATCCGATACACTCTGAGGCAGTTCCCAGGAGTGATGAGAGCATGTAACACTTTTCCCTGCTGCCTTCTCTGAGCTTGTCTACTGCACCAAGCATCTCCTGGTGTACCACAGACTAATCTTAGGTGTTTCAAAACCAAACCAAGCTTTCATTTGGATTACCAATGTCTCTTCTACAAGCATACCACAAAGTGCCACGTCTGCCCAAGGGAACTATTAACCTGGACTGACAGCCTTATTCAATGTGATAAGCCATGGCAAACCCTGCTCTTTCCATCTCTCACAGGTGGCTGAGTAAGCTAGGACTTGCTTGTGGCAGAAATATACAAGGAGGGACAGTGTAGAGACTACTGTGGGCCGTTGGGCAGAACATAGTCACCAACAGGGACACCCCTTCATCTCCATAGTGTAAATGAGTGCCATGGGGCTCTGCAGAGTGAGGATGGCATAGCTTGAGATGGCTGAGAAGCCTACCAGCCTTAGTTGTCACCTCTGTTCAAAGAACAGGCTGTTCACAGACAGCTGCTGAGCCACCTGTTCAAGAGCATCATGCTTTAAAGGAAACCATCAGCAGAAGCTGTCACTAAACTGGGACAGTCTCAGAGCTGAATCAGAAATGACTCAGTCATCAATGCAGTGAGAGCAGTTACTTGGGATAATAACTTCATCAGCCACTTTGAGCTACATCATCCCCTCTCACTGAATTCCACACATACCAGCACAGCAGACAACAGCACTCCTGAGTCAAGCAGAGCTATTTCCCTGCCAGTCACAAAGGGGACCGCTTGATGTTTTTCCCTTTCTATCAGCTCTGCTACAAAAGCTTTCCAGTTTTAAACTTTCCTGTTGGCACTCAGAGAAAGATCTCATTAAAACCAGGAGTAAGACCTACAGCAGCCAATATTTATCTTTTCTTATAACTCATACCCCCTCCCCCATTCTCTCCTTCCCTACCGCTTAAAGGACTACACCACTCCATTTCTGAAGAGGTGATGGAAACCACCAGCTGATGGTCCAGTGGCTTTGCTCACCCAGTGGGAAGGGGCAGTTAGGGCTAGTAGTGGTTAATAGCCTCACATTTGTGAATACAGTGTGTGAGAGGGAAGAAACATACTTTTATAAGGTTTTACCATCTCTTCATTTTGTTACTCTAGTATAAGATATGATTTGCTTTTGGTATCCTGATGATTTTAGAGAACCTACTGGTTTTTAAGTAAGCACAAGCCACACAGAAGTTCCTTAATCACATTTCCAAAATCCTTTCTGTCATCAGAGCAGTATCTTGTTTATAACCTGATCATATGTACTGAATAAAACAGAGTGAAGAGGATAAAGTATCTAATTCTCCTTCCCATTAGTGAGAGTTGGCTGTGTGAAGAATGCATGATAGCATCATGAAACCCTCCTTCTTACCGAGATTCTAAAAGGCAGATGCCATTGCCACATATCGCTGAAGGGAAGCACTCACCAGATCAGCAGGTATGCAGTGGCAGTATCAGTAACCTTGTTTTACACCAGGTCACATAGATTAAGATCTTGGGAGTGTACAGGAGCACTGTCATGACGTCTAAGTCACAAAATGTTATTTGCTTGCCAGCAGACAAATATTGCGCCATCCTAGATGACCTGCAGCTGATCCCTCGTGGGGACACTCTCACTGAAGAAGGGCAGTCAGCACTAACTCTACAAGCTCATCTCATTTCATGAAGTAGCATCTTCTCATTTCAATACAGAAAGCCCCTCCATGCACACTTCAAGTCATAAAAATGCGATAATGATGATTGACTTTGGAGAACTCAAGTTCCTTCTTGAAATAAAGCTCAACAAATGCCTCTTCCAGGAGGTCTGCTTTGTTAATTCAAAGCTCTTGTCTCCATTCTAGTGCCAATATTCATTATTGCACTGCCAGGTGCACACAGGTGCATTTACATCACTCCTTATCACCTCCCATGGTTTCTCCCACCATGCTCAGGTACAAGGAGCAGCTGTTTTGACAGGAAGGACCATGGCTTTGTTAAACCATGCCAAGCTGTCAGGCAGCATTTCCAAACTCCATGACTCTCTGTAATCTTTGTTGTTGTGAACAATGAGACAAATTCAGTATAATGAACCTCCTGCCCCTTCACTGGGAAAAACAGACATGGCATGCTGAAGACAAATGGTCTAAAAGAGCTGGAAGAGATCTCACAAGGCACCTAATCTGTCCTTCTGTCTCACAGGAGTGTCTGCCAGGTCTTTCTTGGCATGTGCTTGTTAAAAGATGTAAAGATATGTGATGATGGAGATGCTACAGTCTCCCTGGATAATCCTTTCCATAGTGTTTTAACATCCTTCCTGTTCAGAAGGGGTTTTTCTTAACATCTAATATGAACTGTTATTGCTTCAACTGATATTACCCCGGGTTTTGTCATTGTTGTTTGGTTGTTTTTTCTCAATATTAAGTGTCTCTTTAGAGAAATTCCTATTCTTCCAACTTAGGTGTTTCTTCTTTGGGGGGAGCAACCCCAAACTTTCCTCACCACTGTGGTTTCTAGGGTTTTGATTATGCAGACCTCAGGGTTTTTTCCAGGCTCTCAAGTTGTGGTGCCCAGAATTGGACACAGCTCTAGCTAAGGTCTGGAGTAATGACTAAAGTAGATGGTTTAATTCTCACATCTTACAAACCAAGCTTCTGCTGTACACCCCAAATTACCTTTCCAACCCCCACATGTATAAGAGAATATGATTGTCACAAGAGGTTATTTTATAAAGCATTATCATTCCCATACTGTTTTACAGAAAACCTCTTAGCTATCTGTTCATTCCCCAGCCTGTATTTGGGTGGCCAAATAGCATTCATTTTCTCTGTAGTTCCTGGCATTGGTTTCTCCTGATTTTAATGTTGCTTTTTTTTCCATCCTATCACTAACGTTGAAATTCTTTTAACTTAAAACCCAGTCCAACACCTTTGGAGCCCTTCCTAGCCTTGTGTAATCTCAAAGCACCAAATACTCTCCCGGTGTTACTGATCATTCATGGAAACAGAAGACAAGCCCAGGCACAAAAGGGTGCAGCCTACTCGATCCATATATCCCTTCTGACATCAGCTTCTGCCGACCGCTCCGATTTCTTACCCAGTTCTGTAACTGTTTCAGGCTTGGCTTTAGTCCCCGATCCCCTAGCTTCTTGTGTCAGTGGAAGCTGCAGAATGGAAATTACTCCTATCGCTTACATAGGGATCGTCATAGGTGAGGGCAAGGACAGAGGTTGCACTCAGAGGATCATGCCCCCGTGGGCAGCCGTCCGCTGCGCCTCGCTGCTACCTGCGGCGCCTAGGCTGGGGCGGCTGCTCCCGGGCGCACGACCGAGAGGCGTCGCATGAAGCCCAACCCCAGATTTCCTTGTGCTGGTCTCCGCCGAACCCCCGCACTCGCCCCTCGGAGGTGCCATATTCCCGCTCTGGGGCCCCGGCCGAGCGGCGCTGGGGCCGCGCCGGAGGGAGCCGGGCGGAGCCCCGGGGGCGGGCAGGGCGCCATGCCCTGGGGAGAGCCGCGCCGCGCCCGTACCGGTAGTAGCGGTCATCCTTGTAGGGCGTCAGGTCCTCCTTGATCTCCCGGTAGGTCTCCTGAAGCCGCCTGCAGAAGCGCTTGACCTCGCCGCACAGTGGACTCCCGAAGGCAGCGAAATCCGCCTCCATGCCGCCCCGCGCCTCCTCAGGCCCCGCGTTCCGCCATGGCCCCCGCCAGAGCCCGCCTGGCGCTGCGCGGCCGCGGGGCGGGGGCGGCGCAGGAGCCGCAGCAGCAGCCGCAGCAGCAGCAGCAGCAGCAGCAGCAGCAGCAGCGGCGACGACGGCAGCTGCGGCAGGGGCGGGCCGCCGGCGCACGGGGGCGACAGGAGCCGCTTCAGCACCACGGAGAGGGGCGGCCAGGGCCCGCGGCAGGCCGAAGAGCCCTTGCGGCTGCAGCCCCGCGGGCTTTGGGCTGCAGGAGCGGGTGGGAGAGCCGGGGCCTCTGGATGCCGTGTCCAGCAGCCGGGGCCCCCCGGCCCAACGGCCCCCAGCCCGGCGCTGCCCTCTGCCCTCTGGCCGGTAGATCCAAATCTTGTATCCAACCTAAGAACTACTGGAGGAAAAAAAATCACAAAACCAAGACAGAAACCAAACCCAAACCCCAGGTTTGCTTGGGCAGGAGCCAATACATTCTTTGGAGCAGTCAAGTATTCCTCCTAGTGCTGGGAGATGCACTGCTACATGAAATTCAAGCCAGAGTCACCTCCACTGAGAGGCAGCAGCAGAAACACTGAGCTAAAGGGACACTGCCAGGCAGCAAGTGCAGCATCCTGAAGTAAAAGCCACCTGCTGCTCCCCAGGGAAGTAAGGAAATACCTCTCATTACCTATAGAAAACATCTGAGGTTTTGTGGTTTGGTTTGTTAAATAAACCAGTTTTGTTCTTAAAAACCATACCAGCTCTATTTAAAACTAGTGTCCTGATTTTTATTGTCTCTCTTACCCAACCTAAATGAGGCCAATCTGCACCATCAAAGCAGGTGTAACATCTGCTCCAAAGAAAGCCTATGCTAAGTCACTTTTCATGGCCATAATGCTGGAAATGGCTCACCACAAGGAATGAACCAGTTTAGATGTGCAGAGTTTGGAGAGCACCATGTTACTTCCATTTAGGACTCAACTTTTCTTCATAAACAAACTGAAATGTAAACTATGCTTTAAATTACTCTTATCATTTTAAACCTTAATGGTTTCCATGAACTGGCAATGATGATATCTATGTTACATATGAAAAGTGGTTGCTATTTATATGTCATGACAGTTTCTAGAGAGTGTAAAGACAGAAGGCTGCTGTACCACCCCTGCCATGTAAGTACTTTCCCAGTCACATTTGGGAAGCTGGGCTGGTTTATTCACCAGCCTTGCCCTAGCTCTGTATTTTGTAACATACTAAACCCAGAACGTGCACTTCTACTTAGAAGCCCACTTCAATATCTCACCAATATGTGGTGCCAAGAGGTTATTCCTAGCGGTGCAGCGCAAGAGGGACAATTCATGTCCCCCCAGCAGGTGGGAGAGAGAGAGATGAAGGATACCCTTTGACTAAGAATTTCTGTTTCCTAACTCGGAATATTTCTAAGCCTGAGAAGATGTAGCAGCAGGATAAAAGACATAGAAACACAGAATCATACAATCAACCATGCACATTTAGGCTGGAGATTGGAAGGTTCCTAACAACCATAAGGCTATTGCTCTAGAGCTATCTCCAAAGAGGAGCCAGGAGCCCAGCAAGCATTAGGGTAGAGCTTGACCAGCTTCAGAAAGGCTACTTGGAAACCCTGCTGCAAGCTTAGCAGGTCAGACACAGTTCTTTCCAGCCCTATGCTCGTTAAAATACATGTAGCTGATGTAGTCACAAAAGGTTCTCCTGGAAGTGTTTATCTGGGGGTAAATGTTTCCATTGTGATTAAGATTTAGCCATGCTTTCCCTCAAAGCAAGAACTAAAATTGTTACGTGCAATGAAGGTGCTGCTCCCAGCTCTCAAGCTCAGAGGTAGGAATTATCAATAGGGTCTTTAAATATTTACCAGAAGGAGAAAATAAACCATTTAAGGCTTCAGCTAAGTGAAAATGCATTCACTGCTGGGAGCTATGCAATTAGTGTGACAAGGTAATAAAAAATGCACTCAAAGATTACAAACTGATTACCATTTAATTACTTACAACTAAGTGACCTCTATTGCACTTCTTTATCAACACAAAACCCCTAAACAAAAAGGGTTTGCTTGAGGGTCCAAAGCAGCACCATTCCAGAAGCACAATCCAGTCTCTTCCCTGTTGTGCTTAACTTATCCAGACTGGCTTCAAACTGTGTCTGTCTGCTACACCTTGAGCACCAGAGGAGGAAATCACAATTGCTATGGGAGGCTGCCATCAAGACCTGGAGGTTACACAGCCAGAGAAGGTGTTAGCACTGACCATATACTACCCCACCAGCTTCTAACCATCACCAGACAGGATTCAAATGACTAGGCTTGTGAAGAGTGAAGTTTGTGGCAAGACACAGGCTCGTTGTGCATTCCCATTGCGGCATGTTCAAACACTCAAAGATTCCAAGGTCAAGAATTCATCTTCAGTCTCCAAAACACTACAATATGCTGATAAAACAAGCAGTACATGGACTTGCATGCATGTACCAGCGTGCCAATCAAACATTTCTGGTCCATGGAGATGGCCAGACACTGAAAACTTGCAGAGCTGCACTAGCCATGCCTTATGCAGCCAAGAAAACACTAAAGGGCTAAAGGCATTGACAGTCTGTGAAGCTTGGTCAGCTGAGAGTAACTTTAAGAAAACTATACTGTAGTTACAATTCAGGCCAGATTCTACTGGAAAAGTGCCACCCTTCACAGTACCACAGTATCACACAGTATCACAGTATCACCAAGGTTGGAAGAGACCTCACAGATCATCAAGTCCAACCCTTTACCACAGAGCTCAAGGCCAGACCATGGCACCATGTGCCACATCCAATCCTGCCTTGAACAGCTCCAGGGACGGCGACTCCGCCACCTCCCCGGGCAGCCCATTCCAGTGTCCAATGACTCTCTCAGTGAAGAACTTTCTCCTCACCTCCAGCCTAAATCTCCCCTGGCGCAGCCTGAAGCTGTGTCCTCTTGTTCTGGTGCTGGCCACCTGAGAGAAGAGAGCAACCTCCTCCTGGCCACAACCACCCCTCAGGTAGCTGTAGACAGCAATAAGGTCTCCCCTGAGCCTCCTCTTCTCCAGGCTAACCAATCCCAGCTCCCTCAGCCTCTCCTCGTAGGGCTGTGCTCAAGGCCTCTCCCCAGCCTCGTCGCCCTTCTCTGGACATGCTCAAGCATCTCAATGTCCCTCCTAAACTGGGGGGCCCAGAACTGAACACAGTACTCCAGGTGTGGTCTAACCAGTGCAGAGTACAGGGGCAGAATGACCTCCCTGCTCCTGCTGACCACACCACTCCTGATGCAGGCCAGGATGCCACTGGCTCTCTTGGCCACCTGGGCACGCTGCTGGCTCATGTTCAGGTGGGTATCAATCAGCACCCCCAGATCCCTCTCTGTCTGGCTGCTCTCCAGCCACTCCGACCCCAGCCTGTATCTCTGCATGGGGTTGCTGTGGCCAAAGTGCAGCACCCTGCACTTGGAGCTATTGAAGCCATCCCCTTGGGCTCTGCCCATCTGTCCAGGCGATCAAGGTCCCGCTGCAGAGCCCTTCTGCCCTCCAACCCAGCCACATCTGCCCCCAGCTTAGTGTCATCTGCACACTTGCAGACTCACCTGTCACTGAGTATCCACAAACTGCATGTGGAAACTCCACTGAGCCCCACAGAAACCTCAGCACTTTGGTACACTCTATTTTGTTCTCACTGCCTCGATTCTGAAAGAGAATAACCTCTGGCTTGCTCCATCACTTGACTGTTTCCTCTTGCCAGAAGTCTGTTTTGTCACAACTAACCAGTTATATGATGACAATTGTTACCCTTGCTGCGTGCAGAGGATCACAACAGTGTGCTGGGGACAGAAAGGCTGGGGGAGCTCAGCAGGAGTGCATCACTCCCTATGAAACAAGGCTTCTCATCCTCTTGAAGAGGTGGCACAGAGACATCAGCTGGGACAGTTCCCGTCACCATCATCCATAACAAATCATCTCTGAGCTGACAGAGGCTTTGGAGCCACAGCTGCTCTTGTCATTGCTGGGAGGAATAAAGATCCACACAGCTGGTTGCAGCTGACAGCATCAGCAAGAAAGATTCATAGCTTGCTCTTTGCATCTTTCTGCTATGAAGGGGAAATTAATTACTGTGAGATGGTATTTTTTCCAACATTATTATTGTTTGTTCATTTTGATATGCAGAACTCTCACCACCCCCCACCATTCATTTTATCAGTAATCAGTTCTTGCACAGTCATGGAAGCATTTTACAGATAATAACTAGATCTGGAAATAACTTGCAAAAATATATGCATTAACTGAACTGAAAGAGAATGTTCTTGAGGCCAAATGCCACTTGTGGTCAGTATACTGCTTGCCCATTAGATGGACTCAAGGAGCTCCTTTCTGCTTATGGCAGAAGGCAATGGTGAATTAGAAAGAGGCTTTAAGCATTTACTCACAAAATACTATTACCCAACTTGCAGGGCTAACTACAGCTTCAGACAGTAACCAGATGCTTTCAGGGAATTCTGTCTTTCTTGTCAACCACTGAGACTTCTGATTCTTCCCAGGCTTCAGAGTGCTGGGGAAAGGAGGCAGACAATCTCTGACCTTGTCCCTTGGCTCCTCTGGAGGATCTGTGTATCTCCAGGACTTCCTGTCTCAGCAGGAGGCTTTGCAGTGCAGGCAGGAGGTCTTGAGATGTGCAGTCTCAGCACGATGTCACGCTGGCCATGCAGGCTGATCGCATGGAGGCATTCAGAGCCTGTTCCTGGTAACCTCCCAGCAGTGGAGTTTCCAGGCAAACAATGAGGCAGTAAGCAATGGCAGCAGACAACTGCAGGCACAAATAGAATGGCAGAGCACACATTGTGTTTACCTGCATATTTCCTTTTATCAATGTAGTTGAGACTAATGGGGCTTTGGACACAGAATAGCCAATCAGAATGGCAGTTAGCCAAGCTTGGCCATATTAGGTTAAGCACAAGGCAGGCACAAGTTAAGCGTGGCTACCTTGTTTACCACAGGAGAAAAACAGGCCTGGCAAGCCAGTACATATGTAAGCCTATTTCTGGCCTATCAGGCCACGATGCTTTTGAGATGAATCCTCATTGAATCTACCCTGCTTTGAAGAGGTGTGAGGACAAGAAAACAAAGTTTATCATCTCTTTCAATGAAAATTTCAGAAGAACCTTGTGATTTCAAGGATGACAAAGAGGAAACTGATCACACCTGATTCACACCCTTGTGTATCTCTTACTAGGGCTGGGGTTTCCTTTTGTTCTTGACTATCGCAATGGGAAGACTCAAATGGCCTAACTGGGAACATGGCCAGGTTGCCTGTGCTATGTATAAGCTAACATTTTAATAGGGTGTTCCAGGGTAATTCCTGGCTTTCCAAGCCAGTACTTTAGACCACACCTTGAGTACTGTGTTCAGTTCTGGGCCCCCCAGTTTAGGAGGGACATTGAGATGCTTGAGTGTGTCCAGAGAAGGGCGACAAGGCTGGGGAGAGGCCTTGAGCACAGCCCTACGAGGAGAGGCTGAGGGAGCTGGGATTGGTTAGCCTGGAGAAGAGGAGGCTCAGGGGTGACCTTATTGCTGTCTACAACTACCTGAGGGGAGGTTGTGGCCAGGAGGAGGTTGCTCTCTTCTCTCAGGAGGCCAGCACCAGAACAAGAGGACACAGCCTCAAGCTGCACCAGGGGAAATTTAGGCTGGAGGTGAGGAGAAAGTTCTTCACTGAGAGAGTCATTGGACACTGGAATGGGCTGCCCGGGGAGGTGGTGGAGTCGCCGTCCCTGGGGCTGTTTAAGGCAGGATTGGACGTGGCACTTGGTGCCATGGTCTAGCCTTGAGCTCTGTGGTAAAAGGTTGGACTTGATGATCTGTGAGGTCTCTTCCAACCCTGATGATACTGTGATACTGTGATCATCAAGTCCAACCCTTTATCACAGAGCTCAAGGCTAGACCATGGCACCAAGTGCCACGTCCAATATCACGCTCAGTATTATTTTACCTGCTACAGGGGTCAGCATGGTTGGCTTGCTAGCCAGTTCCTTTTTGTTCTTTTTTTTTTCCCAAGTCTTGTTTGCTAAGCTCCTGAAAATTACCAGACCATATAAAAATCATTTAAAAGGCATACCACTTGGCTGGAATTCTCTTCAGTCTGCTCTGTGTCACCATTCCCAACAAACAAAGGCAAGTCTCAACCTTTTGAAAAGAGTGTGAAACAGGATGAACTGACACAAATCAATTCTGGTCATTACTGCAGGTCATTAACTAAACTGCCTGAGAAACGATTCTGGCAGGGGCATTTAATTTTGCACTTTAATTTACCTGTCTATTTTAGCCTAGAAGGAAGGAAGGTGTCAAGTGTGCTCAAGTCTAGCAGTATGTCCCTGCAGTACCATGGGCTGCCCAGGGAGGTGGTGGAGGCACCGTCCCTGGAGGTGTTCAAGCAAAGCCTGGATGAGGCACTTAGTGCCAGGGTTTAGTTGACTGGCTAGGGCTGGGTGCTAGGTTGGACTGGCTGATCTTGGAGGTCTCTTCCAACCTGGTTGATTCTTTGATTCTATGATCTTGCATTGCTCAGAGTGACAAGGTATAGCTAGCAGATACCCACATTTTTTTCTCTTAGAGTCAGACTGTGTGCTTTTTCTCTCATGTTCTTTGGAGAGAGGTAGTTTTCTTCAGATCTAAAACTGCAGACCTGGCTGTAGAGCCTGGCATCTCTTGACACACTGCATAATGCCTCCACACACCTTTTGCCTCTTTGTGTGGGAAGGGATTTCTTTAAGAAGCATTTTAATTAGGAGTTGTACAGTAAGTTTCAAGCTATAGCAAGATCCCATCTAGCTACTATTGCCCATAATTATTAAAGCTACAGCTCTTGGGATCAGTCACAGTTTAAATTAAGTCCACCTCCTGGGTACTGCTCACTGGACACAACATAGCTGGGTTGTTCCCCCCCTATTTCTGCATTGCTCTCAAGACTCAAATTCTTTGATGATTTAAGCTGTCTCTCTTGGCTGCCTGTGGGTGTACTGTCTGGCCCCCCAGATGAACATTACAATAAACATTCTTCTGGCTATTTTGCTCAAATCCACTGCTTTGCAATCCCAGGTGATTTCTGGCACAGAAAGAATCTGTTTGACATTTGCCTTGCTTTTGTGACATACCATAAGACACTGCTGCAGTCTGAAGTTCCCTGATCATCTCTAGCTTTCCAAAGATTCTGTCTCATCTCTCCAGCATCAATCTGTATGTTCATTCATCATCCACTCTGTCAGGAAGTCCTCCTCTCAGTGACTTGTTCAGGCATGATGAAATAGGGTCAGCTATCCTGCCTTCCTCTTCCTACAGCATGTACACCACAGGAATCAGTGTTTGCTTTGGGGATGCTTCCTCTTCATTTTGGGTATGTCCTGGATCCTTGATCTCCCTATCTCCATTACCATCACTGATAGATCCAAGCTCCTTTTCAGACTTGCTAGTATACTGTGTGTATCACACACTAGAAAGCCAGAATGCTGTGTTGATTTTCTTTCCTTTTTAATTGGCTTGAATACACCGAGGGAAATAAAGAACAGGGAAATATAAGAGAAGCTATGAGAATGCAACACCAAGGAGCTGTAATGATGGCTTATTCAGCCACTGCATCAGGCACAGATAGCTGTTGTTACAGGGCTTCTCTGTGTCACTGCACTAGAAAAGCCAGTGTCAGGAACCACCTCGGAGGAAAATCCGGTTAATTTGGTGGACTTGCTGTGTATAAAGCTCCTGGGAGTAGCATTCAGCTCACAGAGTCAATGAACCAAGGTCAGAAAATTCAGCTGCTGGTGTCATTTGAAGCAGCACAGTTTAATAATGCTCTTTGAAGAAATCAGCATTGCCAGACTTTGGTTCCTACAGCCTTTGGTAGCTTCAAAGTAGTGATTATTAAACTTATAGAAATGGTGCCCATCCTGCTGGTGACAGATTTTTGGGCTGTAACATTTATGCCTGACAAATTTATCAGTCAAAATGTGATTATTAATACAGTAAGAATGACAGACATTGCTTAAAAGCACCCTAAACAGACAACACAGTATTTTCCCTTAACACCATAAACTAGGAAACACTTGTAAGATTCTATTTCCAACAAAGAAATTCACCTCCATGTCTTACAAATCTTCAGTTAAATTGATTTCCTCATTATCTCTCTTTGTCCTTAATCTCTGGGTAGGAAGAGATTTGCAGTTTGCCTCCAAAATCCCTTCCTAAGCACTTTCCAACTCCATTCTTTCTGTTGATACTTGAAAAAAAATCTTGTATTTCTTCTTGGACATATTGTCATAATCACAAAATCACAGGAACATTCAAGTTGGAGAAGACTCAGGATCACCAAGTCCAAACAATATCCCTACTCTACACGCTTCACCCTAAACCATATCCCCAGGTGCTACATCCAAATGACTTCTAAACACCTCCGGGGATGGTGACTCCACCACCTCCCTGGGCAGCCCATTCCAATGCCTGACCACTCTTGCTGTGAAAAAAATGTTCCTGATGTCCAGTCTAAACCTACCCAGTCACAGCTTGAAGCCATTTCCTCTTGTTCTATCACTAATTACCTGTGAGAAGAGACCAGCACCAACCTCTCCACAATGTCCTTTCAGGCAGCTGCAGACAGTGATGAAATCTCCCCTGAGTCCCAGCTCCCTCGGTTGCTCATCATAGCATTTATACTCCAGGCCCTTGCCCAGCTTCACTGCCCTCCTCTGCACTCACTCCATCTATAACATTTCTTCCTGGTATTATGTGCTTCTTCCCTGACTTTACAGACTTTAATATGTTATCAACTGGACAAGCAGTTAATGGGCTGGCAGAATTTGCCTCACTAGCACTGGCCACATGGAGTCAGTCATCAGCAAGTGTGCAGATGACACCAAGCTGGGGGCAGATGTGGCTGGGTTGGAGGGCAGAAGGGCTCTGCAGCGGGACCTTGACCGCCTGGACAGATGGGCAGAGTCCAAGGGGATGGCTTCAATAGCTCCAAGTGCAGGGTGCTGCACTTTGGCCACAACAACCCCATGCAGAGATACAGGCTGGGGTCGGAGTGGCTGGAGAGCAGCCAAACAGAGAGGGATCTGGGGGTGCTGATTGATACCTGCCTGAAGATGAGCCAGCAGTGTGCCCAGGTGGCCAAGAGAGCCAGTGGCATCCTGGCCTGCATCAGGAATGGTGTGGCCAGCAGGAGCAAGGAGGTCATTCTGCCCCTGTACTCTGCACTGGTTAGACCACACCTTGAGTACTGTGTTCAGTTCTGGGCCCCCCAGTTTAGGAGGGACATTGAGATGCTTGAGCATGTCCAGAGAAGGGCAACGAGGCTGGGGAGAGGCCTTGAGCACAGCCCTACGAGGAGAGGCTGAGGGAGCTGGGATTGGTTAGCCTGGAGAAGAGGAGGCTCAGGGGAGACCTTATTGCTGTCTACAAGCACCTGAGGGGAGGTTGTGGCCAGGGGGAGGTTGCTCTCTTCTCTCAGGTGGCCAGCACCAGAACAAGAGGACACAGCCTCAAGCTGTGCCAGGGGAAATTTAGGCTGGAGGTGAGGAGAAAGTTCTTCCCTGAGAGAGTCATTGGACACTGGAATGGGCTGCCCGGGGAGGTGGTGGAGTCGCCGTCCCTGGAGCTGTTCAAGGCAGGATTGGACGTGGCACTTGGTGCCATGGTCTGGCCTTGAGCTCTGTGGTAAAGGGTTGGACTTGATGATCTGTGAGGTCTCTTCCAACCTTGGTGATACTGTGATACTGTGTGATACTGTGATACTGTGTTCCCTTGAACTTCTCAAACAAAGCTTCAACACCCACCTGATGTTTTAAAGTCATATGTAGTTACAATGAGTTATCTTGAAATCAATTAAATCAGGGCTGTCAGTTCCTTTGTGTGATCACAAATTCATTCATGTAATTACCACCTCACTGAACTATTCTGGGAGCAAATTTTGTTGTATATCCTGGTTTTTTAATCTCTTCAGCTGACTACTTCTGAATTGGCTGCTATGCTAACATAGCAGGCAAAGAACATAGAGATCCAATTTAAGGATACAGGACACAGAATCATGGAATCATAGTGTCAGTCAGGGTTGGAAGGGAACACAAGGATCATCTAGTTCCAAACCCCCTGCCATGGGTAGGGACACCTCACACTAGATCAGGCTGTCTAGAGCCTCATCCAGCACAGCCTTAAACATCTCCAAGGATGGGGTCTTCAAACACCTCCCTGGGCAACCCATTTCAGGGTCTCACCACCCTCATGGTGAAGAACTTCCTAACATCCAGACTGAATCTACCCATTTCTAGCTTTGTTCCATCCCCCCTAGTCCTATCACTACCTCACATCCTAAAAAGTCCCTCCCCAGGTTTCTTGTAGGCCCCCTTAAGATACTGAAAGGTCACAATAAGGTCACATCAGCTGTCTGTAAAACTCTGCTCAAATCATTTTAAACACCTGTTCTCATGATGAATTTCTTTTCAACTTTGTCTCTTGCACTCAATAAATCTACACATAGTAAATCAATGTAGTAACTTTGTGAATATGATAAATACAGCTTTATCTCTGTGATTTCCTTACCATGGTCTCTTAAACTTGTCTTCCAGCTTAGGACAGCTACACATCTTGAACTGTTTTTTCACTGGCTTCCTTGTGTCTTCACAGATGCAAGCAATCTTGCCTTAAGGTTGTTATTATCTTTGGACAAATAAGAGGTATTTTCCTAATGGATTCAAATCACTCTTAGTCTGCATAATTTTCTATTTCAGAGTATTTAGATCATAATTTTAACCATTTGCATCTTATTTTGATTCTCTTAATACTTAATATTCACACAGTAAGAACTTCTGACAACAAAGAAAGCAAGCTTCCACGGTCACTATCTACCTAGTGATGATCATAGAATCATAGAATGGACCAGGTTAGAAGAGATCCCCAAGATCTTACACTGGGTGTTATCTAAATGTAAATAAGTATCTGAATGCAACTGATTTATACTTACTTGTCAGCTCATGAATACTTTTGGTCTCTATTTCTTCTGAAGTCAGGCACATTCAGCCTCATGTGCTGCTGATTCCCACCATGACAGCCTCACTGACTTCCCAGAGCTGTCTCCTTTCTCAGCTGCTACTGCCTTGCTGCAATATGTCTGATGATACTCAGCCTGTGGCACTTCACTCAGGTTTCCCACGATCTCCAAAAGTGGAATCTAATGGATTGTGGCAGCTCTACAAATCATGCTTTCTCAATTCATGGCTTGAGAGGACACTTCATTGGCAGCTGGGACTTCTGAAGCGTGTAGCAGAACTTCCTGTGTGAATTCTATGCCTGCCACAGTTTTTGGAACAAAGCCCACTCTTCCCCCCACCCCCCCCAGTATGCTCCACTGATCAGACACAATTAAATCTGCTAAAACCTGTATCTTTTTCAAACTGCAGGTAACATTATTAGTATCACAGAAATAGGAACACCAGCAGTGGATTTATGAACAAAACTGCTATTTTGGGTTTAGGAACTCTCTAAACCACACGAATAAAGTCTATTAAAATGAATGTCTGCCAAATCAGCTTATACTAGCTGCCACACAGGCTCCAGGAGAAAGATCTTAAGCTATGTGCACAGATCTGATGGAAACAAGAATGTTCCATCATTGGAAAGCATCATATAAAAAGACAGAGAAGTACTTCAAAGTCAAAGCAGTTATGTGACCTATGAAGAAAAGAATGTGTGTGGTCACCTCTGTGTGAGGCAATTAGAAGACACTATGATGTTTAAATCATCTTTTGTATCCTCCCTTTGCAAGAAACATGTCATATAGACTCTTCTCTAAACCAAACATTTTTAGACTACAAAAAAAGTACAGAATTCCTAAATGGCTTTGAAAGGGAAAAGAAGAAACTAATCTTTACCACCAGAACAGGTTGCCCAGGGAGGCATCACTAGAGATACTCAAGGCAAGGCTTGGCAGGACTCTGGGCAACCTTACCTAGTTGAAGTTGTCCCTGCTGACTGCAGATGGGGGTTGTACTGGATGAGCTTTAGAGGTCACTTCCAACCCAAACCATTCTATGATTCTGTGAATCTCACCAAACCTGTGCAACACGGGGAACAGAGATTTTCTTGTTTCCAGAGAGGGCTATCAGCACAGGCTGCAATGAGAAAGAACACAGAATTGCTACTCAATGCAGTTCAAATATAACTTTCTGCCTTATCCATGGGGAAGTGAGAAGTGAAAGGAAATGTGGAAGAGGTGGGAAGGATAGCAGTATTGGGAGATGGCATAAGGCATAACACTTCCCCAGATTAAAAGGTTTCCCTTTGATAAAACTACAAAAAGATTTGAAATGTTTCTCTTTTAAATGGAACAGAAAATGGGGAATATGCAATAGGTACCTGATGAAGATTGAGATGAAAGGTCTGAGATAAACCTTGATCTGTATGGAGTGCTTGGGTTTGGGGATTTTTCTTTCTCATCTTGTACAACTCCCTCACAGCTAGATAATTCCTTAGCTCCTGAGTCTATCCCATTCAGACTGCATATGGAAGCTGGGATGTTGTTGAAAAAAATAGCAGTAAGACAGCTCTTTTGTTACTGATAGCAATCCCAACAAGAAATGGAATATGCCAATGACCAGAGGCAACAATGCCATGTCTTGATGAAAAAGCTCAGGATCTAGCCAGTAGTTATTAAATCACATATATGAGCTTAATTATACATATGGCTGCTGTGTTCCAAGCTGCTTTTAAAGATGGTCCTGCTTACCTATTGTTCCCTCAGTGTCTGCACATGTCCTGACCTCTAAGCACAAATAGCTTTGGTTCACCTGATCAGTTACTAGCTCAGGGAAACACTGACTCTAGCCAAGCCAAAACATAGCACAAAGACCAAGGCAGAGTGCTATGACCAGAAGCTACACTGCTTGCTCCATTTCTCTGTCTGCAAACTTAAAACCAATTTAATAGTTTCTGCATTTTAGTAGAAGTTTAATTTTACCTGAAAAGTCATCTAGAGGTCACAAATGTTGCCAGACCCCCAGGACCCATTGCCTGAGAGGTGCTGAGGCTAGAGGAGGACTCTTCACAGTCACAGTACAAAGCATTCAGACACCAGGTGGGGAGTGTTCCACCTTCCCTTCACTGTCAGAGGCTGACACTCCAGGTTTAAGCTTGTTTTAGAAACGCTGGGGCACGAATGGTGACACTGGCTTGCCATGAGGATCCATTTAGGCCCCATGTTTTGTCACCTGCAAGAGACATTTGCAGTTTCCTTGGGGAGACTGAGAACAGAGAAAACTCACATTTTTTTCCCCTAACACTCCCCAGCCTCTATTTTCTGCCTACTTTCTGCTCCTGCTGTTGTTTGTTTAGTGTCCCAGCAGGTCTCTCTTTCACATGCTTTTCCAGCCTCACATTCTTATGAACCTCTTGTATCACAGCATCCTTTGGCAAGGCAGCTTTGACTCCTCACCACCTTGATGTACCATGTCTCTTTTTTTCTTAATTTCCTGCCCCACTACTGTGTCTCTCTATTTTTATTCTACAGTTCCTAGATTTGCTGCAGGAAAAAACAGTCTAACAGACAACCCCCATCCACCTTTCCATGCTACTTCTGTTTTGGCAGCTCTCTAGCAATCTCTTTAAGCACTCTCTCTTCCAGGGTGAAGGGTCCTAGCCTTTGCAGTCATTCCTCATGTAGAAGGTGATCTGCACCTTCTGTTGCCTTTCTGTCAATCCTCTCTAGATCTCTGCCTTTTCTGAGACAAGGGAACTGTATGTGAAGCGTGGTGACATGTGATTTCATACAGTGACTCTCTCTTTTCTGCTTTGCTGTCATTTCTTTTCTCTTTTACTGCTGCTGAGCCCTGACTAGATGCTTTCATGGAGCTTATCATAGGCATACCAGGTAACAAAGCTCTCTCCTGAGCAGTAGAGATCACTAAAAAGACCCTTACTGCAAATGTTAGGACTGTTTTCTGTCTCATGTGTGTCGCTTTACATTTACCTACACTGAGTTTCCACCTACTACTTTATTGCCAAGTTTCATAAAGACTTTCTGAGGTTGACAATTTGCCATTGCCATTACTATTTTGTACAACTTCCTATCATCAGTAAACTTTGCACCTCAACAGTCAAACTTAGTTCTTAAGGCCACCCATGAACACAGTGCACAGGTGAGAATCCAGCACAGACCCCTGCAAAACTCTGTCAGTACAACGAACCACAGAATCAACCAGCTTGGAAGGGACCTCCAAGATCATCCAGTCCAACCAGGATTCTTTTATTTGTGCCATCACTGGGATGTTTATCAGGCAAGGTAAGTTACTTTGCTGACTTAATTTATTTTTCTAAGCCCTTGGAATGCTTATTTTAGTTAAAAACCAGAAAATGAACACTGCCCATTACAACATTTTATTCTGTTGTTAAAAATGACAGGACAGAGGAATCCCTCACGGTAATGTTAAAGTTTCCAGTCTATCAATGGCAAAATAAAAGAACCACAAATCCCAAAGATAAATTCCTTCAAAAGAAAAGCAAGCAGAGGAAAAATAACACATTCATCATCTGATATCCAGGCAGATAGGAACATAATAACCACAAAGTCTTTGCCATCCATCCTCCCACATGAACGCCACAATGTATGGTGGGCTGGTAGGTGCTCCAGATTCAGTGGAACTTGTGGATACACTTATGGAAAAGAGAAAGCACAACGGCATCTGGCTACTTATCATTCAGGTGATTCCAGTGCAGATTTATCACCTGCTTTAAAAGCATTTAAGGTGCTTAACAAATGCAGAAGGCAACAAAAACAAGTCAGGAATTTTCTAGTCTGCAAAATTTTATTAAGCAACAGCTGGACAACTCTTACAACTCCAAATCATCAAGGAAAAATAGGGCAATCAGTCCATCTCTCAATCGTGTAGACAGTAAAGAATTTGGACAAACCACATTTTTATAGGGAAACCAACAATGCTTTCTAGGCACCTCCTGCAGAATCTATTACACAAGATACATAAAAGGAGAGGCAGATCAGGGTAGTTTTAAGTACAACTGAAACCAGGTATCCCATGGTATACCAAGGAGAGGGGGGAGGGAAAGAAAAAGAAAAGGAAAGGAAAAAGAAAAGAAAGAAAACTTGAGATTCAAAGCAATGTATTTAAAAAACATTACAGCTAGGTAAAAGTACACCAATTGTGTACCAAACTTTCAAAAGCCTTAAGAAAAACATGCTGGGCTTGCTAGCTTAAAAAGGCATGCACCTGCCTGCATGACTGTGTCTGCTCCTTAAATAAAAAAAGGGAAAAAAGAAATGCAAAACCATGTTCAAGGGAAGGTTTAGCGCCAAAAGGATGCATTTATAAGCAAATGCAGCTCCCCTTCTTTTTCAGGAAACACCACAGTGCCTTTTCAATCAAATGCATCCTCATGCTATTCCACAACACCATCTATTTTATCTACAACGAACGAGACCTTGAACAGACCCTTCCCCAAACGCACGACGCACAAAAAGAAGCAACGAACGCAGAAAGAGAGAAACAAGAGGCAACCAAAGACAAAATATGTACCAAGCAAACAACTGAAACACATGGGAAATGAGGAAAGTTCTTAGTGAAACAACACAGGTAGGAATTCCAAGCTGATCACTATTCCAGTAAAAGAGTTGGAACTCAGGTGTCTGCACCTTGTTCAAAAATGTTCCAACTTATTACTTTAACCTTAATCTGCATCTTAAACCACCTACTCAGCCAGTAAGGTAACCATTCCACCAACAGACAACATTGGTCAGGATTCAGAACTGCTGAATTGGGTCACACTTTAAAATCTGTAATGAAGTGAACTGGATGGAGAGGATTAAGATTGAACTGGAAGGCTTTAATGGTACCTTCTACATTTTTCATTGAGTATTCTGAATAGTAGCTGTTTTCAATTCATTTCATCTCAGCTCTCACAAAAATCATGGAGTTTTGATCCTGCATTCAGCTCTGGGGCAGAAAGCCTGTGCATCTGCATTGTGTGTGTGTTCCACCACAATCATGTGCCTCGAGGGGCACATTTATCATGACAGGTCCATTTGCAAAGTCACATGTTGAAGAGTTGAGCTCTTAAATGTTTAATTTTAGCAAGCACTGCTTCACCAAAACCTATTTCATTCTTTCATTTGGCTAATTGCTTTTGTCTTAAAAATCTTTTTTTTCTAGATGCAGCAACACTCAAACTGCCCAAAGAAACTATCTTCTGATACACCTTCAGAAATATCAGGCAGCATACAAAGCTAAGTCTTCTAATCTTCAAACCTCTCTGTAGGATTTTTTTAGAGGAAAATTAAATAAACACAAAGGTAAAATAATTCACACAAGCAGGAATCAATCTTACTCCTTCAAGAGTGGTGTGTGTAAATTCCAATCCTGCAAGGAAGACCTGTAGTGCCTACCTGCAGACTGCTCCTGAGGGTAGCAGGACTCTAAACTGGTATTTGCTGCTGGAGGATTGTGCTTGCCTTGAACATGGATGGACCTGAAAATGAAAAAAATCATCTTCCAGAATTTTCCCATTTTTGCCAGCAGTATGACAACTCTTGGTCTCTTATACTGGGCAAATCATTATGCCACTCTTTAAGTAATAGAAAGGGCTTGCTCCACTGTGTTGGGATCCTAGAAATGGGAATAAAAGGCAAAAATCTGAATGGCTACTCTGTGGCCAAGGTTCTATTTCTAGCATTCTTTAAAGGGGTTATTAAGAATCAATGACTTACATCACCCCTATTATCTATCCACTCAAGCTATAATGCTTTCTGATTTTCTTGAGTGCCTATATTTGGGTCACTTAAGCCATTCTTTACAGTAACAGGAAAGCACATTAGGGTGGGATGGATTCTACTTTGTTATGTATCTTGGTGTAACCATGTACTGAGGCTGGAAGTTGGCCCTCTGTTAGCATGCCACCCAAGTGACTCACCTGTTACTAACATCCAAGTCGGAGTTACCAGTCTGGAGTGGTTTGGGTGCTGCAGAAATGTGCAGTTGTTCTGGGAGACACATTCTTCAAAGCTAGTGAAAACCTACTGTTTTCTCTCCCCTTTCAATCAAATCATGTTTTGCACGTGCTGCTCTCTTCATAGCAGGATTTAAACTGTTTCTGACAAGTAAGAGAGCACACCAAGATAAGATAGGATCACGTACATCAGGCTGCAAAAAGCAAATGCACAGAAATTGTCTGAGGCAAAAATCAAGCAAGCTCTGAAAGCTGAAATTTCTGAGAGGGCACTAAAAAGACACACCAAGGAAAGTCTGGACCTACAGAAAATCTAGGCTCAAGGCTTCAGTATCTCTGACATCTGTAGACCTTCATGTATCTCATTAAAAACAATGCAACACAACTGGAGAGAGAAATATGGAACTGCTTTATTTGTGGTTGCATCACAGAAGATGTCTTTGAGGTGAATCTCTGCACAGATTTACCAATATTCAGGCAGCCTGTGGCATGTTTTACTGCTACCTCTGGAACTGTGTGCAAACTGACTGTGATAATTAACCTTTTTCCTCTTTCACCTCTCTCCTTCTCATAGATACTTAGAGTGTTGCAGAAACATGACACTGCTGAAACACCATATTCATACTGTGTCAAACCAAAATTTGCCACTCCATGTACGGTGCACTTCATACCAGACTTTAAGTATCAATTTCTAGCCTCTCTTAGGAGCTGTATCTCATGGATATTAGCTGCCTTTTTCCAATAGAATCAGGTTTCCTGTTGCATTCCTTTGCAACCCAGCAGAGCATATTCTGACTTCGAATGGCCACCATGGCCACTAGCTGGCATTGGGGCTTTCTCTGCCCAAAGCTGTTAGACCCAAACTTCATGGCAGCTTCACACTGCTCTTGGAGCAGACCCAGGTGAGTGGAAACAAGCCTGCTCTACTGGCTCTCTGATGGAGCACCTTGAAGAAGCAAAGCTGCTGCAGGTAGATCCATCAGCTCTGTGCAGTGCTAGCTAGGATATCCAAAGCACAATGGCTGTCTTGGAATCAGCTGAGCCCAGCTCAAAGAATTCTGAGCAGACAAAAAAATGCATTCACTACTACACTTACTGTGCTTCAGCTAGCTTATTCCACGCTTGGACCTCTGCACAGCACTGAAGGAGGCCATGGCCAAACCCTAACAAACTATGCAATGAACTTCTTACAAACAGCCTCTATTGCTGCACTCTCTTTTATCCTGTAACCTAACATTTCATATCTCACCAAAAAGCACTATGCTAAAGAGGACAGCAAATCAAGCCTTTTATTTTCAAAACTACTCCCAAGTGAAATACACAGTTAGATAAAAAGGAGGAAAACAGTGGAGAAAGAGATTTTTGCAGGTCTCAATGAAGTCATCTACACTCTTTGTACTCTATACAGAGTCCTCCATAGCAAACTCTCTGCTCAGCTGCCAAAAAAACCGTTTTTGCCTGCCTGCATCATGAAATTCTGCAATCTATCCAGCAAAACCAGGCCTTCCCAGATGTATTTTTAACTTATTGCAGCAAAAGATACTGCTAGTAAACAATTAAACACAAAGATGCTCTTTAAATATAAATAAAAAACTGTGTGTAACTCACTGATAGATACAAGCAATCCCTAAGTCACTTACTATACAACATAAATAGTTTGTCTTTGGACAGTAACAGCAAATCTGCATTAAATTATCTTTAAAAAACACTCAAAACTCCATAAAAAAAACAACAAACCCAACCCAAAACAACAACAAAATCAAACTCCACAGAAAAACCCAACAACAACAAAAAAAAACACCCCAACCCCTCCCCCAACAATTATTGCACAACTGAAAAGATTAACAAAACCCAAGCTTTGGAAGAAATCATACTTAACTACTGGAAATTGCTGTATGTAAAAAAGAGAACTAGGTATTTCTGAACACTTTGCTACATTCTCCCTAGGGGAACTTAGTCATCTACAGAAACCTGGTGTTTACTGATGAAATGTGGAAAAGGCAACATCTAGCTTTTGGCTGATTGCAACAGTGATCTTCAGGATTTCAGGGACTGTTTTGAGGGGCTTTTAATTCTCTTTTCCTATATTGCATCTCAACAAAAAAAAAACCCAACTGTCTCTTTCACTGCTATTTGTCCAGTTGCACACTCAGCCATTTACATAATTCCCATTCTTTTAACTAAAATTCTCTATGTTTGAGAGAATTTTCTCCATCAAATAGTGGATACTCTCTGTGCCATTAAAACCCTCAGTGAAAGGGACTGTTAAAAAAGACAGTTTTTTATCTTATCCTATATAATTTTCTGACAAGTAAATATAAAGGCTAGTGGAAAATGTATTTATGGTAATTTTGGACAATTATCCTTGTTCTTTGCTGGGGCAGAACCCAGGTCTCTTTTTATGCCAAGGCTCATTGCAAGTGCCATGGAAGGACACAATCATGACTTGGGCCAATGAAACCAAATTACTAACTCTGCTACTAGCTGCATCAGGTTTCATTTCTTGGTTCTCCATTATCATAAAACTGATGATAATTGGAAAAAAAAGGCAATTAACCAAATGAAGAGGAATATTGTTCCCTGGAAAAATAAAGAAACTGCACACAGAAGTCTATTTAGAGTAGGTTTTGTTTAGGTAAAAATATTCACGTTTTCATACTAACAATTTTGGCTTAAAATTAAGGTGATCATTCTTCTTCCAGGTACAGATTTCTAACAGGTGACTGAGTGGCCCTTTTCTCAGCAACCAAGCAAGCCATGGCATGCTGCTTCTCATACAGTGTTCAGTGTGTGCTTGTTATACTCTAATTAGGGTATGACTGCTTAGCAGAGACCTTAAGGCAGGTGAGGACTCTCAGCAGCCTGTTTTCCTCCTTGTGTATTGGAATCAGTGGATTGGAAATTCAACTTACTGTCTGTACAGTGTATAACTCAAAACAGGCAAAGCACTTAGCAGTGCTTCCTCCACAAATATCCAAGGAGAACACTTGCTGATTTTAAAGTGACCAGAACCAAATCCACTTTGGTTCCTCTGTTCCACAAACATTACATATACAGACGCTGGAACTGCTGAATAAATCATACACGTGAGAAAGGATACAAATGGGCCCAGAGAACAGATGGAAACATTAAATAAAGCAAACAACGACCTGCTAGATACCAAAGGGAACGTTGTGTCTGACCACTCCCACATGCAAGCAGAAGGTGCTGAGCTTTGGGATAATACAGGCATGGGTACCATCTAATTCCCTCTTCTTCCTTGCTACCTCTGCTGCTTCTCTCCAAGAAAACCACCTTGCAGATGGTATGTCCTGGACTTATCCTAAGGGACACTACTTGTGCCTGATCTGCCTCATCATCTCCCTTGGCAACTCTCTGAAACTCCCTCGTGACTGGCATGACTCCCTCTGTGCTGTACAGCTCTAGAAGCCCCATCAGAGCAGAAGTTACAAGCTCACTGCACGTTGGTTAACTTCTACTACAGCAGAGCATTATGTGATACAGCCCTCCAGAATGAATCCAATGCAACACACATCTGCCCTATGATAAGGACTTAGTAAAAGCAAGGACAGAATATCACATCTACCTAAGTTATACTCAATTTTTCAAGTAAGAAGTTAAACTGTGGACGAAAGACAAAGACAAAGCAGTCATTGACACCTCGACCAATGTATCTTTCTCATTGTGCCTTTCACTTCAAGAGAGTAATTCCTGAAAGAAACTTCCAGTTACATTTTGTAATCTAATGCCAAATAATTACAGGAATAGTTTTGGGGTTCATATATTACTGAGGAAACTACTTCCATATCAAAACATATTATGTAGCAAAATGCAGGCATGGAGGAAAGAGACAAAACTAAATAAGTGCACAACACATGGACTCCTCTGTGCAAACAATCTTGAAATACTCAACAGGTCTGCATGTCCACCAGAAAGAACTTCAGGGAGCTATGCTACAGTTATTGAGCCTTCTGCTCTAACACTCTGTGTGTTGGGTTCCCTGCTCTTAGCTGAGCTATTCTCAAATCAGAGTCACAGACTACTCAAGTAGCAAGGTGATAAAAGGGATGATTCTGACCATTTTTTCCTTCCTCTTTCAACTCATTTGTTCTCCAGCCAGCTGTGTTGTTGCTTCCCATACTGAAATTGCTTTCCTGATGAAATTCCTTATTTCAGTGACTTGCTACACTTCTGAAGCACTGTTGTAGAACTTGATTCATAACGATTGCTATGACTGAACACACTGTGCCTTCCCACTTGCTTGAAAGACTTCATTTATAAAGTGTAAACACATTTAAATGAGGAGCATGTACAGGCATGGCCTCAGAGGTACATCTGGTCACACTGTACTTCTCCCAACTACAGGACAGGTCAGAGAATGCTGCTGATCAGTATGAGCCAAGAAGCAATGCTCATCAGTATTTCTTTGCCTATTTTGTCACCTACTGAAAGATGTTTATCCCCAAAACCGGCACACAAAACTAGCAGACATCAACTTCTCTTACACAGTGGCTTTTTAAACCACCTACTGGTAACACCTTTCTGTCTTCTGAAGGGCACATCATTATTTAGAAATGAAATATTGACCTACACAAGCCTCCTTGGAACTTGTGGTGCTCAGTTATTATCGGAGAAGAAACATGTGTCTTCAAGTATTGTAGCTTTGTTTTTTTGCTGCTATCACTGATGAAGTAGTAGTAGTAGAAGAAGAGGGAAGGATTAGGAGTAGTAGTACAAATTGGACCAGAAAAAAAGTTTATGTTCCTCATTTTAAAAAGAACAGCATGATATAAGGCAGTCTATCAAAAAGAGCAGTCTTTTTTAATCCCCCAAGGAGCTTACATCAGCTACTGTAGCAAACACGGCAGACCCACCACAAGAAGCCAAAAGTCACACTTCTCCACGGAACACTGAATGGCTCTCAATCCTTTGCTCTTTCTGAGATCCAGCACAATGCTTAAAAAGAAAAAACCCCAACACCTGAAAACAAACAAACAGATGAACAAACCAACAAACAAAACAGAAAACAGTCCCCCACCCTCCACCCATGACTGATTAGAGTTAATGCCCTTCTGCCGGGCACCAAGAGACTTTTCCAGTTTTACTGTCTTCCTTGCTCCCAGCCACCTCTGCGCACCTAAAGCAGGCTGCCTTGGCATTTCTGCTCTGGTCTTCAAGAGAAGGTTACTATTTTCCACTCTCCAGTCTCTGCTTGTTCATTTGAGGCGCTGAGTCACATTAGCCAGAGCAACAGCAAAGGCTTGCACTGCAGAAAATGGATACTGAAAGTCCAAAATATAAGCATTGCCATCAATCCTTCCAAACTGCATCACCTGGGCAGCACGGGAAGAAGAGAAGGATAAAAAGAACAAGGTCAGAAAACGTGAACCACAGAAAAGGAACCAGGGAAGAATAAAAGTGAAACATTTCTTGCTCCTTGTACAAGCACTTCACCTCTTGAGCTATTATGAATGGGGCTACACACAGAATGGGGCATGACACCAAAGAAGAACAGCACTGTACTGTTGGTCTGTAGAGAGTATCTGACTGCAATATTTCATCCTGCAGAGTAAACTGAGCTTTAAAATATGCTAGACCTCATACAGCACTGGCGTAAGTGGTCTGCCACCAATTATTTAGGCAAATGTGGGTTACACCATGCTCCCTGCATGAAAATATCATTCCCTCCCTTGGAGAGATACTATCATCAGCCCATCAGGAAAACTGATTTTGTCTTCAAAGAAAGAAGCTTTCAGGGAAAAGGCATAACCAGTCTCCTGACTCCAGCACTTCATAGCCGGTATGCTGTATGTTCTTAGCACTTCTATTTTCCCTTGTATAAACTTCACTGGCACATAGTAACACTGAGAATGAATTATCAAAGGGGCAGTGGGAGCTGTTTGAAATGTAAAGCAAGGCTAGTCAATTTGTTCGCTGTTCTTCCACAGGGAATGTCTGAAGTTTGGCCTATTATTACTGCCTTTTCATTCTTTTCATCATAAGCCCAGATTTGCTCTGCAGTGGAGATCCTTGAGCTAGAATGGAGGCTGTCTGTGAAAGCCAAGTCAGGCTTTATTCCTCCTGCAGCCAGGTGACTTTGCAAAGCTGACACAGGCATGTATCTGCAACCATTTAACTGAAGAAGAAAGGGGTATAAATGGCTCTGATCATTGCCATTTTAATGAGCTCTTGTTGCAAAAACACCCCCAAGGGATTACCACTGGTCATAGATGTAGGATATTTAAGACGTCTCCCTCTAGGTAAAGTCAAAAGGAGTTCAGAGCTTTGATGCCTTAAATAAATCAAAAGTGACTTAGAGATGGGACAGCTGGACAAGGAAATAAATGTGTGGCTCTTGAGTTTCAGGCTAGTGTCCTGCTGATTAGTACACTTAACAGCCTCAGTTTGGGGTAGTGACATCCTGCTTGAGCCAAGGTGAGAGAGCCTAAAACTAAATGTTGTGGCTTTTTGAACTACTCACAGACCACTCCACTCAGGGGCAGTTCAGAAGTGACCCAGGAGCACTGTGTTGTGGGGAAGGTGAGTGTCTCTCTCCTTTAGCATTAAGAGCCAGCCCCAGGGGCTGGCTAACTCACAGGGGGAAAATCTTGGCACAGAAGGAATCCTACTGCCAGTCCATCGTCTCTGCCTTAGCAATCTACTGCTTGGCTAACCTCTGTGAGCACTGCAAGCAGGGAGCAGCGTTCACTCAGTTGCCATCCACAACCAGACAGCAAATGCAGCTACTACAAGGGAGATCTTTTGTGTTCCTCATGAAACCCACCTACCTTCAGCAGTAAGAGCCAGTGAGGCTGAAGGAGGCCCTCAATCGCACGTCCAGCTGCAGTAAGATCAAACACACTCCGTACATTTACTTCACAGCTTTATGAACTTCACCTTGCATTCTGAACCAACCCCATGGCAAAGCTTTTTCTCTCACAGAGCAACTAACAAAGGCATGAGGCACTTGGCTGTGTGAGAAGCAGAGCTTCTTTCTGGCACAACTTTCCCATGCCCTGGCCCCCGCCCTAGCCTGCATGGGACACCCCCTCCTACCTGTCGTCCTTCCAGCTCAATCTGGAAGTTCTTTGCCGACTCCTGGGTCACTCGCCCACCGAAGTCCAGCTGGTAGACTTGCGTCGCCTCGTTCCACAGCGGCTGTTTGTTTGCCATCACGTACACAAAGCCCTGGCTCCCCAGCCTTCCATCCTCCTTCTCGCTGGCTTTCCGGCACTTGAATTCATCCAGCTCACTGGCTGTCCTCAAACTCCTTTTGGTTTTCCAACCCTTTTTGCTGCTCTGGCTCTGGTTCATCAGTTCATCCCCGCTGATAAAAAGCTCTGGCTCGCTCTCTGAACTGTCCTGAAACTCGTTCGTTTTGTTTAGTTTCTTGGACTTCAGCTGGTCTTTCTGGCTCTTGACCTTCTTCTTTTCTCTGCCCAGTCGAGGGCTGGATATGAGGGAATTGAAGTCAGTCAGCGCCCTTGCCTCCTTTTTGACCTTGCCCTCAGTGATGGCCTGCACGTTCCCTTCCTCGGCTCGACTGTCTAAGCGCTTGCGGCTCTTCTTGCCGAATTTGTCTGTCCTCTGAGGAACAGGGCTTTCTGTCAGGGACAGCACCTCCTGGAAGGTGTCTGCCGTCTCCACCATCACCTCTGAGCCCACGTGGCCCTGCAGCTCTGCTGGTGGGGGAGACATCACTGGCTTCTCCACCACGAGGAGTGGCTTGGGGGGCAAGGTTCCCTGGGGGTTCTGTACAGGTGGGCAGGTGCTGTAGGAGCTCCATGGGTGCAAGGCGATTGGTGGCAGCTGTAAACTAGAGCAGGTGCTACTTCCTGGATACATGGGGGGCAAAGGGCAATAGGAGAGGTTGGGTGGATAACCTGGCTGAAGCACAACTGTGGGCTCCTGCTGTGCAAACTGTGTTGGGGCCAGAGCTTCTTTGGGGGAGCAGGGGGGCTGCATTCCTGGGAGGGGAGGGGCACTATAGTTTCCTGGGTAAGGTACTCCAACCCCATAATTTGTCTGGAAAGTGGCAGTGGGACTGGTTGGAGATTTTGGGGACACAAATGGCATTCGAGACATATCCAGATGTTGAGCTTGACCAATGATGAGAGGAGTAGGTTTTAGAGGGTTTGGCACTGAGCTCTGAGCTGTTCTTTCCTGAGGAACCCATATCTCTTCACTCACCACAGGGTCCCACTGATAAGGTGGTGGTCGTTTGACAGCGAGGGCAGCCTCTGTCAAGGACACGGGTACATGCCGTATTGGTTTCTCCACTGGGCAGTGCTGGGAAAGGGCCTCATCCTCTGTGAAGGCAGAGTTGATATAGTCTGCTCGGTCACGGGAATTGTCAGGTGGGCTCAGCAAGCTGTAGGATGATTGGGAGGCCAGAGGGGAAGTACTGACAGAGTGAGCAATGACAGAGCTGTGCTGAGAGCCACTCCCTGTGCTCAGATCGGGTCTCATGCCACCGATACTGGCAGTGCTGCTACTAGCATTGGCACTAGTGATGCTGCCCACACCACCAGCGGTCGTGTTGCTGTTGCTGCTGCTGCCGCTGCTGCTGCACTGGCTGCAGGTGTACAAGGCAGTGGGTACTCTCTGCTGGTACTGTGCTGTCACTGCGTTGCTCTTGGGTTTTGGGGGAAGTTGCAGTGTGGCTCTCTGACTATCCACCAGCTGAGCCATCTTCAGGGCTGCCTCCCTGCTGTTCCTTCGCAGAGTTGCATGAATGATGCTGCTGTCCAGCCTCTGCGTGATGTTTCTGCCCTGGGTCAGCTGGCTGGCAATGTCTGGGTAGGGAGGCGGGTCCCCAGTTGGGATGGAGTAACGGGGCACTGTGAGCCGGTTTAGGGTGGCACTGGCACAGGGCTGCTGCATCTTCTTCTCGGTAGCAGTGATGCGCAGGGTAGCGGAGCTGCCAGGGCCCGGCAGGGTATAGGTGCTCTGGGCGCAGAGCATCCTGCTGCGAGGCCGGCACACCTCTTCTACGTTCCCGCTGCTGTCGAATGTTGTTATCCGCTCATACCCCAGGGGTGTCTGGTAGTGCCCTGCTGGGTAGAGGGAGAACTCTCCCTTTTTCAGGCAGAGGTCGAGGGGAGGCTGCGGGAGGCCGGGTGGGGGCTGTAGGGTGGGGGCTGGCGCGGCGGGGATGGTGCCAGGGTAGGGCGGCGGAGGGTTCAACTTAGCCAGCGGCAGCTCCTGAGCGGCCCCAAACACGACGGCGTCCCCTTCCACCAGCTGTGGCCCCGGCCGCGGGGCCTTGGCCTTGGGTGGGGGGTCGTGCTCACGGTCGCTGTGGTCCCGCAGGTCAGCCAGGGCGATGGCGGCGGGGCCGAGCGGCGGCGGGGCGAGGGGCGGCGGCGGGGCGAGGGGCGGCGGCGCGGCACGGCCCAGCTCGGCCCCGGCCAGCGCCCCCGGGCTGGGGAAGCGGCCGGGCGCGCCCGGGAACGGCGCCGGCCCCTCGCCGCCCACGTCCGCCGGCGGATTGGCCAGCACGTCCAGCTGCACGTTCTGGTTGGCCAGCAGCGACTGCACCAGCCCGATGCTCTGCGTGGGCGACATGGCCTGCGCCGAGCTGTGGATCGGAGCGATGGGGATGTTGACGGTGCACGGTGGGCTGCTGGCGGGGGCACCGGGAGCGCCGGGCACTGCAATGACAATGACAACACAGTGTGTCACCCGCTGCCCCGCGGGCCCCTCACGCGTGGCGGCGGTGGCAAGGGTCTGTGCTTTGGCAAGGGTCTCTGCTTTGGCAAGGGTCTCTGCTTTGGAGGCGCTCCAGCCCCAAAGGGGCGAAGCCTCGGTTGACAGTAGCAAGCAGTTGGGTAACAGGCACTAAACCAGGGAATCTCTCTGGGGCAGTATTTAGCATACATCTCTTCAGGACTCGTGGAAGACATAAATGGGTTGCTAAAAATGTTTAACGGGAAAATTTCTTTACAGCACTGGCACAACTTTCAGAAACTGGGGGAAACTGCACTGTGAAGAGAGTTAAAAGAAGAAAACCCTCTGCATGTCTCTGCACTTTGTCATTCCACTTTACTTTTGACTTTTTAAACTACCTTTAAAGTACCTGCTATATTTATGTACTAGCTTAAGGGATCTGCTGCATTTGGAAGGACTGCTGTGAGACCTCAAAACAACCAAACCTGAGCTAGAACAGGTCAGTCTGTCTCCACTGATTCCTGTTGTAATAGGTGATGAACAACTTTAAAGTGACTTCTCAGGTGTGATACTTCTGACAAAGTATAGAGCTCACTCTCAGTCTACACTATGATTGCCACAGACATTTACAGAGCAAGGAATTTACTTAATAGGCCTGAATTACCCCTGACTTACCAGCCAATTTGAACTACTACTACTACTGAAATCAATAGAAGCTCTGCTGAATCAGGACTCACTAGTTTTCAGGGAAGTTTTCTACTAATAGGTCAACAACTGAAAGGAAAATCTACTCATAGACTTTCCATGGCCCTTGTATTCAAGGACCACTAACATGGCTTCTTGGCTTCCTCTAGGGCTGCTGCTACCTGATGGTGAGGCATAAAAAAGCCCCTGCTGGCCCAAGATGACTCCCAGTAGAGTGAGTCAGGTGTCACTGTGCCCTGCTGAACACAGCTTCAAGATGAAGATGAAATGATGCTTCGCAAGCCTGCCCTGATCTGATAACAGATAGGAGCTTTGATTTGGAAGTTTGTTGTCATCCAAAAAAGAAAAGACAACATAAAGCCCAAAGCACAAAACCAAGCAAAAATCCCCAGCATGCCAAACCTCAAAAAACTCATTAAGTATATCCTGAGTTTAGCAGATGACAAAGCAGCCAATAATTCAAAAAGAAGCTTTGGTGTTTTCATTGATCTGAAATAATGGGGAGGATTTCAACTGGTTTCAATGGATGCTAGCACAACCCTGTAATTGCTTTGTAGTGCTCACACTCCTTCCTTCAGTGGGACTGGCACGATGGCCACTCCTGGAGTTCCAAACACCTTTAACCTCACAACAGGAATCCTTCAATAATGTGAAAATCCTGAAGATGGATGAATTAATTTTCTTGTCTATTATTTCTTAATTGTATTGACAACATATTTATTTTCTTTTGATTGGAGGAGGTCCTAAGTACTTACAGCCTTTTTACCTGACACCTTCACATCACCTGCTGGTTCCCTGCACTGCTTGAATCTTCTGCTACCTTACAACTCAGTGAAATGCAAAATTTTTCCTGATCACCCTTGTTTTCACTTTACTGTTTTAGCCTCTGTGTAAGACTTGGTACTGATAAAAATCCAAGTGGGCATTTATTACTTCTCAAAGGGCAACTGAGTTTTACAGGAAGCTGCCCTCTAACCCATGATCCTCTCAGCAGGTTGTGCTTTGCTGCTGTCAGGTCATGAGAATGATTCTTTTGAGTTGCTGGCCCATCACAGTTCTGTCCTACAAAGATGTATAATGCAAAGCTTTGGTCTACAGAGAATTCTTAGCAAATTGAACAGAAGACGATTAAATTTCCAATGAAACTGGATTTCAGCAGCTCTATACAGACTATATTTTCCATGTATTTTAGAAAGCAATGTCTGCAATACATATGAGTCTTATTCTAATTCAGTTCTGAGAGGCACTACCAGACTAAGGGATTTTGATTTGTGTGTTTTGCAGATTGGGCTAGTGGCACATACGATCTGACCTCCACCTATCTTAACCCATAACAAGGCAGACCTCCAGCTCCTCCTTACCTGGTAAATCATCTTCATCTTCACTGAAAACATTTGGATTGAAGACAGGTAGGTTAATGTAGTCCATTGAAATCTTCCGTACTTCTGGGAGATATATTGTCATCTGCCTGGGCTGCAGATGCAGCAAACTGGTTTTATATATTACTGGAGAGAGAGTGTAACAAGAAGTAATTTAAAAAATGTTGCACAAAGAGCATCTCAAACTAAGCAAGACTCACTTCAAAGCAGACAGAAGGGCTACAACTATTCTTATTTCATGTATTAATGATCAAATGCAAGTATGGGCCATTCTTAGACAAGTCTGCATAAATGCAATAGAAGAAATTGTTACTTTCACAGATTTCAAAGCCACATCTTGAGTACTGTGTCCAGTTCTGGGCCCCTCAGTTCAAGAGAGATGTTGAGGTGCTGGAAGGTGTCCAGAGAAGGGGAACAAAGCTGGTGAGGGGCCTGGAACACAAACCCTATGAGGAGAGGCTGAGGGAGCTGGGGATGTTTAGCCTGGAGAAGAGGAGGCTCAGGGGTGACCTCACTGCTGTCTACAACTACCTGAAGGGACATTGTAGCCAGGTGGGGTTGGTCTCTTCTGCCAGGCAACCACCAACAGAACAAGGGGACACAGTCTCAAGTTGTGCCAGGGGAACTGTAGGCTAGATGTTAGGAGGAGGTTCTTGACAGAGAGAGTGATTGGCATTGGAATGGGCTGCCCAGGGAGGTGGTGGAGTCACCGTCCCTGGAGGTGTTCAAGAAAAGACTGGATGAGGCACTTAGTGCCATGGTCTGGTTGACTGGCTAGGGCTGGGTGCTAGGTTGGACTGGCTGATCTTGGAGGTCTCTTCCAACCTGGTTGATTCTATGATTCTGTGATTCTATCTGAAGGAAGTATCACTACAGACTTACTCCACACTTCAATTCTTCCTTGCCTGTCAATGACAGAGAACTAGAATGACTTCTGGCCTGAGCCAGTAGAGATTCTTACACTATCTTTTGACAGTAACTGCAAATGCAGATTATCAGAAAGCTGTAAATTGCTTTTTAAAATAAGTGGCTGGTACAAAGCTGAGGGTTTCCATAATACTTCATTCAGTAGAAGGTGTCACTGCCTTATAGCATTGGTTGTCCCTGGGGTGACAACAATCTGAGAGGACAACCACTGCCTGGAGGCTGAGCCAGAGAAAGTCCTCTCCCCAGCAGCTCAGACTCCATGTCTTGTCTGACAGTAGTCAATATAGCCACAAAAAGTATCTAACTAATTCTGCATCCAGGGCATCACTGTGTACTCCTGACCTAACTATACAGTGCAACACAGAGAAAAAATACTTCCAAAGAGCTCGTAAAATCCTGAATTGCATTACTGTTTTAATGCAGGACTCAGCATTGAAATAGGTGGTACCCTGCTCTTAACCTTTATTCTCCTGACAGGTAGAACTGGCCTACCTAGAAAGAGTCAAGAGAATAGACGACTGCAACTACTAATGAAGGCTACCAGTTTACTGATGCTCCAGCAAGTCAGCCATATGATAAGGCTATGCACTTACATGAGGAATCTTGAGCATGATGCTGTAAGAGGTTTTTTAACATTACTTTGGTATAATGTGCTAGTTTGAAGCTAGCTAGAATGTTTTGGTGAGAAGGATTAGATCACAGGCTGAGAAAGAGAAACAGTGCTGATGTCTACTTCACTCATAGGCTTGCTGAGATGTATAAGAACAAGAGTATAAACATAGATAAGGCAGTTTGAGCACTGCCTGGGCTTTGAGCTGCATCTCTCTCTAACCTCACCCTCTGTCTCTCTGATTAATCCACCTGCGTCCTAAACCCCCTGGCTGACCCTCCATTCTTCCTTGGGGCACAAGGCAACATCTGGGGTAAGGTTGAGGGGTGGGAGGAAAGGTGGAAGGGCAGTTGGGAGCCCCCCCTGGGGACTCAGGTTTCTGGGAGGGCTGTTGTGGTTCTGTATTACCTTTTCCCTTGTCTATTTCTGTCTATAACTGTATATACTGTAAATATCTGCTTGTATATTGTGCCAGCTGTAAATATAAGCTGCATTCAATTTCCAGAGGTGGCTGAGTCTAGTCTGGGTGATTGCCAAAGTGTGGGGGGGGTGGGAAACACCCAAACCATCACATATAATAAGTAGCTAAATGACTATCTGACTTTTAAAACTATTTGTATTGGAATGACTTAAACCCTATGCTTTTTGTAGGTCCACTTGTAAAATTTTTCTTTGTTAATTTGGATTTTTTCATATAAACTGTAAAAGTAAAGGTCTGAGCTTGACTGTTAATTAATCATCTTATTACAACTGAAAGTTTCCGTATTTTATTGATCATAGAATCATAGAATCAACCAGGTTGGAAGAGACCTCCAAGATCATCCAGTCCAACCTAGCACCCAGCCCTATCCAATCAACCAGACCATGGCACTGAGTGCCTCATCCAGGCTTTTCTTGAAGACCCCCAGGGATGGTGACTCCACCACCTCCCTGGGCAGCCCATTCCAATGCCAATCACTCTCTGTGAGAACTTCTTCCTAATATCCAGCCTATACCTACCCTGGCACAACTTGAGACTGTGTCCCCTTGTTCTATTGCTGGTTGCCTGGGAGAAGAGGCCACCCCCCACCTGGCTACAATGCCCCTTCAGGTAGTTGTAGACAGTAATAAGATCACCCCTGAGCCTCCTCTTCTCCAGGCTAAACAGGCCCAGCTCCCTCAACCTCTCCTCATAGGATTTGTGCTCCAGGCCCCTCACCAGCTTTGTTGCCCTTCTCTGGACATGTTCCAGCACCTCAACATCCTTCTTGAATTGAGGGGCCCAGAACTGGACACAATACTCAAGGTGTGGTCTGACCAGTGCTGAGTACAGGAGAAGAATAACCTCCCTTGACCTACTGACCACAGTAGATCATCTTATTAATGCATTTTTAGCATTTTGTTTCTTTTAGTTACAGTGAATTTTGGAAAATACAATTCCTGCTGTCTATAGAAAATAAGTGTTTTGTTAAAGAAGTCTTTTGATCACTTAAAAAGGACTACATGGCATAAGTTTGTTTCTTAGAAAGTTTGACATGCAGAGAATAAATAATTTACTTTTACCTGCACCAAGGTTAGTTGGTAGGAAAGCAGCCAAACCCACAATTTTAAATTTGGTTCCCCAGATATTAGATGTGACCTGAGCAAGGTAGTTGTGCTGCAAAGCAAAACCAAGATTATTTTCACTTAATAACATCTGTATCAAGCAATAATTAAAAACAAACAAAAAAAAACCCCCACAAAACCAACCAACCAAAACCCCCCCAAGTAAAATGCAATCAAGCTACTGCAAATGATAACACAACTTCAACTGCTCTTAGTTTTACTTTAGCAAAACAGCCTCATGTGCCTTTGTAGCCACTGTTATATTCAGTCATCAAAAAGTCTCATTTTGATAACTGAACACTATCAGAAATGGGGTATACAGCGCTCAGATTGGCTGATTAAAGATGATGAAGAGCATGACAGCTGCTTAGTGAGAAATGGTCTGTTTTCAAATGCTTATCTTGCACAACAACAACAACAATATGGCTATTGATACTTCCAAAATGTAATACAGCCTGTCCTTTGCTTCTATGCTTGCAAATCACTTTATAGAACAAGAAATGAGACAGAAACTACTTATAACAACAAACATATTTTTCCTGCAGCTTCCAAAGCAGCTTCCCATACCACTACTTCCGTGCTGGTCAAATTATGGGTCTGAAAGACCAAAAGAGTTTCTCAAAGACCAGTGCTCTCAATATCAGGAGCAGGGTCTAACCTGAGATCTCCCGTCCAGTTTAAAGGACTTTTGGTCCTGTCTACCACTGCTGGGTAACTAACCTAGAATGTTTCAATATAAAGGAAAAAAGAGAATTAACAGAAGAGATAAAAGTCATCTGAAACAGAACAAAAGGAAAAGAATGCAGGATGGTTATTAATAAAATACATGACCCAGAGAGTCCTACAGGCTGCTAAGTGTCATTTACTCACAGGGCATAAACACCACGAAGAGCACAAAGTGCTAATTCCTTGCCTTCTGTGCTAGTTTGAAGCTAGCTAGAATGTTTTGGTGAGAAGAACTACATTACAGGCTGTGAAAGGAAAACAATGGTGATGTCTACTTCACTCATAGGCTTACTGAGAGATACAAGAAGAAGAATCAAAACATAGATAAGGCACAACAGCTTCTCCTGCTGGGGAGCTCCGAGCTGCATCTCTCTCCCTAACCTCACCCTCCACTTTTCTGACTAATCCACTTTGCTTCCTAACCCCCTGGCCAACCCTCAATTTGTCCTTGGGACTGGAGTAAGGTTGAGAGGGGCAGGGGGAAGGTGCAGGGGTGGTTGGGAGCCCCTCCTGGGGACTCAGGTTTCTGGGAGGGCTGTTGTGTTTCTGTATTACCTTTTCCCTTGTCTATTTCTGTCTATAACTGTATATACTGTAACTATCTGCTTGTATATTGAGCTAAGCTGTAAATATAAGCTTCATTCTATTTCCAGAGCTGGCTGAGTCTAGTCTGGGTGATTTCCAAAGTGTGTGTTGGGGGCTGGGTAACCCAAACCATCACACCTTCCTTCCAATTAAGGCAGTTGCATGTTAATTATGAAGCAGAGAACATGTGACCCTCTGAAGCAAGCCTTTCCTTCTCTCTCCAATCTCTAACAAAGCAGAGAACTATGGTGGTATTATGGCAGCTCTGAGAAACTGATGAAGCATTTTCATATGCACTTCTAAACAGCCAACATCTCCTCGAATAAAACCTCTCACATATGGACATTGACAGAAGTCAGTGGTGCCAGGATTTACCAAACAACACTTGATACTCATGAACACTTGCAAACACTAACACTAAACTGGAAGATGCAGTTCTCTAGTTGTTCCACCTACTCACTGTAAGCGAATGAAAACAAATGTATTGCTGATTATTCGCTCTGTATCATAACTTGTTGCCACTGGAAGGAAAAGCATTGGGCTCAGGTCTGGTAACATTGTTCACAATACCTGAGTAATATCTTCTAAAGGAAACTCTCTTCGGGTTAGGCTTGGCGAGCCAATAGAAGGTTTCCTTATTGGTAATCTTGGTGATCTCGATATCTCCTGTGCAGCTCGTGACATCTTTGGAGACTTGCGAGCTTCTATGTTGATTCTGTGCAGAAGGATTAATTAGAAACTTCAACAGGCATGCAAAACTGCACAAAAATCACATCTTCAAGTGTAGAGATGACATGAAGACAACTAATATGGTGCCCTCTAAGCGACTCCTAAAGACTGCGGACGCTACAGGATGGAGAGTTACAGGTCAAATTTAAAGATATCTAAGGCCTGAATCACTTGGAGTAACTTTAACCAGATGCTTTCTAATTCATTTAATAAAGCTTACAGCAGTTCTGCCACATACAATATATCCTTCACTAATCCATGAAAAGGTACAGGGCTCAGCTATGTCAGCTATGCAGACTTCAAGCAGAGCCTCCAGAAACGAAAACTTGACACCTCAGCTGGCAGATCTCTGTGTTGCTACTGCAAACTAAGGCTCCACAAACTTTGTCAGTTCTCTTAGTCTAAGCCAAAAGTTATTCCTACCTCCCACTATACAAAAGAGGTCACGAATGAGCAATAAAGCACCTGAAAAAGCTCATGGGTAGAAAAAAATAATTAACAAAAGTTTAATTTCAAAAGTATGGTCTTAGAAAACCAGGGATGCAGGACAGCTGATCTTCCTGTGCTGTTTCAGTTTTAGGCTCAGGAACTGTTGGGTCTTTTGTCAAGTACTACAGAAACACTTGCTCACATATAGAGGGGTGCATTTGCTTCGCATCATACTAGGACAAGCTTCCAATGCAAGGTCTTTTACAAAGAGTCAGGTGCAGTTAGAAGGCATCAACTCTGTAACATGAAGCTGGTGGAGAGATGTCAAGAAGCATCACAGGCATCAGTGAAGCTCTGTGCAGGTGCAGGGTTCTGTCTATGTACATAATGACTATAATGAAGAGCTGGCAGGAAAGCAAACACGTGAATATTAAGGTTGTTGGCCTGATATTTAGGAGGATCTGTCTGTGGAGCTTTCCTTGCAAGGCAACCACAGCAGTAGTGCCACCTATGCACTAGTCATGCCATCTATGCACTGACTTATGAATTTGGAAATACCTCTGAGGAATGAAAAGCTTTAACTAGACCAGGAACCCTGAGCACAGAGGAGGTAAAAACACAGATTATCTGAAGGACAAAGGGCATCCTATGGCAGCAAGAGTTTTCATGTGGCAGAGGCAGTGGTAGGAGAGTTTCCTTTGAGCCTGACTGGGGAGAAGTGGTGCCATTTCCTTAGAACCTTCCCCAAAGTCCACCTCTACACCAGCCTCCTAGATCACCCCAGAACTATGGACTGTAGAGCATTCCACTCCTCCAGAAGACTCATATCTGCCCAAAGGAGGTGGCTGTTAATTTTATGAGGTGTCAAGACAGTGTTTAAACAAACAAACAAAAAGAAAACCTGGGGAGAAAGAAGAAGGAATATCCAAGAAACTATTACCTGGGGAGTTTGGGTGATTTGCTAGCTCGACTGATTTTGGGAGATTTCTTTGCTGCCCAGTCATCACTCAGTTCAATGTCACTGGAGTCTGAGCAGTTGCAGCTGTCGATCACAGTCGAAATCAAGCTGTTTCCATAGATTTCATCTATCAAGTCAGGCCCCAGAAAATGTAAGTAATGCTTCAGAAAACTTAGATCAATTACAACTATCAGTCATCAGAAACATAAATCCAGTCCCCAGGCAGCATCTGAGATAAAACTGTGCAGAGAAAATGAACCATTCCTTCATCCTGCCTAGTGTAAACTCCACATTTCCAGTGGTTTGAACTCAGGTGACCATGATTCAGATGGGTGAATAGCATTCAATCAACCACAAAATTGAGACTAAAGAATATTTTCTGCTAATTATCAACCTATTCCAAACTATTCAAAATACAAGAAGTTCCATTTTGCAAAACAGAAGATAGCATGGCCTATATCAGGAATAGTGTGGCCAGCAGGACTAGGGATGTAATTCTGTCCCCGTGCTGGTGAGGCCTCACTTTGAGCACTGTGTGCAGCTCTGGGCCACTCACTGCAGGAGAGATACTGAGATGCTGGAGTGGGTCCACAGGAGAGCAGTGAGACTGGTGAGAGGGTTGGAGGGAAAGTCTGATGAGGAAAGGCTGAGGGAACTGGGCTTGTTTAGCCTGAAGGAGACTTAGAGGGAACCTCTCTACAACTACCTGAAAGGAAGTTGTAGTCAAGTGAGAGTCAGGCTCTTCTCCAGGGCAACTTGTGACAAGACAAGAGAGCATGATCTAAAGCTGTGCCAGGGAAGGTTTTGGTTGGATATTAGGAGACATTGCCTCACAGAAGGGGGATTAGGCACTGGAATGGCCTGCCCAGGGATATGGTGTAGTCACCATCCCTCGAGGCCTTTAAGAAAAGATTGGATGTGGCACTTGGTGGCATGGTTTAGCTGATGTTGTGGTGTTAGGTCATAGACTGGACTTGATGATCTCAGAGGTCTTTTCCAGCCTCAGTGATTCTGTGATTCTGTAATTTCAGAGGCCTGAGCTGAGGTCACACTAAAGGGTTTTTTGCATCAGAAAAAACCTACAAGATGTCCCTTTTCATGTTGCATATACAGATCATCTTTAACTCTTTAAGAGCCAATCTGTAAAGTACTTCTAAACAATTGTTTATGCAGAGCAATGATTCCATTCTACCTGCTTTTCCATCTGTTTTAGGATCCATGATGACAAATTCTGGCCTCAGCTTGCTGATACGACGTCCTTTCAGGATAGGCACCAGTCCCCCAAGGTATTCAAGGTACAGAGTATAGCATGGGCCACCAACCTCTGGGTCATCTTCTGTCCGCTTCATTGTGCAGTGAAGCCGTTCATTGCCAGCTGTTGGGTAGCTGACAAAATCTCTCATATTGTTTGGATCTGGGATAGGAGGCTTAAATAAATGAAGAAAGGAAAGAGAAAGTTTTCTATAGGTTATTGGGGTGGGGTTTTTGTTTGTCTGTTTTCTGTTGTGACCTAATCCCAACACAGCTCAGGCCAAGATTAGTACAGATTACCACCTGAGTTATGCAGGACTAACATGGAAGACAGAATGCCTGTATTATTTAGGTAAAAAGCAGCTCCACACAGAAAACTAGTTACATCAAAAAGGAAAATCTGCCCTGTAGTTAAAGCACTGATTTGGACAACAAACCTGTCTTCAAGTCTCAGCTCTATAGCAAACTCATCTTTTAACTTAGGTAATGTGGTCAAGTCTAAGTCTTGGAATATCTTGTCTCTTGCTGGCCCTTCAGGTGAACTTAAAGACTCAGGTTCTAATTCCTGGTTAGTATTGGTACAGGCTATGCCACTGTGGTACAGTGCTGCCAGCTCTGGAAGAAGCATGGATTTATATTTAGGCTGGAGGTGAGGAGAAAGTTCTTCACTGAGAGAGTCATTGGACACTGGAATGGGCTGCCCGGGGAGGTGGTGGAGTCGCCGTCCCTGGAGCTGTTCAAGGCAGGATTGGACGTGGCACTTGGTGCCATGGTCTAGCCTTGAGCTCTGTGCTAAAGGGTTGGACTTGATGATCTATGAGGTCTCTTCCAACCTTGGTGATACTGTGATACTGTGATATCACTTCCATGCACATGACCCATCTTCACAGAGGGCTGAATAGAAGGCTCAGGGTGGGTTACTATGCCCCACTTGCCAGCACACTGTACTAATCCATGAAAAGATAGTCCTAAAGAAGCTAGACTGTTTTTGTCTAGCACAATTTAGCCTGCATGACACAAATACTACTAATGTGCCTAAGTCAACAGTTTCTTTCCAAATGAAATTGCAAGAAAAAAAAATGTAAGGGAAAAAGGAGTCTCCTTAACTTGTCAAGATGGATGTGGACTGAGGAGTGATCTACAATGTAGTCTTCAAGCTGGAGTGGAAAGAGGAATGTATGCAAGGAAGATGGTGCCTTACCAGCCACTATAGACAAGGCTGACAGTGTAGGGGGGAGTATGTAGCTGCCACTGCCCTTCAGATCCTCATCATGGCTCCTCGCCTTGCTACAGCAACTGCTGCTTTCATCCCATCCCCTCCCCTCCCATCCTGTTCCTAACAGTCAAGAAAGTGTCACCCATGGCCTAGAGAGCTACAGGGAAGGTGCTGGGACAATACAGAAAGCATCCAGGGGAGAGCTAGGCATGCTAGAAAGAACTGAGGAGACTGGTATTTTACATGCTCTGCACCTTTGGAGGCTGAGGAGTTAGGTTACAGCAAGGCAATTATTCTTCTCTGGCAAATGAAATGTTTCACAGTCACACAAATTTCCCTGATTAGCAGTACTCAAATGGAAGTGTGTTGAATCATTATTTTACAGGCACAATTTGTTCTTGTTTAAGCTGGGCCAAAATAGTTACTCTAGCTCTGCATTGTTTTAACAAAGACCTGAAAATGGCTTAAAAAATGCTGTAACATACACAAAAGATCCACAACACGAAAATATGTTTGTGTGTAGGGTATTTACCAGCTAATGCACTGGTTTACAGGGTGAGTGAGGGCAAGCCCATGAAACAAAGAGGTGAAGCAGACAGTGCAGGAAAAGGCATAATATCTAGTTCACTTTTCTATAGCACTGTTGGAGCAGTAATGGTTGAAGAACTTACTGTTGGTGGAAATATTTGGGCAGCCACAGGTCTTAAGTAGAACTTTCCTGGCAATCTAAGGACTGGTGTAACAAGTAGGAAGGCAACAGTTTTATCACTGTCAATCTCTCCTATAAATGTGACATAGTACTATCAGCAGCATAAGCTTCTTCAGAAGCCTTTGTGAGTCATCAGCATATTTCATCTTTGGGATAACCTTGGAAAGGCCCCCCATGGAATAACGCAGATAAGCATGTGTGAGCGTTCTTTTCAGACTTTAACAGGCACCAAATAGATCAGTGGGCACTCGAAGAGGATAGGAATCACCTTTAAGCAAGCTTTTAAAACTGTAATGATGGTAATTACAGTCTCTTACAATTTCTCCATTGTCACTTAGAAGCACCATGGGGAGGAGATGAAGCACCCTTTTCCTTTTCCTCACACATGCACATATTTCTTTCCTTACACCTTGACTGTTGGTATAAAGGCAGTGGTGAGGCACACATTTCTTTGCTTTTACCTTGACTGTTGGTATAAAGGCAGTGGTGAGGCACACATTTCTTTGCTTTTACCTTGACTGTTGGTATAAAGGCAGTGGTGAGGCACACATTTCTTTGCTTTTACCTTGACTGTTGGTATAAAGGCAGTGGTGAGGCACACATTTCTTTGCTTTTACCTTGACTGTTGGTATAAAGGCAGTGGTGAGGCACACATTTCTTTGCTTTTACCTTGACTGTTGGTATAAAGGCAGTGGTGAGGCACACATTTCTTTGCTTTTACCTTGACTGTTGGTATAAAGGCAGTGGTGAGGCACACATTTCTTTGCTTTTACCTTGACTGTTGGTATAAAGGCAGTGGTGAGGCACACATTTCTTTCCTTACACCTTGACTGTTGGTATAAAGGCAGTGGTGAGGCACACATTTCTTTCCTTTTACCTTGATTGTTGGTATAAAGGCTGTGGTGAGGTACGAGCAGAGCCGAGGGGGCAGGGTCAGTTTGCTGATATCCTTGTCGTCCCGCAGACAGCTAGCAATGGTCTGCTGGCACAGCAGCTGCAGGCTGGAGACCCTGTGCTCCACTCTGACAACGTATAACGCAGGTCCAGAAGCCATCAGCAGGCGTGAATCCCTGTGACCCCAACAGATGGAGATAATGGGGCGCTGCATGAAGAGGAAAAGGACACAAATTCAAAGGTGCCTGTACTTTCCTCTGAGACACTTGCACAGCAAAGGGTCACATAAATTTAGCACCTTAAGTCTTACACTAAAAATGCATGCTATTGCTCATAAAAAAGGGAGAAGAATGTGAACATTTGAAATTCTCCTATAGATAGGAAAAGTGACTTTAAAGTCATGCAGTCTTAAAAAGCAGGATCTTTTGATGCTGTGTCTTAGATGAATTTTTCAGTGATCTATCAATCCTCACCCACTGGCAATGGCTCACATTTTACAGCAGCAAAGATACATCACATGCCCAGAGACACTCAGTAAACTAGTGGACAAAACCCAATTAGCTTTCTTGTCTTACACTGTGTTTACTGCTGCATAGTGTTTCTTTTGAACTGTTCGCAGAGGAAGTGAGCTGTGAAAGAGCACCAGGAATAAAACAGAGAATGGCCTTTTGTCTTCTGCTTGTCTCAACTCGTGACAGCAAAACCAGAAAGTGACAGGGGTGGCTGGTACTAACTGCTGAACACGAAGAAGGACAACAGTAAACAACTCAAATGCTGCTTTGGACATTATTCCCTGCTGCATGAACAATGTTCCTGTGAGAATACTGAGTTGTGCTTGCTCTCTAAACTCTCTTCATGTAAAGCACCAGTCTGTTGTGATTTCACACAGCCTTGTCATTATTACTTTTACCTTTCACGACTGTTAGCTACATCTGTCTGCCATCTCTTGCTTTCTGTATCACAAAACATCTGTATTCACATATATACAGGTACTGCATTGAATTTCAATAGGGTCGCTATCTCTATACAAATAAACAACACATAGTAAAGAAACTCTCATTCCACACAGAATATTATTCAGCAGGCTGTAATCAGCAACCTACAAAATGTTTACTCCTTCCTGTGAAGGGTTTTCTCCTTTTCACAGTCTGTGACACTGAAAAATTTCAGCAAACATGATTTTAATCTATTTTCTGAATTCTATTTACTGAAACACCATGGCCTCTTTGGAGCAGTTTCACTCTTCACAAGATGCTCCAAACAAGAAGTAACTCTACAGAAGATAAGAGTCAAGGCACTGTCAGTGATCACTTTCCTCCACTCCTCTCTGTTAATATGGTACCCAGATAGCTGGGTTAGATCAGCATAGAAATTACTATTCTAGTATGGGGAAAAAAGATTTCCCTACAGTTACAAATTCAAGATGCTTAGAGGTGAGAAACTGGGACAAGCAGAATGAACCTACACATCACTGTATCAATGTCAGTCATCAAGATAAAACTCTTGCACATAAAAGATCTTCTCTGCCTTGTCAGCTTATTCTATTTAAAATTCAAGTAAAATATTGATTTTAAAGTGTGAGGAATGAAGAAGGCTCATTTTCATTACACCACACACACTTCCATAGAGGTACAAACCTTCAGGCTGACTGATAGGCAAATGGAAAGCAGCAATATGTGAAGCTTGTGATTTTCACAGTAATTGCTAGAGGCATTTTGTAGTGGAGAACTTCAAAAGAACTGAGAAATGCTTTGTGCATCATCAATAATTATTACATGGCTTGTCACAGCCACAATCTGTGGGACAGAGCCTTAAATTTAATGACAGATAACATGAAGTATCCCTTACTGTTATTTTCATGTTTTGAGAGTGTGGCTCAGCCCTCCTACTGTCGGGCAGTAATGAGATGGTTCAAGCTGTGTGTGAAGTAAATGCAGTTGAAAAGGCACTAACACAAGTTAAGTACCTGCCACATCTACTGTAATGGTCAGAACTGCCTATGAGATTGCTGTTGTGGGATCCAAACCACATGCTTCTGTTCACCCTCCCTCAACAAAACCTCCCCTATAAATCCTGTGAAGGAACAAACAAGTATGTGACTTAGCAGGCAAATGTTTAGTTAGTTTAATGCCAGAAGAGAAGTCCAATATCCCAGCTACCATAATTCAGTAGGACACACTCAGACAGCCCTACCATGAAGTCTACTATTGCAGGTATTATGACCCAGGATACCACACCCAGGCAGGCCTGTTAATCCAAAGAGAGTCAGATGAAACCCCCTCTTTCCCCAGGTTACCACTGCATGCAGAGTACAGCAGAGATGCAGACAGCAACAATGCAAGAACCTCTGCAATCTTAAACATATTCCCAAGGGAAAGGTTTTTTCTGAAGCTTTGAAATGTTGGGAGGGACCTTCTGGCAACAAAGAACTGTGGAGCTGGGGAAAAGCAGAAAGTCAGAAGTTAAAAGACTTTGGCTCGCTGCATGATTTATCCAAAGTTCAACCATCTTCTAAATTTCTGAATGCCAAATTCACTTCTATTCTGTTCATGTATTTTAATGTAAACAATATGTGAGTGGGTGCCTGTTTAAATACATCCACACCCACACAACAACTACCAGGGTTGTACTGTTTGTAAATCCTGACATTTCTACTCCTACTTTTGTACATTTAGTCTCCCAACACACCTCGTGTTTCAATCTTAATATTTTCACTCTTACCAAAGAGCTCTTGTAGCATAATGGTTTCTTACTGATTCACTAGGCACACCTTGCCTTCCTTTTCTATGGAATGGCCAGTTCTCCAGTCCTCCTCAACCTTAATGTCCAGCAACACTTTATTTACTGTGAAGGGCTAAGATTTAAGATGAGATTCAGCCTGTCCTTAAGACAGAGAGAAATAATGATCACCCAAATGCTACTTGTGACCTTAAATGAACTGCTCCAATAATATCTTTCAATAATTACACTTCCCACTCTTTCTCTTGAAGGACAAGGGATATGAATCGATTACAGCAGCAAGTTAGTAATCAGCTGGCCATGGCTTTCCTTCCACACTATAAGAAGAAACAATTGAACTCCAATGTCCAACACAAAAGTACTGCTCCTCACAATGCATCCACTTATTTGCACTGTTACAGCATAAAAAGGAAAGAAGTTGTTGACACAGATATTGCACCTGTTGGTTGTACCAAATCACCTCTTCTTTATTTTCCTGCCTCAGCAGTGCCTCCAGGAGGATCTGCTCCATAATCTTACCGGGCACAGAGGTGAGCCTGACTGGCCTATAGTTCCCTGGATCTTCCTTATTTCCCTTTTTGCAAATGGGGTTTGTGTTTCCCCTTTTCCAGTCAGTGGGGACTTCACCAGACTGACATGACTGTTGGAACAGAATAGAGAGTGGTTTAGTGACCTCCTCTGACAGTCCTCTCAGCACCCCTGGGTGTATCTTGTCAGGTCCTATGGATCTGTACACACTCTAGTTCTGCAGATGTTCACCAACCTGATCTTCACTCACAATGGACAGTTCTTTCTTCCAGCCCCTGCCATTATCTTCTGTCATTTCAGGAGTGTGGCTGGAGCCCTTGCCAAGTGAAGACTGAGGTAAAGAAGTCACTGAAAACCCCATCCTTCTCCAGGGCACTTGCCACCACTTCTCCTCTTTCCTTTCTAGGTGGGCCCACACCTTCCCTCGTCCTCTGTTTGTCACTGATATACTTAGAGAAACTTTTGCTGTTCCCCTTGATCTCCCTGGCTAGATTTCATAGAATCATAGAATCAAACAGGTTGGAAGAGACCTCCAAGATCATCCAGTCCAACCTAGCACCCAGCCCTAACCAATCAACCAGACCATGGCACTAAGTGCCTCAGCCAGTCTCTTCTTGAAGGCCTCCAGGGATGGTGACTCCACCACCTCCCTGGGCAGCCCATTCCAATGCCAATCACTCTCTCTGCCAACAACTTCCTCCTAACATCCAGCCTATACCTACCCCAGCACAGCTTGAGACTGTGTCCCCTTGTTCTATTGCTGGTTGCCTGGGTGAAGAGGCCACCCCCCACCTGGCTACAATGTCCTTTCATTCTAACTGAGTTTTAGCCTTTTCATCCAGGTCTCTTGCTGCTCAGACAGCTTCCTTATATGACCCCCATTCTAGCTGTCCTTTCTTCCACTCCTTTCACAGTTTCTTTCCACGTGAAAGTGTATCTAGGATCTCCTTACTCATCTAGGAAGGTCTCCTAACATTCTTACCTGCCTTTCTTTTTGTCTGTGAACCGTGCTTCTGGACACAGAGAAGGTGATCCTTGAATATGGTCTATCTGTCCTCAAACTCTCTCTCCCTCTAAGGCTGTGTCCCATGACTGAAAACCCATCTCAGAATTGACTGAAAACACATCTCAAAAGGTGACCAACAATGAGCTGTTTTGCCATTTTTTTCCTCCAGAGTGGGCTTGAATGTCAAGCACATTTACTCAAATCTGTATCCTCAGATGGGATGTCAACTTCTCTCAGGAAGGCACATGGGAATGGATACTCCTACTCAAGCTCTGTGGTTACTTCTTATCAGTCACTCATCTGTCTCTCTTACAGGTGAGAACATAATTTATGTACCTTTCCTCACTTGTATGCAGTTCAGTCCATGAAAACATTGTTTATTCTGATTCTTACTGTCTCCTTTGAGCTGAGAAATCTTGAGCTGTGGGGCCCTGCCTGCTGCTTGCACTAATCCCTTGTCTGCTGGCACGTGAAGTCCCACTGGTAATGAAATAAAGATGGTATTCCTGGGCAGAAAGCCCAGCAACAAGCAGGATTTTTCCCAGGAGAAAGAATCCAACTGCTAAATAGTATTTAGTAATAGTTGCTTGCTTGCTCTTATTGTACACTGCTGATGTGGAGACACAGAGCTTTCCCTCTGGTTTTCTCAGAGAAAAGCTGAAAGGTGCAATAGTTTCAGGATACACTCAGCTTTTGTGAACTCTATGTGCACATCTCTACACTGCTGCAACATTCATGGATGGCTGCTGGGTAGTAATGCAACTTCATTCTTTTGTTCCCCAAATTGACAGTGGGAATATTAACAAGTAAGAATTGATGGTAACAAAAGCAATAAAGATTATAATGTGGTCAGAAATTGCTGTGGTCTTATATGATGTTTTATGTAGCAAACTCAATTTGCAGATGTTTCCTATATTGTCTCTGATTCTACAGGGTTTTGGGGTGAGAGAGACCTGGGGGTGCTGATAGATAGTAGCTGAACATGAGCCAGCAGTGTGCATCCTGCCCTGGCTCAGGAACAGTGTGGCCAGCAGGACAAGGAAGGTTATTCTTCCTCTGTACTCAACACTGGTCAGGCCACACCTTGAGTACTGTGTCCAGTTCTGGGCTCTTCAAGAAAGATGTGGAGGTGCTGGAAAGTGTCTAGAGAAGGGCACCAAGGCTGGTGAGGGGCCTGGAGCACAGCCCTGTGAGGACAGGCTAAGGGAGCTGGGGTTGTTTAGCCTGGAGAAGAGAAGGCTCAGGGCAGAGCAGCAATGAGCTGTCTACAGCTACCTGAAGGGAGGCTGTAGCAAGGTGGGGTTGGGCTCTGCTCTGAGGCAACAGCAACAGAACAAGGGGACACAGCCTCAAGCTGTGCCAGCGGAGGTCTAGGCTGAATGTTAGGAGGAAGTTGTTGGCAGAGAGAGTGATTGGCATTGGAATGGGCTGCCCAGGGAGGTGGTGGAGTTGCCATCCCTGGAGGTGTTCAAAAAAAGCCTGGCTGAGGCACTTAGTGCCATGGTCTGGTTGATTGGACAGGACTGGGTGCTAGGTTGGACTGGATGATCTTGGAGGTCTCTTCCACCCTGATTGATTCTGTGATTCTGTGAATGATGAGATACCAATTTAACACAAAAAGTTTTGCTTAGAAAAGTATCTCCCATTTCCAGTCTGCATTTAACCTAGAACTGCACCCTTCAACTCAGGCTTTAATAAAATAGCAGGTTTCTGCAGGACCACACTATCTTAAATCTGTCTATTCAGAGGCTGAGACATTTCTAGCAGAGAAACAGTTCATGAAATGCTGTGAAAGATGCTGCTAACAGTAGCAGATTTAAACCAAGTGAGTCTTCTTCTCAAAGAGTCCTGGAAACCTTTCCCATAAAGATGAAGCCTTTGGTACACCACTTTGAACTGGAGTTTACAAATACTACACTGATAAAAATGTGACTAGTTTTTCTGTGTCTGATTTTGTTGTGTATACAGCTGATTCTGGAACACATGGGGCTTGATTTACTCTGATCATTCATTGCACTTGAGGTTTAATCTGCTCTTACACTGGCTACACAGTGGGATAAATCACAGTATCACCAAGGTTGGAAGAGACCTCACAGATCATCAAGTCCAACCCTTTACCACAGAGCTCAAGACCAGACCATGGCACCAAGTGCCACGTCCAGTCCTGCCTTGAACAGCTCCAGGGATGGCGACTCCACCACCTCCCCGGGCAGCCCATTCCAGTGTCCAATGACTCTCTCAGGGAAGAACTTTCTCCTCACCTCCAGCCTAAATCTCCCCTGGCGCAGCCTGAGGCTGTGACCTCTTGTTCTGGTGCTGGCCACCTGAGAGAAGAGAGCAACCTCCTCCTGGCCACAACCTCCCCTCAGGTAGTTGTAGACAGCAATAAGGTCTCCCCTGAGCCTCCTCTTCTCCAGGCTAACCAATCCCAGCTCCCTCAGCCTGTCCTCGTAGGGCTGTGCTCAAGGCCTCTCCCCAGCCTCGTCGCCCTTCTCTGGACACGCTCAAGCATCTCAATGTCCCTCCTAAACTGGGGGGCCCAGAACTGAACACAGCACTCAAGGTGTGGTCTAACCAGTGCAGAGTACAGGGGCAGAATGACCTCCCTGCTCCTGCTGACCACACCATTCCTGATGCATAAATCATAAACTAATGTAAATTTACTGTAGAATTATGGGTGTATAGAGAAGAGCAGCATCAGGGTTTCAAAATCCATGTTCCTGTGTGCCTTGGTTCTCTCTGGACATATAAAAAAAGATAAAAATCAAGGAAACAAGCAAAATACAAGCCACAACTTTGAGCTATTAGGAAAAAAAAGGAAGGTTTCTTAAAGTCAGCAGTTAAAGATAGTTTTGAAGTGATCCTCTAAGACACTCAAATGGGAAAATATGAAGCAGATGTATCTACTCAGAAGTGACAGCAGCATGGCTAGATGATATAATAAAGACCTGCCTGTACATGAGATAAGAACTTCTGATGTGACAGAACTAGGTTGCAGCACTTCTAGTAAAGAATTTTAGCAAGACTGCAAATCAGTTAATTATTCTCATCCCTGCTTGATGCCGGGGAAAAGTTGTGAGCACTTCACAAACAGTGTAAAAAATTAATGTTCTTTTCAGTCAAAAAAAAAAAAATTAGTGCCAGTAGGGCAGCCTCCTGTTATCATTGGATTTTTAGATGTTGAAAAAGCAGGACTGGGAAAAAAAACTGCCAACTGAAAGAACTGGCACTTGGACGTGGCACTTGGTGCCATGGTCTAGCCTTGAGCTCTGTGGTAAAGGGTTGGACTTGATGATCTGTGAGGTCTCTTCCAACCTTGGTGATACTGTGATGCTGTGGTACTGTAACTGGGTATATTTTTGGTACATTAGGGTCATATACACAACAGTGAGCATAGGAAGAGCTAAGTTTTACAAAAATTGATAGTGTATTTTGGAACAGCTACAGATGAGGTGATCAACATCCCATATGTTCTTTGTATAGAATAAATAACCAATATCAACCTTTTGGAAACACAGTAGGGACCCAGAACTGCTTCTCAGAAGACAAAAGTCTGATGTCACTTTCTGAAGCCTCTTATGAAACTTCTTCATAATTCTCTCAAGCTTCAAACCAATTTCATTCTATTCTTAGTGATAATTTTTCAGCTTTTTCCACTATATTCTGCAAGTGCATTTTTGCAGTATGGTCATGACAGCAGGCTGCAGCCACACAGCAGGGAACAAGAGAGTCTGCTACACTATGCTAACTACTACTCTATTTATGTATGCTGTTTTTCATGCAAAGCTACTGCATTAATTTGGATATTTCTAAACAATAGGCTGGATGTTAGGAGGAAGTTCTTCCCAGAGAGAGTGATTTCCCATTGGAATGGAAATCTGCCCAGGGAGGTGGTGGAGGCACCCTCCCTGGACATGTTCAAGAAAAGACTGGATGAGGCACTTGGTGCCATGGTCTAGCTGACTGGCTAGGGCTGGGTGCTAGGTTGGACTGGATGATCTTGGAGGTCTCTTCCAACCTGGTTGATTCTATGATTCTATGAAATGTGACTTCCTGATCATCTAGGGGTTTACAGTCAGCAAACCAACTTTATGAAATATTAAAATCCTACACTGAAGGCAAGAGTTTAAGAGAGTTAACCAAATGAGAGGATGACCAACCCACACTAAAGCTGGAGAAGTTGTCATAGAAAACATTTTGAAAGGATCCATGACAGCAGTCATCATCAAAATGAGTAATTTGAAGTACCCAAAGCTATTCTACCTTGGGGTTTGTAGTGACTTCATGTTAGGTAACATCTGTTTTAGACCAAGCATGATGTAAACAATCAAATCTCTTGTTTCTTGAATACCCTACCAAGGACAGGACAGACAATAGAAACAAACCCACTTCAATATATTATAGTAATATTTTTTTTGGTGTCTGATTTATCAAGGCATTGGGACAGAGTATAGTTTTGCACCTGTAATCCACTAGCTTTTGTTTGTTGCTGTATTGCTTTTTTGACCTTTATACTCAGAACAATGTTCATTTAGAATAAATGTACTTTTCCAGTCACACATTTGCTTGTTTCAGAAGAAGCAGTTTTAGCAAAAGAGTTTGATTATTATTTTTTTACACATTATTTTATAATTGCCAGTGTTGGATTTTATAAAATCTCATTCCAAGACTGACTGTCATGGCACAGAGAACTAATTAATTTACCTTGATGAATTTGCCATCAGACAAATTCCTGGGACCACTGACTCACTGTTTCATCGTTGGAGCAGAGGCACAGAAGTTACCAGCAATTTTGTTGCAAGGGTGGTATTTTATCTCATTACGGTAGTAACCCAAATACTTAAGACTGATATAGTTGGTGATACTGCTAGACAAGCATTCAAATACACAGAAGCATAATGTTCTTAACATGAGCTGACAAAGGTGTCCCTCTGAAAGACCTTTCACTTCCCCCTGCATCTGAGTAAATATGAATTGAAGTGCACTAAAGAAAGAGAATAAACACCACCTAGTAAGAGGAGCAGCTCTAATGTTAGGCAGGTTTATGCACACAGTACTTAAATAAAAATAAATGTATCTGTTTGAATGTTACTTTCACCCTGGTTTCCCAAGGAAATGAGATTCCATGATCATGATGTTCCCTGCCCCTGCTATCCTTCACTTCCAGCCTGGCTTAGTTTCTAAAGCTGTTGGCTTTTCATCAAAAGTTGAAAACAGAGGAAGAAATCTTCATGATATTAAAATGCTGCAACTTCAGTGAAAATTAGCAGCTGAAAGGAGCAGAGAGGCTCATGTTAGCCCACTGGAATGGGCTGCCCAGGGAGGTGGTGAAGACACCATCCCTGGAGGTGTTCAAGAAAAGCCTGTATGAGGCACTCGGTGCCATGGTCTAGTTGACTGGCTAGGGCTGGGTGCTAGGTTGGACTGGATGATCTTGGAGGTCTCTTCCAACCTGGTTGATTCTATGATTCTATGATGATTCTATGGTTTTCATTATGACAAGGCAGTTACCTGTTCAGCTGCCCTCTAAGTACTCATATAGTGGCAGAATAATTAGCCCTCATGTCAGCCTTAAAATGTTCTTTTTCCCAGCTGATTAAGTGGAGAAGAACTGAAAATATGAAAAGTTGAAGCTATGTAAGGAGAACTAAATGGAATGAAAGTATTTAAATGAAGGAGAATTTGAGGTTACTGGGAACACAGCATTAAGAGAAGATCCTGCACACACATCTTAAAGCAACCTGACCCAACCAGTTCTGATGCTCAAACCACAATGTCCCAGCTTGACACCAGTGTTATACCAGGTTCTATAGCCAATGCTGTATCCTGGTACTGAAGGAACAGAACAAAGTTTGCTTTTTTCCTGGTCTGGGAATAAGCAACATTGTTTTCTCTAGAACTCATCTAGGGAGGAAAGGGCTATATTTAAGACAATAAAGCTCTGTGTATGGATTCTAAATCAGCATCAGACATCATTGTACATATTTAGGTTGATTTTAGAGACCATTATTTTATACATTACAACACTAAAGAATTCTATCTAAATTAGAGTGCTGATGTTAATAAGCATAAGTTAATGCTAAATATATGCAAACACAGAAGCTTAGCAGCTGGTTTACTACATCATCCTTTTGGTATCCATCCCCGATCATGATACTGAAAAATAAATGATAATAAATGGTATAATCATTAAACATAGTTCAGCAAAATAGCATTTGTCTTCACTTTTAGATTTCAAAGACATTACAAATTAATTTTCACTAGTAACAGTCAGAAATCAGAATGAAGTCACTCCTAGTCTGCAGAAAATGAAGTAAACTGTAGAGAGACATTCAGCTGGATTCTGAAATACCAGCAAAGACTTATGAGGTGTGTTGTGCTCCTAAGTAGCACATATACCTTGTGTTAACATTTACTTGCCAAGTAACACGACCAAGGTTACAGTGGAAGTCTGTACAGGAAGTAGAAACAGAAACAAGTCTTTCTGATGTATCTTCCTCCATCTGATGCCATAAAAAGTGAAGTACTGTATTGGATCAACTGGTTGTATGTTAGAAAATTACAGTGATGGTGAAGAGAGACTGAGCTTGTAGTTATTAGGCTGGACATGGAAAATACTTTTTGTCTAGCTCTTGGCTCTGCTTCATTATCAAGCAAGTTAGCTAGCTTTATTTCTTCAGTCACTTATCTATAAAAACTACAGAATTTATTTTACCTACATTGTCTGTTCATGGCCAAACAATCTGGAGAAACAAACTGCATCTCATTATATGAGCCTCAGAACCAGGTGGGCTCTTGGATGTCTACCTTGATGCAAGCAAGTTATTTACAGCGCAGTTTTATCTATATTATACTTTAGAATGTGTTTGGGACTTTTTGCATCCATTTTTATGTTGCAGGTCTATACTAATGAGGTAACATAGGAAAAAAGTCATCAAATCATTGAGAAGAAGATGACTTAAAATATACGTCCTACCTGCACAGGTGTCTCCAGAGTGTAGATATGTTCCCCGCGCACATTGTAGAACTTGACAAGTGCACTTTTTAATAGGGAACCATTGCTGAGGTCAACCAGCTGGCTTTGCTTCTCCATGCCTGCTACTGCAAGTAGGTCTCCCTGTGTACACCACTGTACCACCACATCTGAAATCACAAAGACAGTTTGCAATAATCACTGGCTAGAATTAGCAGAAGAGCATTCGCAGATGCAGAAAAATCACCTCACCAGCTAAATCATGCTCTCAGAAGTTCCTTAAGTACCTAGAAACCTAAAATCCTTTAATTGAAATGGTAGCAAATAAGATACATACATACTTCTGCTAATGTCTTAATTTGTAGACTGTAAAAATGTGTAAAGCTCATTTGTATCTCTCTCTCTGTGATAAGTCCAGAATATAATGAGTGGTTGCTCCTAAGTAGCTGAGGCAAAGAATTTATTAGAGATGTTAAAACTGATGTGGAAGATCCTATGCTATGAACAACTTCAGAGTAAGTGGAATCAAGTTAATACACAGATAAATAATCTCACTAAGAGAGCAGCAAAGAGTATTTGTTTCAAAAAGCCTACAGTGCAAAAAAAGCAGTGTGTCTGGCAATGCCTCATGTTGTTGCTGGCTGTGAACCTAACAGCATAATTCAAAGTAGGTTTGTAATTTAGTATAACCTCAAGTTAGAAAGACTTCTGGATTTTTATCTGTAAATGCATATAGTCTCCCTGTCATAGGTTTCCTTTTGACATCTAATTTGTGAAAATCTACTTGTCTGTCTAGCAGGAGTTTGTCAGAACCACATAGGGATTGCTCAGTCTCTCATATGCATGCATATGGATATACATATCAGCTGCTTCTCCTGCAGGCACCTCACCATAACGCCTCCAGCTTCATTTGGGAATGCTAATTCCAAACTCCTAAATTCTCTAGCTCTTTGTAACACTTCAAGAAGAGCACTAATACAGTATTTTGCATTTCTGTTTATGTTTCAGAGCCAGACTTGCTTGTGCAAGGAACACTGAGCTAGATTGTAGACCTATTAACTCTTAAACCAGAGGTGAAAGGCAGCTTTCTTGTGTTGAGACAAAGTGAAGACAAAACTTTTGTGCTCTGGAATGCTCAATCTGTCAAGAACCTTTTGAAGACATTTGTGGGCGAGAAGCTGTCTTCAAATGAAGAAGCAGAAGAGAAATGAGAGCTGGCAGGAAGGATCTCAAAATTGTTTCAAGTTGTCAGCTTGTCATTTTTAAGGACTTCTATGTGCAATTTTAAATGGTTTTCTATTATTTCAGCTTTCTGGTATTTCTCAAGGGAATTACACTTCTGTACATACCAGAGGCAAGATGCCTGTTCTTGAGATATTTTTTCCACAGCTAGGCATTGTATACCCCTTTCTTTTCTGTTAGTCCTCAGCACCTAAAGTAATCTAGAATGGGATTTAATTCATCTTTCTCACAGAGCATAATGATAGGCAGGTTAGAAATCAATGAGGCAAGCTAATCAACTCCACTTTTGGTAACTGAATTAACTACACAACTACCAAAGCAAAAAAAAAAGGTCTCCTTTGGAAAAACGACTTCAGGTAAAACTTAAGTCAATCCCCATATCAACAGAAGGAGGGGTGATTATTGTGTTCAGTAGTTTCTCTCTGACAAAGCTCCTAAAATTAGACTGCTGCAAAGGCAAAAGGGTGGACATGAGCTGCAGCATTTCCAGCATGCCTCTGCAGCGCACCTGCAGTACCACAGGGTCTCCAACAACTACTGAACCTTGATGTGAAATAGCTCAACTGGTAACAAGGTTTCAGTGCAAGCACAGAAATTAAAGATCAGATGGCAGCAGTGTGGTAACCACCTGCAGGTAAATCACTGGATAAGAGCTATCCCTCAAAACTACTTGCCAGCCACTACAGGCATGTGGTAGCAGCAAACCTTGGATAAAGAGCACTCTAAATGGTAGCTCTGCAGGCTGTAGTTGTAGCTAACTGATACAGAGAGAGTGATTCTTCACAGAGAGAGTGATTTCCCATTGGAATGGGCTGCCCAGGGAGGTGGTGGAGGCACCGTCCCTAGGGGTGTTCAAGAAAAGCCTGGATGAGGCACTTAGTGCCATGGTCTAGTTGACTGGCTAGGGCTGGGTGCTAGGTTGGACTCGATGATCTTGGAGGTCTCTTCCAACCTGGCTGATTCTATGATTCTATGATTCTAACTAGTAGGTGTAGTTCAGCAGTGCTGCAAGTACCAGAGCACTGAGAATCACAGAGCTAGCAAGTGTGAAAAAGAGAAAGGATAAAACTGAAGAGTTCAGGACCTCCACTAAAGCTGACAGAAATTCTAGGAGTGTTCAAGCTGGATCAGAACTTGTATTTGGCCAATCAAATTCTCAACCAACAGCAAAAGTTTCTCTGTATCAATTTAACCTAATGTTTGCAAATAAAATGGCAGCTATACAAAGGTAGCAGAATGGCAGAAATATATTGTCATTGCTTGAAATAGTTTTACAGTTATTGGCTTTGAAAATACAGAGCAGCCTACAGCAGCTCATAAAGACATGGTGTGGAGACCCTATCTGCTGCAGGGACCACAAAGCAATACTTTGAGAATTGAAACAAAAACAGGAGTTAAGACTTGCAGACAATACTGAAGACCATCCACACGCAGCAGAATACCAAGTGGCTGGAGAGGATGCAAGCAGTGAGTTAGATAATTTTGTATATTCTTGCATGTGACAAAACTCAGTAAAATTACTGTCATTTGAAAAAAAAACTGGTAAGAGAAAGCAGAAAATGTGTACATATGTAAAATACTTTCCACCCTACTGTACTTCAAAACAACAGTGATATCTCAATCATCTTTCTCTGTCTCACACACACTCCCAGTCTAGCAAGATGTTGCACAATCTTTGTCTACTGATGAAAATTATTATGGGGTCAAATGTACAATTCATAAAAACATTTCTATTTTAGTGTGCACATTAATATTTTGCTAGAGGAGGGTGAGGTAATTATGGGATCTTTTCTTCATTAGAGAAAGTCAATGGGGGGAAGAAGACAGGACATACATCTTCTGCAAGAGAGGCCTGCAGCTCTGAACAGAGAATAAGATGAGGTTTGTTTCTCCAGCCAAAAGCCAGACTAAATGGTAACTCAAGACTATTGACTACTCTAATTACTGTAATACTGTACAGATTCTAGGTAGACCTATTGGTGAATATCACAAGAGCTTCTCTAAACTGATTCCAGTTTTCCATCCTGTAGGCATCTTTTTGTCTAAAGTCTTCTGGATCACAGGGTTGCCTCACCATGCTACATTTTGCCAGTCACACTTCTTGTGTTGGCACAGGTGGAAGCAGGCATGGAAAAAAAAAAGCCCTCAACAGTGATTGTTTTGCCTCTTAGGATTATCCTCCATAGTAGATCACCCCAAAACTTTTGGGCTCATGTAATTTGGGCTGGGTGCCAATGCTACCAAACAGCTAAATCTGCTCTAACAGCTCAATATTGTTTTTTTCATCTAGTATAAAATTAATTTACCTGGGGAGATGAGAAAGAATAAATGTAACCTATATTTAAGTACGTGCTATAGTGAATTAAACCACCTCTGCAGACAAAGCACCATAAATTATGATGGCAAAATGAGGGACTTTTCTCTTAGTAAGTGATTTCAATATGAATGTAAGATTTAACATGGAATGCTGATTGTACAAACATTCATGCCCATCACTTTGCAAGACACATATTAATTCAGTGAATTTTTCCTTCTCTTGGACCTGCCTCTTGATAATTAATAATTTTAGCAAGTTTTCACTCTTTGTGAGACTCAAAGCAGCACTGTGCTTCACACCTGGTTACTAAAAGCATGGGAGAAGACCTTGAGAATTAAAGATGCAAAGCAAGTGTCACACAGCAGAGGCAATCACACAAGCATAAACATATTAGCACATTCAGCTGAAAACCAGCAAACAGACCAACTACTCTACAAAACTGCCATAAAAACACCATCTCAAAAATGGAAGCGTTTTTTCAAACACAGCAACACTACCAGCCCAGTCCTGCTCTTCCACCAGCAGGTGTCACTGCTGGAAACGGCAGCAACATGCCCGAGTGCTTCTAGGCTGGGTGACACAACCAAAAACACATAGCCTACAGACACATCACGTAAAAGGCATGAAAAACAGAGCACAGGAAGAGGGTGAATGAGCTTCTTTCGTACCTTTCAACCCTGAGCGGATGACAGTAGGAGACAAGTCGTCATAGTTGTTCATTAAACTGATGTCTCCTGACGTGAAGCTGACAGTAAGTAGTGGCTTGGTGTTCTGCACGGGGACTGGATATGCAGCTGGTCCATCTGCAAAAGCAATGCTCTGGGAGTGAGCAAGAGGCAAATGACTAGAAATAATCACTCTCAGGCTGACATACACTGTACTTCAGCCTACTGCCATCAGGTGTAATTTCACAGTATCACCAAGGTTGGAAGAGACCTCACAGATCATCAAGTCCAACCCTTTACCACAGAGCTCAAGGCTAGACCATGGCACCAAGTGCCACGTCCAATCCTGCCTTGAACAGCTCCAGGGACGGCGACTCCACCACCTCCCCAGGCAGCCCATTCCAGTGTCCAATGACTCTCTCAGGGAAGAACTTTCTCCTCACCTCCAGCCTAAATTTCCCCTGGTGCAGCCTGAGGCTGTGTCCTCTTGTTCTGGTGCTGGCCACCTGAGAGAAGAGAGCAACCTCCTCCTGGCCACAACCTCCCCTCAGGTAGTTGCAGACAGCAATAAGGTCTCCCCTGAGCCTCCTCTTCTCCAGGCTAACCAATCCCAGCTCCCTCAGCCTCTCCTCGTAGGGCTGTGCTCAAGGCCTCTCCCCAGCCTCGTCGCCCTTCTCTGGACACGCTCAAGCATCTCAATGTCCCTCCTAAACTGGGGGGCCCAGAACTGAACACAGGACTCAAGGTGTGGTCTAACCAGTGCAGAGTACAGGGGCAGAATGACCTCCCTGCTCCTGCTGACCACACCATTCCTGATGCAGGCCAATATGCCACAGGCTCTCTTGGCCACCTGGGCACACTGTTGGCTCATGTTGGTTCATTTCAAGCCTCAAACTCTACTTTCTTATTTCTGTAACATCTATGGGCAAAAGAAAAGTTGGGTTAGCTTGCTAGCTTGTCTACTTCTGTCAAACTCCAATGGATGGACTTTGTTAATTGTTACTGCAGTATATCCAAAGTGTTTTATGCATATACTATTATGTTACACAGTGATGGCTTTGAATCTTTCTCCATTGTAGACTCCCCAAGCTGTCCACACATTTAAAACCAGTCCTTTGGAAGGCTTCCTTGGGACCCAAGTTGAAAACTAGTGCAATAAACTGTATCATCACATAAGAATTTGTTAGGTACATTTTCTGCTTGGGCATGTGCAAGCACGTCTTCATATGAGTCCTCCTGAACTCATACAGAAGCATTGTAGGAACTGCTAAGACAACAAATCAATCTCTGACAAATGACTGTATTCTTAATGCTAAGAGCTAGACAGCAGCATGAAAAGTGACCTGCATGAGAGGATCCAATGCAGAGATGAGCCCAAACGGAACACTTGTCTTTAAAAAACATTTCTGCAAAGTCTCTACTCCTCTGGCCTTGTTTTTCAGCATTTGCTGAAATTTCTTTGTTCAAATACTTCAAGACCACTATCCCCATCTACAGCACTTGCTGTTTAACTCTTTTTGTTCACCATTTCCGACAGGAGATGCTGCTGGGCCCTGAGAAAGTGCTTTCTCAAGGCCCCCCCATCAGCTTTTCAGTCAACAGAAATGGTAGAGCCTGTCAAGGCTGGTATTGCTTTCTCAACTTGTAAGGAAGCTGTTTGGAAAGCATTTTGGAGAAAGATGTCTAGTAATTAGCATCTCTCTGTGTATAGAATTTACTAAGAAAAACCTATCAAACTTTCAGTCCTTCCTACACATCTGTGTGAGTCAAAGACTTGTCACCTTTTGGAAGGTTTACACTGCATCTGCTGTAAAGAAAACACATTATGTTTGGGTAACCATTACAATAGGCTTGTAGGCTTGTAATGAGTCCACCCACTGGCTGACTCAGGGAGAGCTAGAGCATGCAGATCATTTAGCTTCTCATCTGTGTACTCTGCAGCTTCCTGGGGCAGAGTGGATGAAAAGTTGTCTGGCAGGAAAGGACCTGGGATTGCTGGTTGATAGCTGTCTGAACCTGAGTTAGCAGTGTCCTCAGGTTGCCAAGGCCAATAATAACCTGGCCTGGATCAGGAATAGTGTAGCCAGCAGGAGTAGGGAAGTGATCATGCCCCTGTACTGGGCATTAGTGAGGCCACACCTTGAATACTGTGTTCAGTTTTGGGTCTTTCACTACAAGAAGGACATTGAGGTGCTGGAGTATGTCCAGAGAAGGGAAACAAAGATGGTGAAGGGTCTGGAGAAACAGTCATAAAAGGAGTGGCTGAGGGAACTGGGGTTGTTTAGTCTGGAGAAGGGGAGGCTGAGGGGAGATCTCTCTACAGCTACCTGAAAGGAGGCTGTAGTAAGTGTTGATCTCTTCTCTCCACAATCAGGTGATAGGATGAGAGGGAATGGACTGGGGTAAGGTTGAGAGGGGTAGGGGTAAGGTGAAGGGGTGGTTGGGAGCCTCTCCTGGGGACTCAGGTTTCTGGGAGGGCTGTTGTGTTTCTGTATTCCCTTTTCCCTTGTCTATTTCTGTCTATAACTGTATATATACTGTAAATATCTGCTTATATATTGTGCTAGCTGTAAATAAATAGCTTCATTCAATTCCCAGAGTTGGCTGAGTCTAGTCTGGGAGATTTCCAAAGTGCGGGGGGGGGGGAGGGGTGGGGGGGAGCAGGGAACACCCAAACCATCACAGGAAGGTTTAGATTGGATATTAGAACAAATTTCTTTATGGGAGGAGTGATCAGGCATTGGAATGGGTTGCCCAGGGAAGTGGTGGAATCACAGTCTCTGGAGGTTTTCAAGAAACGTGTGAACATAGCACTCTGGGACATGATTTAATGGCCATAGTAGTGTTAGGGCAATGGCTGGACTCAATGATCTTGGAGATCTTTTCCCACTAAAACAATTCTACGATTCTAGTGTTAGAAAAAAAACAAACTAATAACAAACCCCACCAAAACAGAAAGAAAACCCCACCCCAAACAAGCAAAAAAATTCCCACCAATACAGAACAATTCAGTTTTATTCTCTGTCTTGCCTTAGAAATTTGCCAGGAAATTAGAAGTTTTTTGTTTTATTTTAAGGTAAGAAATCTCACCTACTACCAAAACAGAGGCACAGAAGTAAACCCAAAACTAATTCTTAAAAGGTGCTAACACTTTTCCAGATGATCACACTATTTTCTATCATTAGCTGTTAAATACATACATTTGTTATACTGACAGATACACACATGACTCTAGAAAAGGCAGATTTTTGGACTGACTCCAAACTACAGTCAAGACAGTTCTCAGTTTGGTGATTCAGATCTGACATGCAAATTCAGGATGATTTCTAGCTGATAAAGTTTACTTTTCTCATTGTACAATCACTGTTACATTACTTTAGTTATTAATTTAACTCAGATTAAATACACTGGAACACAGAAACAGCTTACTTGTTTTCATGAACACCTTAAAAAAGCTGAAACAAAAGGATGTGCACACAACAGTACCTTGTGGTGGGGAATAATCATCGGAGTCCGTGTCACTCTCGCTGCTGTCCTCCACCAGGAAGCTGGGGTAGTTCCAGGACATGCTCAGGATGCCATCTGACTCATGAAGGAGCACGTGGGCCAGCATTCGGCCATGGCAGTCCATGACAATAACCTGTCCATCAGCAGTGCCAAACAGGACCTGAAAATAACACCACGGCACTCAGCCCGGCCGAATGTCAGCCACTGGATCTTTCTGCAAAAGCCTCTTGCAAGTGACTAGCTGTGCTGGAAATTAAGTGAAAGCAAAGCAACCAGGGATGTAAACAGGTGCCACAATAGGACACTGCAACCAAAGAGGTATCTGAAGAATGAAGATAGAGCAGCAGGGTCTAGAGATACCATAGAATCATAGAATCAACCTTTCTCTGGGAGGAAGAGGCCTCCACGATCATCCAGTCCAACCTAGCACCCAGCCCTAGCCAGTCAACCAGACCATGGCACTAAGTGCCTCATCCAGGCTTTGCTTCAACACCTCCAGGGACGGTGCCTCCACCACCTCCCTGGGCAGCCCATTCCAATGCCAATCACTCTCTCTGCCAACAACTTCCTCCTAACATCCAGCCTAGACTTTCCCCGGCACAACTTGAGACTGTGTCCCCTTGTTCTGTTGCTGGTTGCCTGGGAGAAGAGGCCAACCCCCACCTGGCTACAACCTCCCTCCAGGTAGCTGTAGACAGCAATGAGGTCACCCCTGAGCCTCCTCTTCTCCAGGCTAAACACCCCCAGCTCCCTCAGCCTCTCCTCATGGGGTTTGTGTTCCAGGCCCCTCACCAGCTTTGTTGCCCTCCTTTGGACACATTCCAGCAAGTCTGTGAGCAAGTAATGTTTCCTGGTGGGGTGCATTTTGCTCACTTGAATATGAGCCACTACATTTAATTTTCATTTGGCCACTACTACAACTAAAGCCAGTTGGCAGTAGGACTACCACAGATTCTGCAGCATTCTTGAGTTATACAAAAACGTCTAAAACAGTAGCAGAAACCAAGGCATGAAACAGTCATAAGACCAAAAGGCACAGCTGTCAAATCAGAGGTCTTAGCAGAGATTACAAACACCTTGTGAAAAAGATGACTCTGAATAAGGAGAGGTTAGCTGGTTCATGAGCTGAGAGAAGGTGGAAGAACATCTTTCACAAAGAGAGGTGAAAATTAATATGATCATTCAACTGGAAGTAGATAATTATAGCCCAAGATGAAGGCAACTTGCTACACATTCAGGAAGATATGAAGAAGGGCTTCCACCCACCATTTCAGATACAAAATAGATAATGCAAGGGTTTTTTTTCTTGCCCCTACACTACTCTGTAGTCACAACACAATGACTGAAACCTGCAATTTATTTCTTGTGGACATTTTCTGTCTTGAGGTTTTAAGCAAGTTGAGATCATAGAATCATAGAATCAACCAGGTTGGAAGAGACCTCCAAGATCATCCACTCCAACCTAGCACCCAGCACTGTCCAATCAACTAGACCATGGCACTAAGTGCCTCATCCAGGCTCTTCTTGAACATGTCCAGGGACGGTGCCTCCACCACCTCCCTGGGCAGCCCATTCCAATGCCAATCACTCTCTCTGGGAAGAACTTCTTCCTAACATCCAGCCTACACTTCCCCTGGCACAACTTGAGACTGTGTCCCCTTGTTCTGTTGCTGGTTGTCTGGCAGAAGAGACCAACCCCCACCTGGCTACAATGTCCCTTCAGGTAGTTGCAGACAGCAATGAGGTCCCCCCTGAGCCTCCTCTTCTCCAGGCCAGATCCTGCATATTTGATAACTTTTAGAAAAAACATGAATAGGGATTAATAAATCCACAAAATAATAAAGGCATTAGCCAAGGCTGCTGCTGGTATCATGTAATTCCATATGAGGCAAATACGCCTTAAAGAAAGTTTAAAGGCACTCATCAACCTGAAAACTATCCATCACTAAAAATGAAGCTAAAAGGAAAGTCAAATCTTATACTTGTCCTTCAGCCTACTATCTATTTCCAGTGTTTTTTGGTGTAAACTTCAGATTCTAACAATTGTATGCCCAGATCAAAAATCATCTAGCCTTGTATCTTACCTCTGACAGTAGTCATGTGTTTGAGGAAGAGTAAAAGAACAGGATGCATTGAGCAGCACCACCTCTGCATGCTCATATAGTTCCCAGCAAAAAACCCTCCATCTACTTTATAACTGATAAATTTCACTTGGTAACCTCTACCTCTTAAGACTAAACAACAAATAATTGTTCCTTACTCAATTGTTCCCTTCTCATCACTGGTCACAACGTTATAAACCTCCATTATCTGGCTTCTTCATCATCTCTTTTCAAAGCTGAATAATCACAGCCTACTTAGGATCTCGCTGTGCAGCTGTTGTCAAGGGCCTGCTTTCTGTGTTCCTTCTGAGATGTCATGCCAGCCTTGTAGGCATTCAAACTGTGTATTGTAGCAGACTTGTACAATGATGCTCACCTAGGAGGCAACTGTCACACTTGCACTGTTGAAAGTTTCAGACTTTCAACAGTGGAAGAGTGGCTTCAAAGGTCTCCAGTCAACATTAAGAAGTTCTAATTTTTTTTTCTATGATCAAGGTGATGATGAGGAAACACAGAATATTGCAAAGCAGAACAGCAGCCTAACAAAGGAACTCCAGCAAAGTCATTAAAATCATAAGAAAATCAGTGGAGTTGTTTCACATGATCAGATGCAATGGAAAAATCATACCTGGTTTCCTTAACTGTAATCATTACATGTTGCAAATGTTATTGTGTGAAATACTCAATGGGTTAAAACAGCAACTAAAGCTTCCTACAAGCCTTAGATTACTATAAAAGCACAAACTCAACCTTTGTTTCTCTCACACTCCTTTCCCCTGCAGTCCTTTAATCCTTTCCCTTGTATCATCCCACCTTCTTTCATGCTGTTCACTAGTTAACTCTTTTTACATGCACGATCAGTGCACAGCCATTTCCACTATCTACTTCTAGAAAATAACTGCTCTGGTACAATCTTCTTCTGCAAAGCCAAAATGCCACCGGTTGTCATTGCTAGCTTCTCACACCACTTTCAGCCCTACACTACAGGCTATTTTTTAATCAGTCTCTGAGGAGTTTCATAGTTCTACAACTACCTGAAGGGTGGTTGTGGCCAGGAGGAGGTTGCTCTCTTCTCTCAGGTGGCCAGCACCAGAACAAGAGGACACAGCCTCAGGCTGCGCCAGGGGAAATTTCGGCTCGAGGTGAGGAGGAAGTTCTTCACTGAGAGAGTCATTGGACACTGGAATGGGCTGCCTGGGGAGGTGGTGGAGTCGTCGTCCCTGGGGCAGTTCAAGGCAAGGTTGGATGTGGCACTTGGTGCCATGGTCTAGCCTTGGGCACTGTGGTAAAGGGTTGGACTTGATGATCTGTGAGGTCTCTTCCAACCTTGGTGATACTGTGATACTGTGATACTGTGATAGCTGCAAAATAGCCAGAGAGAGGAGATGAAACTCTCTGTTGCTTCTGAAAGTAGCAGTGTGGGAGTCCTTCTTCTTAAAATCCTGTAGAAACACTTTACAGTTGGGCAGGAACAAAATGTTGGGTCTCACCACCCAGAGTTCAGTATAATACCAATTTAAAGCTAATTCTTTTGAGAGGCACTGCCCTGAATTAATATAAAATTACTAAGTCTTACATTAATTTTCACTTCAGATCAGAGCAGCTGCATGTGAGCATCTTAATTCTTGCACTGAACCCAAAGGAGCTCGTTAGCAAGCTAGAAATGTCAGAGGGCACTCTTCACCCTCTTGAGCCAGGCTATAGGTTTCAAGGACCAGTTTTAAGTTTCAGGGTTATTGTAGCAATACAAGCTTTAAGATGAAAGCATTTATCAGACTGATAGTCCTGCTGGCTAAACTCCTGCTGAAGCTGTAAAAATGTCTAATGGTGTTATAATCCATAACATTACTCAACTTATAAGTGCCACACTCAAACCACCTCTGTCAGATGAATAAAACTCTCTTGACCTTCACAAAAAAAGGTTGAGCCACAGAGTACGCCTGAAGGATTCAACTGAGAAATTAAAATGTTACATTTTAGCTGTCTGAATTAGGATTTTTCAGATACTTGCAGATCCAGAAGGTCTGATGAAACGTTGGGAAGAGGTAATGAACAAATTATAGTGAATTGTTAACCCCTGACTACAAAAGCTAAGTGGTAATAATAGTAATTAACCCCCCCCAAAATCCCAACTACTTATTTTAAAGTGGTTCTTCAGCCACTTGCTCTGTTTGTCTTGTCTCATGTCCTCTCATTTCATGCCATTGGCTATTTCAGCTGTTTTTACATTACATTACAACCTCTAGAATTGCATTTGTAGAATCATGCATAATCTGGTAGCAAAATACCTAAAATCACCAAATACTTTCAAAGTGTGAGTCAGTTGCAGCATATAAAAAAAGTGATTCTTTACAAAACATATCAAACATAACAAGTCCTGCACTACAGTGCAGCTATGGCTGATTAAAGGTGATAGAAATGCAGAGCAGTCTTCAATAGTATGCTGATACTGTGTGCTTTCAAGGGAAAACTGGCATAAACAGCATGGGGATAACCCAGACATGGTTTTCCAAGTGTATCAAGAGCTGAAAGTTGGTTTCAGTTCTGAAACAGAAGTGTCTGGGTTCTCTATGAAATTCCAAGCTTAGAGTGATTCTTCTTTGTTATAACAACCCTGAATAACAGAAAAACACCATCCTCTGAAATCTCTTGACCAATTAGCCTCTGTGGTAACCTGTGATGACTTTCACAAGCTAGTTCTGACAGATAAAAAGTTTTTTCATCTAACATTCTTTCAACTAAAGATAGATGTTTGGCTATTATCTATGAAGCTATCATTCAAGACTGCAATGTCCTTAAATTCCCAAAATTTCAAGGACTCTTCAATTAGCTCCCTGAAATATACCAATTCTTAAAAGTCATATCATAGAAAAAAACAGAATCATAGAATCATAGAATCATAGAATCATAGAATCATATCCTCTAGTTGAGGATGCCCCTGCCCACTAGATGACCTTTAGAGGTCCCTTCCAACCCAGACCACTCTATGATTTTATCATATGGTATCAAAAGATGGGGTATTTCCATTCTAAAGAGTTCATCTCCTGAGCAGATGAGAATTAGAACAGCCAAGAAGCAAAAAATTCAGTCCAAGAGGAACAACTTGAATCTGTTCAGTGTCCTTGCTACATGTTGATCTGTTATGCTGAACTGTTCCTATTCCTCTAAGACCTGTTGTCATGCTGTGAAGTGTCTGGACCAGATAAAGCACTAGTACAAAATGGTTTGACAGCAGCAAGCTCAACACAGCTACAGCATAGCAACTTGGCACACTGAAGGTCCAGCTCAGGAGGTTCCCTACTCGGCAGTGAACTAGAGCTTAGTAACAGTGATGTTACTTTTGCAGAAAACACATTCTGTTGCTATTTAATTTGGTTTAATGTAAATAAATTGAACTCATCAACTGCAAACATGCTCAAGCTTTCAGTTAATCTGAATATACTAGCCCAGCAGGAAAGGGAGAGATCCTACCATCTTGACACATCTGATTACCTGCAGTAGCTGAGAAAATTAAATTGTTATGATATACAGACTGAAGTCACTGAAGCTGTGCTGACTTACCTCTGCAGGGAACCTAGTCACTGTTTGTTCCTACATCTTTGCCTGTCCTCACTGCCAGAGAAGCTTTCCAGAACTACAGTCACATTGACTTTTATAATAACTGAGGATAACTCAACCCCAGCAAAAATGTATTTAGTGACTTAAAAGTATCTATGAGGGGTAAAAAGCAGAATTGTTTCCCATCTGAGGTTTTGATTGTACAAACTGAACAGCCAAAGCTGCTACAGAAAGATACTGATAAAATAAGATGCTTCATTCATGACATGTAGTACTAAAACTGAAGGTTTCTAATGTTGCTGGTTAAACAAAACTGCCAGGAAATCTGCCCAGTACATTTTCATTCTGTGTCAGGGCAATGACTGAGCCTTTGACTGAAATACAAGAAACGTGACTTGCTGTAGCTACAGGAAGAAATATAAAGCCATTGGAGGCCACTTCAGGGTAGCAATTCTGAAGTGAGAGATTCCAGTATCACCATGCTAGATGGCTAGAAATGGAACATCATAGAATCATAAAATCAACCAGGTTGGAAGAGACCTCCAAGACCATCCAGTCCAACCTATCATCCATCTGCTTTACTCCTGTTGGCCCAGTATTTTAAAAAGAACTTTGTAGTGGAGGGCCACACAGGCCCAAATAGGCATATGTGTGCCTATGCTTGCCTGGACACGTTTTCCTGCCCAAACCAGAGGCAAACACATTAAATGGACAGAAGGGGCACAACAGGCCTGGTGCCACAGAGCCTGGCCTGCCCAAGGCTCAGGTTGTATAACACAGTTGCATAAGCCCACACGCTTACCATGTGGCCCACCCATGGTATCCCCATATTTGGGGGTACCAGACTTGTGGACCCATCCTAATTTGGTGTGTTTTGGCTGGCTGCCAGAAGCCTATTGGACAGTATCATGGCCAAAGGACCATCAATCTCGGCCCACATCCGATAAATAGGGTGATCCAGGCAAGCAAGATGCTCTTGCCACTCTCTCCGCTCACCTCTCGCAGCCTGCCTGGAGCCCCTGCCTCTGTAGGCTTTACCTGACCCTTTGTTCCACGGCACTCTGCACCCATCCAGTGGATGATGGAAGGAGGCGTTCCCGGCCGGCCGCCGCTCCAGCTCACCGCATCACATCAGCCCAATCGTGCCCGTGGAACCTTCTCACACAGCGTGCCCCAAATTCACATTGAACTATTAGCTCCACAAGAAACAACCAAGTGGCTTTTGCTATATATATATATGTATTTTGGGGACCACAGATACTGAGACTTCCAATTAGTGAGTATTCAAACACTCTTGATTCAAGTTACTAAGGAGTTTTACTAACTTTACCAGTGGCACTCTATGCTGCAGGTCTCTCTGACCAGGACATTTCCAAACCTCTACCAAGTTGCTTAATTTGCCTGTAAATAGACATTCTGTAAAATAGTTTCACCAACCATGAACAAAGAATTTGTGTGGGTTAGCTGTACATAAGCTTGGGGAAAATCCTCTTCGTATATGAACATGAGCCAGCAGTGTGCCCAGGGGGCCAAGAGAGCCAGTGGCATCCTGGCCTGCATCAGGAATGGTGTGGCCAGCAGGAGCAGGGAGGTCATTCTGCCCCTGTACTCTGCACTGGTTAGACCACACCTTGAGTGCTGTGTTCAGTTCTGGGCCCCCCAGTTTAGGAGGGACATTGAGATGCTTGAGCGTGTCCAGAGAAGGGCAACGAGGCTGGGGAGAGGCCTTGAGCACAGCCCTACGAGGAGAGGCTGAGGGAGCTGGGATTGGTTAGCCTGGAGAAGAGGAGGCTCAGGGGAGACCTTATTGCTGTCTACAACTACCTGAGGGGAGGTTGTGGCCAGGAGGAGGTTGCTCTCTTCTCTCAGGCAGCCAGCACCAGAATGAGAGGACACAGCCACAAGCTACGCCAGGGGAAATTTAGGCTGGAGGTGAGGAGAAAGTTCTTCCCTGAGAGAGTCATTGGACACTGGAATGGGCTGCCCGGGGAGGTGGTGGAGTCGCCGTCCCTGGAGCTGTTCAAGGCAGGATTGGACGTGGCACTTGGTGCCATGGTCTGGCCTTGAGCTCTGTGGTAAAGGGTTGGACTTGATGATCTGTGAGGTCTCTTCCAACCCTGATGATACTGTGATACTGTGAAATGTTCTGGAAATGTGTCATCTGTCATGCAACCTCTAATCTTCCCTAAGTTGTGGCTAAGTGTCCACTAATTCACTGAGCAATTTCTTGACTTGCATATCTTTCTCCTCCCATGGAATATGTAGCAGCTATAAGGACAGAGTAACCACACATAGTTTTTCCAGGAAGTGACTGGATACATTAGAAAGGGAAAGGGTTAGATGTGTTCTCAAAGATGCTTACTGGACCAGTACAGAAAACTAAACTCTACTGTACAAGAGGTACTCAAGCCTTCTAGAGCCATAAGCTTGGTGGATGTGGGGAGGCCACTTGGTGCCATGGTCTAGCCTTGAGCTCTGTGGTAAAGGGTTGGACTTGATGATCTGTGAGGTCTCTTCCAACCCTGATGATACTCTGATACTGTGATACTATGATAAGCAATACCTATAACCTTGAGTAACCTGTTAAGTATTGCTATCTCACAACACTAAGTATTTTAAACACCAGCACTTTTAAAGTACCAAATTATTAAAAACATAGCACAACACAGAGGCAAGCTCAACATCCCCATTTTTATAACACAAATTGACTGCTTTGTCTTCTCCTTTGTGGAGTCATTCCTGACCAGTTCTCCTCCCTGCACTGCTAATCCATCCAAGCACGGTGAGGAAAATACCTGTTGTTATAATCTGGTGGGGTTTCTGCACCTGCCAGATCACTCATGCAAAGCACACATCTCCACTATGCCAAAGCAGACTGCTGGTATTTCTGTCAGGAAATCCTAAGAGGGAGCCTATTTCCATTGGAATGTTTTGACTTTTTCAGAACTCAATACACCATTTTCTTATTTTTCTTGCTAGTCATCACTTTTAATGACACATGCAAAGACTTCTGAGAGAGCAGTGAGTCATTATCTCCTTCTGGAAGGAATGTCCCACCTAGATGTTCTGTTATTTTGGTTTTAATGAGTTGCAAGGTGCAGATATAAACCTTATTTACACATCTCTTGAACGTTCCTAACCCTTTTCCTAAATGTACTGCAGGGAAATAGTGCTGCCCTTCAAGATTTAGGACAAAGGTGTGATTATTTGTGCTAGCAGCTAAGTTAATTCACATTCAATATCTCTGGATGTACCAGCTGGACAGAGGGACTTCCTGCATTTCAAACTAACCTGTTCCAGGACTCCTTTTTACTTCCTTCATACTCAACAAGGAGTCTGTCAACAGTGAAGCAATAGCCCAGAAGAGAAATCTCACCAGCATCTTGTGACCAAGTAAATGATCAATATCCCACAAATGTTTTCTTAACATTCTTCCAAGCAGCCTTTCCAAAGTCTGGAGTCTTCCTCTTCCACCCACCCACTTTGCAAGCCTTGTTTTTTCACTATTTTGGTTTACTCTCTGCCTTTCTGGTTCCTTTTCTGTTTGGCACATGTATCCTGATGTACAAATGATGCCACTAGGACTTTACTCTGGGTACCTCTGCATTTGCAGCTGTTTCATCCAATGTTGTCTCCCAGACATTCTCCTTTTCAAAGTTTTGATCTGTCTTTACTTTCTCCTTCGGTTTCCTCCTCTGTCACCCCTCAAAGGAAAAAAATCAGCACTGCATATCAGAAATAACAGTCTGCAAAAGTTCTAATAAGGCCAACTGCATTTACATTGTCAGAAGATGCTAAGCCATTCAAGGAAGCTAAACTAGCCCTGATTTAGCCATCTGGACAAACATTAGTAATCATGATATGAACAGCCTTTGCAGTCATCACCATAATGACATTATACTAACAGAGATAAAACTATTTTATTAATCCAAAATAAACCAAACTATAAAGTGATTAATATACAAAATGATGGAGCAACCTTCTATTTATCCAGGCAGGCTTAGTAACACACAAAGCACTTGAAAAATCATTGCCTGCCTTTCATTAGCCTAACAAGAACATGCCAGTTTTACAAAGACTAAGTTACAACATGTTGCATGTCATGGTATTAGCATTTTGCATTTCTTGTGCTCCTTGTATTTACTCTTTTGCCATTACAAAGCAGAAGAGAGTGCAGCAGTCACTCTTAGGACACATTAGTATGCAAAAGTTTGGCTTTTCTCAATATGGTATTCCTGGCTTTTTTTTTTTAACCACAAATCAGAGAGAGAAAACCAGAGAGAGTGAGACAGCAGCTCTACTGCTAAATACTTTTTACTTCCATTAGAAATTCATGCCCTGTAAAATAATTTCTTTGACACAGAAAGAGACATCACCACAATGCATACAGAAGCTCAGGGGAAAGTACTAGATTTTCTTTGACTGTCTTTTTGTCTTTAAAAAAACAGAGAGGACTTTTTCTTTTCCTTTGGATACAATTACCAGCCCTAGAAACAGATGATACACCACAAGATCATTCAGTTTACTGCACATATGCACAGCAGTGAAGTTCTCATTTGAGACCATCGATGCTTTCAAAAGCAGCACTTGGTTTAATTACCTACTTTCAGGCTTGCTCATTCTCTCTCTTACAAAGTCCATGGCATCCAGGTAACTCTTAGAAAGCCCTCAAACGATAAGACAGTGCCATGGTCTAGTTGATTGGTTAGGGCTGGGTGCTAGGTTGGACTAGATGATCTTGGAGGTCTCTTCCAACCTGGTTGATTCTATGTGGATTCTAAGACAAAGTAAATACACTGGAGGTCTTGGTGACAAATCCATTTAATCAATACTGAAATCCTAGAACCAGGGGTTTCAAATCACACTGTCTTCCTATCTCTCTAAGACAGTATAACATAGCTCAATGACTGTAAATGAGGTAACAGCCTTGCATGTCGTTTCAGGAGTCAAATATGCAAGTAGTCTCAAAACCAGGACCTCAAGCTATGCAGTTGCTTTGGGCATGTGGGGATGGAAGCAATCGGGCAGTCAAGCATAACATTACTTGAAAGCATTCTGATAAATCACAGAAAGATGGATTACTGCATGCCTCTGTAATCATACTTGGACTAATTCTGACTTGTGTATTTTTATACTCTTCCTTGACTCAAGACATTCTTCAAGTAAGCATCCTGTAACAATTAGATTTTTAAATGAAAACAGTTGCTCTTCTCTAATGCTTACTGAATTACCAATATGCCTCCGTTTACTTCAGACATGGAAAAGAGCTGGGCATTTTCTAAACTTATGTCAGGTTCCAAAGCACTTTTGAAGTAGCATGCAAAATAAACAAAGAGCCAGCAGCTGGAACACCTTCTACAGAACATCTTCTGTAGCTTTCTGCATAGACAGGGCTCCAAGCCTGGACCACTAAGCTCCCACAGCAGTTCTCTGGAACACTCTTCAAACCAGGCCATTTTCTGTTTTCTCACTGAAGTCTGCCAGGAAACTGCACACATGTCTATGAAAACACACAGTCTCCACATATATCCAATCACATCAAGTCACAAACCCAACTATTTTTACAGTTAGGCAGGAAAGTGCAATTAATTTTACAACTAACCACTCAATCAGGCAAAGAAAATACACTTGGCAGTCTCCTACATTGTTCCCAAGTAAAGTTTTAGTTATTTCCTGAAAGATACATTGAAAGGTGAAGCTAAAATTTCCATCAGAGTTTTAGAAGTCTGAGAGTTCCTGCTGGGGTTTTGTGGTTTGGTTTTTTTCCTAATTGAAAATGGTATTACTTAGCAACAAGGACTGCACTCTCAACTACTGAAAATGCACTACAAAGCAGTTTAGAAGCAGTGTCCTTGCTGTTTTGTATTTCATAACACAAAATCAAGAAGCCCCTGGGTTAAGCTCTATGCTAATGGAAGACAGTTCCTCAACCTCTGCATTCTCCTTCTATGTCTTGAGCGCTTAGCAGAGTGGGGCAACTTAGGATGGTCAGGAAATACACAGAATGGGTGAGGTCAAGTATAACTGAGTCAATACAGAGATAGGCTGAGTAATAAACTGCTACCAAAAAGAAGCACTGAAGAAACTGTCCTTGCTTTTAGAGTGTCTTTCTAAAAGCAAGAAAAGCAGGGAAAGATTAATCTCTTTTCAGCTGACACATCTGAGCACCGACAAGAAACTGGCTACTGGTCAAAGAGCAGAGAGCTCAAGCTGAATTCACACAGGATGAAACATCGATGGGAAAGGCTTCTGAGAATTAAGAGATACTGCACCCACTTCTCATTGACATACTGTCTCTTTTTGTCAAATCCATGGAAAGACTCTGTGATACCATCTTCTGAAAGTATTATCTTCTATCTCAAGTTCATTAGGAAACCTGGCCTTGCTTTTCCAGACAAGATCTAGTGCAGAAATCCACAAATCTTCTCCTCCAGACTCAATCACACTAATTGTCCTCTCCTGCACCAAGGTTTCAGACTATTCACAGGCTTGAATATATCTGACCCAAGTTCAAGACTCTATTTGGCTTCTGGTCTCCTTACTAACTTACAAAAAATTGGCAGATCAAGTCACAAGGATAATAAAGTTTAATTTAATCATCCTGGCAGCGTCATTTCTTTTGAACTGAAAAGAGCACAATGCTCTGGGTGAACTAAAGGGGTCCTGAGGCCAAAGTGGTCTTGGCCAAGTGGCTCTGGCAATGGAGCAACACAGGCTGTTTCTGAAAAAAGATGTAAAATCCTCACAATTTGGAGGCTTTTTCCTCTAAGAATCTCGCTTCAATTCACATGTTGTCTACTGCCTAACTCAAAATCAAAACAAATTAAAGCAATCTTCCTACCTTATATATGATTTTTCTTTAGGAAGCAAGCAGCTTCCTGGAGGAGGTGCCATTTTTTCCCCTGAACTGCCTAAAAAGTAGCCTAGCTGCTGCTTTGCACAGATGCACTACAAACCCACCTTCTTACTCTTTGCCCCTACAGCTGAAGCAAACATAGAATCATAGAATCATAGAATCAACCAGGTTGGAAGAGACCTCCAACATCATCCAGTCCAACCTAGCACCCAGCCCTATCCAATCAACTAGACCATGACACTAAGTGCCTCATCCAGGCTTTTCTTGAACACCTCCAGGGACGGTGCCTCCACCACCTCCCTGGGCAGCCCATTCCAATGCCAATCACTCTCTCTGTGAAGAACTTCTTCCTAACATCCAGCCTATACCTACCCCGGCACAACTTGAGACTGTGTCCCCTTGTTCTATTGCTGGTTGCCTGGCAGAAGAGACCAACCCTACCTGGCTACAGTGTCCCTGCAGGTAGTTGTAGACAGCAGTGAGGTCACCCCTGAGCCTCCTCTTCTCCAGGCTAAACACCCCCAGCTCCCTCAGCCTCTCCTCATAGGGTTTGTGTTCCAGGCCCCTCACCAGCTTTGTTGCCCTTCTCTGGACACCTTCCAGCACCTCAACATCTCTCTTGAATTGAGGAGCCCAGAACTGGACACAGCACTCAAGGTGTAGCCTGACCAGTGCTGAGTACAGGGGAAGAATAACCTCCCTTGTCCTACTGGCCACACTGCTCCTGATGCAGGCCAGGATGCCATTGGCTCTCTTGGCCACCTGGGCACACTGCTGCCTCATCTTCAGCTACTATCTACCAGTACCCCCAGGTCCCTTTCCTCCTGGCTGCTCTCAGCCACTCTGTCCCCAGCCTGTAGCACTGCTTGGGGTTGTTGTGGCCAAAGTGCAGAACCCTGCACTTGGCCTTGTTCAATCTCATCCCATTGGCCTCTGCCCACCCATCCAGCCTGTCCAGGTCCCTCTGCAGGGCTCTCCTACCTTCCAACACATCAACACCTGCTCCTAGCTTGGTGTCATCTGCAAACTTACTGATGCTGGACTCAATCTCCTCATTCAGGTCATCAATAAAGATATTGAACAGGACTGGGCCCAGCACTGATCCCTGGGGAACACCACTAGTGACAGCTGCCAACTGGATGTGGCACCATTCACCACCACTCTCCGGGCTCTGCCATCCAGCCAGTTCTTGATCCAGCACAGAGTGAATCTGTCCAAACCATGAGCTGCCAGCTTGGCCAGGAGCTTCTTGTGCCACACAGTGTCAAAGGCTTTGCTGAAGTCCAAGTAGACTACATCCACAGCCTGCCCCACATCCACCATGGTGCATTTTATAAAACCAGTTTCAATTAAGTACTCTCCATTCCAAAAAACTAAAGACTTCATGCAAATCTTTCTATATAAGTGCCAGCAAGGTGAGAGTAGAGGCAAATGACTTCTCTTTTCCTGGCACACCCCACGCAGAGATGGGTTGCGTTTCTAGTTGCATTCATCTTTTACTTTGCTGATTCAAACACTGATTCTCCAAAAATGTAAAACAGAACTGGGTATAAAAGTGCTAAATAGACACATTGACAGGATAGCATGAGTCCTCACCTCTCCCTCCATTCTCTGGATTGTCACTGCCTTTCACTTTCCTCCTTTCCTGAGGGAGAATAACATGTGGTAGAGCACAAGGATCTTAACAAACCCCAGATTTTGATCAACTAATAAGAATATTGTGACTTATCTGAGTGTCATGGTAGATCAAGGTAAAGAGTTACACTGTTCAGGGTGATCCTAGTACACTGCACAGATATTTATTCAGCTGTTCGCTTTTCCTCAGTAACAAACATCAAAGACCCTGCTACAAAGATGAGCAAACATTAAAATAGTTGTATTTCTCCTTTATTGGAAAAGACTATTTGCTAGACTCATCTCAAACAGTGCTGGGATGAAACACTACAAAAGCTACTAAGAGAACACAAGCCATGATGCTGTCAGACCATTAAATGCCCCCATTGTTACAGCCTCTGTGACTAGAAGAAATTACACCACCTCATCAGCTCTCAGCATCCTGGCACTGCAGGCTGGATAAAAAGCATCAAGAGAAAGATTAGGCAAGGCACAAATGAACTGAGTAGGAAGAAGAAAGTAGGCTGAAGCTTCACCTTTTTGCCCTGCTCCTTCAATTACTTGCTTGATAACTCTGCAATACTGACAAGGGTTTCTGGTAGGCAAAAACTTGCCTGGAATAAAGTCATAAAGAGATGCCATGGCTCCTGATGAACTCTAGAGGCTCCAAGGAGAACATTGTTGTTGTCTAATCTGCCCAAAACTCATGGTAAAGCCTACAAAGTTCTCATCTGAGTAATGAAATCTACAGTGTAGCTACTTCTAGCAAGAGAAGGAGAGCACAACTGAAAAAAAGCACAACACACCAAGATATTCAACCCTTCTCTTCTTGGAAGCTGTATTCTCAGCAGAAGGATGCATGAAACCTACTGAAGACAAAAAGGAAAAAGAAAGACAATGCTACTGAACCTATGCACAGACACCAGGGAGAAAACAAAAAAGAAATCTTTTATTTCAGAAATAGCTGTATAATGCAGCTTTAAAAGAAAGAAATCAAAGGAGTAGGGAGAAAGAAAGGATAAGTAGCACTTAAAATTCACCTAACTTTTTCACACAAAATCTGTCACTATTATGTGCCATCATAAAAGTCAAGTCACAAACAGGGAAGAAAAACAAAGTGTTACTGCCTTCCAGCATGTATAAATATATAAAGCAAGCATACAAAGTCCCTACAAAAACATTTAAACATTTTAAGTATATATAAAAAGCCCACATATTTTGTCTATAAAAAGATGCAATAGGACAGCAAACGTTCACAGAAGTCTCAGAGCACAAGCAGGCAGAAATCATTAATTTTAATAGCAAGTCTGCCACAAAGGTTTGAAAGGCTTCTAAAAATAACTCAAAATATTAAAGAGAGTTAAGCTGTGATGGGTTTTGTTTATCTGTTTGTTTTATATAACAAGCAGATTTATCTTGAAAGACAACTGAAGTCTCCTTCCCCTGTCCTCTTGTTTGCATTTTAATGGCACTGCTCAATTATACAGCATGCAATGCTAAAATCCCTACATGTGATTTAACCATTGTCTGCAGTCCTTGTAGCTTGGATAAGCTGCCTAGCTAATTAATGACACTTCTCAGTGCTATAAAAAGCCTCTAGCCATTTTCCTTCAGTAATCTGAGTAATTCATCCATCAATGAAAATAAGTTTTACAGTTCTCCCTCAAAGACTGTATCTTACAGTGAAATTTTGACTGGTCTTAGTTATTGTAAACATGTATGTATGGTCATTTGATAGTCTCTGCACACAGAGTTCCTAAGGGGAAAGAAAGAAAAAGAGGTTTTTATGTGTTAAGTTATAAAAATACAGATATTCCCTGGCATTTTAAAGATTCATTTACTTGAACATTTAAAGATCCTTAATATGAGAAAGGACTATTCTAATAAAGACAAAAGAACATTGCTTACACTGTCAGATTTTACAGGCTGTAAATTCCTCATTTTATCCTTCCTTCCATTTATGCATAATAATGAAGGTAAATATCTGCCTTCCTTACGCTGCCCTAGATACCTATTTGTAGCTCCCTTTCATCATTCTGTCAACTCATTAGAAGGCTGTTTCCAAGGTTTTCTTCCAAGCAGCCAGATAATTAAAGTTGATCAGTGTGACTATCACAATAGTAAGGACAGCATCAGATTAAAAGCAAAATGGTATAGTGAATGGAAGCACAAACTCTTCATTCCAGAGCAGAAGGCAAGAGAAGACAAAGCTGAGAAAATTACATCATGACCTAAGCAGATGCAACATTGTAAAATTTTATAAATCCCTTATTTTTAAGCCATGTTCTGGAAGATAGTTAAGACTACTATCTCTGCTTTGAGCTTAAAACTTGCTCAGAAGAACTATTTCCCTGAAAAGTTGCACATTGTAGTCCACTGATGAAAATGGGGATCCAAAAGAAGATTCTGCCATAATGGATTTACTAGTTAAAATTCCTGCCAAGGACTAAGGCCACACTAAAACCAAGTTGCCCAAGTTCATGGAAAGCCTAGTGCCATCAGTAATGATGCATCTTGTTAATTAGCTTCTGCCTCCTCCTGTGGCACAGCACAGCACAGCACCAAACCTATCAAGGTCACCAAGTGGTTTACTAGAACACAGATCCCAGTCAACTACACCACTGGGCCCAGAGAGTGATAAGCATTCCCTCCCTCATGTGAAGCTTCTTTCAGGGTCCCAGGCTCCATGCTGAAGCACTGCAGGAAGGATGCTGCAGACAAGCTGCAGGAGCTGAAACATGCCCCTGCATCATGCCTGTCAGGGAAAAAGATGCTGGAGCATCTGTGGTTGTTGTGGGAGTAAGGATGGCAAATGATGGGAGCAGGAGTGACTAACAGCATAGAAACTGCCTTCCTGCACAGCCACTGCAAACTACAAAAGATTTACAAAACAATCAACATACAGACCTCCTGCACCCTGTATTTTGAGACAAAGCAGCTTCACTCACCACTGGTCTCCTCGTTTTCTTCCAGTGTCTCGTAAGATCCTGAAGTGCACATGGTATCTCTTCCTAATATGGAGCTGCTTTTCTTTTCCAAGCAGCAACAGCAGCAGAAGCCAGCAATAAAATGACTCCCCCATCCCCAACCTGCAGCCAGCAGAGCAGACAAGACCAACAACCCAAACCCAAAAACTGGAAGCAGCAACTGAAAACAGGAAGCCTCTTTTGTCACAGTCCAAACTACAAGCCCTGTGATGCTTTGCACCAGCCAGCAATTTCATTGTGCAGCTGATGTGATGTCAGAATTGTACCGAATACTTGTCAGCAGATTCAAGTGGCAAACCTCATGACATATACCCATTTTCAGAGCCAACAGAAGGAAGCATAGTGGCTAAATTCACATGTACCTGTAGTCTGTCCTGTCCTAGCCAAAGAGAGTGTCCCTGGACACTCTCTGAAGCTCCACAAATAAAAATTTACAACAGGAAAGAGGAGGGGGTGAGGAGTGAGAGGATGGGAAATGGAGATGGGCTCTTAGAGGTGTCAGAAAAGTCTAATGATTTACACTAGCTGAGGTGCAGGGAACAAGTATAGAGGTATCCAGTAATTAAAATATATTCATTCATTTTCACAGTATCACAGTATTATTAGGATTGGAAGAGACCTCACAGATCATCAAATCCAACCCTTTACCACAGAGCTCAAGGCTAGACCATGGCACCAAGTGCCACGTCCAATCTTGCCTTGAACAGCCCAAAATATATTCATTCATTTTCACCAAGGCTTGCCTCATTCATTTTCATCAAGGCTTCCCTCTATTGGAGAGGGATTTCTTTTTCACTACTTTCTTGCACACAGAGACAGGAACAAAAAAAAGAATCCCAGTGCAGTCCAGGGATACACGATATTGCTATAAACAAGAGGACAACCATCCCCCTCTACAGTCTTCACCTAGTTCTCTGACATTGTGCCTCTTTCCACTGTGAACAGGTAATTCTGGAATGCATCTAGAGAAGGGCAACAAAGCTGGTGAGGTGCCTGGAAAAACAATTCCTATGAGGAGAGGCTGAGGGAGCTGGAGTTGTTTAGCCTGGAGAAGGGGAGGCTCAGGGGGGACCTCAATGCTGTCTACAACTACCTGAAGAGAGGTTGTAGCCAGGTGAGGTTGGTCTCTTCTCCCAGACAACCAGCAACAGAACAAGGGGCTCTCTAGCCTGGAGAAAACTGAGAGGGGATCTTATCAATGCTTATAAATACCTAAAGGGTGAATGTCAAGAGGACAGAACTAATGTTTTTTCAGTGGTGTCCAGCAACAGGACAAGGGGCAACAGGCTCAAACTGGTACATGGGAAGTTCCATCCGAACGTAAGGAAAAACTTCTTTACATATGACAGAGCACTAGAACAGTCTGCCTAGAGAGCTTGCAGAGTCTTCCTCAAAACCTGCCTGGACACAATCCTCTGCAACCTGCTCTAGGTGAAGCTGCTATAGGCCTAGGGCGAATTCCAGAGGTGCCTTCTAACCCTTAACATTCTGTGACTCTGTGGAACGCTCTTGAAGATACCCAGTTCTGTAAATTCTTTCTATTGTATGTATTTGCCCACTATCCTCAAGAGGCTGCTGGTATAAAAGAGGTCTCTGCCTTGGCCAGACAGATGCTCTGGTTATAGTGCTTAGGAACAGGAAATACCTAAATGAGCATGACTACAGACAGACAGCAAAGCAAGAAAATTAACTTCTAGTCCTCTGCAAAAAACATGCAGCATCACAATCAAAGAGTGCACATATTGAACTAGCTGAAGAAGACCACAGCTCAAAGTCCAGACTTAACACCTGGATGTGAACCACAGTAAAAACCTGTCGATGATCTTCATGAGAAGATTATCTGTTGACACATGAGTGTGAGAAAGAAAGCACTGCAGTCAACCAGATTGTATCAGCTGCTCTATGATTCACAGTGGGTTTGTCCTCAACAGATGAAGAGAGCTCAAGAAATCCTGAAAAGCAACAGAGCCACAAGAAGTATGATACCACTCTGCTCCTAAAAGAAAATGCCAAATGGTTGCATTTAGCATTAATAAAACCAGCCAACAACGTCATGAGAGCAAAGTAGATACCAAATCAGTTAAAAGATACAACTACATCCTTGGTTGCAGCAGGACTGTACTCCACCCTGTCCATCTCTCTATCTCTCATCCCATCTCTAGGCTCTCAAAAGACTATGGGGAATGTTAACTCTGAAATTTCAACCACAGGTGGCATCAGTCACTACCTCAGGCGCTTTACTTACAAGCCTACTGTACAGGTAGGCCAGAAATCAAGAGACGACACATGCTCTGTCAAAACAAGGTGGTTGGAAATACCATAGCTCCAACCATCTCTTGTCTCCACATGAAAAAGAAATCATGTTCCTCTGGCAGACCTGCCACAGAGCACTGGTGGAGTGATAGATGTGATAACCTACAGGTGTTCAACAGACAGATATGAGAGAAGATAGAGGATGAGACTTGAAGAAAAGAGGAGGATGTATGCAGCAGAGGGTTGAGAGAAACTGAAAAGCAAGGTGAACATTGCATACATTTTTATCAGGATAACAGAAAACTGATACTAAACAATACATTCTCTTTGGAAATTTAACTTTCCACTTTAATTATGTTAAAGGTCATGGGACCATGAAGAGTAATATTTTCAATAGTAATCTTCAGGGTGCCAGAGGGGTGACAAAAAGTATAGTATGAAGATATAAATTTAAATGTGGACATCTATCTTTCACTCATTTTACTGGCAAGTAGGTTACTTTAGGCAATAAGGAAGATGCTGGAGTTACTCTAAGCTAGAACAATACTCTGTTCTCATTCACACAGATACAAATTAGGAGAGAAATTAGTTAAGGACGTAGTTAGCAAGGGTATCCACTTACCCTATGTGCTTATTTGTGTGTAATATATGCAATGTCTTTTCCCTCAAACTTGGTGTTTTTAGTTTGAACTGAACATAGTTTCTTGCCTAGTACTTCAGTGAATTATATTTCCTTGTGCCTCCAGAGGCAAATACATCTAAATACAGTTTAGAAGATCAATTCGTTCCCCCAGCTCCAGAGAACAGTACGAAGATCCATCATCACTCAACATGCAAACCCCATACTTAGGAGAACTGTGCAGAGTAATATCAATCTCATGGCTGGTTTTGGTCTCAATTTCAGTGAGTTTGTCAGCAGCAGGGTCTGCAACTTCAGTGATTTTCACACAGCTGGAACCAGACACTAAACAACTCTTTGTTTCCTGTAATAACCACTTATGAAGCATCCAGACTAGAAATTACAAGCATATCGACTAAATTGAACTAAAGACAGTCACCACAAATGAAAAATCGCAGTGAAGGTATTACCAAACACAGGAGCAGCAACTGAGTATCACACAAATGAGGTAGCCTCATGTTTAAAACACAGGACCAAGAGCTGTTAGATATGACTTTACACTCCTACTTCTGCTGCTTGGCTTTTCCTCTTCATCTTTAGTAAATTATTCATTGTCAAGATTTACATTTCCCTAGATTCAAAAAGAGGCAGTTAGACTGCTTGGGTTTAAAGAGCAGTGTTGCAATAATTAATCCATTATACTTAGCAGAGCACACTCAAAATTATTAGATGCTGTTGCAGAAAGGCATATTATTAGTGTTATTCTATTCCACTAGCAATTCCCAAAAGAACTCTATCTTGGATGGATTTACAGTATTGTAAATTCAAGTCAGTGGCACATTGAGTTCTGAACCAGCACCTTTTCATGGTGGTGTAATGTGAAGGAAGGAAAATGATCCAGTTGTGCTTGCAATGCTTTATTCTATCCCCATCATTTCTTTCAGTGCTGTATTATACACACACATTAACCACAGCAACAGCAAGCACATGGAAGGAAAAACTTCCCCAGTAAGCTCAACAGTGAATGCAAAGGGCCACTGTAAAATCTGCAAATGAAACCAGTGGGCTAGCTAAAGTCTCTCTCTAAATGGTAATGTAATAAATATCACAGACTTCATCAGAAGAACAGTTCAGAAGATCTTTTTTAAATGTTGGATTTTTTTCTCCCCAAAGTTCAGCAAGTTGTGGACTCAAACACTGAAAAAAATAAAGCTGGGAAGTCTGGCAGTCTGATAATCCTGTCTTTGACTGGAACTGGTTTTGCTGCAACTGCAGACTGCACAGGTCTCTTCCAACCTGGTTGCTTCTATGATTCTATGTACACAGAAACGACCAGTCAGAGGTTTACAAGTTCAGGCTGTATCTTTCCTCAAACGCATTTTATCAACAAATTAGGAGTCATACACGTTCCTGCCTCAAAGAACTAACTTTGAATAAGACTGCAAGTGAATCAAGGTGAAAAATGATGACAGGTAACTCGTACATTATCATATTTTTCTTGTGGAAATGATGGAATTTTAATTATTTGTGGGAGCACTAGTTTTGAAGGAAACTGTTCTTACAAAGTAATCATTTAACTTAACTTTTCAAGAGGTGTATTTTATAGCACATCAAAGTAATATAATTAATAATACTACAAAAGCAATTACCTGTTGGTCATCTGGAGTCCATATGCCACAGGTGATCTGACTCTCCAAGTTTATTTCTGAAGACCAGTGTCTCTGTCCGCTGACTGAACCGACCAGCACAAATCCATCTCTATAGGAGATAAGTGCTTGAGTCCCATCATGGCTCCATGTAAAGTCGCTTACCTTAACATGTCAAAGACAAGACAACAGATATATAGGCCATGTAGGAGTTTTTTGTTGTGTTAATAAAAGCACTGCACTGAACTAGACAGGGCAACTATTTGCCCAGGTGCAGCTCTCATGTCATGACCTACTGGATAAAGGAACTGCCCTTGTGAAGCATCTTTGTAACAGTTATTGCCTATCTCTTTGGGTAAAGAAATGTTTTATTTTTTCCTGTGCTTTTTGAAAGGTATATAGCACCATTCACTGTCCTGTTCATTTTGCAACTCAGGGATGGATCACTCTTGATTGCAGAGAAAACACACCAACCTGTGCCCCACGATCATTCACGAGCTCCACAGACCATCTGCCTTCATACTGTATCCAAACAAATATTCCTCCATCTGCATCGCAGGTTGCTAATTTCTGGAATGGTTCATTCCATCTCACCAGCACAACCTTAATGGATTAAAAACAGAAACAGCATTATCAAACTGAGTGTTACAGCATTATCAAACTGAGTGTTGCACTAACAAATACTTCACGAGAATAATTTAAACAGTAATGCAAAAGCACTAACGCCACATTTAAATCCTAAAGACAACATGCAAATCAGCAGCGTTCAGCACAGGCACCTCTCCAGAACAGCTGGAATCATTTTGTCACGGCAGCCAGGAAATGCACAACCTCACACTGTCAGGCCTCTTTTGGAAGGTATTGCATGCTTTCAACGAAAACATTCTGCATATTGGAACCTAGGATTTCTTGGCAGAGGCAGCAAAGTGGAGGCCCTGTGCAGAACATCCAACACTTTTACAAGACTATTTCTCCACTGTTATCTCAGACTCTATGTCAAATCATCAACTGTGCCAGGGTAGGTATAGGCTGGATATTAGGAAAAAGTTCTTCACAGAGAGAGTGATTTCCCATTGGAATGGGCTGCCCAGGGAGGTGGTGGAGGCACCATCCCTGGGGGTCTTCAAGAAAAGCCTGGATGAGGCACTTGGTGCCATGGTCTGGTTGATTGGTTAGGGCTGGGTGCTAGGTTGGACTGGATGATGTTGGAGGTCTCTTCCAACTGGTTGATTCTATGATTCTATGAACTCTTCCTGACTGCAAATGAAGCTGCATGCATCACTATTGGATTGAACTTGAATGTTCCTCTCAGTAATGACACACATACACAAAAAAAAGTGATAATTCCAAATTATTCTAAAAAAGAACTGAAAAAGCCCCACGTCATCCTAGCACTTGAGGCAGAAATTATCAGTGAAACCACTGACCTTCTCTTGGTGACTTTTTTGTAAAAACTTGTTTTCAAATTTGTTCTCTTTCATAAAAATGGAGCTATAAATGAGATGCTTATGTTCATAAACAAGGAGATTCCCCTCAGTTATATTACTGAGACGTGGCGTAAACAAAGGAAATGTATTAAACATTAAGTGGAGTTTTATTTTAACTGCCAAGTAGAGATCCAGATCTAATGATACCCCTACATAAGTTTCACAGTATCACCAAGGTTGGAAGAGACCTCATAGATCATCAAGTCCAACCCTTTACCACAGAGCTCAAGGCTAGACCATGGCACCAAGTGCCACGTCCAATCCTGCCTTCAACAGCCCCAGGGACGACGACTCCACCACCTCCCCGGGCAGCCCATTCCAGTGTCCAATGACTCTCTCAGGGAAGAACTTTCTCCTCACCTCAAGCCTAAATTTCCCCTGGCACAGCCTGAGGCTGTGTCCTCTTGTTCTGGTGCTGGCCACCTGAGAGAAGAGAGCAACCTCCTCCTGGCCACAACCACCCCTCAGGTAGTTGTAGACAGCAATAAGGTCTCCCCTGAGCCTCCTCTTCTCCAGGCTAACCAATCCCAGCTCCCTCAGCCTCTCCTCGTAGGGCTGTGCTCAAGGCCTCTCCTCAGCCTCGTTGCCCTTCTCTGGACACGCTCAAGCATCTCAGTGTCCCTCCTAAACTGGGGGGCCTAGAACTGAACACAGTACTCAAGGTGTGGTCTAACCAGTGCAGAGTACAGGGGCAGAATGACCTCCCTGCTCCTGCTGGCCACACCATTCCTGATGCAGGCCAGTATGCCATTGGCTCTCTTGGCCACCTGGGCACACTGCTGGCTCATGTTCAGGCAGGTATCAATCAGCACCCCCAGATCCCTTTCTGTCTGGCTGCTCTCAGCCACTCTGACCCCAGCCTGTATCTCTGCAAGGGGTTGCTGTGGCCAAAGTGCAGCACCCTGCACTTGGAGCTATTGAACACCATCCCCTTGGACTCTGCCCATCTGTCCAGGCGGTCAAGGTCCTGCTGCAGAGCCCTTCTGCCCTCCAACCCAGCCACATCTGCCCCCAGCTTGGTGTCATAGTTTAAATAGATAATTAATCATCTCAAAGAGAGAGAAAGAGAAGATTTTCCTAGAGCATATTTGACTGCTTACAGAGAAGGACTGATCCTCCTGAAGAACGCAGTGAATGAGCTGAGTAGACAGACTCTTCACACTTCACAATGAAATCAGCAGTAATTTTCAGAATTGGGATACAAATATGCACATGTGAAATCTATACTTGAGAGATGAAGAAGGATGACTTTACACTTATTTTGCAAGAGTTACATTTACTCAGTATTAAAGCCTGGAACTTACTTAGTATTAAAGATTGGAACTTCAGAATAGGTATATCAAGGGAGCTTGCCAAGCTCAAGCATCAACCTTGGAATGATTAAACAACCACAAGAAAACTGTTTCTTCATGCATACGTGAAGATTATGAGAAGAAGTGAGTATGACAAACCACCTCTCTGCTGTTAAGCAGCTGAAAAGAACCTCATTTGAGATTTTGCAGATGAACATTTGATTCTACTTGATTATACCCTTACAGCTGCACTCCAAATGGCTAACCCTGCCTCCAGTTAGGTAGAAAGCACCAGGCCACTAAATGGATTTACATTGCCTTTTTAAAACTGCTCTTTTATTGGAAGAGCAGTAAATAAAATATTTCATCATAGTAATACAAATTGATCCTTTGTAGAGAATTTGCTCTGAATCTTCCATCAGAACACAAATACAGTAGTTTGTGAAAAATTAGCATTCTTTTTAGTGTAACTTCCATGCACAGAGCCATTGCTTCACTCACCCTGAGGCAAAATGCAGCTACAACTTAACTGTATTTGCCATTAATCCCTATCAGTATAAGGAAAGTAGTGACAAAAATCCCCAAGATAACACTGACAAAATCTTCATCTTTAATGGCTGGGAGTCACTAAGGCTAATGATGACTATTCATAACTGGAAGGTTATTTGCCAACACTAAAAAGCTGACCTTTAATGCTTAGACACTGCTCACATGGTACATTTCATAGACTATACAGAATAAATTGCTAGAGAACATTTAGGACAAAAGACAAAACTAAATGTTCAAATAACATATTTTAGCTGACACCACCAAAGATGCTACTACCTGTCTTAAAACTGCTCAGTTCTGTATGGCAAAGATTTGAGATGAGCACATAGTTCTATAGATTAGACTTACCAGTTGACTTAGTAATACAAGTTGGGGCAAAGTGATAGAGGTTACCTTCACGTGGAGGTTTTTCTCTTCTGTTTTAAATGGGAATCTTGTTAAAATTTGGTAATTTATGACTGAAATTCTGCACAACTCATCTTTTCTTTGCATGTGATAGAACACTCATGGGCACACTTGAATGTAAACAATATTAACTATAGCCTCCTTCTCTCCATCCCAATCAGACACAAGTTCTAACTCACAAATTAAGCTTGCTTCTTTATAATGAAAGTAAGACAATGATTTTACACACTTTTTAACAGTCTCAGAACAAAGTAAATTTGTAATTTGAAAATTCACCTTCTTTAAACAGAGCAAATGTTGTTTTCTGAAGTCATTTACAAGATGCTCCCACCATTTACACTTAAAATATGACTACAAGTGCTGATTCCACACAGCTGCTGTGTGTGTTTTCAATTTCATTTTAGATACTGAAGAGAAGCAAAGAAGGAAAGAAGGATTTTCCTAAATATTGAGTTTTGGTTCTTATGTTGGCTAAAATGTAAAGCATGTGAAAACACGCCCCACTGATAGTACACTTAAATAAGGCATAAGCTTGAATTACCCCTCTGCAAAGAGGAGTTTTATTGCTAACCCATAAAAAAGCCAAGATATCATTACTTTCACTAACAGCTTCAGCTCACAGGGGATCCATTTTTACTTCTACCTTTATGGTGCTCTGCTTCCTACTTAGCTTCTTTGCACAAGTACTGAAGAACTGAACTGGTTTTATTTTGTACTGAAAAGGCAAAAATGTTGGTGTGCCAAGGAAAGTTGTTTTGTGATCTATCTATGATCCACAAGGTCTTTGCATATAGCCTAATTATTTTGGTTGGTTTGTCAGTTATGTTCTTTAAATACTATAAAAATGGCAAATTATGTTTGTTCTGCTAAAAAAATAAATACATTTGTATTACAGATATCAGTCAGCTTCTAAACTTCTATCTTGCACAGGAAATGATCTCCCATGAACAAAACTTCCAGGAAGTCCTGGCCATTAGTTACAATGTAAATGCCAATGTATGGGCTCCCAAAGAAGATGCCTTCCATGAAGTCCAGTGAGCTCTGAGTCTGGGTCTTGTATTTTCTCCAAGCTCCTTTGATTGCCTTTCTCACATTTTCTAACACAATATAAGACTGTTAAACTGCAAAGCATTCTTCTGTTATTCCTAATTTTATTACAGGTTTTGAAGATTACTAAGAATACAACCTTCCAAGAACAAAAGTCCTTCATCTGGAATAGCATACAACAGCCATTACTGAAATCTTACCTCTGTAGTTCCTAAAACATATGGTATGTAACTGCCTTAGAGGCAAGGGACAGATGTCTAGAAAAAATAAACAGGTAAATAACTAGGGAATTAGTTCCTAGAGTTCCTCACCAAATAGAGACAGATTTTATTAATGATACACTGTAGTGAGTCACAGTGAGTCTTTTTTCCCATCTCTGATCCTCCACCCAGGCATAAATTCTAATGACTGAGGTCTTCTCCAGCACTCGTGTTCATGAACACTACAGAGATCTGCTTGCAGCAATAAAGAATACTTGACAGCAAATACTTGATCACAGCACACTTTGCTATGCCTTCAGAGCCACACTACTTTATCTGGTACGAGCAATTCTGAAACTACAAGTGAACTTGTCCCAGGTTGAGAACTATAGGATTAAAAAAACCCTCTTGGGACTAGAAGATTGTTATTCAATCCCATAATTGTGCTATCTCCTTACAAACCTCCAGCGAGGCCAGCTCGCTCTCCTTTCCTCCTCCTCCTGCCCTGTGTCTGGCAGAAGCCACTTTATTGGGAAGAACATGTAAGCAGCAGGCCTGTTTTGGGGCCTCCAGAGTCTTGTGTTTCAGCCTCTTGGATGGCAGAGGCATTTGGTGTGGGGGGGAGGATTGGAGCACTGGAGATTATAGATCTAGTTTTTGGGTTGGGGGAAAATTCAAGGGGGTTTGCCAGAGATGCGGTAATTGCTTTGTAATGTCTTCTCTGTATCTCTCTCCAAATGTAATTCTGTATTTTCTCTCCAGTTTCATTTGAGAGCTTCACTGCTGTCAGCTATCTTTAAAAAACACCACAGAACTGGACAGCTTTACAGGGTGCAAAGGATTTGACACAGTATAACAGCACTGAGCATCTACAATACATTCTGTGCAATTGCTGGCCCTTTTTTTTTCTCCTACTAAATCATACTACATTTCTAATGCTACTGAAAGTGCTAACATGAATCTAACTTCCAAGCAGCAACAGCAAAAACTCTAACTTTCCCTAGGCCAGAAACAGAAAAAATAATAAAGGAGATTATGCCATTGCATACAGTAGCAGAGTACAAGGCTCAGTCTGAAGGCTTCTTCCAATTCTCTGCTCTCAGAAAGTACTCAAGGTCTTTAGGAACATAAAAGGCTTGAAACAATGCACTGGAAAGAGGGACCTCGACAATCATACTTAGGATCACTGAGCATCACTTATTCACTGTAGTGAGTGATCTTGTTATGCAATCATAGAATCAACCAGGTTGGAAGAGACCTCCAACATCATCCAGTCCAACCTAGCACCCAGCCCTAGTCAGTCAACCAGACCATCGCACCGAGTGCCTCATCCAGGCTTTTCTTGAACACCTCCAGGGATGGTGACTCCACCACCTCCCTGGGCAGCTCATTCCAATGCCAATCACTCTCTCTGTGAAGAACTTCCTCCTAACACCCAGCCTAGACTTTCCCTGGCACAACTTGAGACCATGTCCCCTTGTTCTGTTGTTCTTTTTTGTCTGGGAGAAGAGGCCAACCCTCACCTGTCTGCAGTGTCCCTTCAGGTAGGTAAACTGATCTTCAGTCATGGTTTATTAATGGCAACAAAGATGGAGATAAATGAAAGAAAAGGGAACAGTGGGGAATAGAAACGAAACATAAAATTAAAGGGATTGGAGAAACCATTAACTACCTTTACTTGCTAATAGTATACATAAATATAAACACATATAATTTGTTTATGCTCTACATATAAATAACATGGCTGTGTACATGAACACACATTCCTATCAAATCCTTGAGGAAACTCTGCCAATGCTGTACATTTGTTGACCTGAATTTAGTCACCTAAAGCAGATTCTTATAGTTAAAATGTAATTTGAAAGTTACAACAGGGGCCCAGAATAAGTCTTTCAATATAGTTTATCTACAGTGATTGGTTCAGTTCAATTCAACATAAAGTTTGACTACTTTAAAAATATTTGTATTTTTACAATAAAGACTGTTCATGTTTCTCTCTCCTAATTTCTCGTGCTGCAAATGTACGGTTTGCAATTGTTCTTACTTTCACCTTTACCTCTGAGCTTCATTTCTTGCCACAACAGCATTGTCAGGATAATTCTCTACCCGACCGCATAGCAAAAGGGCGTCACATAAATATTCTTCCTACTAATAACACTAAACAAAACCAAACCAAAACAAAAAGAACAACCCCCCCCAACAACAACAGCCAAAAAACCTAACAAACTAGCAGACAGTGTAGACAGCTACTTTGCCTCTCTTGGAACATCACACCCATCTCCCTATCCTACTTTTTTTTACGCTGCATTCTGTAACAATACACTCTCCATCTCTTCCACACCCGTGGAGCTTTGACTTTTGTTTCCTTTGACATTTTGCAATCAGTTAGAAGTGCTTTCTTAGCATATGGAGCTGCCAGTTTCCAAGGTATGATACCCATCAAGAAATTATTATTCAGAGGAAACTACTAACAACACACAGAGTATCACACAGTATCACCAAGGTTGGAAGAGACCTCACAGATCATCAAGTCCAACCCTTTACCACAGAGCTCAAGGCTAGACCATGGCACCAAGTGCCACGTCCAATCCTGCCTTGAACAGCTCCAGGGACGGCGACTCCACCACCTCCCTGGGCAGCCCATTCCAGTGTCCAATGACTCTCTCAGTGAAGAACTTTCTCCTCACCTCCAGCCTAAATTTCCCCTGGCACAGCTTGAGGCTGTGTCCTCTTGTTCTGGTGCTGGCCACCTGAGAGAAGAGAGCAACCTCCTCCTGGCCACAACCTCCCCTCAGATAGTTGTAGACAGCAATAAGGTCTCCCCTGAGCCTCCTCTTCTCCAGGCTAACCAATCCCAGCTCCCCCAGCCTCTCCTCGTACAACCCAGCAATTGACAATAGTGTCTACATTTCTTGAAAAAACTTCCAACTCACAACAGGAGCTGCATGTTATATAGTAGGTAAGTGAAAGACAAATGAGTTTTTAAGAGATAGAAAACACCATTCAAATTCTTCATATTTCTTTAGTTTAAATAATAAGAAAGTTAACTATCTTCTTGGAAGGACTGAAGCAGCCTTCAGATATCCCAGGGATGGATGTCTTTACAACCCTCGTCCCTGCAGTGGGAAAAGCTGCAGCCATTGCTGATCTGTGCTGATGGCACAGCAGCTGCTCACAGCCCCTGGGGTGTCTGGCCACTTCCTCAGGCAGTACTTTACACTGCCATTCATACATTAGAGGTCTGACACTTCATTCTGCCAGCAGCTGTCATCTTGCTTTTTGAAACAGAGCTGCAGTGTCTATAAGAAGTATTTAAACAAATACAAGAACATTCTTGTGGAGAGACACCACATAACTTATTAACTGGGGGGGTTTAAAAATAGAAAACCCACCATGCATAGACCAAATTTGAGTAACTTTAGAACAACCTAAAACATCTGGAAATCCAATTTAATGGTGTAACATTACCAATAAGTTAAGTGTTACATCTGTGTCAGCTGGGCACCTTGTGCTAACTGAAATCAGAAGTAAGGCTGGACCAGCAAGAAGGTGCTGATCTTAACAAACCTGAAAGGTTCAGGTTTAACTCTGTACCTTCTTCTGACCACAGACTCTGTGCCTCCTCCATGTGTAACTGCTCCAAAGCAACTACATCTCTCACTCAAACACCCCAGATAAGTTAAGTGCAGTGCAGAGATACATTAAGAAGTCCTGTGCCATTCTGCTCAATATGCTTGTTCTAATTTTCTTCCCTTTTCTCTTTGGTATTAGTTTTCACCATGCTCAGAACACACACTGGGCTGACGAAGACTCAAGATCATCTGCTCAGCTGCAGAACAAGAAAAGGACAGGTAGGAGCAGTGCACTTTGCCAACAATAACCCTTTGAATAAGCACCAGGGAGGTGAATGCCCACCTAGTGCTCACATACATCCTCTGCAAGTAACAGTGTGGTTGCTCACCCATCAGGAAGAGCACTGACACTCCCTGACAAGTTTTGTCTATTTGCTTCACAGCCTATTTTTAACATGTATCTATTTTTGAAAGGTATCATACAGCTGGCATCCAATACCCAATGCAAAGCAGTCTGATGTATAAAAGCACTAGGGGATGATTCTGGCAAATAGGCAACTGTAAGAAAATTTTGCTTTGATGGCTACTTTGAGGAGGAAATGCACTTAGAGTGAGTAAGATGTCACCTTAAAACTACCTAAACTGACAACATCTCACTGAATACATTTAGGAGCCTTGATAGTAAACTGCCAAGATGAGGACTCCAAAAGGCTCCAAAGCTTTACAAGTCTCCTTATGTTCTGCAAGTCATACACTTAATTTTAAGAAATACACCCCCAAAATCTTTTAATTCAAGGATTTGCCACAGAACTTTTTTTTTCCCCAGAGAATAAGAAACATGACATCTGGTCACCTACCTTACAGGAAAGCATCCCTAATATCCCTCACAGGAACCAAACCAGAAGCATTATGATCCTACAAGTGAAGCTGCTCACGGGGCTGGTTCCAAAGGAATTACTCTTTTCATTTTGGAATCACCATATTTAATTGAAAGAACTACAATTGTAGAGGACATTAATAACAAAACAAAACAAAACAAAAACCACACCAAAACCAACCAAACAACCCACAACAGGAACTAGTTGTATCCAAGGTGTACTCAAATATGTTTGGGCAGCTGAGGACCTCTGATGGGTCACTTTTCAGAACTGGAAGTTACATGCAAGAAACAAAAATTACAGGAGATAGGAACCTAATGTAGATGTTTGGATCTGGCAACCTGTTCTCAGTATTCAAATACAAATTTCTTAACTATTCCTTCAGGAGCTGTTACAGAAAACAGCAGGGTATAATCTGAAGGTGAGAGAATTGGCATGAAAAGAACAAAGGATTAAAGTCAACCAACCGCTGGCATGAGATATTCACACACTATGTCCTTGGAAGCAAAATGGACAAAGAAGTGACACTGCTGAGAAGTACAATGTGTTTTGACTCATAAGGATGCTCAAGCCTCAAAAGCTCCTTCACAGAAAAGATAACTGCTTCCATAGCAAAATCTTCTTTAGTGTTATGCCATGCTCACTTCCAGTGGAGTAAACTCTTTTATATCATGTACATTATTACCATTGTCTCTTGTTTAAGGTCTTCCTGTCCTTAAACATTCCTGCAAGATACTTCTGTTCAATTGCTCATATGTATTTCCTAGTAGCACAGGGACAAGCCCAAATTCACTTAAAAAAACAGATCAACTGAATGTTGGTAAGGATGAACAAAGTATAAAGTAGCTCTTTCATCATCTTCCTTTATAAGAAGAAAGATTTTGTTATGCTCTAGTTTCCATACAAATAAAACCACCATTATAAGGATGGACAACTATTCTAGTTAAAAACAACACACTGTGTCACTCTAAGACCAAAATGCCCAGAACAAAACAGTTATCCTTTTCTCTAGCAAATCACTGATGAGCACCATTAGGAAAGGTCCACTGATGTTAGAAGTAAGACATATGCAGTAACTGTGTAGCCAGCTCCTCAGGTTTGAGCAGCCACACTCAACTATCTTCCCACCAGAGGAAAAAAAGCACCAGATTTTAAATTCCCTGTAATTTAGGCTACATTAAATTGAAAGTACATCAGCCTAATGCTCTTTAGCTGACAAAATTATATTAGAGATCGTATAAATCAGGACCATTTTGCAGCTTCCGCTTTTGGTCTGTGTATAATAAGCTCAGGGTAAATGAAGCTCAAGCTTTAAAACAAAGAGTAACACATCCACCTATGCATCACCATCATAGATGAGTTCAGAGACCAGATACATCTTTGTTAGATGTCCCAAGGATGGGAGGGAGAGGGGGGAGCAGAATGACCAAAACACTCCAGATAAACCAGATTTAAAATTCTTTGACTTTTTTTTTCATGGCTAAAAATACAGAAAAATAATGGATGGAGGACACTGTAGCCAGGTGGGGGGTGGCCTCTTCTCCCAGGCAACCAGCAATAGAACAAGGGGACACAGTCCCAAGTTGTGCCAGGGGAGGTATAGGTTACATATTAGGAGGAAGTTCTTCACAGAGAGAGTGATTGGCATTGGAATGGGCTGCCCAGGGAGGTGGTGGAGGCACCGTCCCTGGAGGTGTTCAAGCAAAGCCTGGCTGAGGCACTTAGTGCCATGGTCTGGTTGACTGGCTAGGGCTGGGTGCTAGGTTGGACTGGATGATCTTGGAGGTCTCTTCCAACCTGGTTGATTCTATGATTCTAAGACACCCTGGGGCAGAGCCCACAGCTTTTACTCTCATTAATGAAAATAAGCAATACTGTTTGGAGCAATGTATGGAAAATGACGGATCACTGAATAACTAAAAACTCCACAAATCTAGAGGAGCAAAGCTAGCAATAAACATTACTGACAACCATTCCTACTCTAAATTAACTAACTCTATTCTTCTTTCTCTATAGCAGATACAGTATCACAGTATTATCAGGGTTGGAAGAGACCTCACAGATCATCAAGTCCAACCCTTTACCACAGAGCTCAAGGCCAGACCATGGCACCAAGTGCCACGTCCAAGCCTGCCTTGAACAGCTCCAGGGACGGCGACTCCACCACCTCCCCGGGCAGCCCATTCCAGTGTCCAATGACTCTCTCAGTGAAGAACTTTCTCCTCACCTCCAGCCTAAATTTCCCCTGGTGCAGCTTGAGGCTGTGTCCTCTTGTTCTGGTGCTGGCCACCTGAGAGAAGAGAGCAACCTCCTCCTGGCTACAACCTCCCCTCAGGTAGTTGTAGACAGCAATAAGGTCTCCCCTGAGCCTCCTCTTCTCCAGGCTAACCAATCCCAGCTCCCTCAGCCTCTCCTCGTAGGGCTGTGCTCAAGGCCTCTCCCCAGCCTCGTCGCCCTTCTCTGGACACGCTCAAGCATCTCAATGTCCCTCCTAAACTGGGGGGCCCAGAACTGAACACAGCACTCAAGGTGTGGTCTAACCAGTGCAGAGTACAGGGGCAGAATGACCTCCCTGCTCCTGCTGGCCACACCATTCCTGATGCAGGCCAGGATGCCACTGGCTACTCTGGAATTCCCATAGTGTCTTTCTACCTTGCAAACATGACCTTGTTTGGCAGTGCTCCCAGGGTAAGGAATGGCTGGGAAAACTCAGTGAGGTGACTCCTCTCTATGTTCTACCTTACCAGCCTGGGGGCTTGTCACTGCTGCTGAAGGGTGCATAGAGAGAGGAATGTAGGCTGCCCTGGGCTGAGCTGGGACAGAAGTGCTGCACCCCAAAGACACAGACATTCACACAGAAGAGGAGGCTGAACAGAAATACTGGTTACAAAAGGGAACAAAACTACAGAAAGGATATGGGCACAAAAGCTGCATGCACACAGAATCGGCCTCAGCCCAGCGCTCCAGCTGGATCCCACAGCAGCCACAGACAGGCCTCAACCAGCCAAGCCTCTCCCCACCCCCACACTAGGCCCAGCAGGCCTCAGTCGACCAAGCCTCTTCCGCCCCCCTCAATACTAGGTCCAGTAGGCCTCACTGCCCCCACCAGAGCAGGCCTAGCAGGCCTCAACTCCCACCCAAACCAAAGCCCTAACATCGAGCACAGGTTTGGAGGAGAGAGGCGAGAGAAAAGAGCGGTGACCTGGAAGCCTGCTCCTCGTGCAGGCAGATGCAGGATGTGAGACGGAATAACAACTGATGATGTCCTGTGGCCTCCCTCTGGGATGGACCCAACGCTCCCTTGGGCTGTCTGCGGTGGCAACGGTGAATGGTGCCACATCCAGTTGGCAGCTGTCACTAGTGGTGTGACCCAGGGATCAGTGCTGGGCACAGGCCTGTTCAGTATCTTTATTGATGACCTGGACGAGGAGATTGAGTCCAGCATCAGTAAGTTTGCAGATGGCACCAAGCTAGGAGCAGGTGTTGATCTGTTGGAAGGTAGGAGAGCCCTGCAGAGGGACCTGGCCAGGCTGGATGGGTGGGCAGAGGCCAATGGGATGAGATTGAACAAGGCCAAGTGCAGGGTTCTGCACTTTGGCCACAACAACCCCAAACACTGCTACAGGCTGGGGACAGAGTGGCTGAGAGCAGCCAGGAGGAAAGGGACCTGGGGGTACTGATAGAGAGTAGCTGAAGATGAGCCAGCAGTGTGCCCAGGTGGCCAAGAGAGCCAATGGCATCCTGGCCTGCATCAGGAACAGTGTGGCCAGTAGGACAAGGGAGGTTATTCTTCCCCTGTACTCAGCACTGGTCAGGCCACACCTTGAGTGCTGTGTCCAGTTCTGGGCCCCTCAATTCAAGAGAGATGTTGAGGTGCTGGAACATGTCCAGAGAAGGGCAACAAAGCTGGTGAGGGGCCTGGAACACAAACCCTATGAGGAGAGGCTGAGGGACTTGGGGCTGTTTAGCTTGGAGAAGAGGAGGCTCAGAGGGGACCTCATTGCTGTCTACAACTACCTGAAGGGAGGCTGTAGCCAGGTGGGGTTGGTCTCTTCTCCCAGGCAACCAGCAACAGAACAAGGGGACACAGTCTCAAGTTGTACTGGGGGAGGTCTAGGCTGGATGTTAGGAGGAAGTTGTTGGCAGAGAGAGTGATTGGCATTGGAATGGGCTGCCCAGGGAGGTGGTGGAGGCACCATCCCTGGAGGTGTTCAAGCAAAGCCTGGATGAGGCACTTAGTGCCATGGTCTGGTTGACTGCATAGGGCTGGGAGATAGGTTAGACTGGATGAGCTTGGAGGTCTCTTCCAACCTGGTTGATTCTATGATCTGGTCCTATGGAAAAATTTGTTTCTATGGTAGGACACTTAGTCCACAACGTACAAGGTAATCTTACAGCCTTACATGTATATATACATACAGAAGAGTATTGTTCAAGAAAAATACTTGCACTACTAGGAAGCTTTACAGGAAAGTCATAAAAACATAATATAAATCTTATTTTATAGGATTGTGCTAGCTAACAGAGAGAAAGGAGGAAGAAGTACCTCACTTTCAGGAGTCTATTCTGAGATGTGTGAGAAAGATAACAGTGTTTCATGATCACATACTGAGGATCTGTCCATATCAAACATACTAAGCCTGTCTATATCAAATATACTAACAGAATATTTTTTGCTTGTCAGATATTCAAACTTATACAGTACAGCAATTAAGTAACATTATTCCAGATTTCTGAACATCATCATTAGCACCTGTGGTACAGGCTTTATAACTAGAAGTCAATTAATTACTCTCTTGATGATTTTATAGGGTAGACTATAACTTAGCTTACACCTGCTTATCCAAAATTGCAGTAACAGACTCCCAAGTAAGTCTTATATGGGACTTGTACACAAGATTTGTGCAAGACTCCTCCATTCTTGAACTTCTTCCTTCAAGAATTGCTGTAAAACTCGATTTTTGTTAGCAACATAAACAGAAAAGGCCTTAAAATCTAGAGCCAAGTGTCAAAATAGTGTTGCTCAGGTGTGATTATTTGTCTGACAGCTACAGTACTGTGATGGTTTGGGTGTTCCCTGCCCCCCCACACTTTAGAAATCACCCAGACTAGGCTCAGCCAGCTCTGGGAATATGAATGAAGCTATTTATTTACAGCTAGCACAATATACAAGCAGATAGTTACAGTATATACAGTTATAGACAGAAATAGACAAGGGAAAAGGTAGTACAGAAACACAACAGCCCTCCCAGAAACCTGAGTCCCCAGGAGGGGCTCTCAACCACCCCTGCACCTTCCCCCTGCCCCTCTCAACCTTACCCCAGTCCTAAGGAAGAATGGAGGTTCAGCCAAGAGGTTAAGAAGCAAAGGTGAGTTAGTCCAAATGGAAGGTGAGGTTAGGGAGATGTAGCTCAGTCAGCAGCCCAAGGCAGAGTGAGACAAAATGGTGAGAGTGTTACCTAATGTTTTGCTTTCTTCTCCCCAAACTCCTCAGCGAGACTTCTGAGGGAAGCAGACATCACCATTGTTTTCCTTTCACAGCCTGTGATCTAGTTCTTCTCACCAAAACATTCTAGCTAGCTTCAAACTAGCACAAGTACTTCAACACTGACTGTTTCAAACACAGGGATGTAGAAGTAAGGCAAACTTCAGCTGGAGTACCAGTCAGCTCTTTGCATCTATTAACATTTCCCAGGTGATAACAGCTGTCAACTAATCCAATTAAGGTGAATTAGAAGGTGGACTGGAGACAAATGGTACAGCTGTGCATTTCACAGCTGAAAAGCAACTCCTGTACTATCCCAAATTCCCAAAGAAATACTTGACTGTTGTTACCCTGATCATCAAGTCCAAACACAAGACCTATGTGTGAGCTACGCAGCTGTAGAACATTTCTGTCCACCTGAGGAACACTGATGACCACAAATCAGTCACAGAAGCTGTTTTTATAATCTTTATTGGACTGCCTGGACTGTCCTTGCATGACTCACAGAGATCATAAAGCCTGATCCTTTCAGGAGAATGATGAAATTACACCTTATCACTCTGCAAAGGTAGGAGATCTGCTTAAAATTATTCTACAACAAGGCCACCACCAGAATCCCCCCAAGGGCTGGCTGCCCCTGTGTGGATTACAGAATCACAGAAATATTCCAGTTGGAAAAGACCCTCAGGATCAAGTCTAACTGTTATCCCTATTCTGCAAAGTTCACCCTTAAACCATATCCTGAAGCACCACATAAAAACTACTTTTAAACACCTCCAGGGTTGGTGACTCGACCATCTCCCTGGGCAACCCATTCCAATGCTTGACCACTCTTTCTGTGAAAAAATGCTCCCTGAAGTCCAGTCTAAACTAGTGGCAGCTTGAGGCCATTCTCTCTTACTCTATCACTATTCACCTGTGAGAAGAGACCAGCAGCAGCCTCTCCACCATGTCCTTTCAGGTAGCTGTATATAATGTTTATATTATGTTCAGCTAGGGGCATCTGGGGCAGCTATTGACATGACTGGATAACTGCTGAGCCAGGCATAGAAAACAAAATGGACCAAGGCTACTGATGCCAGAGAGGAGGTGGGCAGTAAAAGAGAGAATGAAGAAAGGGCAGCAGAGTCACTCAGCAGCCACAGTCTCAGAACACAGAAGTAGAAGAAAGAATCTAAATTAACAAGACAAATAAATAAACCCCTCAACATTCATAAGCAAAGCATTTAGTTTAGCTTGTTACAATAAATAAGACAACAGATACCTACCAAGATATACTTTGTTAATACATATGTTACCCCCATGGAGGCTCTGATTGAGGTTTAATAAACACTGGCCCAACTCCTTGTAACTGATGCAGTATAACCTGCTGGCAACATGAACACTGGCTAAAGAAATGGCACTTGTGTGCTAGTTGGAAGCAGGCTAGAATGGTTTGGTGAGAAGAACTAGATTACAGGCTGTGGAAAGAAAACAAGGGTGATGTCTATTTTGCTCACAGGCTTGATGAGAAGCATAGGAACAAGAAATAAAAACATTAGATAACCACTCAGCACCACTCTCGTTTGGGCTGCTGGCTGAGCTGCGTCTCTTTAACCTCACCTTCCATTTTGGGCTAACCCACTTTGCTTCCTAACCTCTTGGTTGAACCTCCATTCTTCCTTGGGACTGGGGTAAGGTTGAGAGGGGTAGGGGGAGGGTGAAGGGGCAGTTAGAAGCCCCTCCTGGGGACTCAGGTTTCTGGGAGGGCTGTTGTGTTTCTGTATTCCCTTTTCCCTTGTCTATTTCTGTCTGTAACTGTATATACTGTAAATATCTGCTCATATATTGTGCCAGCTGTAAATAAATAGCTTCATTTATATTCCCAGAGCCGGCTGAGCCCAGTCTGGGTGATATCTAAAGTAGGGGGGGGCAGGGAAGACCCAAACCATCACAGGCACATTCTAAGAAATACTAGGTAGCAGATTCTGAAAATGCCATCCCTGCTTTGGCTGGCCTGCAATTCATTGCACATGCTGCATTCAGAGCAAACCCCTGCAAGCATTTTATCTTCATTTCTTTTTTCTTCATGAAATAAAAACTACACCATGGTGAAGTCTGTAAAGTGACCAATCACTTTATTTGTCTGACTTCCCAGAGAGCACAAGGGAGACGTAAATAAGTAAGAGGTTCAACCAGTTACTTGGAGAGAAGTATTGCACTAGGCAAAGTGGGCAACCCCAGAAAGCATAAATCACTGCTATTCCTTTCTACTGAGGAGACATAAATAAGGCTCAAGCAGAAGAGACACTTATGTTGTTATAACTGCATGGTTTATGACAAGGACAGGCCTTGAAGTTTTTAGCCTCGAAGACAAAGCCAAAAGCAGGGCAGAATCATAGAATCAGTCAGGGTTGGAAGGGACCACAAGGATGACCTACTTCCAAACCCCCTGCCAAGGGCAGAGACACTCTACCCTAGAGCAGGCTGGCCAGAGCCTCATCCAGCCTGGCCTTAAATACTACCAGGGATGGGGCCTCAACCACCTCCCTGGGCAACCCATTCCAGCCTCTCATGCTGAACAACTTCCTTCTCACATCCAGCCTGAACCTACCCATCTCCAGCTTTGCTCCATTCCCCCCAGTCTTGTCACTCTCTGATATCCTGAAAAGTCCTTCCCCAGCTTTTTTATAGGCCCCCTTCAGATACTGAAAGGCCACCTGAGACCCTCCTCTTCTCCAGACTGAACAGCCCCAACTCTTTCAGTCTGTCCTCATAGGAGAGCATCCTTGTGGCCCTTCTCTGGACACGCTCCAGCATTTCCACATCCCTCTTGTAATAGAGGCTCCAGGTGCAGTACTCCAGGTGGGGGTCTCACTAGAGCAGGGTAGAGGGGGAGAATCACCTCCCTTGACCTGCTGGCCACATTTCTCATGATGCAGCCCAGGATCTGGTTGGCCTTTGTGATGGTTTGAGTGTTACCTGCCCCCAGGCTAGACTCAGCTGGCTCTGGAAATTGAATGAAGCTTGTATTTACAGCTAGCACAATAGACAAGCAGATAGTTACAGTATATACAGCGATAGACAGAAATAGACAAGGGAAAAGGTAATACAGAAACACAGCAGCCCTCCCAGAAACCTGAGTCCCCAGGAGGGGCTCCCAACCACCCTCCCACCTTCTCCCACCCCTCTAACTTACCCCAGATGTTGCCTTGTGCCCCAAGGAAGAACGGAGGGTTGGCCTAGGGGAGTTAGGGAGCAGGTGGATCAATCAGGTTAGGTTAGAGAGAAAAATGCAGCCCACAGCCCAGACAAAAAGCAACTCCCCTGTCTATGTTTGGATTCTCGCTCTTATACCTCTCAGCAAGCCTGAGAGAAGTAGACATCACCACTGTTTCTCTTTCACAGCCTGTAATCTAGTTCTTCTCACCAAAACATTCTGGCTAGCTTCAAACTAGCACAGCCCTCCAGTAGGGAGTCACTGCAGGAAAAGTTAGCTCTCCAAAACTGTAAAGTGACTGCATTTGCTCCACACACTCAAGAGGACTGAACTATAGATTGGGAATGCACTCCCTAGGTAGCCTAATGGGATGTAAGGGATGTAAGTCTTGTGACGGTCAGATTGTTGGCCATAAAGGTGACAGGAAACACACATCTGACTGACTGGGCAAATCCTGACCTCATCCAATGCAAATACTAACACAGACACTGATTATCTACGATGCAGAAACCAGTTATCAGGGGACAAAGATAAAACTGACTTGCTTCTGAGACCAAAGACCAACAACATTCAACCTTTAACCAGGCTGTGTAGGAACCATGGGCTGGAGATGAAAGTTGTCTATCGGTATCCAAGAGCCCAAGCCAAGTAGCTCATAAGCACCGTATCACTGGAAAGTAATTTTTCTAGTTCAGTCAGTTTAGATTTCAGGTCACTCAAAAAAAGACAGGAAAAGCAGCAAGAAGAACACACATTTCTGTTCTTTTATCCTGGTAAAATCCTTCAGAAAGTTTCACCAGGCAAAACTATACAGATGTTTTCTATCCCAAGTCATCTGCTTGTCGACAAGCATCTGGACCATGACCAGGACAAAAACCTAGCGAAGGAATGAAGTGTTCTTTGGCAAGCCTATCTGCCTGTGCACTGCCTCTATGCTATCCAGATACTACTTCCCTCCTTCCTGTCATATGAAAGCTTCAAAACAATCAGTTCTCTTTTGCAGTATTTTAATAGAGTGAGAACTAAACCCGTCTAGAACAGCAAAGAAGCAGAGGAAGGTGGGTACCAATTGTTTGCCAAAAGTAAACAAAAATGATCTTCTAAATTAAAAATCTCCTAAATCAAAATGAAATCTCTACCATTTTATTTCAAAGCAAATGTATCTGTGTTTAAACAATGGTTTTAACGTGACAATATCTATATGCCTGGCAAACACCCTGGAAGAGAGGTTGAGGGAGCTGGGGGTGTGCAGCCTGGAGAAGAGGAGGCTCAGGGGTGATCTTATTGCTGTCTACAAGTACCTGAAGGGGCGTTGTAGCCAGGTGGGGGGTGGCCTCTTCTCCCAGGCAACCAGCAACAGAACAAGGGGACACAGTCTCAAGTTGTGCCAGGGTAGGTCTAGGCTGGATATTAGGAAGAAGTTCTTCACACAGAGAGTGATTTCCCATTGGAATGGGCTGCCCGGGGAGGTGGTGGAGGCACCGTCCCTGGGGGTCTTCAAGAAAAGCCTGGATGAGGCACTTAGTGCCATGGTCTGGTTGATTCGATAGGGCTGGGTGATAAGTTGGACTGGCTGATCTTGGAGGTCTCTTCCAACCTGGTTGATTCTATGATTCTATGATTCTATAGATACCAGCTTGAAAACAACTGTTTCAAACAGTAAGCTTACAGGTGGCTGAGTGCTACCCTACCTAAAAGAGCCTGTCCATGTTGCATTACCAAGTGCTCTGGATCAAGCTACTGCAGCTTTTCTCTTACCAGAAAGCCTTCTTCCTACTCTTCAGGCTGCAATACTTCTGGCTTGTTAGTTTTCTATCTCTATGGTTTAGGTATGTGCACTGAACGACTCCAGACCACACACACAAGTAGCAGTGTAAATTGATTCTCCCTGCTCTCAATTTTTACAAACACTGTTGTCTCCTTGTTTTGGTGGTTTGTTCTGCTTCCTTTTGTTTTACTCCTTATTGATCTGCATCACTCCTGATGTTTTTGAGGGGGAAAAGTGCCTGACATCTTTATATTAACCAGAAGAATTACGCAGTTAAGACAAGATTCTGCCAGAATTTGTGGAATATATACTAAAACATGTAAAACTGTAAATACACAACGTGGATTGAATAGGTATTGTAAAAGAAACACTGCCATAATGTAAGGGGTTGCCTAAACTCAGTAGATGCTGTGCTTTCTCACCAGTATGGTTCTAAGAAATTCAGTTTCAAAAGAAGAAAACACTGCCACAGGACATCCCCTTATCAAGCAGATACTTCAGACTAGGGTGAAGAAAACACTTGCCTTCATTCTATGAGGTTGCAGCCAGTTGGGGGTTGGTCTCTTCTCTCAGGCAACCACCAACAGAACAAGGGGACACAGTCTCGAGTTGTGCCAGGGGAAGTCTAGGCTGGATGTTAGGAGGAAGTTCTTCCCAGAGAGAGTGATTGGCATTGGAATGGGCTGCCCAGGGAGGTGGTGGAGTCACTGTCCCTGGAGGTGTTCAAGAAAGGACTGGATGAGGCACTTAGTGCCATGGTCTGGTTGATTCGATAGGGCTGGGTGCTAGGTTGGCCTGGATGATCTTGGAGGTCTCTTCCAACCTGGTTGATTCTATGGTTCTATGCAGTTCTATTTTCTTTATGATGTTTTATAGATTCTAAACCAATGAATTTTATTTAAAACATTCCTAAAAGTTTAGAAAGCAAGAACAGTAACTGAACATTTGATATACTAGATCAAAGGCAAGCAATAAAACAAAAAAATGCATACTAGCAGAGTGAAGTCATACAAACAGAAGTACTGGAATGAAAGGAAAAACCAAGGAAATCAAGACATTATTAACTGTTACTGTAAGTAATAGGATGACTTTCAGGAAGCTGTATTTTTTAGGTTGGATATCAAGCAAAGTTTCTGGCAGAACAGCCTTCTAGAAGAAAAGGTGGCATGAAGCCAACTTCTGGAAACACTTCATACAAACCTTCACATAGGATTAGAAAGTATCCTGCAAGGACTTACTGCTGGGTTTTTTCTGTTAACTAACTACACATGGCTATGATGTTCCAGCAGTGCTGGGTTTAAAACATTTTTTTCTATCCATTAACAGAGATTCAAGAAAAATAATTACTTTATTACTAAATACAGTAATAAATTACTTAAAATTCTCTAATCTTTTCTACAACATTATCACTTTAAAGCTCACTTCAATGCTGAAATGATGCACATAAATGGAATAAAGCCGTATTATTATGGTATAAGTATGTGATAATAAGAATCATACAGTCAAATGCTACACCTGAGGGTAATGGGAAATAATCTGTCTATGTAGCAATGATTAAACCACAGGTTTTGTGTTTATCTGTAGCCTGGGGACATAGGTGATGATTGCCTACATGGTCTGCCAGCTGTTTTCATGCCTGCATGCAAATCTGCAAGCAATCAATCGTTCCACTAGGTTTTGCTCTGGGTGTGCATCTTACACTTTGACATGTTAATCTGCTAGCATTTTTGGAACACATCATCTTCCTAAAGAACAAGAGAGAGAGAAACAGTCCAGGAGTCATTCATTTTCTCAGAAACCTTTAGTAACAATATGATGACATCACTAGCATGATGATCAAACAGTTCCATGTGGAAACTGTTTGTTCATATTATTAAGCAGCTAGTGACCTTGGGGAGGAGAGCTAACTGTAAGAGGTTGTTCCAAGTAGGCCCTATCATGATACAGAAATCAGTGTCTCCTCTCCAAAAAAGAAAGGCAGATAGAGTGTTAGTGTGACAGATCAAAAGCCTGGTGTCAGAAATGGGAACCAAGAGTGATTTTCACCAAACAAGGTCCTCTACAAAGGACCAAGGAGTATTCTGTGGAGGATTCAAGGATACTACGTGGACCATCAAGTATTATAATGTTTACACGCAGGGGTGAAGGAGTGCCAGTAAGCTGACTCATGACCAAGCTCAGCTAGCACAAGGCAGGAGATGAAGCTGCACTGAGAAGGCTCCCACCAAGCATCCCAAGTGAAACATGGAACACAGGCACAAGCTACCTCCCACCACCTGAGGTCCCAGAGCCTCAGATAGAAGGTAGACACACAGCTTGTGGCAGTCACTGCCTCCTCCCACTCTGAGGTCTGTGTGTCCCACCACCCAGAAGCTTTTCAACCACACCCTTGCAGTTATATCCCATTTTGATACTATCACTATATGGTAGTTCCTTCAAAGTATGTTTCAGTAGAAAGCACCATCAAAACCATTGTTATACCCTATTTTGCCTGTGGCATCCACAAAGCCACCACCTGCCCACTGCTTTGTATGAGCCAGGGCAGCCTGCAACTGCCTCCCCAGTCTGCCTGGCATTGCATGCACCAGCAAATCTCAGATTCTGTCTGGGAAGAACACTTTTGCTCTTATGTCCCATTTGCTAGACCTGACGTTTCTGTTGAGGGGAATTGAGCAAGTTGAGGTGTTCTGAACAGCATCTCTCAGCAGAGAGCAAGGAAGTGCAGAAGAGGCAACTACTCTCATGATGTCACATGATCTTGAAATACTAGATTCTTCAGTACTAAAAATAAACCCATGGGATGCAGGCTCAGGCACTGGAGAGCCTGTTATGCAGAGAAACCAGGATAGCTGAGATGTTGTAACTATGAGCTGGTCATTTAGAGTTAATAGCTCCATTTGCATTTATAATCCAACTAGTAAACACTGTTTTAACAGAAACTATGCCAGTCGTAGTCTCAAATTCTGTTACTATTACTGCAGAAGCATATGCACAATCCATTACCCATTGATTTCCTAAAACACTCAAGTAGGGCTTTTTTTTTTTCCTGTAACATTTGACTGATTCCAATTACCAGGTTACTGTTATGCTTACCATTTGAGGCCAAATACCAACACATTTCCCATTAATGGTTTGGAATCACCTTACTTTCTGGCAATTAAACAGAAACTAGCTCCTTATTATTACTTTATATATATATATATATATATATATATATGGCTTTCCTATCTCAAGGAAATTTTATATCAAAAGTCCTTTCAAATATCTATCTTCTACCTTTAAGATCTGCTGACGACATCATTAGTTATTGTTTGCTTTTTAAAACATGGTCCTAAAATATCATGTCATCTAAAAATGAGGCACAATGCAGCAAGTAACTGCACACCAGCACTGAGATGAACGTGCTTGTAAAACCTGCAAGAACAATTGCTGAGGAGGCTACCATCAGGTAAAACAGCAGGACCACATAAACTGCTGCTGGTATCTGCTGCGTCTCAAGAGTCAAATTCATTCAGGGACAAACATCAAAGAATCATGGAATGGTTTGGGTTGGAAAGGACCTCCAAAGGCCATCTAGTCCAAGCCCCCTGTAGTTAGCATCCTCAACTAAATTAGGTTGCCCAGAGCCCTGTTGAGTCTCATCTTCAATATCTCCACGGACAGGGGCCCAGCCACCTCCCCAGGCAACCTGTTCCAGTGTTTCACTACTTTATGGTAAAGAACCTGTTTCGAACATCCAATCTAAATCTGCTCCTCTCTAGTTTGAAGCCACTGCTCCTTGTTCTGTTACTGCAAGCCTTTATAAACAGTCTCTCTCCAGCCTTCTTATAGGCCTTCTTCAGGTACTGGAAGATCATTATTAGGTCTCCCCAGAGCCAGCTCACTCAGCCTGTCTTTGTAGCAGAGCTATTCCAACCCCCTGATCATTTTTGTGGCTCTCCTCTGGACCTGCTCCATCAGGTCCATGTCTTTCTTGTATTGAGGTCTCCAGACTGGATGCAGTACTCCAGGCGAGGTCTCAAGAGAGCAGAGATACAAATATAATTGAATGCAACTGAATTCAAGAAATGTTATGAACTGCTCATCACCATGTGCTCACACACATATCATGTACAGATCCCTGAAACACATGAGTCCTAGAACTGTACCAAAGAGATGTGCTTGTGCAGGCAAATGAATAAACAAAACAATCCTTACTTTAGAATCATAGAATCATAGAATCAACCAGGTTGGAAGAGACCTCCAACATCATCCAGTCCAACCCATCTCCCAGCCCTAGCCAGTCAACCAGACCATGGCACTAAGTGCCCCATCGAGTCTTTTCTTGAACACCCCCAGGGACGGTGCCTCCACCACCTCCCTGGGCAGCCCATTCCAATGCCAATCACTCTCTCTGTGAAGAACTTCCTCCTAACATCCAGGCTACAGCAGTTTAACTGAGGATACCAGGTAAAGACAACAGTTGCTTACATCATGCCTGCTGGTATTGTAAGTGACTTCAGAACACCAGTTCAGAAAATGCTCTTGCTTTAAAGGCATTTTAAAGATATTATGATGTTTTACTCATGCACATAATGCACATATGACTTAAAGAAATCAAAAAGGCAACTCTGCACCTTCTATCTGAATTCACAATTGCATCCTGACCTTACCACATTTCTGTAATCATGTACCTATAGAATCATAGAATCAACCAGGTTGGAAAAGACCTCCAAGATCATCCAGGCCAACCTAGCACCCAGCCCTAGCCAGTCAACCAGACCATGGCACCAAGTGCCTCATCCAGGCTTTGCTTGAACACCTCCAGGGATGGTGCCTCCACCACCTCCCTGGGCAGCCCATTCCAATGCCAATCACTCTCTCTGACAACAACTTCCTCCTAACATCCAGCCTAGACCTCCCCTGACACAACTTGAGACTGTGTCCCCTTGTTCTGTTGGTGGTTGCCTGGGAGAAGAGGCCAACCCCCACCTGGCTACAACTTCCCTTCAGGTAGTTGTAGACAGCAATGAGGTCCCCCCTGAGCCTCCTCTTCTCCAGGCTAAACACCCCCAGCTCCCTCAGCCTCTCCTCATAGGATTTGTGTTCCAGGCCCCTCACCAGCTTTGTTGCCCTTCTCTGGATACCTTCCAGCACCTCAGCATCTTTCTTGAATTGAGGGGCCCAGAACTGGACACAGGACTCAAGGTGTGGTCTGACCAGTGTTGAGTACAGGGGAAGAATAACCTCCCTTGTCCTACTGGCCACACTGCTCCTGATGCAGGCCAGGATGCCATTGGCTCTCCTGGCCACCTGGGCTCATCTTCAGCTACTATCTACCTGAATGCTTCTGTTTAGACACAAGCCTTGGTGACTTCAAGAGGTCATGGGAGCCTGAGCTACTCTGTTCAGCCAGTGCCTGAAAACAGACTGTACCACTCCAAATTCAGGCACGACTTCCACAGAAAGCTCTTGAGGATGTTACTGCGAACCACAGAATGGTTTGGTTTGGAAGGTCATCTAGTCTAATCACCCTGCAGGGAGTAGGGACATCCTCCATTTGATCAGGCTGCTCAGAGCCCTGTCGAGCCTGACCTTGAATATCCCCAAGGGTGGGACCTCAACTACCTCCTGATGCAACCTGTTCCAGGGTTCCACTACCCTTGTGAATCAGAACTGATTTCACACCTTTCACACAAACATTACATGAATTAACCACTTTAGTCCTCCCTAACACACTATGTTATGAAGGGAGAACAACCACCAAAAGAGCAGTAAGATGTCTCTAGTAGCTAGAGACTGTCTTAAAATCACAAGTGTGAAGCTTAATAGCCCCTTCAAAATTTGTCAGCAAGGATTATGGCAGCTGTAAATATTTCAGACATCTGTTAAAGCAATCTTCTTAAAATCTTGTTAAATTATTCAGCTTAACAACTTGCTGCCACAGTGACTTTCTGAACAAGAATTTCCATTTATCAGTTCTTGAATTTGCCACCTTCTAATTCCCTTAAATACCCACTTAATTTAGTGCTACTGTCCCAGTCTACCATTTGCTTCTCTGACTCATCTGCTTTCTGAGGAAAACAGTCACAATTCTTTTCAGCCACTCTCCAGGACCTAGATTTCTCTGATCCTTTTTCAACTTCATCTTGTGTTCCCAAAACTCCCACTACCTCTCAAATGATATTTTAAGGTGAGACAAGGGCATCCTTGTTATATTTGCTTTATTGTCAATAACTTTCTCCCTGCTGTTCTCTATTACTTCTCCTACTCTCAGTGCTATGTTTTCAAAATCACTGGGACTTTATCTTTTCCTGCTCTATTTGCCAAGTCAGCTGCACATCAAGACAGAACTTGCTATTCTCAGGTCCAGGCTGTTTCTAAATGGAGGTCTCCAGGGAAGGGTGTAGACTGACAGCTTCACAGCTCTCCATGTTCAGATAGCAGACATCATTCAGACACTTCCCAATTCTGCCTTTTGGCAGGGTTAGTGGAGCAGGCACAATCACACATCACTGTTGCTTCATGCCTGCAAGAACAGAAAAATCCCCACCAGTTTAAAACAGGGAATTATCAACCTATCTAACTGTTGAAGTGCCTTTTGCATGTGTCACCAGCACAGGTTTTGAGTCATGCCAGCAAACTGATTCTCATCTTAGTAGAACTTTGTTTCTTACTCTGCAAAGCACAACAAAACTTTCTAAAGGCTTTTGGCAGTTAAATCAAATTATTTTCCATCTGCCAAAACACTTTCCTCCCCTTCAGTCTGGCATGATGCAATTTTCTCCTGTGCAATTTCGATAGCTGCAATCTATAAATTGTGACCTGCCAGTAACTATTATTTCAGCTGACTACCAGTAGAAGCTTACTGGGCTGTAATTCTCCCAATGCTTCCCTGAGCCTCCTAACACATTTTAACCCACGCTGTTACAAAACTGTACTCATTTGCTCAAAGGCCTTGGTTACCTCGTGTGTATCTGCAGTGAGGACTCATACTAAGAAATAATTTAAGATCTCTGAAATATTCTGTTTTCCTCAATTGTTGCCTGTGCAATCCACCCAACAATTTCACCACTTCTCTCACCAATTTCCAGCTTCTCATTCACTGAGAGCACTCTCTCATTTGTTGCTCTTCCTTCAGGTGTTTGCTCCACTGCCAGCACTTCAGTCTTCTGTGCACTTTTACATGTTGTAGGAGTACCTCATAAGCTTCCTTTCCTTTAAGAGTGCAACTGAGCACCTTCTGAAGAGAGTGGCTCTCTTCTCTCCAGGCAGGACAGCCATCCAGTTACAGATCTTGGCTGCAGGATCTCAGGGTGGAGGCACTTCCTGCAATCTACTGTAGATGAGGGAACTGCCAAGTCTCTCCCTTTCCTACTTCTCTCACTTGCAGGACTACAGAGAAACAAAGCTCTTGGTGCACAGGCTTGTGTAAGGGATCACTTCTACTGTAATTTCCTCGCTGTTCATTACAGTAATTTCCTTGCTGTCTGTGTGTACAAAGCACATCAGACAACAAAGCAATCTTATTTATAGTCCAATATACCCAAAAAATCCCAAGCATTTTTCTGCAGTCAGCAAGAGCAGAATCACAAATATTAACAGTTGAAAAGGAAAAAAAAAACCTGAAACACTTCCACATTTTTAAATTCAGTTCATGAGTTTGGAGTCTGAGACATGACCTCTGAATGCTTGTGTAAACAGACACTATAGTCATTACCTAAAAAATGCAAGACAATTCCTGGGATGATCCCAATGGATCCTTTGTCTTTCACTTTTCCTAAAAGATAAGCAGAGCCAAAAGCTTAACCACAGACTCAGGCTCTCACTGCCTCTTACTCTGCCCTACTCATCACATTCATATAGTGCCTATACATACAACATTCTGAACAGAAATGTGTTCATTTTCAGCCTCTAGTAAGCACAGATGAAGAGCAAGTATGTTGCAAGTACATGTTATTTGATCCTTTCATTGTTAATAAGCATAATAAGCCATCCTGTGCTGCCTAGGCTGAACAAGTGTTTATTAAACTACTCTGTAACCAGGCTCAGAAGAAATGCCATTTGCCTTGCTTTAGCAGCACAGGGCATTGCCTTCCCTTACAAGTACCCTGGGGCTTGACAGTTGCACTAGGCAATGCTTTGGTTTTCTAAGTAACAAGGCCAAGCTGGCAGCACATTTGGGCATACTGATCTGGTTTCTTATGCCCAACACTAACTGCTACATGAGTTTCACCTGGCCTGTTAAACTCTGAGCTGACAAAAAGCTATAGTCCTACAGAGCTCCAAAACCTGGGTGCCTTCTGAGGGAGCTTTTGACATGCCTTGTCCCCAGCCAAGAGGAAGCCTACTGCCAATGTACTGCTGTTTTTCACCAGACCACTAACACAAAGGTCATTTGTGGCCATTAAAGCTTATTCAAAGCAGAAGGAAGACACAAGTTAAAAGAGGATGATGTGCTCTTCTCATGATGAGGCTGATACATGCCTCAAGACTCTGCTGCTTTGCTTCCTAGCTATAATTTGGGGAAATATTCAGACCATGAGTGAGACTGGTGAATTTGGGGGGATTTTAGCACTTCTATTTTGGTTGCAGAATTATTGGTATCTTGCCCCAAACTGGCATCACAGCCAAAAACAGAACTCATGACTGAAAGGTTTATGCTTCTTTCTTCCACAGTACTTTTTCCATCTCCCACACTTACTATAAATAATGTACAACTCTCATTTGAAGCGAATTAAAGAAGTTTGAAGGCCAGAAATACATACTCCACATGCAGGTCCTAAAAAAATCTTCCTTTTGGGGCAGCTCAGTATTCCAGGGTAACCTAACCACCCACTCAGCAGGAATCCAAATCCAGAGGAAATGATAATTCCTCCAGAGTAAAGAGATTTTCTTCCAAGTTGGTTTTCTGTGAGCTAAATTCATGCTCATCTAAGACTTCAGTTGTGCATGCTCTTCTCACTGTTCAACAAGGCTCTCATTTGAGACTCATCCTCGCTTATGCAGTCCAAGCATATGAAACCTACATAATACCTTTGACCATTTCTAGTGAATATCAGAGTGCAGAATGCAATTCTAAATGTGTGAGATGTAAGTAGTTCTCATTTTTTTTCCACAAGGAGCTATCACTGTTCAGGAAAATGAGAAAGGAGCTCCAGACAGAAGGGTGTAATGGATAAAACCTATATTTTTTTCTTAAAGAGCTACTATTTAATCTACAGTCACACTGCTAAGGGAACACCAATGCTATTTCTAAGAAGAGAAAGAAGATTAAAAAGCTTCCACAGATACCAGACTAAGAACAATTAATTAACCATCTTGATTTTCTCCTCTTGCTAAATTAAATCCACAGGGGTTAAATCATCTTTTCTAAATGCCTGCACTCCCAAACCACATGCTATCTAAGCTTTGGTGTCCATTTTCACATATCACCAAGGTTGGAAGAGACCTCATAGATCATCAAGTCCAACCCTTTACCACAGAGCTCAAGGCTAGACCATGGCACCAAGTGCCACATCCAATCCTGCCTTGAACAGCTCCAGGGACGGCGACTCCACCACCTCCCCGGGCAGCCCATTCCAGTGTCCAATGACTCTCTCAGTGAAGAACTTTCTCCTCACCTCCAGCCTAAATTTCCCCTGGTGCAGCCTGAGGCTGTGTCCTCTTGTTCTGGTGCTGGCCACCTGAGAGAAGAGAGCAACCTCCTCCTGGCCACAACCTCCCCTCAGGTAGTTGTAGACAGCAATAAGGTCTTTGAGGTCTCTTCCAACCTGCTTGATTCTATGATTCACAAACTACCTAATGAGTTCATGTATGGTTTACTCCTGAAATACATCCTCTGCACAGAAAGCTCACACCATAGATTTTCCAAGCTAAATGCAACTGTACCAAAGCAGATCTCTCTGTACTGTAGAGAGTGAAGTTTCCATAGCAGCATCAGCATCTGATTTACACACAATTACTGGGTAACTGTTTGTCTTTAGACAATTTTCAAACTGTCTTAAGAGTAAGCCATTCTGAAATTAACTAGCTTTGCCCTCCAGACAGGTTAATAACCAGACCTTGAGGAGAATGAAAAAGAGGCAAGGACCTCTCTTTGCTGACAAAAGTTTGTTAGAGAGAAGAAACACATTTGAAAGTGATCCCAGTGCAGGTTAAGTATTTGATGCAATTACATTATCTACTGTTATTTGACAAGGCTTTCTTTCTAGACTGTGCTCCTGCTGAGCACTAAGAAATCAGAAGCTTTGAATCATGCTGACATTCTTTCCCAGCAGTTCATCTCTATTGGGCACTCAATGTAAAAATAGCATATATCAAAATAATCCAGGAAAATGTTCATTCTCAAATGAAAACTCAGTAACTACATCCATGACTAAACCTATCTTGTGAGCAGTGCCAGCTTTAACCTACGAACTGACACATTTACTTGGTCCATTTAAATGCTTTGTTTTCACACAAAAGCACTTCAGCTGATCACAATCAATTGAAATGGGGAGGGGAAAAACCATTAGTAAACACTATTTAATAGAATCATTGAAATTGCTTTGGTTGGAAAAGACCTCCAAGATGATAGGGTCCAACTGTCAACCTAACACCACCATGGCCATTAAATCGTGTGTAATGCAGGGTATTAACTGATGATAGGTGGTATTTTCCCAAACTTAATATTGCTTATTAATTTTGATATTCAGGACTCTTTTGCCACCCACCCAGTAATTTTTAATGATATTTAGGTTATTTGCAACAGTCGTGGAAACATCATATAAAGGAATAACTGGATCTAGAACAAATAGCTAGCAACAGTGCAACACTAAACCATTAGAACTGGGAAGAGGTGTTCTTGCAGTCCTCTTCCCCACTAGATGGACTCCAGAGACTCCTTTCTGTTTAAGACAGAAGGCTACAAATTTCTTACAGAGTTTTGTTAAAGATTTGCTTAAGAGGCTTTGAGTATTTTACTCACAAAATATTACTTCCCAACTCACAGTGCTAACACTTGTGGGAATTCTCTTGGTGTCTTCCTAGCCACTGAGGTTTCTGACCTTCCCAGCCTCTTAGTGGGGGTGCTGGGAGAGAAGCAGACAATCTCTGACCTGGTCCTGGTTCCTTATGGATGATCTGTGTATTCCTTCCAGGCCTTCCCAGTCTTGGCAGAGGACTTGCAGGGGTAGGCAGGATGTCCTGCAGATGTGCGCTTTTAGCACGATGTCACGCAGACAAAGCAAGACTATCGCATGGAGGCATTTCAAGCCTGTTCCTGGTAAACTTGAAGCAGCTTCCAGGCAGACAAGCCTGGGTTTGTTACACAGCAGAGCTAGCTCACAGCTTAGCAAACATAATGCTGCAGAGCATGGCAGGATGCAATGAGGGAATAACACCGCCAGAAGCAGAGGGCGTGGTAAGGCAAAACCAATGGCGGCAGCAGTAAGCACACTGTCTCTGCCTGCTCAATCCTTTATCAATCTAGCCTGAGTCTAATGGGCCTTTAGACATAGACAACCAGAATGGCACTTTGCCAAGCTTAATCATAGTAAGTGAAGTCAGGGCTTGCTTTTACCTTTTAGCACAGAACACAAATGAGTGTATAAACATGCACAGGTACCCTGCAACCAAGTTTGGACAGACATGGTGGCACTGGATCCTTTTGTATTCCTTTCCCACAGTTGCTTCTCCCAACAACAGAAGGAAGGAGAGAAGAAAAACATATCTAGGCAAATCAGGCTATGTTCAGGCCTATTTTGACCCCCTAAGACATAATGTCACAAAGTGCCATGTCTACATGTTTTTTGAACACGTCCAAGGACAATGACTCTATCACACGCACACCCCCATCAGCCTATTCCAATGCCTGGCCACTATCCTCCCCTGGCTCAGTTTGAGACCATTCTCTCTTGTTTTATCACATGATATTAGGGAGAAAAGACTGCCCCCCACCTCACTACAACCTCCTTTCAGATAGGTGTAGAGAGCAATGAGCTCTCCCCTCAGTTTCCCCTTCTCCAAACTAAACAACCCCATTTCTCTCAGCTGCTCCTCCTAAGACTTGTTCTCTAGACGCTTTCTGTGATTACCTACACTTGGTAACCACCTAAACTTGGGCAAAGCCCCCATGGCCATTTCCTGTGGCAGTGTGCAAACAGTGAAATCTAATTTTGATTAGTCCAACTGAAATCTCCAATCAGCAAATACAGCTTCAGTAACAGAAAAGAGACATCTCAAGCACCTGTGAACAGTCTCAGATTCCTGCTGTAAAGCAAGTTAAAAATATACAAGCTTTCAAAAAACAGATTGCTTGAATTTGCATATACATATATGAAGATGTTTATTTTTGCTTCCATTAAGCTTTTTCCCTTCATGAATAATCCATTTAACTAATCAACATCTGAATTACTCCAAGGAACACATCACTCAATGTAAAATTAAATACCAAAAGAGAGCAAAAAGCAATTAAAGGAGGACATTATTAAGCTGTTGACTTATTCTTTGCCTTTTGCTAGCATAAGTCTTAAGAAACTTCCAGTGTTCCTTGGGTGTAGATCAAATATCTCTGCCAAATGATGTAAAGAGTTCTCAATTTACCACTTCAGTGCAAATGAATTACCTTTAAAAACATCTTTTTGAGGTCTTTCTACTGTTAAGTTATAGCCTGTGTTTTGCTCTCAGAAATTCTGAGAGGAAAAAGTATGCACAAAGATATGAACATGAACTTAATAGGGAGGCCTGGGATTTACACCGTGTAAATAAAAACAATGCTAGATTCTTCATTTCCACAGCTAAGCAAATAGCTGAGTGCTTTTTGCTGTGCTATTTATTGAGGCACTGGTAGTCATTCATTCAACAGCATGCCTAAAAGATAAACAAGCAAATCCAGCAGTCATTCAAGTGAGGAGATGTTTTTGCCAGCTACCAAAAGAACACATTCAGCAATACTGCCCTGAGGTTACTACAGGGCAGCCCACAAACAAGTTCATGGAGGGGAAAACTTGCTGACTTCTAGCATTACTGTTAGAAACTCCTAATACTTCCCAAGGGAATCACAGAATCATAGAATCAACCAGGTTGGAAGAGACCTCCAAGATCATCCAGTCCAACCTAGCACCCAGCCCTAGCCAGTCAACTAGACCATGGCACCAAGTGCCTTATCCAGTCTTTTCTTGAAGACACAAGAACCACAGTTGCTTTGCTTCACCAACATCCACTTTCCTCACCACTCTGGTTTTGAGCAAAAGAACAAAGACTCACTTCACAAAGGTGCATAGCAAAGGTGCATGCAGCTGTTTTCTGCCAAGCTTGCACCAATGGATGAGGAACATATCAAAACACGACCACACAATGTAGTCATCAGAACATTACAGAGACATCAGGAGGTGAGACCATCAGAAGATGAGACCATCAGAAGATGAGACCATCAGAAGATGAGACTTCTGGAAAAGTTTGTTACAAGAAGAAAACAGGTGTTAAATAGAAATGTAATGTTATGAACTTAGCACTTCAGCCAGAAAGGCTACTACAAGGCACTAGTCTCTTATCTTCTCTTAAATTTCTGCTTTTACATCTGTTTTAAAATTCCATCATCTTAACGCCCTGTGCGCACTGCAGTTTCACTGAATGGTCCCATCACAGGCCAGTCTTACCCCTGAAAAATTACAGGTCTATGTCAGGCTAATCCCAGGCACAAACACAGGCTGGACACAGAGTGGGTTGAGAAGACTTGGGAGTGTTGACTGGTGAGAAAATCAACATGAGCCAGCAGCACACTCATGCACCCCATAAGGCAAACCATATCCTAGGCTGCATGGAGAGGAGTGAGGCCAGCAGGTCAAGAGAGGAGATTCTTCCCCTTTGCTCTTGTGAATCCCCATCTCAAATACTGTGTCAAGTTCTGGTGTCTCCACCATAAGGACAAAGACCTGTTGGAGTGAGTCCAGAGGAGGCCACAAAGATGATTCAAGGCCTGGAACAGCTCTGCTATGAGGATAGGCTGAGGGAGCTCAGGTTGTTCAGCCTGGAGAAGACTCCTGAGAGGACCTTACAGCTACCTTCCAGTATCTGAAGAGACCCTTAGAGGAAAGGTGGAGAGAGACTTTTCATAAGGATGTCTAGCAATAGGAAAAGGGGGAATGATTTTAAGCTGAGGGCAAGTAGGTTTAGACTGTATCTCAGGTAAAAGTTCTTCAATATGAGGGTGGTGAGACTTTGGAATAAGTTTCACAGGGAGGTTGGGAGTGCCTACAGCTTGGAGGTGCTCAAGGCTGAGTTGGTTGAGACCTTAAGCAACCAAGTCTAGTTGAGAGGTTGGAATAGATGACCTCTAAGATCAAGGTCCCTTCCAAACTAAGCCATTCTATGACTCTGTGCACAACACTTCCCATTTCCATAATGTATTTATAAGCTCAGAATGGCAATACACTTCACAGCCCTTTAGGGGTTTGGTTTTTTTCCTTCCCAGAGTATTATAATGGTTTGGTGCACAGAAGTCATCATAATCTGCTCTACTTTACACAAGTTAAGGCAATGGCAGATCAAAAGATTTGTATATGATCAAAAATAGCAATGTGAGAACTATTCCCTTCAAAGTGCAAAGGGCAAACCTACTGAATTCAATCACACAGCTATGCAAAAACACCAGATTTTTCAGGTGAAGTCTCCTACAACACCTGTGGAAGACATCTGTGGAGTTCTAACAGGCTTCAGTCTGTAAGACAAAATTTAATTACAAGAGCTGAGTGTGAGTAGAGAAGAGTGCATCACCTGCTGCTCTGGCCATATGTTAATACAGTCAGAAATGACTCATCACTGTAGCAGAAAAGCATCAACAGCACAGACTGAGAAACTAAGCCTACAGCTGGGTTCACAGCTTTTTATTACCATCCCACGAGAAGCAGTGGACTCAGATCTATGACTTTCAGGAAAATGAGCACAAAAAAAAAAAGAGTAAACATTTTCTCATAAGGAAAAAAACCACTTGTGGACAGTCAAGCCAATCCCCTTTTCACCTCCAAGCGGCCTATAGAGTCAGATCAGGATTCATTCAAGAGCCAGTAATACATACATTAATCTGGGTTTATGTGTCCTATGAAGCTGCTAAACTGAATGACTGAAACATCCAGAGCATGAGATCTTCATGCTTCCTTACCAGCTGAGAGGCATAGTTTTCCTCTTCAATAAATTAGCATTTTAGTAATGGTTTCATCAAGAACAATAAATCATCTACCAAAAAGCCAAGCCTACCTTACAGGAAATCTAGCCAAAGGGATCCTGCTATTTCCAGAAGGTGAGAGTGTCTACCAGATCAGAAGGCATCTAAAACTGAGTAACCTACAGCCATTGGAATGGGCTGCCCAGGGAGGTGGTGGAGGCACCGTCCCTGGAGGTGGTCAAGAAAAGCCTGGATGAGGCACTTAGTGCCATGGTCTGGTTGACTGGCTAGGGCTGGGTGCTAGGTTGGACTGGATGATCTTGGAGGTCTCTTCCAACCTGGTTGATTCTATGATTCTATGAAATGTAGGAATGAGGGAGAAGGAAGAGGAGATTTAACTATAAAATAGCCTGAGCAAAAAGTGCTTGGAGTGCAAGAGCTTGTACCCTCCCTGGACTGTCTTCCACTGCTACAGTCTGAGATCGTAGTGTTCCTTGCAATATAACTTCTGAGCCACGACACATCACAGTATCACAGTATCACAGTATCACCAAGGTTGGAAGAGACCTCACAGATCATCAAGTCCAACCCTTTACCACAGAGCTCAAGGCCAGACCATGGCACCAAGTGCCACATCCAATCCTGCCTTGAACAGCCCCAGGGACGGCGACTCCACCACCTCCCCGGGCAGCCCATTCCAGTGTCCAATGACTCTCTCAGGGAAGAACTTTCTCCTCACCTCCAGCCTAAATCTCCCCTGGCGCAGCCTGAGGCTGTGTCCTCTCCTTCTGGTGCTGGCCACCTGAGAGAAGAGAGCAACCTCCTCCTGGCTACAACCTCCCCTCAGGTAGTTGTAGACAGCAATAAGGTCTCCCCTGAGCCTCCTCTTCTCCAGGCTAACCAATCCCAGCTCCCTCAGCCTCTCCTCGTAGGGCTGTGCTCAAGGCCTCTCCCCAGCCTCGTTGCCCTTCTCTGGACACGCTCAAGCATCTCAATGTCCCTCCTAAACTGGGGGGCCCAGAACTGAACACAGCACTCAAGGTGTGGTCTAACCAGTGCAGAGTACAGGGGCAGAATGACCTCCCTGCTCCTGCTGGCCACACCATTCCTGATGCAGGCCAGGATGCCACTGGCTCTCTTGGCCACCTGGGCACACTGCTGGCTCATGTTCAGGCGGGTATCAATCAGCACCCCCAGATCCCTCTCTGTCTGGCTGCTTTCCAGCCACTCCGACCCCAGCCTGTATCTCTGCATGGGGTTGTTGTGGCCAAATTGCAGCACCCTGCACTTGGAGCTATTGAAGCCATCCCCTTGGACTCTGCCCATCTGTCCAGGCGGTCAAGGTCCCGCTGCAGAGCCCTTCTGCCCTCCAACTCAGTCACATCTGCCCCCAGCTTGGTGTCATCTGCAAACTTGTCACCCTTTTAATCTGATATAGCCCTTCTCTATAAACTACCCCTTGAAACTGAAGTCCTGTCCACAAGGCCATTTGATTCATCAGGAATAAATGCAATGCTATATATAAACCACTTCATCTGTTCTTCTGAAGAGGTCTGCCTGTGGCTGCCCTGGAAGCGGACACGGTGAATGCCATCAGCAAAGGAGATGAAAGTATCCCACGTGACAGCTTGAAAAGCAGAGCTTTGGAAAAAATAATTTAAGGATTACAAAATTATTGCACAGGCCTGCTGCAAGCCTTATCTATCACTCTTTCAGAGGCTTATTTAAAGGGTTTATGGCATAAAAAAAACACCCTCAAACATTACTGCACACATTATAAATAAATGAGACCTCTTCATATGTGAGCAGCAAACAAAAAGAAAACAGACTCCTAGACATTAGTAACAGAACTGAGCAAAGCCCATAGGGATTCATGGCTGTACCTGGGTCCCAAAGGCAGCTCTTTCATAGAATCATAGAATCAACCAGGTTGGAAGAGACCTCCAACATCATCCAGTCCAACCTAGCACCCAGCCCTAACCAATCAACTAGACCATGGCACTAAGTGCCTCATCCAGTCTTTCTGCTATCATCAGGAAAATAAAAGGTCATGCAGCAAGACAGCAAAGTGACAGATGTCTCTCTGATTTCTGTGACTGGATACTAGGTTTAGTATCTGTGAGGAATACCGAAGGCATCACTGAATGAAAATAAACATTGCTAATGCCCCTAGCTCATTATAGATTTAAACATAATCATGTGTATTGTAGTAAGGCTGAAGTATACACTTAAATGTTTCCATGGACTGTGGACTATCAAACTTGGTCCTTCATCTCATGTCCTCTCCCATATTCAACATTTTATACCACATATTGTGCTACTGGGACTCAGATAAGTTGTGGAGTCAATTCCTGGGAACTGTTCAAAACACAACTGGGTGCAGCCCTGATCTGCTCCAGCTGATGCTGCTTTGGGCACAAGGGTTGGACCAGAGATCTCTTTAAACCTCAGTTATACTCTGAGTTTGTATAGTTACAGGTCTCAGAATAAGGTTTTCTCCCATTCAAATACTGGTGTTAAGAGGGGAAGGGGTTTTCCTTTCTCAGAAAGAAAAGCTCATCTTTGGCCACAAAGAGAAGCACTATGAGCACATTGTTCCATTACAAACATACACATAATTACAACGATGAAGTGGTTTATTTTTGGCACAGTTAGCATTATTTGGTGGCATTTTTTTTGACTGTTAAAAGATCCCACACGTTTTTGTATCAGAGCTGCCAAGCCTTCTATACCAACTAACCTAAGTGTACTACCTGAAGAGAGGCTGTAGCCAGGTGGGGGTTGGACTCTTTGGCCAGGCAACCAGCAACAGAACAAGGGGACACAGTCTCAAGTTGTGCCAGGGGAACTGTAGGCTAGATGTTAGGAGGAAGTTGTTGCCAGAGAGAGTGATTTCCCATTGGAATGGGCTGCCCAGGGAGGTGGTGGAGTCACCATCCCTGGAGGTGTTCAAGCAAAGCCTGGATGAGGCACTTAGTGCCATGGTCTGGTTGACTGGCTAGGGCTGGGTGCTAGGTTGCACTGGATGATCTTGGAGATATCTTCCAACCTGGTTGATTCTAAGATTCTATCTCATTCTGTATCAATTCCAAGAATGAATTCCAAGAATCTCTCACTCTTCCATATTAACAGATCTTAAGGATCAAATTCAGGAAGAAAGAGAGTACATATGCATACAAATGAGCACCATTCTAATCTGGTAGCTTCATTCTCTGTCTCCTCTGGATAAGTCAGATGCTATTTTTATTTCTGCAGCAGATGATCTCTGTCTTTCAAATAAATACTTGAAGGTCTGCTCAGGTACTTGCCTAACTATTTCTATCCACAGACAATTGTATTTTACCTTGGCTGGAGTCTGTGTCTTTAAAAGGAAGGAATGAGACTGGTAATAAAGCGAGACAAGATCTGAAATGCAAATTTATGATTTGTAGATTCTAAGAAAAGGGCTAATAATCAGAAAATGAAATACTAACTAAAATATTTTGCCTCAGCATTTGCTAACCATGTGTTGTTATAGACACATCTTGAAACACTAATTATGGGGTGGGAGAAGACTATCTATATGTGTACCTAGGTCTATCTTGGAAGTACAAATTTCAAGCTCTGCTCTTTCTGGTACTGCAGGAATACCAATTACCATTTTTATATCTTGTACAGCTTTCCAAGTAACCCAAAAATTCAAGCAGCTACATATGAGTAATACTGCATATACCAATGTCAGGAGATGCAATACTTGAACAAAATGCAGAATTCAGGAGCTAAGGCAAGATATAAACTCAACTAAAACCAGGTTACTAAAATGCTGATTTTTGTTTTCTTGAAACTTGTGATGGTTTGGGTGTTCCCTGCCTCCCCGCCCCCCCCCACACACACTTTGGAAATCACCCAGACTAGACTCAGACTGCTCTGGAAACTGAGTGAAGCTGATTATTTACAGCTTAGCACAATATACAAGCAGATAGTTACAGCATATACAGTTATAGACAGAAATAAACAAGGGAAAAGATAATACAGAAACACAACAGCCCTCCCAGAAACCTGAGTCCCCAGGAGGGGCTCCCAACTGTCTCTTCCAACCTGGTTGATTCTATGATTCTGTGATTCAAACCATGCCAGACCCCTACCTCCTATAAATCTGCTTTTGACACACTGCCTTCCTTGAGTACCTTTCCTACTTCTCTCTAAAATATACAATGATTTTGTTTCCCTCTTCCTCTTCAAATGCCATTCAGAACTAAACATGAGCTAATTAAAAGCTAACTACTGTCACATAAAACTCACATGATGATGTCAGCAGATTAATCTTTACAGTGCACAAGGGTGAAGTGCCCACAGACTGTTAAGCATGACTGTATTGGGTTTGGCTGCTACGGAGTTAGTTCTCCCCACAGCATCTTTCATAGTGCTGTGTTTTGTACTGGTAGCTGGAAGAGCATTGATAACACAGCAGCACTTCGGCTGCTCCTTAGCAGTGCTCACACAGCAGCAAGGCTGTGCTTTTCCAATATTTTCCTAAACCAACAATAGGCTGAGGGGTGGGCAAGATCTTGAGAGGGGATGAGGCCAGGCCAGTTGACCCAAACTGACCTGACCATACCATGACAGCTCATATATGAAAACTAACTGAAAGAAGGAAGTGTAGGAGCATTTGCTGGATGGCTTTTGTGGAGGGTGTTTGTCTTCCAGAGCAACCATCATGTGTATTGAAGTCCTGCTTCCCAGGAAGCAGCTGGACATCATCTGTTGATAGGAAGTAGAGAATAATAATTTTGCTTGCCTTTGCTTCTGTACATGGCCTTTGCTTTTGCCTTACTAAACTGCTTCTGTCTTGACCCCTGTGCCTCTTGGTCGTCTATGGAGAGTCACAGAGCAGCTTTGGTGGGCATCTGCCCCCCAGTGAGGGCCAAACCACCACAGTGTGCCAGAGAGAGAAAGAAACTATTATCAGCTCACATGTGCAAAACTGACAACTATCTCAGAGAGGGAAGAGAAGGCACTAATTCCTCTACAGAATTCGTTTTGTGTGTGCTCACACAGTCAGCCAACTCTCTCTGGAGCTAAGCACTAGATCTGATGCAGAGAAACTCATGAAAACACAACTACAACAAGGGGACACAGTCTCAAGTTGTGCCAGGGTAGGTATAGGCTGGATATTAGGAAGAAGTTCTTCACAGAGAGAGTGATTGGCATTGGAATGGGCTGCCCAGGGAGGTGGTGGAGGCACCGTCCCTGGAAGTGTTCAAGAAAAGCCTGGATGAGGCACTTAGTGCCATGGTCTGGTTGACTGGCTAGGGCTGGGTGCTAGGTTGGACTGGATGATGTTGGAGGTCTCTTCCAACCTGGTTGATTCTATGATTCTATGATTCTATACCTCCTTGCCCCTTAAGATGATCTTGGTTTTAATAGCCAAGATCACCATTAGTAAATGACTGCAATAACTAGGAAGCTAACAGAACTTATCTAATATTTGCTGCAGGCCAAGAGCACGCACACAGAAAATGACTGTAAATTGAATCGATGAGCAGCAAATATATCTTCCCTAACTTGCTTGTGTCAGAGGCTGTGCAAGCATTTGCCACACTGCAGGATTTAGGGAATAGAACTCCAGATCCTGGCTCCAGGAAAGAGAGCACTGCAAGCGCCTGCAAAATGAGGTCAACTGTGGGATTCAAGTCTGTTACTGTCTCTTACCAGTGCAGTTTTAATCCTAGAACTGCCTATGGACAACAGGTGGTGACTTTAGCATGTAATGTGTGTTGCATCTCTTATCACAGTATCACCAAGGTTGGAAGAGACCTCATAGATCATCAAGTCCAACCCTTTACCACAGAGCTCAAGGCCAGACCATGGCACCAAGTGCCACGTCCAGTCCTGCCTTCAACAGCTCCAGGGACGGTGACTCCACCACCTCCCCGGGCAGCCCATTCCAGTGTCCAATGACTCTCTCAGGGAAGAACTTTCTCCTCACCTCCAGCCTAAATTTCCCCTGGCGCAGCCTGAGGCTGTGTCCTCTTGTTCTGGTGTTGGCCACCTGAGAGAAGAGAGCAACCTCCTCCTGGCCACAACCTCCCCTCAGGTAGTTGTAGACAGCAATAAGGTCTCCCCTGAGCCTCCTCTTCTCCAGGCTAACCAATCCCAGCTCCCTCAGCCTCTCCTCGTAGGGCTGTGCTCAAGGCCTCTCCCCAGCCTCGTCGCCCTTCTCTGGACATGCTCAAGCATCTCAATGTCCCTCCTAAACTGGGGAGCCCAGAACTGAACACAGCACTCAAGGTGTGGTCTAACCAGTGCAGAGTACAGGGGCAGAATGACCTCCCTGCTCCTGCTGGCCACACCATTCCTGATGCAGGCCAGGATGCCACTGGCTCTCTTGGCCACCTGGGCACACTGCTGGCTCATGTTCAGGCGGGTATCAATCAGCACCCCCAGATCCCTCTCTGTCTGGCTGCTCTCCAGCCACTCCGACCCCAGCCTTTATCTCTGCATGGGGTTGTTGTGGCCAAAGTGCAGCACCCTGCACTTGGACATACTGAACACCATCCCCTTGGACTCTGCCCATCTGTCCAGGAGGTTGAGACTCTTTAAGGTCTTCTTACTTTCATCATTAACTCCTATCACAAATGGTAGTGCCACAGTATCACAGAATGTTAGGGGCTGAAAGGGATCTCAAAGATCATCTAGTCCAGCCTTCCTGGCCAGAGCAGAACCACCTATACCAGATCACACAGGAACCCATGCAGATGGGTCTTGAATATCTCCAGAGAGGAAGACTCCACAATCCCCTTGGACAGCATGTTCCACGTTCCAGTGTTCTGTCACCCTCACAATGAAATGTTTGCTTCCCTCCTTTAGAAAAGGCCCTAAACCCTAAAAATATCTCAGGTGACAATCTCTGTACCTGTTTTCTGAGCTCTAAAAACAGGCAACGAATGAACTAAACACATCACACAAGCACATGCTTCCAAGAACAGACATCATTTTCTTTTTCATAATATAACCTGAATCCATTCATTTTCCAGGAACTTTGCATAACCTAAGTGATTTTTCCTACTCTGTGTTTAAAAGGTGTAACTCAGTTGCACTGCACTTGTATCTTCACCTCTCTGCTGTCTATACACAACTTGAAAAGAGACAGCAATTGTTGAGACATCTTCTCACATGAGGGCCTGATTTGGGACACTTCTGGTACCAATTCAGCAGCCTCATTAAACACTACTTCAGTTTCCCTTTCCCCAAAGGAAAAGACAAAAATACTTGATTTTGTGAAACTTCTGTAGCCTTTCATTAGAATGATGACAGACACCTTAAAAGACTTCTGACAGTACAAGAAAAACAATGCTGGGAGAGGAGCATCTGCTTATCTGAGCACACAGCTACACCAGACAGCCTTCGGGTCCCATTAACTCCTACCAATTCATCTGTCTCAAGTAGCCCTCTGCATCTCTCCTGACAGCTACATGTAAGAGGGTTAATATTTCAGTAGCTCTTTGAAGCAATTCAGAGATTGTTGACAATGCTGCCACTGGATATTCACTTAGAGATAAGAAAAACTACTGCAAGGGCTTAGAATTTTCTTTTTCTCCATGGAACTGAAACTTGCAACATTTGAGACAAAGGCAATGTACTTTTCTCAACTGCAGTACAAGATTTTTATCTGACATAAGCTATGTGACCAATTTTTAAGTTACTAAATTCTGCACTGCAAATGTCTAATGATTTTTGACACACTGGTAGCCAGAGCAGATGATACACTGGTACCCTGCTTCCTTGGGCTCTTACAGATTTGAAGAGTTTCATTCTTATAAGCCACAATGTAGACACTGGCACAAGGATTATCATTGTTCATGCTGACATGTAACTCATAGAATCAACCAGGTTGGAAGAGACCTCCAAGATCATCCAGTCCAACCCAGCACCCAGCCCTAGCCAGTCAACCAGACCATGGCACTAAGTGCCTCAGCCAGGCTTTGCTTGAACACCTCCAGGGACAGTGCCTCCACCACCTCCCTGGGCAGTCCATTCCAATGCCAATCACTCTCTCTGCCAACAACTTCCTCCTAACATCCAGCCTAGACTTCCTCCAGCACAACTTGAGACTGTGTCCCCTGGTTCTGTTGGTGGTTGCCTGGGAGAAGAGGCCAACCCCCACCTGGCTACAATGTCCCTTCAGGTAGTTGTAGACAGCAATGAGGTCCCCCCTGAGCCTCCTCTTCTCCAGGCTAAACAACCCCAGCTCTCTCAGCCTAGAAGAGAATTACTGCCCTCTACAACTACCTAAAAGAAGGTTGTAGTGAGGTTGGATCTGGCCTCCTTTCCCCAGTTCCTGTTGATAGGACAAGAGGAAATGGCCTCAAGTTGTGTCAGGGGAGGTTTAGGTTGGGTGTTGGGAGGAAGTTCTTTCCTGAGTGGGTGTTCAGGCACTGGGACAGGCTGCCCAGGGAGGTGGTGGAGTCGCCATCCCTGGAGGTGTTTAAAAGGAGAGTGGGTGTGGAGCTTGAGGCTATGGTCCAGTGATTAAGGATGCTGGGATGGAGGTTGGACTGGATGATCCTGGTGGTCCTTTCCAGCCATAGCAATTCACAATGATTGATGTTGTGCTGAGGGATTTGGTTTTGTCAAGGACTTGTCAGTGTGAAACTAACAATTGGACTCAATAGGCTTGAAGGGCTTTTCCAGTCTAAGATTGGATTCAGTGATTCTGTGAATGTTCAAAACCAAAGCTCTATAAATAGGGATAGCACTAACCAGCAGATCACAGATCCTCCAAGAAAATTAAAATCATCTAATGTTAAAATAAGCCTATTAACCACCAAATAGCTGGCTCTGCTAACCAAAATTCACTGCAACTCCATGTCAGCACTGGAGGGGAAGGAAAAAAAAACAACAACTGAGAAGAGACTTCCCAAGCCATGGAAAATGTGACTACTGAAAGAAAACTCAGATGAAAAACCAAACTCCTCTTCTCTAGTGAACTACAGAAAGTGAAGTATTTTAAATAGGATATAACAAAAATAGATTCTGCCTATAAAAAGAAACATCCAGTGCTAGCCATGATCAGATCTGTTTGCTCACTACTGGAAATTCCTGGAAGATAATCTGCTGGAAAGGCAGGCCAGTCCCTGTTCTGATACGAACACTGCTTCTCAACACCATCAAATCACAGTATCACAGTATCACCAAGGTTGGAAGAGACCTCACAGATCATCAAGTCCAACCCTTTACCACACAGCTCAAGGCCAGACCATGGCACCAAGTGCCACGTCCAGTCCTGCCTTGAACAGCTCCAGGGACGGCGACTCCACCACCTCCCCGGGCAGCCCATTCCAGTGTCCAATGACTCTCTCAGGGAAGAACTTTCTCCTCACCTCCAGCCTAAATTTCCCCTGACGTAGCTTGAGGCTGTGTCCTCTTGTTCTGGTGCTGGCCACCTGAGAGAAGAGAGCAACCTCCTCCTGGCTACAACCTCCCCTAGACAGAAGGGACAAAGGTAAAGCAGCTCTTGCTAGGTATTTTCTTTCTCATTCATAGAATCATAGAATCATAGAATCAACCAGGTTGGAAGAGACCTCCAAGATCATCCAGTCCAACCTAGCACCCAGCCCTATCCAATCAACTAGACCATGGCACTAAGTGCCTCATCCAGGCTTTTCTTGAAGACCCCCAGGGACGGTGCCTCCACCACCTCCCTGGGCAGCCCATTCCAATGCCAATCACTCTCTCTGTGAAGAACTTCTTCCTAATATCCAACCTATACCTCCCCTGGCACAACTTGAGACTGTGTCCCCTTGTTCTATTGCTGGTTACCTGGGAGAAGAGGCCATCCCCCACCTGGCTACAATGTCCCTTCAGGTAGTTGTAGACAGTAATAAGATCACCCCTGAGCCTCCTCTTCTCCAGGCTAAACAGGCCCAGCTCCCTCAACCTCTCCTCATAGGATTTGTGCTCCAGGCCCCTCACTTCTGCTTTGATTTCCTTTCTTCCTCTGCAGTGTTTTTCCATGTCATCTTTTCTGCTATACTTAAGCACTATCACAATCATAGGGCTGCCAGAGGCAGCCTTCAGTATGCTCTCCAGACATCCTTCTGTTAATAGCTTCTGCTAAAAAACATTCAGGTTGGAAAAGCCCCCTGGGATCATCAAGTGCAACTACTGACCCTGCTCTACAAAGTTCACTCCTAAACCACATCCCCAGGCACCACATCCAGGGATGGTGATTCAACCACCTTCCTGAGCAGCTTATTCCAACATCTGACCACTTAAAATGAGCCATCTTAAAACGCCAGTGCTTTACATTTTAGTATTAATGCCATCACCAGTTTAAATCATGCAATAGCATCTCAACAACTCAATCATGGCACACTTTGGAAATCACCCAGACTAAACCAGCCAGCTCTGGGAATTGAATGCAGCTTATATTTACCGCATAGCAGAATATACAAGCAGATATTTACAGTATATATACAGTTATAGACAGAAATAGACAAGGGAAAAGGTAATACAGAAACACAACAGCCCTCCCAGAAACCTGAGTCCCCAGGAGAGGCTCCCAACTGCCCTTCCACCTTCTCCCACCCCTCAACCTTACCCCAGATGTTGCCTTGTGCCCCAAGGAAGGATGGAGGTCATCCAGGGGAGTTAGGAAGCAGGTGGATTAATCAGGTGAGGTTAGAGAGAAATGCAGCCCAGAGCCCAGGCAGTGCTCAAACTGCCTTATCTATGTTTATACTCTTGTTCTTATACATCTCAGCAAGCCTATGAGTGAAGTAGACATCAGCAATGTTTCTCCTTCACAGCCTGTGATCTAATCCTTCTCACCAAAACATTCTAGCTAGCTTCAAACTAGCAGACCATCCCTGGGGGGTTTAAGGAAAGACTGGATGTGTCTCATGGTCTACCTGATGCGGTGGCAGTAGGTCATAGGCTGGACCTGATGATCTCAGAGGTCCCTTCCAGCCTTAACAATTCTGTGACTGTGCATCACGGAGTAACAACTGTCACTGCCTTTAAAAGGGCACAAAATAAAGGGCATCAAAAGAAAATGGAAGGATAGGTGTTCAAACAACAAAAGAATGTAATTTTCTCACATAACTCATAGGTAAATAAGAAGAGGTCAGAATTTTACACAGATGTAAAAAGTAGTTAGGCAGATTCACAGAAGAAAGCTGTACAGCTGTATGGACACAATGTCAACATACCAGGCTTAGGGAGCTCCTGAACCGCAGACTTTGGAGAGTGGAGGTCTCTGGACTCTCAGGAGCATCTTGAGTGGTGCTTAAAAGCTTTCTGATATGCCAGCTACTGGTCACTATCACAGACAGAACACCTAGCCATCCAGCCACCTGCTTCAATACTCTCTGGCTGCTCTTAACCAGGACAGACAAAGCCCTCAGGATGTAAAACTTTGTGCTGTCCTGTTCCAAATTGGTGACATGCTAAGTTCTACAATTTACCAGTGTCAGCATTCACCTTGCCTCTTTCCCTCTACCTCTGGTAAAATCTGTTCTGTATTTCTTTTTCACTCCTTCTCTCAAAAGGTGAACATTTGAAGTTTTAACTATTCTTTTTCTCTTTTTTTTTATGTTGCTGTTCTTCACATCAAGAAGTTCAGTTGTATAATGAAGTTACAATCCTGACAAGGAACATTGTAAGAACACTGAGCAGTGTGTTTACAAGCAAGCTAATATAGCACAGGCAGCTTCACAATACATTCTCCAATACATTCCAGCATAAGGATTTACCAGAATAAATGCCTCAAATCACAGTTGTAGCAAACTCCTGAAGACCCTGCAGGACTGCTTAAATTGTTTGACCATCAGGCAGAAATATCTGGCCCAAGAAATTAGGCAATGGGAAGTAAATTGGCACAACAAAAAATAGGACTGAGCCACTTCAGAGCTATAGATGGGGTCTGAAGCTGATGAGAGTCAGATTAGAAGGACTCAGATGAGTAAGACTAAATAACACTAAGCTCCAGACAAGGCTGAAGAGTTTCATTTCAAACTGAAACAGGAAACTACTAGCAATATGGGAAAAGCAGAATCCAAGTGTGATAAAGACAAATATATATATATATATATATATTTAACTACTCCATTTTCAAACAGCAGCTTCTCAGCTCTAAAGAGCTGAGTCTGTGCTATCACAACCACAAATCCAACTGCACAGTAATAGTTTCCATTAGTCTCAAAACATCCCAAGGAAGATCAGGAACTGAAAATACTGAATACCAGCATACATATGAGGGTGAAAACCAGACTACCCCTTTCATCACAGACCTTTTCACAGTATCACCAAGGTTGGAAGAGACCTCACAGATCATCAAGTCCAACCCTTTACCACAGAGCTCAAGGCCAGACCATGGCACCAAGTGCCACGTCCAATCCTGCCTTGAACAGCTCCAGGGACGGCGACTCCACCACCTCCCCGGGCAGCCCATTCCAGTGTCCAATGACTCTCTCAGTGAAGAACTTTCTCCTCACCTCCAGCCTAAATTTCCCCTGGCACAGCCTGAGGCTGTGTCCTCTTGTTCTGGTGCTGGCCACCTGAGAGAAGAGAGCAACCTCCTCCTGGCCACAACCACCCCTCAGGTAGTTGTAGACAGCAATAAGGTCACCCCTGAGCCTCCTCTTCTCCAGGCTAACCAATCCCAGCTCCCTCAGCCTCTCCTCGTAGGGCTGTGCTCAAGGCCTCTCCCCAGCCTCCTCGCCCTTCTCTGGATATTCCTGCACACAGCACCCATTTTATGGGTCCATTCAAAGATACAGTGACAAGTAGGAGGGTTTGCATGGGTAGAGGAGCCTGGATTTACAAAGAAAACTGCAGTGTCCAAGAGAGCTTCAACAGAGCATCTTCTTGCACATCTGCTCTGATCAGTATCTCCGATTATTCTCCAGAAGAGTCAACTTCTCAGCAACTTCACATAAAGAGATTAAAAATCTCTTCATGAATGAAGCAAAAAAGGGCAAAATAGGGTAGCAATATTATTTATACATTCTTAATGTAAAAAGATCTAACTGCAAGGGGCAAGGAAGGGAGGGAAGAAGAGAAAACTCCAGGAGTATTACTAGAGGAAAAGCAGCAGTAGAACTAAAGATATATTTTCATTATTATTATTCATTTATTTTCATTACTATTATTCATTTATACCATTTAAATAAATATCTAAATGGGCCAAGTGAAAAAAATAACCATCAATAAGAATCCTATGAAGTGGAAGCTTTGCAAAGCAGAAACCAACCACAGATTGCCAGAAGGCATAATAAAAGAGCATCATAACATTCAGAGGGTGTTTGTTTTGAAATTCAGAGCTGGGAGTATGGGTGGATGCTACTCAAGAATGCCAAATCATATGACACATTTTCCTTCTGCCCTTAATAATTTAACCTGTTTGGGGCTAGTACAGGTGAAGAATCACAGACTCTAAACACAATAGCAGCACAGACCTCATTTAAATGACCTTATAGCAAGTAGAGCCCATTGGTGGAGAAACTGTCTACTAAAAAGGGGATGTTTTAGATAAGCCTTTGTAATTGGGTCCCCATTTGCCTATAGCATTCTGATGGCTATAAGGTCTTTCGGGGACTGAGTGGCTGGAAAGCAGCCAGGAGGAAAGGGACCTGGGGGTGCTGGTAGATAGTAGCTGAAGATGAGCCAGCAGTGTGCCCAGGTGGCCAAGAGAGCCAATGGCATCCTGGCCTGCATCAGGAACAGTGTGGCCAGTAGGACAAGGGAGGTTATTCTTGCCCTGTACTCAGCACTGGTCAGGCCACACCTTGAGTGCTGTGTCCAGTTCTGGGCTCTTCAATTCAGGAGAGATGTTGAGGTGCTGGAAGGTGTCCAGAGAAGGGCAACAAAGCTGGTGAGAGGCCTGGAGCACAAAGCCTATGAGGAGAGGCTGAGGGAGCTGGGGGTGTGCAGCCTGGAGAAGAGGAGGTTCAGGGGGGACCTCACTGCTGTCTACAACTACCTGAAGGGAGGCTGTAGCCAGGTGGGGTTGGTCTCTTCTCCCAGGCAACCAGCAACAGAACAAGGAGACACAGTCTCAAGTTGTGCTGGGGAAAGTCTAGGCTGGATGTTAGGAGGAAGTCGTTGCCAGAGAGAGTGATTGGCATTGGAATGGGCTGCCCAGGGAGGTGGTGGAGTTACTGTGCCTGGGGGTGTTCAAGCAAAGCCTGGATGAGGCACTTAGTGCCATGGTCTGGTTGACTGGCTAGGGCTGGGTGCTAGGTTGGACTGGATGATCTTGGAGGTCTCTTCCAACCTGGTTGATTCTATGATTTTCTTGTGAAAGTCAAGAAGAAAGCACCCAGGGCAATAAAATGCAAAACCTCAGAAGGATGCATCTGTCTACACCTTCTAGACCTCACCTAGCAAAACATTTCTGTATTTGAGTCTTCTGTGCTTACTGGGTGGATGAAGGGCCCTGATACAGTAATTCCAGCAAAAGGACATGCACTCGCGTTTCGGAACAGCAGCTTTACAACTTGTATCAGCGTTGCTGGCTACATCTTTGCAGCTGGTCATTCATAGGCAGCTTGAAATGGCTGGGCAAAACCACCCTGGAGCCTGTGGGCCATGTGTCAGCAAGACACTGTGTGCACTGTGACACCCATCCCTGTATAACAACCTGCATTTTTGTGTCACATTTCAGCATGCACTTCTTTACTTGCCCTTTTCTGATCTCCTTTACTGCAAGACTTGCTTATTGGGGCTGGCCTATTTTTATCTACTTTGGATCCCATCTGTGCTAGTTTGAGCCTAGCTAGAATGGTTTGGTGACAAGAACTAGATTACAGGCTGTGGAAAGAAAACAGTGGTGATGTCTACTTCACTCATAGGCTTGCTGAGATGTATAGGAACAAGAAACAAAAACATTAGATAACCACTCTGACTTGGGCTGCATCTCTCTAACCTCACCCTCCATTTCAGACTAAACCACTTTGCTTCCTAACCCCCTGGTTGAACTTCCATTCTTCCTTGGGACTGGGGTAAGGTAGAGAGGGGTAGGAGGGGTAAGGTAGAGAGGGGTAGGAGGAAGGTGAAGGGGCAGTTGGGAGCCCCTCCTGGGGACTCAGGTTTCTGGGAGGGCTGTTGTGTTTCTGTATTACCTTTTCCCTTGTCTATTTCTGTCTATAACTGTATATACTGTAAATATCTGCTTGCATATTTACATCTGGAACCATATAAGCTTCATTCATATTTCCAGAGCCAGGTGAGTCTAGTCTGGGTGATTTCTAAAGTGTGTGTGGGGGAACACCCAAACCATCACACCACCTCTTTGCTCTTCTATCTGCTAACCATGTTTTTCCCATTCCTTTGATTAGATGGAAACTAATCCCTTTGTGGGTGGTTGGCAGGAGGTTTGTTGGGTTTGTCCTTGTGCCTGAATTTGTATTTATTTCTGACCTTGCCTGGTTACATGCTCTATTTGGCCTTTTTATGTAGAGACTTCATTTTAGTGGTTTGCATCTGTTTTAATTCAGACCACAGATGCCTCACAATAGGCAACTTAACAAATGGGCTAAAATAAATAAGGATGACATTCAAGCAGATTCACACCACACATGGGCAAGAGCAGAACTGCTGCAATAAAGCATTTCAGTGATAAATGAATTAACGGTCCCAGACAAGAGGTAAACATTCAAAGGCACCATTATCTCATGTCTTTCATCTGAAAGGACCCTGGAGCACTTGATCATACAGCTTTATTTGTAAAAGGGAGATCATAAAATAGATTTATACTCTAAAAGACCCAGCACACTATTTGTACCACACTTTGTCATACCCTTCTAAGTTTTAACAGCTTTTTGATGTCAGATTGGTTTGGCATCTCTGTGACTGAGAGATCCTGCCTCAGTTTTTTCTGCTCTGTAGCTTGACTCGGTCTTTCACCACTGAGATCCTTCACTGACAAAAATCCTGCCAAGTGAGGGAATCAAAGGGAGAGCTTCTACAACTCAGCTTTAGGAATAGTCAGTCTCCAGTGACATTACCTCCAGCTTCCTACAATGCAGACTGCTACTACTATAGACATGCAGTGAGTCTGTTTAAGGTCTAACAGTGTATCAGTGCTGGTGGTAACAGCACAAAGAAGGGCAGCTACATCTCATTCCTCAGCACGGCTCTAAAGCTGTACCATCTTCAGCAGTGCATGGGAACAAGCATGTTCCATAGAATCAACCAGGTTGGAAGAGACATCCAAGATCATCCAGTCCAACCTAGCACCCAGCCCTAGCCAGTCAACTAGACCATGGCACTAAGTGCCTCATTGTGATGGTTTGGGTGTTCCCTGCCCCCCCACACTTTAGAAATCACCCAGACTAGGCTCAGCTAGCTCTGGGAATATGAATGAAGCTATTCATTTACAGCTAGCACAATATACAAGCAGATAGTTACAGCATATACAGTTATAGACAGAAATAGACAAGGGAAAAGGTGATACAGAAACACAACAGCCCTCCCAGAAACCTGAGTCCCCAGGAGGGGCTCCCAACCACCCCTGCACCTTCCCCCTGCCCCTCTCAACCTTACCCTAGTCCCAAGGAAGAATGGAGGTTCAGCCAAGAGGTTAAGAAGCAAAGGTGAGTGGAAGGTGAGGTTAGGGAGATGCAGCTCAGTCAGAAGCCCAAATCACAGTGAGTGAAAATGGTGAGAGTGTTATCTAATGTTTTCCTTTCTTCTTCAGCAAGACTCTGAGGGAAGCAGACATCACCATTGTTTTCCTTTCACAGCCTATGATCTAGTTCTTCTCTCACCAAAACATTCTAGCCTGCTTCAAACTACCACACTCATCCAGTCTTTCCTTGAACACCTCCATGGACAGCAACTCAACCACCTCCCTGGGCAGCCCATTCCAACAGCAAATCATTCTTGAGCTGCTGCTCAAAGAACTTCCACCTGAGGGCCAAATACTACTCACTGGCCCAGGCTTCTGGTTTCTTTTTACTGCTTCTGGAAGGTACATGACTGTGGTGCCCCACAAAGCACAGTCATTTGGCAAAGGAGGAGCCAGAGCACTTAATTTCCTGCTAACATTTGAATTTGGTATCAGTTCACCTGAGTAGAGAGACTGAGCATCATTGCTCTAGATACACTGCACTCCTCATTGCTGCTTGTGAGAAATGGGCTATAAAAAGCCAGGCTGATTCCCTGGAAGGACACCCACTGCTTCCAGCAACAATGACAAGTGACAGGAGATTTCAAAACAGCATCCAGAGTTATTAGCTTGCTAATATCCACCCAAAAATGAATACAAATGGGAGAGCAGCCTTCCATCAAGTCATTATGTGTTTGTTGTGATTAGCAGTCAAAAAAAT